>NC_092335.1:3172500-3885000 GCF_046630445.1 Rutidosis leptorrhynchoides | reverse complement strand
TAAAAATAATATCAACCATATATATAACTACATGCATTTATACATTAATATAACTAAATAAATAAATATTAATTACTTTAAATATAAATATATAAATAATATATTAATAAATGAAATTATGTAATTTTCCATGTTACGTATTAATAAATATACAATTGATATAGGTTCGTGAATCCGAGGCCAACCCTACTATTGTTAAACGTCGTCGTATGTATTTTTACTACAAAATACATTAGGTGAGTTTCATCACTCCCTTTTTAAATGCTTTTGCAATATATATTTTTGGGACTGAGAATGCATGCGCTTTTATAAATGTTTTACGAAATAGACACAAGTAATCGAAACTACATTATATGGTTGAATGATCGAAATCGAATATGCCCCTTTTTATTAAGTCTGGTAATCTAAGAATTAGGGAACAGACACCCTAATTGACGCGAACTCTAAAGATAGATCTATCGGGCCCAACAAGCCCCATCCAAAGTACCGGATGCTTTAGTACTTCGAAATTTATATCATGTCCGATGGAGGATCCCGGAATGATGGGGATATTCTTATATGCATTTTGTGAATGTCGGTTACCAGGTGTTCAATCCATATGAATGATATTTTTGTCTCTATGCATGGGACGTATGTTTATGAAAAACGGAAATATGAAATCTTGTGGTCTACTAAAATATTGAAATGATTATTTATGTTAAACTAATGAACTCACCAACCTTTTGGTTGACACTTGAAAGCATGTTTATTCTCAGGTACGAAAGAAATCTTCCGCTGTGCATTTGCTCATTTTAAAGATATTACTTGGAGTCATTCATAGTATATTTCAAAAGACGTTGCATTCGAATCGTTGAGATCATCAAGATTATTATAAAATCAGTTATAGTTAGATATATTATAAAATGGTATGCATGCCGTCAACTTTCGATGTAATGAAATATTGTCTTTTCAAAAACGAATGCAATGTTTGTAAAATGTATCATATAGAGGTCAAATACCTCGCGATGTAATCAACTATTGTGAATCGTTTATAATCAATACGGACTTCGTCCGGATGGATTAGGACGGGTCCTTTCAGTTGGTATCAGAGCGGTGGTCTTAGTGAACCAGGTCTTGCATTAGTGTGTCTAACTGATAGTTGTTTAGATGCATTAGTGAGTCCGGACTTTGACCATGTCTGCATGTCAAAAGTTTTGCTTATCATTTCGTGTCGAAAATTATCTGCTTATCATTCTTAGTCTAGACACATCTTACTTCATTGATTGCATGAATCGTGTATAGACAAAAATTCATATCTTAGCGTATCTAATAATTCATATCCTGACGTATATGTTACTGTAGACCTTGCCTGACAGATTCCGTAGAGTCCTCCGTAATTTATGAGATTTCAGCATTTTATATGCATATGTAAATTATGTATTGCAGGATACTAATCTAAATCCTAAAATCTAGTTCTTATCGAAAATCCTTCATCTGATCGTACGGGATGAATCCCTAAACCAGTTCGAGTCCCTCAGATTCCGATAGCTATTCCGATAGTTATTCCGACAGCTATTCCGACATAGATGTTCACTTAAGCTCCGAAAACAGCGTCATCGGCATGAATCAACCAATCAGCCATTTTCAATTCATCTGATGGGTTCGTAGTCGACTTAATTAATGGAAACGCGCAAAGTGTGACGACTTAATTCATCTGATAGTACTCTTTCTGAGTATTATCATAAACTTAATACCTTGCGGAAACAGTGTGACGACCCGGAAATTTCTGACCAAATTTAAACTTTAATCTTTATATTATTCAGACACGATAAGCAAAGTTTATTAAGTTAAATCTCAAGAATTTTAAACTGTGTTCATACATTCATTATAACCTCGACCAAATTCCGACGATTCACGAACCGTTATATATAAATAGATATGTATATGTATATATATAATGTAACTTGAGAATATTAATAAAGTATTAAACGTATAATACTTTACACGAACGTATTTGTTTCAATATGATTTTCGACGAAAAAAAAAATATTAAATGATTGAATTATCAGAAACATTGAATTATGATTACAAGTCTCTGTTGAGAGGTCCACTATGATTTGAGAAAATCTATTCCTCTTAACGATATTCAGAATAATTTGTAAAGCTATTTATAAATAAAAACAAAAAGTGTCATTTACGAAAGTTAGACAAAAGTTAGTGGAGAATTGGTTTCCATAATATTCTATTAATCTATTTTCAAACGTACAAAGACGTTTTCAGTTTAAAAAGAACTTTATTATTAAAACGTATATAACTTTTATAAATATCTAGAATCACTTTTGACAACTCATTACTTAACCAGTATAATAAATATAACGATATTTATATTTTATTTCATTAAATATATATAACGATTTAAATTAATATTATATATATTTATACGCGTATTATACATACATAGTTTTTTATATTTTTACTATACTTTATCTTTATCTTTACTTTACTTTTACTTTACTTTAACTTTAATAATTCATACTTTAATAATTCACTTTAATAATTCATACTTTAATAATTCACTTTAATAATTCATACTTTAATAATTCACTTTAATAATTCATACTTTAAAAATTTACTTTAATAATTCATACTTTAATAATTTATACTTTAATAATTCACTTTAATAATTCATACTTTAATAATTCACTTTTATAATTCAAAAATATATTATAAATAGAATTCAATAGGTTTCATTATTTCATAAAAACTTGAAAATATATTTCTCTAAACTCTCTCAATTGATATATATATATATATATATATATATATATATATATATATATATATATATATATATATATATATATATATATATATATATATATATATATATATATATATATATATATATATATATATTTGCTCTGTATTATTTCAAGATATTATTAGTATACATAAAATATTATGACGGAGTGCTGTCCGAGTGATTTCAAAATAGTTTTTTTGAATGAGTCGAAGCTAAAGAAATTATGGGTTATAGCTATGGAGGTGATGGGTATGGTTCATGGGTATGCTCGTGAGGTCAATCTAGTGTTTATCATCTCCGTTGCGTCTACGTACTTTCCTGCAATATTGAATCTCAATATTGATACGTTCGTGAATCCGAGGCCAACCTTGCACTTATTAAATGACGTTATATGTATTTTTACTACAAAATACATTATTGTGAGTTTCATTTGCTCCCTTTTATATATATTTTTGGGACTGAGAATACATGCGCTGTTTTTATAAATGTTTTACAAAATAGGCACAAATACTAAAACTAATTCTACGTGGGTTTAAACTAGAAATATACCCTTAGCTTGGTAACATTAAACTACTTGTCTATGTACGGTAGGCGCGAATCCTAAAGATAGATCTATTGGGCCTGACAAACCCCATCCTGACTATGGGATGCTTTAGTACTTCGAGGTTATTTTAAACACACCTGATCTGGTGTACTTCAGAGGGTAAAATATGAACGTTAAGGCTTGTTACCGGGTGCCTACAACTTAAAGAATACTTTTATACACTTGCGAGTGTACATATATTTATAAACGGAAATCTTGTGGTCTATTAATATATTGAAATGATTGTTATGATAAACCTTTGAACTCACCAACCTTTTGGTTGACACTTTAAAGCATGTTTATTCTCAGGTATTAAAGAAATCTTCCGCTGTGCATTAGCTCATTTTAAGGATATTACTTGGAGTCATTCATGGCATATTTTGAAAGACGTTGCATTCGAGTCATTGAGTTCATCAAGATTATTATTAAGCCAATTATAGTTGGATGTATTATGAAATGGTGTGCATGCTGTCAACTTTCGTTGTAAAGAAAGTTTGTCTTTTAAAAACGAATGCAATGTTTGTAAAATGTATCATATAGAGGTCAAATACCTCGCGATGTAATCAACTATTGTGAATCGTTTATAATGTATATGAACGGGTCCTTTCACTTGGTATCAGAGCGGTGGTCTTAGCGAACCAGGTCTGCATTAGTGTGTCTAACTGATAGTCGTTAGGATGCATTAGTGAGTCTGGACTTCGACCGTGCCTGCATTTCAAAAGTTTTGCTCATCATTCTTGTCGGAAATTACCTGCTTATCATTCTTAGTCTAGACACATCTTATTGCATTGATTGCATGAATAGTGTATAGACAAAATTCATATCTTAGCGTATCTGCTAATTCATATCTTAGCGTATCTGTTACTGTAAACTTTGCCTGACATATTCCGTAAATTCCTCCGTAATCTACGAAACCTTTTGCTCTATATAATTAGAATACCACCCGATAGCCGAAAAATCATTTCATATTAAAAAATTCTTTATTCAATCGTACGAAATGGAATTCGTCATTAGTTCAAGTCCCTCGGATTCCGAAATGGAATCCCACTCAAGTTCCGAAAGCAGTGTGACCGGAATGGATCAACCAATTAGTCATCATCTATTCTGGATGAATTGGGGATGGGTTCGTAGCCTCCTTAATCATTGGAGACAAGAAGAAGGTGATCCCTTCCATCCACCACATTACCCTCTTGGCGAAGAACCTGAAGCACTTACCGGCAAACCTATCCGAAACACCATTTTCTCTCTTATTTATAGAGTATCTCGTCATGATTACATACTACACCAAATTCTAGATTTTATTTATCCGCTCGTCCGAACCGACAATCACCCCGGTGTAATAGAAGAACTCAACGAGCTTCGCGCTCGTGTAGTGGCTTTGGAGAATATGGTGCAAAGGTTAAAAACACCAGCAGCAGCACCAGCAGCATAAACAGTACCACCATCAGCAACACCAACAGTACCATCACCACCACCAACAACAACATCCACATCCCACACCGCAACATCACAATATGTATCTCAAACATCAACGTCATACGCCCTGTAAATATCCAGGAATATCAATAACAACAAACGATGAAGTATTAATTCATAAACTTCATTGAAGAGATATCTCTGCGGCAGTTATGTAATCTCCAAAATCTTAGAGATTATTTAATTCTGACCGTAAATTGGATGAGTGAACGGAGATGGTAGAGTAGAAACTTTGATCGAAAATGGTGTACGATTTACAAGCTAGAATTGTTTTACCAACAGCATCAACAGGACCGTAGCATCATCAACACAGTCAGTGCCGTCAGTATCGTCAGAATCAACAGCACCTGTAACGTCACAAACTCTGTCAGTTCAAGAATCATTGTGGACATCATTACGAATCAACAACAAATATATTGTATCAACGAGTTATGAAGTATTAACTCATTTCCAATCGAAAGATTTATATGTATATTTTATATGTATAAATTTTTAAACCATAATAAATCTTCCCATACTAAGCTCTTATGTGTGAATCTTAACTACTCAGTTAATTCATATTACAAATATGCAATGATGTACGTCCTTCATCCGCAACTTAACCATCGTTAATTACAATCTCTGTCTCAATTCAATAAAAAATCCAATTTATAATAAATCAAGTGTATTATTCGAATATATGTTTGATTTTACGCTTTCATCATCGATGTACTCGAAACTTTTCAAATAACATCATTCGTACCTTGCGAAGTTCACAAGAATTTCACGAAAACCAACAAATAACAAAGTAATGATTCATAATTTCAATATTATTGAAGAAATACTTATGCAATTTATAAAGTTTTAGGGATTACTCAATTCTAGTTCCAACCATAAAACAAATGAGTTTAATTTAATATTAACTCATTAAATCTATATTACATCTAAAGAAAATATACACATATATTTTCATAAAGACTGTAATAAACTTCTTTTGTACAAAATATTAATTGTGAAAATTTTTTTAACGGGTAGGTAATACCCGAGAGATTTATAAATTCACAATTAATATATTACATTTTTCGAAACTGATTCAGCAATCATCAACTATACTCCCTACTTTCACAACAATATCCATTCTTTCATATAAATCAAAACAATCATACTCATTCAAATTCAATTACATATTCTGATTTTGAAATCGCATAATTCAATTCGAAATATAACCAGTATCATCACTCTTAGATTCCTATATCTTTCAAAGCTATACTTTGACTTCAAAACTGTGTTAGAACATCATATGTATTAACGATTACAATATGTGCTCAAACCCTTCGAAATTCCTAAAGACACTTCAACTAAGGAACAATCGAGATGATGATCCAACCGCATGTTACCCACAGTTATACACCTAAAAAACTCTCAAAACCCAAGTCATAGTTTGATACGTATCCGTGTTAGACCCTTTGGCATTTACTAGCTAAAATAACTTTTCAATTCCGTTTCAAAATAGACAGTTTTGTCACAGCTCCAGCAAGTCATCTTCGACTTCTCAATCAAAACAGTCTTATTATAACCTCGATAGATACGTTGCCCTTTCGCCAACGTTACCGGGGAATCGTTTATATTCACCACATTAGCAATAAACTTACCAACAACTTCATTGATCTTTGACTTTCCAAAAAAAAAATCATTATAATTATCGAAACCCTATCATATACTCATTCGTACCTGATAATGCTAAAAACGAACATATATTTCATAGCATTATTCCTCAAGAAAGACAAGCTTTTAGTTGCAATTGTTCTATTTACAAGTGATATTCGTTTAAATAATAAAAGGTGAAGACAAAAGACAGATTCGACAAATTGAAGACAAAAAGGTCCAAAGAGCTATAAAGTACAAGATACAACTAAAAAGGTTCAAAATATTGATGAAGAACGTCTCAAAATGACAAGAGTACAAGTTGCGGAACGCAAAGTACGCGATTTAAAATAATACGCGAGGACGTCCGAAAATCCGGAACCGGGACCTGAGCCAAGAAGAAACGCCCGACGCAACGGACCAAAAATATCTAGTCTACTATGCACAAGAATATAATATAATATATATATAATTATATATAATTATATATTATATATATTATTATTATTATATTACGTCGGCAAGAAGAAAACAAAAGTAGTTGGCTGAATCCAGGGTGGCCATGCGACTCGCATGGCCAGAAGCACAAAACCATGCGAGTCGCATGGTGTGAGATTACTGGTCAGGTCCTATAAATAGCCAGTTTTCTGACGAGTTTTAACATCTTTTTTTCTCTTCCTCTTCATAAGTAATATATATTTATATTTATAATTTATATTTTAATTTTAATTCTAATAATAAGGGTATGTTAGCGAATGTTGTAAGGGTGTAAGTCGAAATTCTGTCCGTGTAACGCTACGCTATTTTTAATCATTGTAAGTTATGTTCAACCTTTTTATATTAATGTCTCGTAGCTAAGTTATTATTATGCTTATTTAAAACGAAGTAATCATGATGTTGGGCTAATTACTAAAATTGGGTAATTGGGCTTTGTACCATAATTGGGGTTTGGACAAAAGAACGACACTTGTGGAAACTAGGCTATGGGCTATTAATGGGCTTTATATTTGTTTAACTAAATGAAAGTTTGTTAATGTTAATATAAAGATTTACAATTGGGCGTCCCTATAAATTACCATATACACTCGATCGGACACGATGGGCGGGGTATTTATATGTACGAATAATCGTTCATTTAACCGGACACGGGAATGGATTAATAGCCACTAGAATAATTAAAACAGGGGTGAAATTACATTCAAGGGTAATTGGTGTAATTGTTAACAAAGTAGTAAAACCTTGGTTTACACGCAGTCGATAACCTGGTGTATTCATTAAACAAAGTATTAAAACCTTGTTACAATTCGAATCCCCAATTAGTTGGAATATTTATCTTCGGGTATAATAATAATTTGACAAGGACACTTGCAATTTATATTTATGACTGATGGACTGTTATGGACAAAAACCAGACGGACATATTGAATAATCCAGGACAAAGGACAATTAACCCATGGGCATAAAACTAAAATCAACACGTCAAACATCATGATTACGGAAGTTTAAATAAGCATAATTCTTTTATTTCATATTTAATTTCCTTTATTTTATATTTAATTGCACTTCTAATTATCGCACTTTTATTTATTTCATTTTATCGCACTTTTAATTATCGTACTTTTAATTATCGCAATTTAATTTTATCGCATTTTTATTATTCGCAATTTCATTATCGTTATTTACTTTACGCTTTAATTTAAAGTCTTGTATTTATTTTATATTTTACATTAGGTTTTAACTGCGACTAAAGTTTTAAAATCGACAAACCGGTCATTAAACGGTAAAAACCCCCCTTTATAATAATAATATCACTTATATATATATTTGTATTTTTATAAAAGTAAACTAATATAGCGTTGAGCTTTGTTTAAAGATTTCCCTGTGGAACGAACCGGACTTACTAAAAACTACACTACTCTACGATTAGGTACACTGCCTATAGTGTTGTAGCAAGGTTTAAGTATATCCATTCTATAAATAAATAAATATCTTGTGTAAAATTGTATCGTATTAAATAGTATTTTCTGCTAAAATTTAATAGTATTTTATACCCCTCTGCTTTGACATCAAGTATTTTTGGCGCCGCTGCCGGGGAACGCCGAAGCGAAACGCCATATTTTTAATTTTTAAGTTATAATTAGTTTTTGTAAAATTTATATTTTTGTTTTTAAAAAAAAATTAAAAAGATAAAAAAAAAAATTAAAAGAAAAGCTTTTAAAATCGAAGAAAAAAAAAAAAAAAAAAAAGTATTTTAAGTATATTTTTAAGTTTTTCTTTTATTTTTACAAAATTATAAAGTATTTTAAGTTAATTTTAAGTTTTTATTTTAATTATATATATATATTCTATTTAAATAAAAAGAAAAAAAAAAAAAAGAGTAATCGGGCCAAGGTACTGTAGCAGCCCAACTTTTGGCCTGGATCCGAACACCATGCGAGTCGCATGGCATTTCAACTAAACCCCATGCGAGTCGCATGAAGGGTCTGACAGGGCCACCCTCAAACCCTAAAAACGCATTAATTACGGAGTATAATATATTATTATTTAATTAAACCCTAGTTTTATTATTATTAATTAAGATTTTAGTTTAATTAATTACTTTTAATTAGTTTTATTATATTTAAAACTTAATACTTTTATTATAAAATATAAAAATAATATTTTTATAACTTTTTATAACTTTTAATATTTTGTCCCTTTTTAATCGTTGTAGCGTAATATTTATATTTTTCGCTCATATTTAATTTTAAACTTAGTTTTTGCTATAGTTATTTTTACTCCTAGATTTTTAGGCTTTGCCGTAGAATTCCTTAAGTGTTTTTTTTCTTTAGACTAAGATTTAGGTGCTTTAGAATTTTGCGACGCCTTTTTACGTTTTAGTTTCTTTTTAAGTTATTTCCATTTGGGATTTAGTTTTTCCTGTAAGCTTTAATATTTTTAGACCTTTTACTATGTATCAATTATCATTCCAATTAGTAATTTCAATTTGCGATTATAATTTTAAGTTAGTTGTAGTAATAAGGTTAAATTAGTTAAGTATTTTTAAGTTTTGATAAGTTCCTTTTATTTTTCCGTCACCTTTTATTTTTCAACCATTTTTCTTTTTCGACCTTTATCGACGAACTCTTTTTCTCTCTTATTTCTCGCTATTCTAGTTTTTAGGACTTAGAATTTTTTCTACTTCTTATCTAAATTTCTTAAAATTACGAAAATTTATTTTAAGTAGTTAAATTGATAGACATAAAAATTTTCTGGTTCGTAGTAATAGTTGGATTTGTACGTGGACCGGGTTATTGGAGCCAAACAGTCCTCAATTATATTGAGACCAAACGAATCCTGCCCCTCTGCTGCATCTTTTGGCTATTCGAAACGTGGGCAAAATCAGAAAAGTCTATTGATTGGATAACTTATTATAATTTTTCTTTCCTTTTAAAAACTAATAGGATATTCAGTGAATGCACCGAGCAAGACGTTCACCACCTTTTGTACGTTCACCACCTGTAACTCGATCAAGACATCGTTTAACAAATATAACCGCCGTTGATTTTTCTTTAGAATCGTCATCCAGTCGACCAAGTACTTCAGTTCAAATTTCCGATAATCCAGTTTTTGAAACAAACCTCACAATTGAGAATCCAGAAAATATTCAGGAACGGTTCATAGATCCTGAACCATTAAACTTTCCTCCGGAACCACCAATCATTCAAACAGAGATTGTTGAGGAACGAACTATTAAATCAGAACCATCTAGTGATACCGAGTCAACAAATTCAATTATGGAGAACCTGGAACCTTTAAGTATGGAAGACCGAATGAGAGCTAAACGCACTGGCCAAGGTCACGCAATTACTCATCCAGACATTAATGCGCCAGATTATGAAATCAAAGGACAAATTCTACACATGGTGACTAATCAATGCCAATTTAGTGGTGCGCCAAAGGAAGATCCAAATGAACATCTACGTACCTTTAATAGGATCTGCACACTATTTAAAATCCGAGAAGTGGAGGATGAACAGATATATCTCATGTTATTTCCCTGGACTTTAAAGGGAGAAGCCAAAGATTGGTTGGAATCGTTACCTGAAGGGGCGATCAATACATGGGACGTTTTAATTGATAAATTTCTTAAACAATTCTTTCCTGCATCTAAAGCCGTAAGACTTCAAGCAGAAATTGTTACGTTCACACAGAAGCCAAATGAAACTCTATATGAGGCGTGGACAAGATATGGAAAGTTGTTAAGAGGATGTCCGCAACATGGTTTAGACACCTGTCAAATAGTACAAATATTCTACCAAGGATGCGACATCACTACAAGAAAAGACATAGATATAGCAGCTGGTGGTTCTATTATGAAGAAAACCGAAACTGATGCTTACAAAATTATTGATAACACTGCTTCCCACTCACATGAGTGGCACCAAGAAAAAGACATTATTAGATCATCTAAAGCAGCTAGAGCCGATTCTAGCCATGACTTAGATTCCATTTCCGCAAAGATAAATGCTTTCGAGAGACGAATGGAAAAGATGACTAAAGATATTCATGCTATACGAATTAGTTGTGAGCAGTGTGGAGGACCACATTTGACAAAAGATTGTCTCAATATTGAATTAACAATGGAACAAAGAGAGAATATTTCATACATAAACCAAAGGCCTGGAAATAATTATCAGAATAATTATCAACCGCCAAGACCGATTTACAATCAAAACCAGAATTATAACCGAAATATTCCATACAACAACCAACAAGGTCCTAACAATCAACAAGTATCCAATAATACTTATAATCAGCAAAGACCAAATTTTCAAAACAAACCACCACAACAAACCGATGATAAAAAGCCGAATTTAGAAGATATGATGACGAAGCTAGTTGAAACTCAAACGCAGTTTTTCACATCTCAAAAACAAACTAATGAACAAAATGCTCAAGCATTTAGAAATCAACAAGCTTCTATTCAAAATCTGGAACAAGAAGTGAGTAACCTAGCAAGGTTAATAGGTGAAAGAAAACCGGGAAGTCTACCAAGCGATACAAATGCTAACCCCCGGAATGAAACAGCTAAAGCTATTACCACAAGAAGTGGTACAACACTTAAACCACCTGAAATACCTGTAACTTCTGATGAAACTATTCCTACTCCACAAGAACCACAACCTGATCAAGATAAGGAAAAAGAACCGGTAGTTGAAAAGGTTAATGAAGATAACACAGTTAAGGATAAACCTTATGTTAAACCATACCAACCACCACTTCCTTACCCGAGTAAAATGAAGAAGGAAAAACTTGAAGCCGAGCAATCCAAATTCTTGGATATGTTTAAACAGATAAATGTAAATCTTCCTTTCATTGATGTGATTTCAGGAATGCCAAGGTATGCTAAATTCTTGAAAGATCTAATCACGAATAGAAAGAAAATGGAAGAACTCTCGGCTGTTACTATGAATGCTAATTGTTCAGCAGTGCTGTTGAATAAGATACCAGAAAAACTATCTGATCCAGGAAGTTTCACAATTCCATGTTTTCTAGGTAGTCTTAGTTCAATAGAAGCATTAGCAGACTTAGGTGCTAGTATAAATCTAATGCCGTATTCACTATACGCTAAACTAGACCTTGGAGAATTGAAACCAACAAGAATAAGCATACAACTAGCCGATAGATCAATAAAATATCCTAGAGGGATAATGGAAAACATGCTAGTTAAAGTTGGTACTTTAGTATTTCCAGTAGATTTTGTTGTTCTAGACATGGAAGAAGATTCTCAAGTTCCTCTCATATTAGGAAGACCATTCTTAAACACGGCTAAAGCAATGATAGACGTGTTCGGTAAGAAACTGACCCTAAGTATAGAGGATGAGAGTGTTACCTTTTCAGTTGATAGAGCAATGCAACAACCACAATCTGCAGATGATACATGTTATTATATTCAAACTATAGATGCACATGCAGAATTATTAAAAGAATTTCCAGAATTACAAGGAACGGGAGAATGTTCTTTAGGAGAAGGTAATGAACCAATTGATGAAGCTGAAATGTTAGCTACACTTATAGCTAATGGATATGAACCAACAACAGAAGAAATTCAAATGCTAAAAGAAGAAGACAGATATCGATATAAATCATCAATAGAAGAACCTCCGAAATTAGAGTTAAAGCCACTTCCAAACCATTTGGAATACGCTTATTTACATGGTGAATCTGAATTACCTGTAATAATATCGTCTTCTCTTACTGAAAATGAGAAATCACAACTCATTTCTGTGTTGAAAGCTCATAAACCAGCCATTGCATGGAAGATTCATGATATTAAAGGAATAAGTCCTTCGTATTGCACACATAAAATCCTTATGGAAGAAGGTCATAAAACGTATGTGCAACGCCAACGAAGACTGAATCCTAATATGCAAGATGTAGTTAAAAAAGAGATTATTAAACTGCTAGATGCAGGTTTGATATATCCAATCTCTGATAGTCCATGGGTAAGCCCAGTTCAATGCGTGCCTAAGAAGGGTGGCATGACTGTCATCACAAATGAGAAAAATGAGCTTATTCCTACTAGGACTGTAACAGGATGGCGTGTATGTATTGATTATAGAAAATTAAATGACGCCACCAGAAAAGATCACTTTCCCTTACCTTTCATAGATCAAATGTTGGAAAGATTAGCCGGAAATAGTTACTATTGTTTCCTAGATGGATTTTCCGGATATTTTCAAATTCCAATAGCACCCGAAGATCAAGAGAAAACCACATTCACGTGCCCTTATGGTACTTTTGCTTACAAACGCATGCCATTTGGACTTTGTAACGCCCCTGCAACCTTTCAAAGGTGTATGATGGCGATTTTTCACGACATGATAGAAGAATGCATGGAAGTATTCATGGATGACTTTTCAGTCTTCGGTGATACATTTAAATCATGTCTAGTTAATCTGGAACGAATGCTAATTAGATGCGAAAAATCAAATCTAGTACTTAATTGGGAGAAATGCCATTTCATGGTTAAAGAAGGCATCGTTCTTGGACATAAAATTTCAAAAGAAGGAATTGAAGTGGATAGAGCTAAAGTAGATGTAATTGCTAAACTTCCACATCCCACCAATGTTAGAGGAGTTAGGAGTTTTCTAGGGCATGCCGGTTTTTACCGACGTTTCATAAAAGATTTTTCTAAAATTGCCACTCCTATGAATAAACTCCTAGAAAAGGATGCGCCATTCATCTTTTCAGATGAATGTATCAAATCTTTTAATATTCTTAAAGAGAAACTCACTAATGCACCGATCATGATAACACCAAATTGGAATCTACCATTTGAACTAATGTGCGATGCAAGTGATTTTGCAATGGGAGCCGTTTTAGGACAAAGGATTGAAAAACGATTTCAACCTATATATTATGCTAGTAAGACATTACAAGGAGCACAAACAAACTATACAACTACTGAAAAAGAACTCCTTGCTATTGTCTTTGCTTTTGACAAATTTCGATCATATCTCGTTCTAGCAAAAACGGTGGTCTATACCGACCATTCTGCTCTTAGATACCTATTTTCAAAACAAGATGCTAAACCAAGATTAATCCGTTGGATCTTACTCTTACAAGAGTTTGATATTGAAATCCGAGATAAAAAAGGAGCAGAAAATCTCGCCGCTGATCATCTTTCTCGTCTTGAAAATCCCGAATTAGAAGTTCTGAATGAATCGGCCATACAAGACAACTTTCCTGATGAATATCTATTGAAGATAGATTATAAAGAAATCCCATGGTTTGCAGACTATGCAAACTACTTAGTTTGTGGATTCCTTGAAAAAGGATTATCGTACCAAAGACGAAAGAAATTCTTCAGTGATATAAAACACTATTTCTGGGAAGATCCACATCTGTTTAAAAGTTGTCCCGATGGAATAATACGCCGATGTGTATTTGGAGATGAAGCTAGTAAAATTTTAAACCATTGTCACACAGGACCAACAGGAGGGCATTATGGGCCTCAACTAACAGCAAGAAAAGTTTATGAAGCTGGATTCTATTGGCCTACAATTTACAAAGACGCACACCTTCTTTGCAAATCCTGTGATGCATGTCAAAGGGCCGGAAAAATAAGTCAACGTGATGAAATGCCACAAAATGTCATCCAAGTATGTGAAGTATTTGACATTTGGGGTATTGACTTTATGGGTCCATTTCCAAAATCTCATAATAATTTATATATACTCGTAGCCATTGATTATGTATCTAAATGGGCGGAAGCACAAGCTCTCCCAACTAACGATGCACGAGTTGTAGTAAACTTTTTAAAACGTCTTTTTGCAAGGTTTGGAACACCGAAAGCTTTAATAAGTGATCGGGGTACTCATTTCTGTAATAATCAACTTGAAAAAGTTCTTAAAAGATATGGAGTAACTCATAAAATCTCCACCGCATATCATCCACAAACAAGTGGACAAGTTGAAAATACAAACCGAGCTTTAAAACGTATTCTAGAGAAAACCGTAGGATCAAATTCGAAGGAATGGTCCATTAAATTGGAGGATGCACTCTGGGCTTTTAGAACAGCCTACAAAACTCCAATTGGAACCACACCTTTTAGACTTGTGTATGGAAAAGCATGTCATCTTCCAGTAGAAATTGAACACAAAGCATTTTGGGCTTTGAAGACATGTAATCTTGATTTACATGAAGCCGGACGTCTACGATTAAGTCAACTAAACGAATTAGAAGAATTAAGACATGAAGCATACGAAAATTCGTTAATCTATAAAGAAAGAACGAAGAAATGGCATGATAAAAGAATCAGAAGTTCAAAAGAATTTAAAGAAGGAGACAGAGTTCTTCTTTTCAATTCACGATTCAAGCTATTTCCTGGAAAATTGAAATCAAGATGGTCTGGACCATTCATAGTCAAAAGAGTTTTCCCATACGGAACGATAGAATTGATAAATTCAAATGGGATTGAATTTAAAGTTAATGGTCACAGAGTTAAACATTACATACAGGGTCCAATGGAAGTCGACAACGAAGTTAATCACAATTTCGACAACACAGCTAACTAAGTGTGGGGAGAATCAAGTCTTTAAAGGATAATATGTATTTCTATTAGAGTTAGATTGTCTGTTTTCGTGTAGTTCTCGAAAATGGAACACGTATGGTCTTTCCCTAGCAGACCCTAAAGAACTAGTCTTCTCCCCCCATTCTGAATTTTTATTTTTTTTAGGTTTTTACGAAATGAAGACTGCCTGTGAACTAAACCATGGTCTAATGCTACACGCTTTGATCACTAAACGTAATAATGACATACTACCGAGTGAATTAGTATCAGTAATCAGAGAAAGAATGGACGGAGTTAGAAAAGGATCCAGATGCGAAGATAATAAGTTACAATTTGGTAAAGGAAAATCAAAATCCGCAGCGAAAAGAAGAGCACGACACCTAGAAAAATGTCACAAATGCGGAAAATGGTCACATGGAGGTAAATGTTCAAATAATCAAACCTATTCCAATACCGAATTTGTTACTTTATGCAGAGACGGACCGTTCATATGTTTAGAAGAAAAGACAATGAATGCTCGAGGTTACGCCTATGCAGCCATGGAAAACCAATTAAACCGACTATCTTATGAATATAATAGATCATATAACTAAGAAATCTATTTCACAGGTATGTCTGTACAGTTTTTATTTTTATTTTTATTTTTAACCTTTTGATAATAAACGCTAATTTGTTCGCTAAAAAGTATTAAATTGGTATTAAATAAAATTAGGTTTGGCGACCGAAATTATTGATATCGTTCAAAAATTTATTACATCACTGCGAAATTTAACGTTTATTCTTAAGGTATAAATATCTTTAAACAATCAAACCAAAATATTTCAAAAATTCGTCATGAGTTAAATTAGGTCTTGGAACCGAAATTACTTTACCGAAAAGAGGGGCGCATATTTTTGATAATATTTGATTGATTAAAGTGGAAAAAAAAAAAAAAAAAAAAAAAAAAAAAAAAAAAAAAAAGATTTTTAATTTTATTATGTTTTTAATATTAATATTTTAAATTAATATTGTAAACTTTGTAAAAATAATATTTTTAAAATTGTAAATATTTGAAAAATTAATATAAGTTTGGTGTGAATTTATAATATGAATTTTTAAATTAAGTTTGGTGTGAATTTTTAATTTTTAAAATATGAATTTTTAATTTTATGCATTTCAAATTTTAAGTTTGGTGTGAATTTTTTTAATTTTTAATTTTGAATTTTATAATTATGTTGTGTGAATTTAAAAACAAAAATTTACTTTATCTCATTAAGTTAAAAATATGATTTTTAAAAATTCGTCGTAAGTTGAAGACTAGGTCCTT
The DNA here is from genome assembly GCF_046630445.1 of Rutidosis leptorrhynchoides. NCBI lineage: Eukaryota > Viridiplantae > Streptophyta > Magnoliopsida > Asterales > Asteraceae > Rutidosis > Rutidosis leptorrhynchoides. The sequence continues at coordinate 3,868,172 of NC_092335.1, read as the reverse complement.
GAACCGAAATTGCTTTACCCGAGGGAGGGACGAGAACTTTTATTATCATTATTTTTAATCTTATTGATTTAAAGTATGCAAAAACATTAAAAAACCCAAAAATCTTAGCTTTTAAAACAATCGCTACAAAAAGACAAATTTTAAAATTTTGTCGAGGGACGGACTAGGGCATAGTCCCGAAACGACCTCGTTCTAAAAAGAAACAAAATTTTATTAAATTTTATGTTTTAAAAGTATAACCTTTTTATAAAAAAAAAAAAAAAAAAAAAAAAAAAAAAAAATTTAAAAAACCCTGGAAAATACCCCCATGCGAGTCGCATGAGGGAAAGGGTTATGCCATGCGACTCGCATGGCCACTAAAAACTGGACAGGAACAAAATCCAGCCGAGTTCTGCTCTTTCTTTCACAATAACACACACATACACGAACCATCTCCAAACTCTCTCAATTTTTCACCAATTTTCACCAAATTTCTTGCAAAACTTCACAATAATCATGCCTAGATTCAGTAGTCTCAACCCCTTCAGGAGAAAGGTAAAGATTTCACCCCTAATCTCTTTAAATTCGAATTTTTGTGTTCTTGAGCTAGAAAATTTATATTTTGATTTTGTTAAATTTAGATGTAATTAGAGCTAAATTGTTGTTATATTATGCATGTATATCCTAGATAGAAGCTATTTAACATGAATTGAAGCTAAAAACTTCAAATTTTTAAGAATCTAGGGTTTGTGTTCTTGAGCAATTTGGGGCTTTTTGATATAAACAGGTTATGGCCGATTTTTGTCATGAATTGTTACTAAATTGAGTAGTGTAACATGTCTAGGTAGTTAATTGATCCAAACTTTGAGCCTAAACATGTTTTTGAAAATTAAAGTAGACTTTTTAAGTCTAAAAATTCATGAACTTGGATAATTTGATATAAAAGCTATTTGAAACTTGTTTCATTGCTAGTAGTGATTATTTTGGCATGTTATTTGAGATAAATGCTTATGAACTTGATGTACATTTTTCGTATATGCTTATTTGACAAAGTGTAGACTTGACAAAAATATGAAAATGAGCACTAGTTTGATTTGAATGCCATGTAACAAGTGTTTAATTGCTATAATGATTATTGTTGACATGTTTAAGAGTTTAAATGTGATAAAACATTGTATACATTTTTCGTATGTAAAAGTGTAAAATTGTTATTGTTAAGAAAATGTGTTATGAATTGAACAGGTCATCATAATTGTTTCAAGTTATTATTTTGTTAACACTAATGCATATTTGGATGCACAAATTTTGTGTTTAATGTGTTTTGCAGAAAGCCGATACTGGAGGTTCAGGAGCATCATCATCCAGGCAACCAGAGCCCGAACCGCAAATGTTTCATGAACAAGAACAACATATGCAACAAGAAGAAGAAGAACAGGAGGAGCAACATATTCCTTATCACGATCAAGATCAATTATTCGTGAATCAGTTTCGTCAATTCGCTCCACATCAAAGGATTCTGAGCTTAGACATTAATGAAGATCAGTTACATCCAAATCTGAGATTTGATCGATGTTGGATAGAGTATCCAGATTATCAAAAGAACATGCACATTCTCTACAATAAGGTTGTTGAAATGCCAAGGGCAATTGACTGGGTACCTTTGGAAACAGTTGACCTTGCCGAACCGATTCGGCAATTATTGGTGCAAAGGTATGGTAATTCTCAGTTTAACGATTGGATGCGTCTATTTTCCATTCGTAGAACCATATATAGGGAATGGTGTATAGAATTACTTAGTACTATTAAGTTGAACAGTGATGTTAGGAGGATAGATGATAGAAGCTTTATTAGATTTCTGTTAGGTGGACGCATGTACAGAATGTCCATGATAGATTTAGCTAGGGCCTTACAGATTTACACCCCTGCTGAACTTTTGAGCCCCGACTGTAATAGCCTGATTGCCCAAGGAGAAAGGGTAGATAGGGAATTTGATGTTAACGCTGTCTGGAGGCGTATGTCCCACTTTAATGAATTTCACGCCAGTGGAAATCATACATACTTAGATATAGACAGAGCTGAACTCCGGGTTATTCATAGATTCTTAGCAAACACAATTACACAAAGGGGTAGGAATAAGGAGAAATTGACCGTAAACGATTTGTTCTACCTCAAGTGTATTAGAGACCCGAGGAGTTTCGTTAACATTCCCTATTGTGTTGGCTATTATCTCGCTAATGTAGTTTCGGGGATGAAATCGGGGAGTATTATAGGTGGTGGTATTTTCATTACTCTCATTGGAGAGTATTTAGGTGTAGATAAGCACCAAGGGGGTCCAATGAACGAAATAGAGGATGGAGGTGAAACCATAAGTTCAAACCTTTATCACGGTGCAAGGGTATTATTGATGAGACGTGGTCGGGTATATCGATACGAGGGACCTCAGCGACAGGTAGAGAGAGGTTCGGATGATGAGATGGAGGAGGCGAACAACATTATAGGAGTTGTTCGGGAGACTGCTCTTGATTTAGGTATTCGTATGGAGGATGAATACATGACGAACTATGATAGGCATATGCAGTACGAGGCATGGCAACGCCGGAATGACTACGAGCATTCCCGGCAACGAGAGCATGACCGATGGGATTATCATCAGCGCCAAATTATAAGCCAGTTGCAGCCTGGCGAGATGTATTATCCGACCCGACCCGCATACTATCCCGCACATCAGCCAGAGATGAGACCACCCTATGATTCATATGATTATGACGCAGCATACCAGTACACCTATAATCAGCCATGGAACCCGGACGCGAACATGAATTGGGATCCATATCCTAATTTTCCTCCTAACCCACCTCCTGATCAGTAGAGATATGTGGTAATTTCTATTTTTATTTTAAACACTTAACATTTTATTATGTTTTTGTAATGTTTGATATTTTATTATTATTGTGTACTAATATTTTTCTTATAATTTGAAAGTGGGATGCCAAAGTTCCATTTCAAATTGCATGTATGATTATATTTGTATTGTATGTATTCTATTTTATGCACAAAACAGGGTAAAACAACGCGTTTTCAAAGACTGGCATTAAGTTCAGCAAAAGCAAGTAATTTTGACGACAATGATGCAAAATGTATGTGAAATAACAACAAGACGGAATGAACAAATGACGTGCACCATTTATCATTCAGCAAACAAACGCCAATATATTTGGAAACTTTGGTAAAAATTTAATCATTTTCACACAAATCACCCTCAATAATTTAAATTGTTACTGATTTCTTGCAAATGAGGGCATTGCAAGATCTTAAGTGTGGGAAGGGGTTAAATTCTTTCGGATTTTAAAATTTTTATATTAAACACTTGGTTACCATTAAAAATACTAGTAAAGCAGTAGTTGTATTAGAATCTAGTGCTCTCTGATAAAAAAGAACAGCCCTAGTCTTATATACTGACTACCCAATTCTAGTAAAATTTTTCAAAATTTTCAATTAAATGAATTCAAAATCATGTTTATACATATTTATGAACGATAAAACTAGGTTTTAACACCGAAATTATTGTTACCTCGGAAAGGACATAAATTGAGAAACAAACTAAAATGTTAAAATTCATTTAAAATGGAATAGAGGACGATAAAAAGGAAAATAAAAGCCAAGTGTGGGAAAATTTACCAAGTTATTTTAAACATATGTCACATATATTTGTAACAAATAACTGAAAATACTTTTGCTTTGGACTAAACTAAACTGTTTTACCCGATGAAAGAAAAGAAGAGATGGATCTACACGATGAATCAATTCCATCATTAAAAGGAAGTAAAGTCTTCCGAAAAAGACACGCGCTTCTTGATTTAGGTCATGAAGTTGTCGTTCAGACCAGCTGTAGGTTGACGAAAAATCTAGAAAAGTCATCACTAAAATCAGCAGGAAATCCACGGACCTCAGCATTAAACAGGGTCGCCAAGTGGTCAGATTTATCCTAACCATGAGAAGGATTTATCTCGTACAATGGGGGGGCACCGTGCAAATTAGCTTGATAAGACTAATGAATCAGATCCCCAGAAAAGGATAATCTCCTTAAAGATTAAAAATCAGCTTTTAAGACTGATATTACTCAATCCTTGAGATTGACCTTAAAGATTGAGAATTACAAACTCATGGAATTCAATGATATCTAAACTCGAGCTTGAACGAGAAAATATTTTGATCAAAAATACAAACCGATTTGTTTTCTGAAAACCCTATTTTCAATGCGTTCATTACCATTGAACGTAAAATCCTAGGAATTCACCTGGAATTCATTAGGTCACCTGAACCAAATCGGGTGTCAACCGTAAGAACGGTGGTTGCATAGCATGGTCAAAGACAGGACTTTGTGCCAAACCGACAAATTATAAGGGTGAGCTTTACTATTGCTCCTACCAAGGATAGTAATTGCGTCCGACACGTTATAGACCATAATCAAAAGCATGTCACGGGACATTGCCTTAAACAGTTGCTTGTTCAACGCTTTCCTTTACAACCGGACGGTAGTTTGCCGAAAGGTAATATACGGAACAAGTAAACTGGACGTGTTGCTTTCCAAATACAAGGTTAGCAAGTGGGTGACACAAAACCGCAAGTTTTGAGCTAAAATTTTCAAATTTGAAACCCACCAAACCCACAAAAATATTTTGCAAACACCGGTAAAGGGTTATTCCGGAAAACTTATCTAGGGTAAAAACTAGATTTCAAAAGATCAAATGTTTTCATAAAGATCCAATTTCCTTAATGGATCTAAATTTTTATAGTCATGTGGGACTGTAAACCATATCGTTACTACCATTGTTTATACCGCCGTATAGAAATCACTGATGTACAAAGTGTGAAGAATAAAGAAGTGATTCTAGTATTTCAAGACAATATTGCTTGAGGACAAGCAACGCTCAAGTGTGGGAATATTTGATAATGCTAAAAACGAACATATATTTCATAGCATTATTCCTCAAGAAAGACAAGCTTTTAGTTGCAATTGTTCTATTTACAAGTGATATTCGTTTAAATAATAAAAGGTGAAGACAAAAGACAGATTCGACAAATTGAAGACAAAAAGGTCCAAAGAGCTATAAAGTACAAGATACAACTAAAAAGGTTCAAAATATTGATGAAGAACGTCTCAAAATGACAAGAGTACAAGTTGCGGAACGCAAAGTACGCGATTTAAAATAATACGCGAGGACGTCCGAAAATCCGGAACCGGGACCTGAGCCAAGAAGAAACGCCCGACGCAACGGACCAAAAATATCTAGTCTACTATGCACAAGAATATAATATAATATATATATAATTATATATAATTATATATTATATATATTATTATTATTATATTACGTCGGCAAGAAGAAAACAAAAGTAGTTGGCTGAATCCAGGGTGGCCATGCGACTCGCATGGCCAGAAGCACAAAACCATGCGAGTCGCATGGTGTGAGATTACTGGTCAGGTCCTATAAATAGCCAGTTTTCTGACGAGTTTTAACATCTTTTTTTCTCTTCCTCTTCATAAGTAATATATATTTATATTTATAATTTATATTTTAATTTTAATTCTAATAATAAGGGTATGTTAGCGAATGTTGTAAGGGTGTAAGTCGAAATTCTGTCCGTGTAACGCTACGCTATTTTTAATCATTGTAAGTTATGTTCAACCTTTTTATATTAATGTCTCGTAGCTAAGTTATTATTATGCTTATTTAAAACGAAGTAATCATGATGTTGGGCTAATTACTAAAATTGGGTAATTGGGCTTTGTACCATAATTGGGGTTTGGACAAAAGAACGACACTTGTGGAAACTAGGCTATGGGCTATTAATGGGCTTTATATTTGTTTAACTAAATGAAAGTTTGTTAATGTTAATATAAAGATTTACAATTGGGCGTCCCTATAAATTACCATATACACTCGATCGGACACGATGGGCGGGGTATTTATATGTACGAATAATCGTTCATTTAACCGGACACGGGAATGGATTAATAGCCACTAGAATAATTAAAACAGGGGTGAAATTACATTCAAGGGTAATTGGTGTAATTGTTAACAAAGTAGTAAAACCTTGGTTTACACGCAGTCGATAACCTGGTGTATTCATTAAACAAAGTATTAAAACCTTGTTACAATTCGAATCCCCAATTAGTTGGAATATTTATCTTCGGGTATAATAATAATTTGACAAGGACACTTGCAATTTATATTTATGACTGATGGACTGTTATGGACAAAAACCAGACGGACATATTGAATAATCCAGGACAAAGGACAATTAACCCATGGGCATAAAACTAAAATCAACACGTCAAACATCATGATTACGGAAGTTTAAATAAGCATAATTCTTTTATTTCATATTTAATTTCCTTTATTTTATATTTAATTGCACTTCTAATTATCGCACTTTTATTTATTTCATTTTATCGCACTTTTAATTATCGTACTTTTAATTATCGCAATTTAATTTTATCGCATTTTTATTATTCGCAATTTCATTATCGTTATTTACTTTACGCTTTAATTTAAAGTCTTGTATTTATTTTATATTTTACATTAGGTTTTAACTGCGACTAAAGTTTTAAAATCGACAAACCGGTCATTAAACGGTAAAAACCCCCCTTTATAATAATAATATCACTTATATATATATTTGTATTTTTATAAAAGTAAACTAATATAGCGTTGAGCTTTGTTTAAAGATTTCCCTGTGGAACGAACCGGACTTACTAAAAACTACACTACTCTACGATTAGGTACACTGCCTATAGTGTTGTAGCAAGGTTTAAGTATATCCATTCTATAAATAAATAAATATCTTGTGTAAAATTGTATCGTATTTAATAGTATTTTCTGCTAAAATTTAATAGTATTTTATACCCCTCTGCTTTGACATCAGTACCTTATAACAAGAATTGCCATACCAATTATTGAGAATCAGCAATCAGTATTTTGAAACCTCGCAGCATGTCTACATCAACAATTACATATATACACAACGTCTACCTCCAAGACTTACATTCTTTGAATGAGAAATTTCTGAAAAATACCCTAAACTGCGAACCAGTTCTCGAAATTTTGAAAAATGCTGATGAAGCAGCAAAAACTGTAAACGACCTTAACAGTAAAAAGTTGGATGATAAAGGATAGTATATTGGCAAAGCTCAGAAAAAGAGAAGCTTTGGAACTGGAAAACAGATTGAGCAAAGTATGAATGAGGCTGTGGACAAATCACAAAGGCTGAACCTGCCTTCAAAGAATCCAAATGATTCAGTACTTGGTGAAGTCATTAACGAATACCTTGCTCCTGACTCTAAACCCTTGCGGACAATATCCTTCATCATCTTCTGATATTAGACATTCTAAGATATCATCGTATCTTTCATTATAAATATCATCCATACTTCTGAAGATATTTTTATAATTATTCTTATCTGAAATCATTTACCTCTTCGCGCTATCTGTATTATATCATAAAAGAAACTATTTTAGTTTCTAAATTCTGAAACATTCGAGTTTAAAATAGGAATATTCTTGAAGAAGTGTTGGGAGCTGAAGCATGAGTTAGTATAATATAATGACACTTGATCAACGTGATTATATTACAGTAATTCATGCTGAGTTTCTAAATGAAACATGATGATTCACAGATCATAACGTCATCATGTGCTATGTTACACGACTCTTGTATTCTCTTTGATCTCTAAATATCAAGAAAATATTTCTTGATGATTCGGCCTTTTCCGAGGTATTCTGGTAATTTGACAAGTCAAGATCGTGTCATTACAATTTCCTTCCTAGAATATTAACAATGTTCATTCCGAAATTTATATCTGCGAATTCTGAACCATTACAAGCGGTGCTTAATCGCAAGAAGAAGAAACGGAAGGACAAAGCTTCGAACTAGAAATGGGAGTATAAATCATAGAAAATAGAAGAGAGCATTAACTGTGGATGACAATGATTATAGAAGAAGTAAGGACTTTGAAATATAAGGGAAGATATAAAACCCAACAACAACCCAGAAATCACAAACCGTATATATCAATGCATATAGCAATATAAAGACACGGGAGAACTAAAAACACTATAAAACCAAGAGTATAGTAGAAGTAAATAGATTCTTCCGGAGGCAGATGAAAAAGAAGAGCGACAGATATGAAAGTGAGGAGTATATCAAGAATCAGCACTGGATGAAGCATATTGATAAATACTTTAAAATATGAGTTGAGAAGGTGTGAGTTGTAAGAAAACAAATGAGGTGGATTTATAATGAAATATCCGACAGAGAAATCAAAATGGATTCTCGCATTAATTCAAAGAGGATCATAATTTCCTTAATCGCCGAATAATCAAATCCAATATAGATTACAAAGATTTTCTTTTCGGAGATCAATCGTGATGACGTCAAAAGATACGACGAATCACTATTATCTTATTTCATTCATTTACGATAACTTCACTCATACGCTTCGAGTAATCGAATTATTTTATCCATTCTTCTTGAACATGATAAAACTCTATAATCGTTATAATAACATTCTCATTGTTAGTCATGACGACCTCTATCAAATTTCGGGGACGAAATTTCTTTAACGGGTAGGTACTGTGACGACCCGGAAATTTTCGACCAAATTTAAACTTTAATCTTTATATTATTCAGACACGATAAGCAAAGTTTGTTAAGTTAAATCTCAAGAATTTTAAACTGTGTTTATACATTCATTATAACCTCGACCAAATTCCGACGATTCACGAAACGTTATATATAAATAGATATGTATATGTATATATATATTATAACTTGAGAATATTAATAAAGTATTAAACGTATAATACTTTACACGAACGTATTTATTTCAATATGATTTTCGACGAAAAAAAATATATTAAATGATTGAATTATCAGAAACATTGAATTATGATTACAAGTCTCTGTTGAGAGGTCCACTATGATTTGAGAAAATCTATTCCTCTTAACGATATTCAGAATAATTTGTAAAGCTATTTATAAATAAAAACAAAAAGTGTCATTTACGAAAGTTAGACAAAAGTTAGTGGAGAATTGGTTTCCATAATATTCTATTAATCTATTTTCAAACGTACAAAGACGTTTTCAGTTTAAAAAGAACTTTATTATTAAAACGTATATAACTTTTATAAATATCTAGAATCACTTTTGACAACTCATTACTTAACCAGTATAATAAATATAACGATATTTATATTTTATTTCATTAAATATATATAACGATTTAAATTAATATTATATATATTTATACGCGTATTATACATACATAGTTTTTTATACTTTTACTATACTTTAACTTTACCTTTACTTTACTTTTACTTTACTTTAACTTTAATAATTCATACTTTAATAATTCACTTTAATAATTCATACTTTAATAATTCACTTTAATAATTCATACTTTAATAATTCACTTTAATAATTCATACTTTAATAATTCATACTTTAATAATTCACTTTAATAATTCATACTTTAATAATTCACTTTTATAATTCAAAAATCTATTATAAATAGAATTCAATAGGTTTCATTATTTCATAGAAACTTGAAAATATATTTCTCTAAACTCTCTCAATTGATATATATATATATATATATATATATATATATATATATATATATATATATTTTTTTTTTTTTTTTTGCTCTGATTATTTCAAGATATTATTAGTATACATAAAATATTACGACGGAGTGCTGTCCGAGTGATTTCAAAATAGTTTTTTTGAATGAGTCGAAGCTAAGGAAATTATGGGTTATAGCTATGGAGGTGATGGGTATGGTTCATGGGTATGCTCGTGAGGTCAATCTAGTGTTTATCATCTCCGTTGCGTCTACATACTTTCCTGCAATATTGAATCTCAATATTGATACGTTCGTGAATCCGAGGCCAACCTTGCACTTATTAAATGACGTTATATGTATTTTTACTACGAAATACAGTATTGTGAGTTTCATTTGCTCCCTTTTATATATATTTTTGGGACTGAGAATACATGCGCTATTTTTATAAATGTTTTACGAAATAGGCACAAGTACTAAAACTAATTCTACGTGGGTTTAAACCAGAAATATACCCTTAGCTTGGTAACATTAAACTACTTGTCTATGTACGGTAGGCGCGAATCCTAAAGATAGATCTATTGGGCCTGACAAACCCCATCCTGACTATGGGATGCTTTAGTACTTCGAGGTTATTTTAAACACACCTGATCTGGTGTACTTCAGAGGGTAAAACATGAACGTTAAGGCTTGTTACCGGGTGCCTACAACTTAAAGAATACTTTTATACACTTGCGAGTGTACATATATTTATAAACGGAAATCTTATGGTCTATTAATATATTGAAATGATTGTTATGATAAACCTGTGAACTCACCAACCTTTTGGTTGACACTTTAAAGCATGTTTATTCTCAGGTATTAAAGAAATCTTCCGCTGTGCATTAGCTCATTTTAAGGATATTACTTGGAGTCATTCATGGCATATTTTGAAAGACGTTGCATTCGAGTCATTGAGTTCATCAAGATTATTATTAAGCCAATTATAGTTGGATGTATTATGAAATGGTGTGCATGCCGTCAACTTTCGTTGTAAAGAAAGTTTGTCTTTTAAAAACGAATGCAATGTTTATAAAATGTATCATATAGAGGTCAAATACCTCGCGATGTAATCAACTATTGTGAATCGTTTATAATGTATATGAACAGGTCCTTTCAAACAGTATGATGCAAAGGTGTCCTCACCAGATTGTACTTGTGATGCAACTGCTTGCACCTGTGAAGCAGCTTCATCACACAAAGAACATAAAAAGATGATGAAGTTAATGCAGTTTTTAATGGGCTTAAGTGATGATTATACTACTGTAAGAAGTAACATTTTGTTAAGAGATTCTGTTCTAGATGTAATAGAAGCTTATGCTATAATCTCAAGAGAAGAGTCACATAAAGGAATCTCTAATGAAAAATTAGTAAAACTCAGACTAGTGCATTTGTTACTCAAGCTAATAATACTTTTAACAAGAATGGTAACAACTCTGGAAACTTCTATGGAAATAATAATAACAATTATAATAACAGAAGTTCAAATCAGACTTTAAAATGTAAAAAGTGCAATAAGCTTAGTCACACAATTGATAGATGTTTTGAAATCATTGGTTATCCACCTTCTTTTAGAAGAAGAATCAATGGGAATCAATATAATAATAATAATAATAACAATGTGAACAAGACTTATGCTAATAATAGTGTTACCAATAAAGATGAGTCTATTAGTTCTGCTCCTGCAAGTCTTACTAATGAACAGTTAATGAAGATGCTTACCTTAATCAATGATAATGCTGCACATGTGGCAACAAGTTCAAATATGGTAGGTAACTTTGTGAATCATAATGTGTTCTTTAATTCTAATTTCAAGAAATTCTTCAATAGTCATATAAATGACAAATTTAAGAACAAAATTCAAGGTTGGATAATAGATTCAGGTGCTAATCAACACATGACTGCCTCTGATATTGGTTTAAATAATGTTGTTGATATTTCTCAATTGAATTTAACTGTTGGTCATCCTAATGGAACTCATGCTAAAGTTGTTAAAGTTGGAAATTTAAAACTTTCAAATAATGTTGTTTTATTTGATGTGTTAGTTGTACCTGAATACTGTGTTAGTCTTTTGTCTATTCACAAGTTGTCTAAAGATAGTCAGTTAACTGTAAGTTTTGATGAGAATAAATGCTTTATTCAGGACTCGAAAACAAAGATAACTCTAGGGACTGATAGTCAATCTGGAGGATTATATTTGTTTGATGAACATAATATGAATGTGTTAGGTATGACTTGCAATGTGTGTGTTCATTTAGTTTCTGCTCAGCTGTGGCATGCAAGACTTGGTCATCCATCTGATCAAGTTTTGAAAGTTTTAAAAAATAAACCTGATTTAAAAGATTTTAAGGAAAACTGTCCTTGTGATATATGCCATAAGAAAAAACAAACCAGTGAACTTTTTCCCGTTAGTGATCATAAATCACAAGGGATAGGTGATTTAGTTCATTTAGATCTTTGAGGTCCATTTAAAATTCAAAGTAGAGAAGGTTATAAGTATTTCTTAACCATTGTAGATGATTTCTCAAGGGCTATTTGGATATTTTTGTTAAAAAATAAAGAAGAAACATTTGACAATATACAAACATTTGTTAATTTGGTTAAGAATCAATTTAATAAAACTGTTAAGGTAATTAGGAGTGACAATGGGACTGAATTTGTTAACAATAAAAAAAATAACTTTACAAAACTTAATGACATTGTGCATCAAACATCCTGTGCATATACTCCATGTGACACCGTTAATTTTTTTTTTTTAAACGTGGCGGAAGCATTTTTTATTTTATTGCAAAATAACATTAACTATGTTAATACAACCAGTGTCACGTGTCATTACAAAATACATGTTTACAAAAGATTATTATTCAAACAAAGCAAGACAACATCAGAGTTTCTTCATTGTCAAACATAACATCACCATGTCCTTCTGCTCCCCAAAACACGATATCTACAAAAGCTAATAACCTGCAGGAAGGAGATGGAGGGGAATTAGCACGAAGCTAAGTGATTACGACTAACTACAGGCCATAGCATACATAAGTGTTATACTAATCATGTCACATAGTCTAACATACAAACATCACCCAAGTGCCGTCTACAGAGACTCTGGCGGCTCGGCCAAACCATTAACCACCAGCTGATCGGACTGGGGCTTACCAGAAGTTCCTCCACCACCGTATGTATATACATAATCCACACGCGACGGACGCGTCATTCACACATATATACACCACGGTTGTCTAGGCTACCACAGAGGAACCCAACCCGCATGTTGATCTCTCCTACCGAGGCAACCACACAATAGGGACGCACTGGGCTCCAGCAGACAAGCATCAACTAACATGCAGTCATCACAAAGTACTAACTAACCACAACAATAAGTATATCTAACAAGCATGTGAATCATAATATAACATGCTTCTATATACTATATTCTTCAGTTAGTCCCACTCACCAATTACCAGCAACCAGCTCAGATAATCTACTACTGAGCGGCTTCCTTATCTTTATCACCTGAGCATAAGACAAATCAAGTTAGTTACTGTCCATTATCATCAAATAACACAATACAGAAATTTTTGTCAGAAAAAGTGTCCGCTAAAATTTTTTGCTTAACACTTGTGCACTTTCAAAATTTACATCCTGGACATCAAAATACAAACGGGCAGCATATCGGCTAAAAATCAACACTTGGTAAAATATTTCACTTCCAAAGACACTCGGTCGACTGTCATAGATAGTCGGCCGACTGTCTACACTCACTCGGCCTAGTGTCTAGTCACTCGGTCGATGGTCTCTCACAGACACACTCGGCCGTGGGTCATACACACTCGGTCGATGGTCTAGTCGGTCGGTCGAGTGTCTCGAGACACTCGACCGACTGTGTTTATCTGCAGAAGCTGAAGACAAAGTGATGGGTTTCACCCAAAATCTACCAATTCTTGCTCTAGAGCTCGATTACGACCTCAAAACTGACCAAATCAAAGACACTAAGCATGTAGAAACATAAACTCACAAGATTTGGACTCAAACAACATCAAATCTAACCACTTTGACCCAAATTACTCACTTAGTAAAACTTTACACAAAAACCCAATTTTCTCAAAGATTAAAGTATGAAATGTTTTGATTCTTACCTTGATAGACTCAGTAAATCACAAAGAACAAGATAGTAAAGGATTTGAGAGTAGGGTTTGGTGTAGGTGGAGAAGATGAAGGTACGGTGTGTGTTTGTGTGTGTGAATAATCTGGAAGCCAAAAGAAGAAATTATAAGCACTAGTTCATCTAAAGTGGGTTAAATCCTACACTGTGCAACACACGGGTATTTATCAGTTATCTGATACCTTTCGTACATCATTTGGCAACCCAAACGAGGTCCAAATTAGATAAACAAACCTGTTCTGTGATCCTTGTCACAAACTACTCCTAACCACATCATTATTTAATAATAAATAATAAATAAAAATAAAAGCATATAATAACACAATACTAACTTAAGGACAAATAGGTAATCTTACAGCTATGCCCGATTGAGGATGTTACACTCCACAATAAAATGTCATAACTGAGAGGAAACATAGGCACTTGCTTAATGTAGCAAGAGCTCTTATGTTTCAACAGGGTCGTCTCAATAATTTAAAGGCCCCAGACGGAAATAAAAATGAGCCCACATATACATTTAATTTTTTTACTACGCATAAAAAATAATACTTCAATTTATCTATTTATTTTTTCACATTGTATTTAACTATTAAAAATAAAGTATTTTAACTTTAATTGACAATTTTTAATTTGATTTAATTAGATATATTGAAAAAAAATATATATTTACATAATGTAAAATTTTGGGCCCTTTTAAATTTTTGAGCCCATAGGCGGTTGCCTATCTTACCTATGCTAGAAGACACCTATGTGTTTCAAGGGGGTTACCTTTAAATATGTGGAGTGATTGTATCTTAACTGCTTGCTATTTGATTAACAAGACTCCTTCAAATGTGCTTTCTGGAAAAACTCCTTATGAATGTGTCTTTAAAAAGGACCCTAGTATCTCTCATTTAAGATGTTTTGGTTGTTTATGTTATGCAACTGTTTTAAAACCTGAAAATAAGTTTTCAAGTAGGTCTTTTAAATGTGTTTTGATTGGTTTTGGTAATGTTCAAAAGGGTTATAAACTTTTAAATTTAGAAAACAGAAGTGTTCTTTTTTCAAGGAATGTGAAGTTTTATGAAAATATTTTTCCTCTTAAGTCAAAACTTGTTGACAATAGTCTAAATGATTCTTCTGATAAAGAAAATTATATGTTTTTTGATAAAAAATTTTCAAATAATCAAGACATCAAAAGACCCAATGATGAAGGGAGAGCTAAATATGATGGTGAAGGTAATAGTACAAGTGGCTACATTAATGAGCATAGTCCTACTAGAAACCATCCTTCTAGTAGTGATATTGTGATTAATAAAGGTCAAAGTACTTCTGCAACTCTCATGGATAATATTTCATCTCCTGAGGGCAATACCTTACAAAACACATAGTTAAGAAGTCCTACTCACATTCAAACTGTAAGGAGATCTTCCAGATAGTCTGTTTTACCTAAAAGATTTGATGATTTTGTTATTGAAAGAAAAGTTAAATATAGTATTGAAAAGGTAGTTAATTTTCTTTTTTAAATCAAGAGAATAAGTGTTTTACCTCTAATATTAATAAGTCTTATGAACCAAAAACTTATTTTGAAGCTTCATCTCTATATGACGCAAGAGATGTTGCATGTCTTCTGTCTTCCAACTCTTTAAGCTTGCGATTCAGTCTCTCGATCTCAGCTTGTTTAGCCATGCCTGAAATCTGATACCAAATAATGCAAAAATCGTGGCCAAACAGATATTAACGAATAAAGATACGATAAATAAGATACAAGCCAGATATGGCTTCTTTATCTCACGTAAAAGATAACAATCTTTTATTAATTTAAATGTCAACTTCAAAAACTCAAACTAAATGCTATCTGTCAACTTAAATAGGCTAAACAAAAAGGATAAACTAAGAGATAAGAGCAAATAAAGAAGATAAGAACAAATATGAATTTGAATATGACTTCAACTTCTGACTTGCTCTTCACGTTCACATGCTAGCTCAAAATTAAGGGGTTATCACCAAAATGCCCAAATATTTTGGTCCCCTTGCACCAGAGCCAAAAAAAAAAAAAATTAGACAAAATGCCCTTGCAAGGCGCAAGGTACCTTGCGACCTTGCGACCTTGCATATTTGCGTCTTTTCTAAAAAATTACGGTTAAATGACATTTTTCAACCTGTCACTCGACACTTTCATCCGACTTCACAAACACGCAAATAAAGTCACACAGGCGATTCGCAACAACGCAAGCACAAACGCAAACCCTCTTCCATTACTACTACCAGATTCTCCTCCATCATCTCCACCACCACCTAACCCCTCTTGCTACCACCGTGACTTCTTATACTAGCCTACAAGGGTTTTCACGAAGTATTAGAGTTTTCACGCAAAAGAAATCGGGTTTTCACGAAGTAATCAAGCAAATAATCAAGGAATCAACCTTGCAACGATGGCGAGCACCCAGGTTAGTGATTACTTTGTTGTTTATGTGTGTGTTATCTGTTTATTTTGGCTTCGATGCGAATTGTATAAATGTGCACACCAACTGCTCGATGAAATGTCTGTTCGAGGTGTATTTGTGTTTAACGAAGTACAACCGTTTTTTTATGACATGCAACTGTATTTTGGGTTATATGTTCGAGTGAAACATACATTAACTGCTCGTAAAATTATGGAAATTGACCGGACGCAAGACCTAGTTTGCGTGCTTGCGTACCCAAAGCTAGTGGACGCAAGGTTATCTTTGCGTCCTTGCGTGTTCCCAAAAGATTGTCTTTGCGTCCTTGCGATTGTCAATTAAACGGACGCAAGTTTTATCTTGCGTTCTTGCGTCCTGTTACTTTCTGCTGATTTTATTGTTACTTATGCAGGGATTTGTGGAAGGAAAGTTAACGATGAAGAATAAGTTGAGCGTTATAGGGGATATGAAGAAGGTCATGAATGAGAATCAAATTAAAAAGTTTAAAGAAACGTGTTTCTGTCCATGGTTAGATCTAGAATACTTTGGTAATGATCCCGGGCTTGTACATTGCATGCTCCAACGGAAGAGTGTGCGGCCGGATAGACTAGATAATGTTAAGTACCCCGATGAGCATGAGGATATATGGTTTCATTTCCAGAACAATTTTCCGATTAGATTTGGTCGCCGTAAATTCTGTCTTGTTACGGGTTTTTTGTTTAGTAGCCGGACGGACATGGCACATTACATCCCGAAGAATTATGACGTCCAGACCGCACCTATTAGACGACATTTATTTAAGGGTTTTAAAGATTCTCAAAATGTTTTGATTAGTGATGTTGAAAAGATGCTTTTAAAATCTGATCACAGCCGTATTAGTGAGGATGATGTGGTGCGACTAGCAATTATCTTGATTGTAGAGAGAGGTTTTATGGGTAAACAAGGGATCCATGTTGTGAATAAAAAGTTTTTATGGCTAGTCGAAGAGTTATCGCGTGTTAACCAGTACCCTTGGGGGTCTCGTATTTGGGAGCCAACTTACGAAGCGGTTAGTGAAGGGTTTGTTATTCGTGAAAGACAATTAGAGAGTAGAAAGGCGTACACTTTGGCGGGATTTATGTGGGCATTCAAGGTAAATGGTTGAATATTTATTGTTTAATGTTAATATTTAAGATGTAACATAAATTTTTTTTTTATTTGCAGATTTGGATTCTCCAGTCTTACCTTCGTACCATTAAACAGTTTGCAAAAAAGACTGAGAAGAATGGAGTACCGAGGGCTCTTTTTTGGAAGCGTTCATCTGCCGAGCCATTTGGAATGTCTGAATACCTTAAACTCCTAGATATTCAGGTTAGTTACATTTTAAAAATGTTAGCCTATCCTAAATTGTTGCATAGTTTATCTGTTATCTGGTTACAGACAGGTTCTGGAATGGGCGCAAGGCATGCCTTGCGTCCTTGCGTGTGTTTTTTTAAGTGGACGCAAGGTGATTCTTGCATCATTGCGCGTGGACGCAAGAGTTGGAGCTTGCGTCCTTGCGTGTGGTCGCAAGAGCTGTTTGCGACCTTGCGTACAGAGACGCAAGCTTTTCTTTACGTCTTTACGTATTCGTTTCTGCTAATATTCTTATTTGATAATTAAATAATTAATTGTAGGATGAGTGTCCCAAGAAAAAGAGACCTTTACGTGGTCTGCAGCCAACTGAAACAGAAAAGAGTTGTCAATGGTGGATTCAGAGTGAAGTGTACTTTCGAGGAGGAAAGGTACCAGAAGATGAGATTGAGGATGAGGTGCAGGAAGATGAAGTTGATCCAGTTGATCCAGTTGTTGATGGATCCCAGCAGACACCCTGTGTGCATTCAACAGAAGATGTTCATACAGAGGGCCCTCACGATGTACACAATTTACATCGTATGTTAGAGTTGTTGACAAAGCGGATGGACAAACAAGAGAAAGAGTTAATTGATTGCAAACAACTTGTTATGCAATACGAAAAACTTTTATCGCAACAATAACAACAACAACAACAACAATATCAGGTAGATTGAATTGAATTGATTTATTTATTATTTTTGGTATTAATTGAATATTGATATTGATTTATCCCATTGATTTATTATCTATCTATCTTCTTTATTGTGTTTAGGATGATGATCCGTCTTTCAATCGATCTTTGTCTGATAATGAGATTGAAAGGCCTTCACCAATGCACATTCGACGTGGAATCAGAGAAAGAAAGCCAACTGGTGTATTAAGGTCCCTATTCACAACACCTGGGTTCAGAAAACCCATTGAGAAGGTACATTTCAGCAAATTTAAAAGGTTGTATGTTAAATTATTGCAGTAAACAATGGCTAAATAATGGTGTTTTCTGTGACTGTTTCGGAGGCAAGACATACCTTGCGTCCTTGCATGTCGCAAGGGTGTTCTTGCATCCTGGCGAGTAGTCACGCAAGGATATTCTTGCGTCCTTGCGTCGGCTTGTCGCAAGATTGAGTTTGCGTCCTTGCAGATATCTGTTTACTAAATTATCATTTGTTTTTTACTCAGTTGTCAAAAGATTTGGTTGAGAAAGTGGAAAGCATGAATGTTGTACGGTTAGGGACTGAAGAAGATCAAGGACAACAACAAATTAATCAGGATGTGGTACCCATGGACACAAATGCAGCAGCAGAGGTGAGTTTTTCTGGCGCAAGCAAACATTTGCGTCCTTGCGTCTGCTTTCCTATAGGCGCAAGTCTGTTCTTGCGTCCTTGCGTCTCGATGGTTCCACACACGCAATAGATTGTTTGTGTCCTTGTGTCTGTTTGTATTAATTTAAATTAACCTTATTTGTTGAATTATTGTAGGTAAGTGTTGATAAGCAGCCTGTTAAAGTGAATAAGAGAAAAAGAAAGGAACAAGACTGGGCTACTGAGGAAGAAATTTGGGGGATGATTGACAGGTTTATAAATGATCAAGGAACTCTCCAACTACCGCCACCTAATGCCTGAAGAGATGGTAGAAAGCATGCAGGCCTAGCAAAAGATCCAAAGACAATGATTGAGAGCAAGCAAGAGACGCGTTGCATGTTCATCTTTCAAAATGAACAATTCATTTTTATAAATCAAGACTTTTAGCTTCGATTAATGGGATTAAGACATTCTGGTTATTTGGATAACTTGGTAAGTTTGTAAGTTTGTTATTCTTTTGTTAATTTTATATATTTTTATACAATTTATTTTATACTAAGGTCACACTGTATATTAACTTGTTATATTTATAGCACATTGACGGCTGGGCTACATTTCTTTTGAGATATCGTCAGAGATTTCTCCCCCGAGCCAGTCAAGTTTATGCCACTCCTTAGTTTCCAGCTGAGGTGCTTAAAGCAAGTTCTCGATGGACTATTATGCCACTGGGATTCCTGAACATGTTTGAGAGGTTCAACACTTATTTTGATAATACTCAGAAGGAGGTGGGCATACAGGAAGAATCTACAACAGATGGAGAGGGAATTATTGGCCATAATCCTCCAGATTACATGTACTTAATTGGACTTGGAGACGGCAGTGTTGACCTATATCCATCTTGGGCTGACTGTGATCACGTAAACACTAGTATATATACAGCATTTGTGTTTCTGGAACAGACGCAAGGACAGTTTTGGGTCCTTGCGTCTTTTTTACTGGACGCAAGTTTCTCCTTGCGTCCTTGCATCTACTAGTCGCAAGGATAATCTTGCGACCTTGCGTTTGTTTTAGGTTTTCGCAAGGTTTATCGTGCGTCCTTGCGTCATTGTTACTGGACGCATATTTCCCCTTGCCCTTGCGTCTCCGGGTCGCAAGGTTAACCTTGAGACCTTGCGTATATTTTTGGACCTTCGTAAGGATTATCTTGCGTCCTTGCGTCTGTTGTTTTATTTTATCCTGTCTGTCTGGTCTGTTACAGGTCTTGATCCCAGTACATTTTTATGACGAAGAACATTTCCTGCTGCTTCAGTTGAAGTTAGAAGAAATGAAGGTTTTTGTGTACGACAGTTTACCCGGATGTGTCAGTTCACAAAAACTTGACGCAGTTTTCAAGATTTTGGGTGACAACTTGCCAGTGTACTTGAAGGCGATTGACTATTTTAACAAGATGCAAGACTCCCAAATTGTCGGATACTATGAAAATAAAGAGAGTGTGGAGTTGATGATTGAGCCTGGTCCCATTGTGCCAATGCAGACTGGTGGTCAGGGTGATTGTGGGGTTTGGGTGTGCATACACATGGAGAGGATTATTTATGGAAGGGAGGAGGTTGACAACCTTGGAGATCCTAAAAATGCTCCAGAGCAGTATAGAAACAGAATGGCAAGGACGTTCTTCCGTTCCCGTTTTGATACACAAGAACCGTCGCCACCAACTCCACCATCAGAGATTCAGGTTGATTGATACATTGTAGCTAGTAGGTTGCTGGCATGTATGTAAATTTTGTGTAAATAGGCAAATTGTATTTGCAACAGTTTTATTTGACTTTACACGCAAGGACGCAAGGCTATGCTTGCGTACGCAATCATAGCTTTGCGTCCTTGCGTGTGTATATTTTTGGCCGTCTTTTGTACGCAAGCAAAATATTGCGTCCTTGCGTGTGCAGATTTTTGTCTATCTTGCGTACGCAAGCAACATCTTGCGTATGCGTACGCAAATAATGATTTGCGTCCTTGCGTGTCCTGTCCTGTTAAAAAAATTACATAAAATAACACAGTAGGTACCTAGAATACAACAACACATTACAACAAACGAAATCCAACAATACATAAAAAATAAAATTGACATAAACTTGTGATAGTGGGTTACTAATTATCGCTCCCTAAGTTGCACGTTGCATAAAACTGAGACTGATATGCCTTAAAAGCTTCAGCATCTGTGGCCTTCCCCTTACCCTTCTTCGATTTTGAGGCCGATGTTTTTACTACCCTTTTAGAAGTTGATTCACCTGTTCGGTCATAAGAAGCTGTGCACGTATCCCTACCATGACCTGGTTCTTTGCAACGAGTGCAAGTTCTTACGGTTTTTTCAGTATCTTCACCCTTTGACGGAACACGTTTTGTACTTTTAGGGCGTCCAGGGGCTCTTTTCTCCTTAATGGGAGGGTTTACAATTTGTAAAACGTCGGGCGACGGATACGATCATTCTGACCGATGGGGTAAAGGAAGGATGTGTTCCAAATACGTATTTATATAAGTTTGAGTTATGAACCAGTGTGATACAAATTTAGTAACATCCTCCACTCCGAAAAATCGTGCTGCTGCAATAACATGTCCGCAAGGTATCCCCGATAACTCCCACTGCCCACATGAACATACTTTATCGTCGAGATTAACCATTCCATTTTTTCTGCCATCTCGCACTTCTATTAGATTGTTTGTCGATGGAATTGCTTGCCATCTTCTAGATTTTCTCGTCCTCTTGCCTAGTTTACGTTCAGCATATGGGGTAACCGTTGAAGTAAGACTAACCGACTGGTTGCGATGTTTGAAATACCAATCTTGTACTGAAGCGCGAAAAAACTCAAACAACATGCAAACAGGTAGTTTTCGAGCATGTTTGGATAGTGCGTTAACAGACTCTACACTGTTGCTAGTAAGGTATGAATACCTAACATGTTCAGCTCTACTTCTGGACCATTTGTGGAAACCAACTTGTTCTAAATAATTGTAAGACGCTCTCAATCTTCTTCGAAATACACTAAGATGATCCTCAAAATTCGAGGCACGGTAAGCTTTCACCATTTTCCAATAATGCCATTCAAAATATTTGAATTTGTTAGATTTAGTTTTGATGCTTCCAAACAAATGACGTGCGCAAAAACAGTGAAACGCTTCAGGAAACACAGTTGAAACACCATGTGCTATTGAAGCAGCACGATCAGAAACAAAAGTAAGCTCTGAAATACAATCACTCATACCACAACTCATTAAATGATCTCTTAGGTTGCCTAAGAACCATGACCAAACCTCGTTTGTCTCGCCGCCACCAATTCCATAAGCCAATGGCAGAATTCCATTATTGCCATCCATCGCAACGGCAACTAAATTTGTCCCCGAATACCCTGCCTTCAAATGCGCACCATCGACGATGATTACCGGTCGACAATGTTGAACAAATGATCGAACCTACATAGATTTTAGCAGGTCAAAAGTGTTCAATTATAACAAGGTCAATTATAAGTTAAAAATTGAGAGAGATTATCGATACTTACAACTATGCCAAGGGAATAGTAACACATCAAAAATCTATCTTCTTTGTCGGTGACCAAATTACTTACGCTTCCCGGGTTGTGGATCCTAATGTTATATAGGTAAAGGGGAAGCATTCGGAACGAGTCTTCAGCACTGCCACGAAGCATCTGTAATGTATGACATTTTGCCCTCCATGCTTGATTGTAAGATATGCTGACACCAAACCGGTGTCCTATATCTGCACGTATATCATTTGCTTTGTATTCCCGGTTTGCAGACTTGAAAGAATCCACAAGCATACTACCCAACACCTTTTTGGTAGCATGTTTATTGTTTCCCATAATTAGTGTGGGTGAGCATGTGTGTACGTCATGCAATTTCTTTACCATAAAGTTTTCAGTGTTCCGTATTTTGTAAGCACTAATTTTCCATTCACAGTTTAGCAACACACAATTAGCGGTGTATCGAGATTTGTCCGTCTTTACAGGTTTAATTTGGAAGTTTTCTTCAAGACATTTTGTAAATAGAGTGTTTATGAACTCGGCCTTGTTCAAAAATGTTTGACGAACATTAATTAAATCTGATACCCTATACGTGGTAGGTGTTTGAGTCGTAAATTCAAGCTCTTGCTCTTGCTGACTCAATAGAGGTGGCATATTCCAGAATAAATCTTGCTTTTCTTCTTCATATTGATCTTCTTCGTCTTCGTCTCCGTCTTTTTCTCCATCTGAATCACTAGATGCGACAACAGATATCTCAAACGGGTGGTCTCCTTCTTTAATTTTACATACGTTTTCAACACCATAGTTAAACATATCAAACTCTTCAGTGTTTGGAGGTGGCATTTCAGGCTCTTCCGCTTCTAAATTAAGAAGGTTTGGTTCAGTGACTTGTGTTGAGTGTGTTTCTGGGTCTGGTTGTGGTTGGAGTGTTTCTGGGTTTCGTTTTGGTTGGTGTGTTTCTTGGTTTCGTTATGGTACGTGTGTTTCTGGGTTTCGTTGTGGTAGATTCATTCGTACTTTCTCAACAACATAAATATCAATCGGAACATTTACAATTGCATATTGTAAGAACTCTTGAAAGTCTTCATAATCATCCGTAATATCAAAAACATGGTTATTATAAATGTATCTTATTGAAACAGGTGAATTGGGTGGCATTTGTATTTTTTTAAGAACATTTTTTAATAATATTCTCTTATTCATTGGTTTTATAGGTGCAACAGGTAGTTTTAGCCGAATTCTAAAACAATCTAGGGGTAAATACATGGGAATGTTGTTAATAAACTCAAAAGAACCCAATTTAGGTAGTGCAACAAATTTATGAACAACAAATTTATCTTCATTAACACAATTCATAAATACTTAGGTAGTGCAAAAAAATGCTTGAAAATGTACCTTGTGTAGCCAATAATCACTGAAATTCTTTGGGAATGAGTTGTGAGGAAATGATAAATTACAAGTTCCAGGGACATTCTTTATATAGGATCGAAATTCTATCCATGAAAATCTAGAAAATCTAATGAAATCTTATCCTGAAAATCCTATCCTGATAAGATAAAGGCGCAAGGACGCAGGGACGCAAGGGCGCAAGGGCGCAAGGACGCAAGGAAGCTTGCGTACTTGCGTCGGTCTGTACGCAAGGTACCTTGCGCCTTTCGAGGGCATTTTGTCAATTTTTTTTGGGCTCTGGTGCAAGGGGACCAAAATATTTGAGCATTTTGGTGATAACCCCCAAAATTAATTAACCGATTCCCAGCCTTATTCTCTTTGGCCCAACTTTATAAAACCCATAATAATTTTGTAATCCGCCCAATAATATTGAATCCTGCATCAATATCTTTTTATTTCTTTGCTACATTTGTGCTAAAAATTACTATAAGTGAATAAAATGTGAAGTTCATTATATAATGTTATTGTTAATATAATTTAATTATTATTCTAAACTAACAATAACAAAATATCTTATAAGGAATATTTACTTTTTATTCTTTTTAATGTTAAATTGTGTACATTTATTATATTCTATTTGTAATCCTAGTTAAGTATGTAATTAATAATGAAAATGATAAGCTTTGGATATAGGTTCGGGTATGATGTGACAGTCTTGGATTTCCAACAATCATCCTCTTAATCGGTTTTCGCAACATGATACTTGCTACACGCATGATATTGCTTTCTTGCTTCGGTGCTGCACTAACAACATTCGGGCTACAACCGTAGCTCTAATATCATTTCATAAGATCGTTTTTAGCCCAATAACATGTTCTTTATATAATTCGTTGATTTTTATGTACTCTAAAATCAATTGGTGATAGAGAGAGGTTCTCAAGTACTTATATGCATACATTAGTTTCTTATAATTTTCGTTGTGGGACTTTGATTTGCACCCATTAACTGATTAACTCCGACATAGTTAAGGAGGAGCTCGTAGTTTCATAATGTGGAGCTCGAGCAGCAACTGACCTTGATATATGCTACTGACTTTGATATATGTAGCAACACGAATGTCACCACTCAGGAAGTTTATATAGCATGACATTGGACCTTTAAGTGCCACTACAACTACATCATACGTGGCAGCTGCCATTTTGGGTGTAGGTCTATAGATTAAGTCCCTAGCCAAATACGTACGACTATCTAGTTTTGCCTGACAACATTTGCAATAGTAAACTGGTGTTGTGTAGGATTCTTATACCATCATATATAAATCCATGTTTTACATCATATATAAATCCATGTTTTATAAATCCCGTTATCTATATTTTCTTTTTAAAAAATGTCTAATTTTTCGTTTATAGTTTCTAAGGTATGCATTAAGACTGATAGAATATCATCGGAGAATGTTGTTAAGGTGTAGGTGTACGTTGTCATACAATATTATCTAGCTGAAATAGTGTAAAGCACCACAAACTATGAATCGATCTCAAACTAAACGAAAGAACAACTTTTTGTTTCAATTTTTTTCACTTAAAAAACATGTAGTTTAAGAGATATTGTTACATTCTAGTTTTTTTTGTTAGGAATATAATTTTAACAGTTACTTTTTATATACATTTTTATTTTACATGTTGGATAAATAGTGTTAAAAATTGTGTGTTTAACCAATATTTGGGCACAGTTATTTAAATAGTAGTCGAGTGACATATATTGATAACTATTTAGTGAGGTTTGAAGCCTCTAATGAGGGCTTTATAACAAACTATAGAGTGTCGAAAACAGATTAATGATGAATAAGATATCGAGTCTCTAAGTTGCTAGTTTGGTAATTAACTTAAAAGAATAAGCAAAGAAGTGGAAGTTGCCTCACATGAAAAGTAAGAGCAAATTTAAAGCTATAGTCTCTACTATAAATAGAGGCCTTTAGACATTGTGAAAGATACACAAAAAACGTATGGCGACACATACCACAATTTTTGTAGTTATACACACAAAGTTTTCGTTTCATCTTAGGGTGTGTTTGGGTGACGAGCTTGTTGGATCTTATAGGAGCTTGAGCTTATGATTTTAATAAGCTTCAAGTCATAAGCTTCGTTTGGTAGAGAAAAAAAGTAGAGCTTATGAAAAATCATAAGCTCTAAAAAAATAAGCTACTTTTAGTAGCTTATTGAAAAAAGTAGAGCTTATGAACTGGAAAATAAGCTCCAGCTAGTTTACCAAACACTTATAAAAAATAATAAGCTCCAGCTACCAGCTTAAAAAATAAGCTCCAGCTCCAGCTCTATCTCATAAGCTCCAGCTCCAGCTACAAGCCTCTAGCTACAGCTACTTTCATCCAAACACACCCTTAGTCGCAACATGATTTCCCTGTTCCAGTTATTTTTGGGCGGGTGTTCAAGTTCGGAAGTACGCTGACTGGTGTACCCTGGAAACAGACAATAAATCTGCTCAAATGAATTGTGTCAAACATAAACCCGGTTCTACTATGATATTATCGTCGTTTCTATTTGTTTAGGTTTATCCAACCTATTTTCAAATTTGATCGTTAATCTTTCACTTTTTATATGTCTATATTAATTTCACTTTCATATACTACGTAGTATATTCCTACATTACATCAACGCATTAACACTATGAAAGAATTTTATTTTATATCTTTATCTATTTATAATTTACAATTAATTTGAAACAATTTATAATATTTAAAAATTGAACAAATAAAATAAACTAGAAAAAATCCGACCGCGCGTTGCTGCGGTTGTATTCGACGCGCGGTCCAATTTGGATATACGATGTCCGTTTCGCGTATAGTTAGTCGTGTTGTATATGTATATATATGTATGTAATATAGCCCGAAATATTTATTTTTTTTAACGATGTCCGTTTCGCGTATAGTTAGTCGCGTTGTGT
The DNA here is from genome assembly GCF_046630445.1 of Rutidosis leptorrhynchoides. Taxonomy (NCBI): domain Eukaryota; kingdom Viridiplantae; phylum Streptophyta; class Magnoliopsida; order Asterales; family Asteraceae; genus Rutidosis; species Rutidosis leptorrhynchoides. The sequence goes on along the minus strand of NC_092335.1, from coordinate 3,841,392 downwards.
TCGTAAAATTATTTCGAGTTGAACGGTGGTCTCGGAAAAATTTAACTCGCGCCGAGCGTGAATATAGGGCCCGTTATTTAGTATTTTTTTAACGATGTCCGTTTTGCATATAGTTAGTCCCGTTGGGTTCGTGAGATTTTTTCGAGTTGAACGGTGGCCTCGAAAAAATTTAACTCGCACCGAGCGAGAAGATAGGGCCCGTTATAAATTCGGGTGGAGTAAGGTTTTTTTATTTTAATTAAATTAAAAATTTACGTTTTTTACCCCTGAAAAAGTGTAAAGCTGAGGGGTTGTTGTGTAATGTGTGCGAAAGTTGGAGGACCATTTGTAGTGTGAATGAAAATTCAAAACGACAATTCGTTAAAACTGAATCGACCAAAAATTGGAGGAGGTTTAGTGTGTAAGTATAATATAATATAACTAGTTTTATGAGCCCGTGCGTTGCACGGCGATTGTACAAATTAGTAACCGATATTCATATTTATCAAATATATATAGTCATAATGAAAAAATATTTACTATTAATAATATTTGTATAGAAAACAGTAGTATTGAATACTAACGTGCGCTCGTGCATTGCACAACAGTTGTATAAATAAATATTCGATTAGGTTAGTATTGATTGATATTTATCAAATGTATAATACAATTACAATAAAAAAACCGTTTATTACTAATAACATTTGTATCAAAAACATTAATATTGAATATTAACGCATAAATTATGAGCCCGTTTATGTGGTAGATTGTTTATTTAAAAATATAAATATAGTAACCTTTAATAATTAAATAATAATTAAAACTTGAAGATGTATGGTATTAATATTAATTGATTGAGAAAAGAGTTCATATGAGAACGTTCTTATATTTAACTTTCGTGAGAACAATTATGAACCACATATTTATCCAAACCAATTTAATACATAATTACTTATTAAAGGGCACAAATGAAATTTTAAAACCAAAATCAGCTAGAAATAGTAGGAATTTACATAAAATATAATTTCTCTCATTCAGTGGTAGTTTTATATGCTCAATCTTTGCTTCCAATTCTACACAATCATGGTGATTTTTTTGTTATGAGAATACTCATTGAGAATGAGAATTCAGATGACCGATCTCAATTAAGACGCATAATTTTAATTTGTATACAACGTATTGTATTAAGAGGAATATTGTATGCATTTACTTTGGATGAACTGTAATGAGTTTGTATCCTTTTTTTTTTTTTTTGTGTGTGTATAAGCTTGATTCATATTACTTATCCTCCGCTTTGTATTTAGATATTTTGGATGCATCGTTATTTAGAGTATGATGAAATCCATATTTGAATTGATGTATACCGAATAAAATTACAACATAAACATACAACCTAATAGATACGCATTTGTAATCAATATATGATTAGCACTTGATTCATCTTTAAAAAATAAAACAACTTTAGTTAATGCATCCATACAAATATACAACACAAGACATCAAGCATCCCATCAAAATTAAAATTTGTTATAATATGAGAAGAAACATGATCAGAAGAAACGTGGATTGGGGTCATGATGGTTATTTTTTATAATAGTTTTTTGAAAATAAACACTATAATTGATAGTATACCAATTTAGATTTATTCATTAATAAAAATAAATATATAAAACAAATATATTTATAATATTCATTCATCAAATATAATTTTAGAGTTAGATCTATACGATTGGTGTACAAGTGATAATCACGTTTTTTACACGATATGCATTCCATATAAATAGGGAGTTATTTTAGGGAATATTATTATTTAATTTAGTTTAATTAAGAGAATGACACGCAGGATTATTTAATTCAGATTAATTGAGAATTTGACACGTAGGATTATTGGCACGCGTTTTATAATAATGTATAGATAGATATAATGAGATGAGATGAAACACCGTGTTCTCATGGACCGTTCAAGATAGTACTTCCTTACCGGCTTTTATTTGTCAAAAGTAAGCGAAAGTAAATAGAAATAGCTATACTCCGTACAATCAGAAAAAGTATAACAAGTACGTTTGAAGATCCGTACTATCTAGTTGGGATCTAGCTATTTGATAGTAGTACCCTTTAACAATTAAAATCAAATTATTAACTTAACTTTTTTTAGCACATATATCAACTACTCCTTTTAATAAAATTATACTCCGTATATATATATATATTATGCTCCGTTATACATTTAGGAGAACTTCAAATCACCGTACAAGTGTTTGTGACAACTTGGTGGGTTGCATACTTGAATTCACCAAGAAAATAGCCAAAACTTACAATTTATTACAGTAGTACGTACTCAATTATTATAACTACTTCGCACAAATATTCATATTCATACAATAATTAATTAAGTTTTTATTTCTTCATCATCATCAAAATTTTCTTCTACGGTGGAGCTCGAGCTTCCACCGTGAGTTTGAACAGTGGTGGGAGCTCGAGCCTCGGCTGCCTTTGCAGCAGCGGCACGTATCTCATCAGCTGTGGGACACTCAGGAAGCATATAATTGGAGATACTAGATTCTGGAAAGTTTAGTACCGCATACTTACCTTTGAGTGCCAATGCAGCCACATCGTAAGCAGCAGCTGCCATTTCGGGTGTCGGATAAGTCCCGAGCCAGATACGAGTAGTTTTGTTTGGTTCACGGATTTCAGAAACCCATTTGCCAGCTCGACAACGAATGCCGTAGTAAACCAGGTGGCGAGTGGAAGAAGAACTACCGACGCTTAGTTTAAGAGAAAGAGGGTCGTTGTTGTCATCATGTTGTGGTGGTCGACGGTTATTATTATTAGCCATGCAATATAATTTATAATAATGTTATTATTAAGTCTTAAAATTTCGATAGAATTGATGAATACGATTCGAATTCTAAAATTTCAAGAAGGAAAAGAATTATGTTTAAAGAAAATGAAATCAAAATTAAAGTTAGCTAATTTGTGTGAAGTTATAGATAAGAATAGAAGATAGATTCCGTCGGTGGTCGACAATTAAGTGTAAAGAAAGCGTGGGGAATTCGCAGATGCGTATTATTTTATTTTATTTTATTTTATGAAGAAAGATAAAGAAAAGTTGTTCCTGGATGTGAATTAAAGCTATGCAAGTTGTGACAAATATGTGTCCTATATTGATTTGCTAATTAAATTAAATTATGAGTAAATTATGCATACCTAATCGAAGTGGATGGGGGTAGTTGGTAGGTGCTTATGAACAGAGTACAACTCAAAATTGTTTGTTCTAAAGTATAATCTAAAGTTTTAAGGATAGTTCTTTAGATTAGACTACAATTAGAAATTTCCATTAAATTTTTTTTTTTTTTTTAATCTATAATATTCTAAAAAAACCAGTTATAGAATAGTAATTATGATTTAATCTATAATATTGGATAATAAAAATTAATAATACTTCGTAATTATTAACTAGATAATAATATCATGTGAATATTATCCTAATTTATATTGTAAATAAATATAGCAACTAGAATCATATCCCTTGCTTTTAGGCATTTAGACGTGTTTGTTAGGATATGCCAGCCCATCTCTTGTATACATATACGATGAATGAGAAATTCATTCAAATCAATTTACTTTTTATTTTATTTTTTTAATTTTTTTTTTTTTTTTTTTGGCAAAAAAATATGAATTAAATATAAGGCAATTTTCACAAATAAGTGAAAACTGAAGAGTAAGTACATCATGAAAGTAAAATGGACTACAAGAAACCTTGTTCACTTACTCAAAACCATAACAGTTACAAGCCGACACTTTAGGTAATAAAGCAATACTAAAGGAAACATACAAAAACTAACAGTGTGCATTAACATTACAAACATTATAGGCTTAACAAATGTACCAGTAGACTTCAATCCTTGGCGCAACAACCATGGACAATAGATTTCGACAACAACCGTAATAACTAACAAGCAGGGTCGGTCCTGAGTATAATGATGCCCAGGGCGAAATAATCAGTTTATGCCCTACTAAACTTTTTAAACAAATAACTAACTATTTAACTTTATATATTATAAAAAGTTGGTGGATTTTCAGATTTTCATAATTTTCATCGCACTATATGCTCGTAAGATTTGTTAAAAAATTAAGACGTATATATCACAAGATTTGAAGTATATTTATGGCTATATATTTATGTTTTTTATAAATGTGAAAAATTTAATTTGATTGTAATATTATATTTTTGTTATCAATAAACATTTAGTGTACACAAATCTTTATCTCTAATCTTTTTATAATTTTTACTGTAGATGCTGATGATTATATAAAGAAATTAGTGTTCCCTAAATATTTATGGACTCCATATATGTAAAAGTAGAAATGAAGTTATAATATTAGTAACTTTAAGGGTTTATGTGTAAATTTTACTAACTCTAAAGGGTTTAAGTTAAAAAAAAAAAAAAAACAAATAAAATCAGAAGCAAGAAACGTTTTCTTAGATATGTGGACCCCACCCCACCATTCTTTGTACTTGTCTTCTTCGTTGGTTGCCCCCATTAAAGTTAAACTAAGAAAGCTTGATTTTTTTAATCAACTCGAATAATAGCTTATTCTTTACATAAAACATTATATAGTCATCATAATTACGTAATTTATTCAAAAATTGTCTAATATAACATCGCATGAACCGAAAATTTGATGCCCTAAAATTTTTGATGCCCGGTGCGATCGCACCCTTCGCCACCCACCAGGGCCGCCCCTGCTAACAAGAAGTTAGTATAGTAGTAGTGACTTATCTTTACATATGTGAGGTTAGGAATATTTGATTTCAACAACAATTATGTTTGAAAATTCATAAAAGATCTCAGATTTTCATATGTTCATATTATAATATTTTGTTAACATTTAGTTACAATACGTATGGAATAGGTGCGGGTTTTCTTCTGGGCACGCAGTTGGGGGTGGGTATAACTGTCTAGGAGATGAACGCGTGGGTTTAAGAAATATTAACTATGTAGTGAAGAAGTCATAATTTTGATGAATTATGACTTGATGAAGTGATGTCGTATGTTTAAGAAATAAGTGCTGATTATGAAGTTTGATTATGTTGTTAGAAAACAAAATTATGGTAAGAGAATAAAGGAATGTATTCCGTGGTCTTTATTCATTCACTATGTTGGCTATTTATACAGAGTGATTACAACAGAAGTACAGGAAAGATGGTAACTAACTTTACACTATACAAGGGATGACAAAGCTATACAATCAGATACATATATCACGTGTATATTGACTTAGTATTTTATTGACTTATATTCCTGATAATGATAAAAACGAACATATATTTCATAGCGTTATCCTTCAAGAAAGACAAGCTTTTAGTTGCAATTGTTCTATTTACAATTAATATTCGTTTAAATAATAAAAGGTGAAGACAAAAGACAGATTCGGCGATTTGAAGACGCAAACGACCAAAAAGCTAAAAAGTACAAAGTACAATCAAAGTGGTTCAAATTATTGATGAGAAACGTCTAGAAATTACAAGAGTACGAGCCGCGAAATGCAAAGTACAAGATATTAAATAGTACGAAAGGACGTTCGAAAATCCGAAACCGGGACCAGAGTCAACTCTCAACGCGCGACGCAACGGACTAAAAATTACAAGTCAACTATGCACATGAATATAATATAATATATAATTAATTCTTAAAATTATATATATATATATATATTATATTATATATTAAAAACGTCGGCAAATTAGTGAACAAAAGAATTTTGGCTGGATCGAGCTGGCCATGCGATCGCATGGCCTGGAAGAACAAAACCCATGCGATCGCATGGTCCCAAAAGTTGGGTCAGGTCCTATAAATTTCGCGTGTTTTGGCTTAATTTCTTACTCCTTTTTCATCAATCTCTCTCTCACGATTTATATATATATATATATATATATATATATATATATATATATATATATGTATATATATATATATATATATATATATATATATATGTATATATATATATGTAATTTATAATTTTAATTTTAATTGAAGATTAATAATAATAAGGGTATGTTAGCGAATGTTGTAAGTGTGTGTATCGCTACGCTATTATTAATCATTGTAAGTTATGTTCAACCTTTTTAAATTAATGTCTCGTAGCTAAGTTATTATTATGCTTATTTAAATCGAAGTAATCGTGATGTTGGGCTAAAATATTAAAGACGGGATAATTGGGCTTTGTACCATAATTGGGGTTTGACAAAAGACCGACACTTGTGGAAATTAGACTATGGACTATTAATGGGCTTTATATTTGTTTAATTGAATGACAGTTCGTTAATTTAATATAAAGATTTACAATTGGACGTATCTATAAATAACCATATACACTCGATCGGACACGATGTGCGAGATATTTATAAGTACTAATAATCGTTCATTTAATCGGACACGGGAATTGATTAATAGTTAATGGACTCATTAAAACAGGGGTGAATTACATGCAAGGACACTTGGTGTAATTGATAATAAAGTATTAAAACCTTATTACAGTTTAAGTCCCCAATTAGTTGGAATATTTGACTTCGGATATAAGGATAATTTGAGGAGGACACTCGCACTTTATATTTATGACTGATGGACTGTTATGGACAAAAACCGGATGAACATATCGAATAATCCAGGACAAAGGACAATTAACCCATGGTAATAAACTAAAATCAACACGTCAAACATCATGATTACGGAAGTTTAAATAAGCATAATTCCTTTATTTCATATTTTATCGCACTTTTATTTACTGTCATTTTATTTATCGCACTTTTAATTATCGTACTTTAAATTATCGCATTTTTATTTATCGTCATTTACTTTACGCTTTAAATTAAGTTATATTTATTTTTAATATTTTACATTAGGTTTTAACTGCGACTTAAGACATAAAATCGACAAACCGGTCATTAAACGGTAAAAACCCCCTTTTATAATAATAATACTACTTATATATATATTTATACTTATATACAAATATAGTTTTAAAAATATAGCGTTAAACTTGGCTAGATTCCTGCGAAACGAACCGGACTTACTAAAAACTACACTACTGTACGATTAGGTACACTGCCTATAAGTGTTGTAGCAAGGTTTAGGTATATCCACTCTATAAATAAATAACTTATGTAAAATTGTATCGTATTTAATAGTTTTTCATAATAAATATATAACTATTTCGTACCCCTTCGCTTTAACATCAAATATTTTTGGCGCCGCTGCCGGGGATTTCATCAACGCCGAAAGCGAAACGCTATTAAAAAAATATATTAGTTTTTAAGCTATTTTTGTAAAAATATAATTTTATATAAGTTTTAAAATTCATAAATTTAAAAGAAAAAATATATTACTATTTAAATTAAAAAGTTTATATTTTTGTTTTTCTTTTGTTAAAAATTAAAACTAATAAGTATTTTTTTTTAAATATAAGTTTTTATTTATTTTATATACATACTTTATATAATATAAATCAGAAAATATATATATATATATATATATATATATATATATATATATATATATATATATATATATATATATATATATATATATATATATATATATATATATATATATATATATATATATATATATATAACTATAAACGGGCCGTACTGTAGCAGCCCAAGATCAGAGCTGGATCCAGAAGTCATGCGATCGCATGGCCCGTATGCATAAAACTCATGCGACCACATGAGGGTTGCTGACAGGTCTGATCCCAGCATTAATTACGCGTAGGGTTTTAATTAAATTATTAATATTAATTAGGGTTTAATTATAATATTAATTAGTTTAGTTTTTAGTTTTAATTTGTAATTTATGTTATAATTAGTTTTATTAAATATATAAATTAATACTTTTATAAAATAATAATATAAAAATAATATTTTTATAAAAAAATTGTATTTTTATAACTTTAAGCCTATTTTTATATTTTGTATATTTTTATTTGTTAAAGCGTAATTTTATAATTTTTCATTCGTAATTAGTTAGTAACTTAGTATTTTGCCGTAGCTATTTTATATTTCTAGATTTTTAGGCTTTGCTGTAAAATCCCTTAAATACTTTTTCTTTAGACAAAGATTTAGGTGCTTTAGAATTTTATGACGCCGTTTTAAGTTTATAAATTTTAGTATCTTTTAAGTAATTGCCGTTTTTCATTTAGAATACCTTTTAAGCTTTAATACCTTTGGACGCAAGTTTTAATTTTTAGTTTTTAGCCTATTTAAGTTTCGACGCTCTATTTTCTTATTATTTTTCGACGCACTTTTTCTTTTTCATTTCGACGCTCTAGTTTTTAGAACATAGAATTTTATTTATTTTCTTTAAATTTCAAAATGAAAAATTATTTTAAGCGGTTAAATTGATAGACATCCAAAATTTTCTGGTTCGTAGTAATAGTTGGATTTGTTAGTGGCGAGTTGTGGGCTTCCGATTTAAAGGGTCCTGGCTACCTGCTGCATCTATTGGCTATTCGAAACGTGGGCAAAATCAGAAAAGTCTATTAATTTGATAGCTTATATAATTTTTATTTTTATAACTAATAGGATATTCAGTGAATGCACCGAGCGAAACGTTCACCACCTTTTATACGTTCACCACATGTAACTCGATCAAGACATCTAGCCAATATTGTCGCCGTTGATTTTTCTTTAGAATCGTCATCTAGTCGACCAAGTACTCCAATTCAAATTTTCGATAATCCATTTTTTGAACCCGACCTCACAATTGAGAATCTGGAGGATATTCAGGGACAATTCAGAGATCCTGAACCACTAATCATTCCTCCTGAATCACAAATCACTCACCCAGAAATTGTTGAGGAAGAAACCATTAAGTCAGAATCCCTTAGTGATTCAGATTCAACAAATTCAATCATGGAGAATCAGGAACCTCTAAGTATGGAAGACCGAATGAGAGCTAAACGCACTGGCCAAGGTCACACAATTACTCAACCAGACATTATTGCGCCAGATTATGAAATCAAAGGACAAATCCTACACATGGTAACTAATCAATGCCAATTTAGTGGTACGCCGAAGGAAGATCCAAACGAACATCTTCGAACCTTTAATAGGATCTGTACTTTATTTAAAATAAGATAAATTGAGGATGAACAGATCTATCTCATGTTATTTCCCCGGACTTTAAAGGGAGAAGCCAAAGATTGGTTAGAATCGTTACCTAAAGGGGCGATTGATATATGAGACGTTTTAGTTGAAAATTTTCTTAAACAATTCTTTCCTGCATCTAAAGCCGTGAGACTTCAAGGAGAAATTGTTACGTTCACACAGAAGCCAAACGAAACTTTATATGAGGCGTGGACAAGATTTGGAAATTTGTTAAGAGGATGTCCGCAACATGGTTTAGATACTTATCAAATAGTACAAATATTCTACCAATGATGCGACATCACTACAAGAAAAGACATCGATATAGCAGCTGGTGGTTCCATTATGAAGAAAATCGCAACTGAAGCTTACAAAATTATTGATAACACTGCTTCCCACTCATATGAGTGGCATCAAGAAAAAGATATCGTTAGATCATCTAAAGCGACTAGAGCCGATTCTAGCCATGACTTTGATTCCATGTCCGCAAAGATAGATGCTGTCGAGAGACGAATGGAAAAGATACTAAAGATATTCACTCAATACGAATTAGTTATGAGCAATGTGGAGGACTACATTTGATAAAAGATTGTCTCAGTATTGAACAAACAATGGAACAAAGAGAGAATGTTTCATATATAAACCAAAGGCCTGAAAATAATTTTCAGAATAATTATCAGCCGCCAAGACCAATCTACAATCAAAGCCAGAATTATTACCGAAATGTTCCATACAACAACCAACAAGGTCCAAGCAATCAACAAGTGTCATGACCCGGAAATTTCTGACCAAATTTAAACTTAATCTTAGTATGATTTTGAGACGATAAGAAAAGTCTGTTAGGTTGAGTCTTAAAAAGTTTGAATTTATTATAGTTATAAGTTTCGAGGACGAAATTTTTTTTAAAGGAAAGTAGATTTGTAACATCCTAAAAATTGTGTCAAAGTAATGGATATTTTAACTTAATAATGTACAAATTTAGGTAGATAATTCGTACATAGTGATGTATTTATTTTAAAGCTAGAATAGAAGTACAAGTCTTCTAAATGTAAATATGCAAATATTATGACCATATGTGATGGGTGTTGTACATGCTAATGGATTATTAAGGCAAATAATGTACAAATAATAGAGCATAGATTACAACAACTTAAAGCACACTCACTTTTAGAGTTATGTGAATATTGAGCTGTATGAGTAATAATGAGGTTGATAAAAAAAATATAGACACTTGTAATCACATTAAGCTAGTATGTCACTACACCTAATTAATTTACTAGTTAGTGGATGTTTTGTTGTTCATTTTAAACAATACGTGGCTAGTTATGGTAATCAAATATTAAGATGGCTATATAATGTGCTAACTTGCACGTTTTTCTCTCTTTGTTTAGTTAATATATATTATTATTTAATTTGTGTATGGATGATGGCTAATAAGATATGTTGTATCTAATTTTTCACCTTGATTATATTATAATCGAGAATACTGTGCTTGATTGAATTCAATCACGTTTCCTTTCATTTTCAGGAATCTACTTTATTATATATATTAATATTATTAATTATTATTAGATTATATATATTAACATATACATACACTCATGTCACAGGCATCTATCTATCTATATTTATCTTTCAAGTCTTCTTTTCCACCATCTCTAAAACACCATCTATCTTCTCCTGCTTCTTGTTTCATGTGTGATACTAACACCCATTACTGTAACCCACCGAATCACCTTCGGTCTCTTAAACTACTGCTCGACTTATTTGTTTTGATGTAACCCACGTTAAACCTCAACAACATATCATCATCACCTCACCATTTTTAAACAATCACCAACCAAGACGATCGTGAACCACTTATCACCACTTTGGTTTTCTATTTTCTATCTCATCTACATCACAATCACACGACACCACCATCATACCATCGAGATCCTCGGCCATCACCATTCGGCTTCATGTTTTTCTGTTTTGTCTACACCAATACAATCATCACTTACAAGCCAAACAACCACCGTAGACTGCTAAATTATTTCTGTTTTTGTTTCTATCGCAACAGAACCCAAACAACCATCTTCATCGTGAGTTCTCTTCTTTTCTTGTCTGTACGAGAATCCCCACAATCTTTAATGAAATCATCAACCACCACTTTTTCTCTCTTTCTTCTTTGTTCCGGTCGATCAAAATCCATCACCTGCTACTTGCTTGTGTTTCCTGTTTCCTTTTCAAGATTCAACACCTTCATCATCACCTTCAAACACCCATGAACCATCTGAAATCGTACTGCTGCTGCTGCTCTAAGGTTTCTGTTTCTGTCCGGAAGAGAAACAAAATCGAAGCTGCCATTTTCCTGTTTCTTTTCTATTTCTACAGCAAAAGATAAATTTTCATAATGATGTTTGATGTTAATGGAAGATGAGGTTATGATGATGAAATAATGATATGGGAATAGTCGCATGGTTGCTACAACTTACATCGTCCCTGTTATATCTTTTAAAATCAAATCCTAAATCCAAATATTTAACATGGTTGGGTCGCACTCCACTAATTTCTATTGGGCCATATTAGTTTATCTAAATTTTGTTGGGCCGTGACTTCTTAAACTGTTGGGCTGAGATTATTTGTTTGGTTGGGCTCTTAATTTGATTGAGTCAGAGTACTGCAGCTGTTTCTGTCATGAAGGCATCTTTATTTTTTTTCCCAGGCCACGATGATGATAGTAACATGTATTATGATGATCGTGAAAAATGATAGTGATTAACGTGATTAAAATGATGATGATGAATGATCATGGCAAGGTCAATGATGATACAGTTATGATTCAAGATGATGAAGATGGTAGATAACGAAAAATGATAAATAGGTTTCATTTTAAGAATATAGATAAAACGGTTAAATAAATATGAGTGCTAGTTAAACCAGGAAAAACGTATTAGCTCAGTTGGTTTGGTGATGTTTCGGGTGAGCGAGAAGTCGTGGGTTCGAGCCCGGCCTCTGACAAAATAGTTATCTTTTTAAGGTAGTATTAGTACTATTAATATTATTATTGTTAACTATTGTTATTATTATGATAACTATTATTATTACCAATATTAATAACATGGTTAATATTATCACTAATATGATTAATATTATTATCATTAGTGTTATTATTAGTATTATCATTAAAAATTATTATTATTATTATTATTATTATTAAGTATTAAGTATTATTATCAAAATTATTATCTTCATTATCATTATTATTAAACTTATCATTTTTATTAAAAACTACTATTATTGTTATTAAAAGTATCATTTTTATTAAAATTATCATTTTATCTTTATCATTATTAATAGTACTATTATTATCATTATTAGTATTAATATAAGTATTTTTATTATTATTATCAGTAGTAGAATCATTAATATTATTACCATTATTATTATTATTATCATAAAAAGATACAACTTTTTATTTATAATTTTATATATTAATTTACTAAATAAGATACTAGTTGTGTAAACACATATAATATAACAAATTAAGGATTTTTAATAATACTAATTAAATATTTACAAATTAAATATATAAGATATATAATTTAAGATATAATATATGAACTTATTTGATCACAATTATATGTGTTAATATATATATAAATGATATAGGTTCGTGAATCCGGGGTCAACCCTACACTTGTTAAATGACGTCATATGTATTTTTACTACAAAATACAGTATGGTGAGTTTCATTTGCTCCCTTTTTAATTGCTTTTGCAATATATATTTTTGGACTGAGAATACATGCGCTGCTTTTATAAATGTTTACGAAATAGACACAAGTACTTAAAATACATTCTACGTTGAGTTGTACCATTGGCATATTTCCCTGTAGCTTGGTAACTAATATTTACATGGGTATTGTAAACGCGAATCCTGTTGATAGATCTATCGGGCCTGACAACCCCAACCGGACTGGACGACCAGTATTCAACGGTTGCACAGTACTTCATTTCGGTGACTACTCTTGGTACAGTGTAGTGAGATTTCATAATAAAGGGAATATGCGACGTTGATTAATAGTTAAGTATGGTTACCAAGTGCTCAACCACTTAGAATGCTTTACATACACTTGCGAGTGTATTATGTTTATGATTATGAAATCTTGTGGTCTATTGAAACTATTGATAACTGTTGTTACTATAAACCTATGAACTCACCAACCTTTTGGTTGACACTTTTAAGCATGTTTATTCTCAGGTACGAATTAAGTCTTCCGCTGAGCATTTGCTCATATTAAAGATATTACTTGGAGTCATACATGGCATATTTAAGTCAACGCCTCGCAATGGGACCAAATGTTGATGACTTCATCCAGGAGGATTAGGACGGGTCATCACAGGTGGTATCAGAGCAGTGGTCTTAGCGAACCAGGTCTTGCATTAGTGTGTCTAACTGATAGTTGTTAGGATACATTAGCGAGTCTGGACTTCGACCTTAGCTGCATATTATAAGTATTGTATATCATTCCTAGTGGAAAATTACCTGCTAATCATTCCTAAGTCTAGACGCGACTTCCTGCACTTATTTGATAGATAGTGTACAGATAAATTCATATCTTAGCGTATCTATTACTGTAGACTTTATCTGACACGATTCCTTAAATTCCTTCGTAATCTACGGGATCTTCTGTACTATGTATAGGTATTCTATATAATTAGAATATCATCCGATATCTGAAAATCATTTCATATCGAAAAATCCTTTATTCAATCGTATGCAATGGAACTTACCACTAGTTCAAGTCCCTCGAATTCCGATATGGAGTCTCACTCCAGCTCCAGAAGCAGCGTCACCAGAATGAATCAACCAATCAGCCATTCCCAATTCATCTGATGGGTTCGTAATCGACTTAACTAATGGAGACGAGAAGAAGGCGATCCCTTCCGTCAGCCGAATTCACCTTTTGGCGAAGAACCTGAATCACTTACCGGCGAACCTGTTCGAAACACCATTTTCACTATCGTTGCTCGAATATCTCGCCACAATTATATTCTATCCACAATTCTAAACCTTATTCATTCACTCGTTCCTACCGACAATCATCCCGGAGTAATAAGTCAACAAGCTTTGCGCTCGAGTAGTGGCTTTGGAGAATATGGTGCAAAACTTACCAACTTCAACAACATCACCGGCACCAACAGCACCACCAACATCGACACCAGTACCACCAACAACCTAAGTTTCAACATCACATGCCTCAACATCTCATTCTGTACCTCGAGCCTTATCATCGTTCTACGTATCGTTCTATCTACTTTATCTTCGTTCTACATATCGATCTACATCGATTATCTTCGTTCTACATGACGATTATGTAATCTCTAATGTTTTAGAGATTATGTATTCTAGTTCTAACGGTAAATCAAATGAGTTTAATATCTGATTGACTCATTAAATCCATGATTACATCTGAAGAAAATATATATGTATGTATATTTTCATAAAGATTGTAATTAAAAATTCTTTTGTACAAACTGTTAATGATGAAAATATTTTAACGGGTAGGTAATACCCGAGGAATATTTAGATTTCACATTAATAAGTTACACTGTACATTCTTCAAATCCGATTCAACAGTCATTTACTATTCTACTTACATCCACAAAGATACGAATCCGATCACCGCAGAATAATCATTTTAATTCAATTTCATATTCGGATTTTGACCTATCAAAATTCAACAAGTGGCATAATGAAGAAAACATTGGACAAAAATAAAATTTGTTAGAAACAAACGAATTAACTAATTGAAATATTGTTAAGAATCCACGCTAACTGTACCTAGCTAACTGTTTACATTTTATTTATCGCAATTTACATTCTCGAAATTTATATTCTCGCAATTTTATTTATCGTCATTTAATTTCTGTTATTTACTTTTACGCACTTTAATCGGGACACATGTACACAATACGTCGGATTAATTCTGAGACAATAAGTTGTACACGGGTCATGATACGTATTTATTAATTCGAATATTTGATACATCCTAACACAATAAGTATACAATACTTTTTGATAAATCCTAAGACAATACGTACACAATACGTCTTAGTTAATTCTAAGACAATACGTCTACAATACGTCTCTGGGTTGATGCAAAGAAAATACGTATACAATACGTCGTTGGGTAATTCTAAGATTATATATATATAAACCAATTATTGGACTATCAACTAAGGACTGCCATTATTGGACAATTAAAATGAATTAAAATATTGATTATAACATATTAAACTAAACATCTCTTCAAGTTTGCCACTTGATTTCATCTTAAACCTCATTCGTATCTTGACGATTACAATTTGCGTTCAAATCTTTCATGATTCTTGAAAACACCTTAATCGAGAGGATGAACCAACCGTACTTCATTTACGGAAGAAAAGATTGATGCATATAATTATGCACCTGAAAAACTCTCAGAAACTGAGTAAACGTTTAACACATATCCGTGCTAGCTCCTTTGGCGTTATTATTACCCAAAATAACTTTGCAATTCCTTTCCAAATTAGCCAATTTTGTCACAGCTCCAGCAAGTTGATTTCGACTTTTCATTCAAAACAACCTTATTATAACCTCGGAATATATACGTGCTTATTTATTGTTACCGGAGAACCTTTTATATTCCACCACATTACCATCAGCGTTTAATCATCTAAAAACATAATTCTTCTGAAACCACCTCGGGTTGATAACCGAAGATTCAGATATGGTAGCATTAAATGCAGAGGAAACAGCAAAATCGCAGATGGATTGAACGGCCAAGAGTTTGATGATGAAAAATGGAGTGCTAGGAACGTCGATAGAAAATTTGGAACTGAAAAACAGATTCATTCTACATAACCTCCGAACATATCAAGAAGAATATATTCTTGATAGTTCTATCTTCAGTAATTTTGATAAATTTGAAAATCAAATCGTGCTATCACGTTCCTTCCTGCTTAGAACATTATAATCATTCAAAATTCTATATCTACGAATTCTGGACCATTATTCGCTTGACTTGAAGTCAGAAAGAGAAAACAAAAGCATAGAGCTTCGAAATATAAGGGAGAATATAAAGCCCGATAACAACGCATAAATTACAAACCGTGTATGTCAATGTTTATCGCAACATAAAGACACGGGAGAATTAAAAACACTATAACCCCAAAGGCGAAGTAGAAGAAAGTAGATTCCTCTGGTGGAAGTTGGAAAAGGAGAATGAATGTTGCGATAGTAAAGATGAGGACAAGGATCAGAACTGGATTAAGCATTTTCACAATCATTTGAAAGTATGGATCGAGAAAGAAAGAATTGGAGTGGTGAAAATAATGGAACGAAAGAAGTTCTTTTATAGAGAAGATACCAGACAAAGCAATCGAGACAGATAATCGCATTAAATTAAAGAGGATCCTAATTTTCCATAAATCTCGAAGAATCAAATCCTATAGATTTCCAAGATTTTCTTTTAAATCCCTTGAATTCCGGAAATCCACCATGATTACGTCAAGAGTTAAGACGAAACTTTTCACTCTTTTGTAATAGCTTCACTCGTACGCTTCACATGATCGAATCGTTTTATCTATATTAATCAATAATGATAAAACTCTAATTATCAACTCATATTCGTCATGAAAATATTTTTATTAGCCATGACGACCTCGATCAAATTTCGGGACGAAATTTCTTTAACGGGTAGGTACTGTCATGACCCGGAAATTTTTGACCAAATTTAAACTTAATCTTCGTATGATTTCGAGACGATAAGAAAAGTCTGTTAGGTTGAGTCTCAAAAAGTTTGAACTTATTATAGTTATAAGTTTCGAGGACGAAATTTTTTTTAAAGGAAAGTAGATTTGAAACATCCTAAAAATTGTGTCAAAGTAATGGATATTTTAACTTAATAATGTACAAATTTAGGTAGATAATTCGTACATAGTGATGTATTTATTTTAAAGCTAGAATAGAAGTACAAGTCTTCTAAATGTAAGTATGCAAATATTATGACCATATGTGATGGGTGTTGTACATGCTAATGGATTATTAAGGCAAATAATGTACAAATAATAGAGCATAGATTATAACAACTTAAAGCACACTCACTTTTAGAGTTATGTGAATCTTGAGCTGTATGAGTAATAATGAGGTTGATAAAAAAAATATAGACACTTGTAATCACATTAAGCTAGTATGTCACTACACCTAATTAATTTACTAGTTAGTGGGTGTTGTGTTGTTCATTTTAAACAATACGTGGCTAGTTATGGTAATCAAATATTAAGATGGCTATATAATGTGCTAACTTGCACGTTTTTCTCTCTTTGTTTAGTTAATATATATTATTATTTAATTTGTGTATGGATGATGGCTAATAAGATATGTTGTATCTAATTTTTCACCTTGATTATATTATAATCGAGAATACTGTGCTTGATTGAATTCAATCACGTTTCCTTTCATTTTCAGGAATCTACTTTATTATATATATTAATATTATTAATTATTATTAGATTATATATATTAACATATACATACACTCATGTCACAGGCATCTATCTATCTATATTTATCTTTCAAGTCTTCTTTTTCTCCATCTCTAAAACACCATCTATCTTCTCCTGCTTCTTGTTTCATGTGTGATACTAACACCCATTACTGTAACCCACCGAATCACCTTCAGTCTCTTAAACTACTGCTCGAATTATTTGTTTTGATGTAACCCACGTTAAACCTCAACAACATATCATCATCAACTCACCATTTTTAAACAATCACCAACCAAGACAATCGTGAACCACTTATCACCACTTTGGTTTTCTATTTTCTATCTCATCTACATCACAACCACACGACACCACCATCATACCATCGAGATCCTCGGCCATCACCATTCGGCTTCATGTTTTTCTGTTTTGTCTACACCAACACAATCATCACTTACAAGCCAAACAACCACCGTAGACTGCTAAATTATTTCTGTTTTTGTTTCTATCGCAATAGAACCCAAACAACCATCTTCATCGTGAGTTCTCTTCTTTTCTTGTCTGTACGAGAATCCCCACATTCTTTAATGAAATCATCAACCACCACTTTTTCTCTCTTTCTTCTTTGTTCCGGTCGATCAAAATCCATCACCTGCTACTTGCTTGTGTTTCCTGTTTCCTTTTCAAGATTCAACACCTTCATCATCACCTTCAAACACCCATGAACCATCTGAAATCATACTGCTGTTGCTGCTCTAAGGTTTTTGTTTCTTTCCGGAAGAGAAACAAAATCGAAGCTGCCATTTTCCTGTTTCTTTTCTATTTCTACAGCAAAAGATAAATTTTCATAATGATGTTTGATGTTAATGGAAGATGAGGTTATGATGATGAAATAATGATGTGGGAATAGTCGCATGGTTGCTACAACTTGCATCGTCCCTGTTATATCTTTTAAAATCGAATCCTAAATCCAAATATTTAACATGGTTGGGCCGCACTCCACTAATTTCTATTGGGCCATATTAGTTTATCTGAATTTTATTGGGCCGTGACTTATTAAACTGTTGGGCTGAGATTATTTGTTTGGTTGGGCTCTTAATTTGATTGTGTCAAAGTACTACAGCTGTTTCTGTCACGAAGGCATCTTTATTTTTTTCCCAGGCCACGATGATGATAGTAACATGTATTATGATGATCGTGAAAAATGATAGTGATTAACGTGATTAAAATGATGATGATGAATGATCATGGCAAGGTCAATGATGATACAGTTATGATTCAAGATGATGAAGATGGTAGATAACGAAAAATGATAAATAGGTTTCATTTTAAGAATATAGATAAAACGGTTAAATAAATATGAGTGCTAGTTAAACCAGGAAAAACGTATTAGCTCAGTTGGTTTGGTGATGTTTCGGGTGAGCGAGAAGTCGTGGGTTCGAGCCCGGCCTCTGACAAAATAGTTATCATTTTAAGGTAGTATTATTACTATTAATATTATTATTGTTAACTATTGTTATTATTATGATAACTATTATTATTACAATATTAATAACATGGTTAATATTATCACTAATATGATTAATATTATTATCATTAGTGTTATTATTAGTATTATCATTAAAAATTATTATTATTATTATTATTATTATTAAGTATTAAGTATTATTATCAAAATTATTATCTTCATTATCATTATTATTAAACTTATCTTTTTTATTAAAAACTACTATTATTGTTATTAAAAGTATCATTTTTATTAAAATTATCGTTTTATCTTTATTATTATTAATAGTACTATTATTATCATTATTAGTATTAATATAAGTATTTTTATTATTATTATCAGTAGTAGAATCATTAATATTATTACCATTATTATTATTATTATCATAAAAAGATACAACTTTTTATTTATAATTTTATATATTAATTTACTAAATAAGATACTAGTTGTGTAAACACATATAATATAACAAATTAAGGATTTTTAATAATACTAATTAAATATTTATAAATTAAATATATAAGATATATAATTTAAGATATAATATATGAACTTATTTGATCACAATTATATGTGTTAATATATATAAAATTGATATAGGTTCGTGAATCCGGGGTCAACCCTACACTTGTTAAATGATGTCATATGTATTTTTACTACAAAATACAGTATGGTGAGTTTCATTTGCTCCCTTTTTAATTGCTTTTGCAATATATATTTTTGGACTGAGAATACATGCGCTGCTTTTATAAATGTTTACGAAATAGACACAAGTACTTAAAATACATTCTACGTTGAGTTGTACCATTGGCATATTTCCCTGTAGCTTGGTAACTAATATTTACATGGGTATTGTAAACGCGAATCCTGTTGATAGATCTATCGGGCCTGACAACCCCAACCGGACTGGACGACCAGTATTCAACGGTTGCACAGTACTTCGTTTCGGTGACTACTCTTGGTACAGTGTAGGGAGATTTCATAATAAAGGGAATATGCGACGTTGATTAATAGTTAAGTATGGTTACCAAGTGCTCAACCACTTAGAATGCTTTACATACACTTGCGAGTGTATTATGTTTATGATTATGAAATCTTGTGGTCTATTGAAACTATTGATAACTGTTATTACTATAAACCTATGAACTCACCAACCTTTTAGTTGACACTTTTAAGCATGTTTATTCTCAGGTACGAATTAAGTCTTCCGCTGTGCATTTGCTCATATTAAAGATATTACTTGGAGTCATACATGGCATATTTAAGTCAACGCCTCGCAATGGGACCAAATGTTGATGACTTCGTCCAGGAGGATTAGGACGGGTCATCACAACAAGTATCCAATAATACTTACAATTATCAAAGACCTATTTTTCCAAATAAACCACCACAAACCGATGATAAAAATCCAAATCTAGAAGACATGATGTCAAAGCTAGTTGAATCTCAAACTCAATTTTTCACATCTCAGAAAAAACCAATGAACAAAATGCTCAAGCATTTAGAAATCAACAAGCTTCTATTCAAAATTTGAAACAAGAAGTAAGCAACCTAGCAAGGTTAATAGGTGAAAGAAAACCGGGAAGTCTACCTAGCGATACAAATTCTAACCCCCGAAATAAAACAGCTAAAGCCATTACCACAAGAAGTGGTATTACACTTAAACCACCTGAAATACCTGTAATTTCTGATGACTCTATTCCTACTCCACAAGAACCACAATCTGAGCAAGATAAGGAAACAGAACCGGTAGTTGAAAAGGTTAATAAAGATAACAAAGTTAAGGCAAAGCCTTATGTTAAACCATACCAACCACCACTTCCTTACCCGAGTAAAATGAGAAAAGAAAGACTTGAAGCCGAGCAATCCAAATTCTTGAATATGTTTAAACAAATAAATGTCAATCTTCCTTTCATTGATGTGATTTCAGGAATGCCTATATATGCTAAATTCTTAAAAGATCTAATCACAAATAGAAAGAAAATGGAAGAACTATCGGCTGTTACAATGAATGCTAATTGTTCTGCAGTGCTGTTGAATAAGATACCAGAAAAATTATCAGATCCAGGAAGTTTCACAATTCCATGTTTTCTGGGTAGTCTTAGTTCAATAGAAGCATTGGCAGACTTATGTGCTAGTATAAATTTAATGCCGTATTCACTATACGCTAAACTAGACCTCGGAGAATTGAAACCAACACGAATAAGCATACAACTAGCCTATCGATCAGTAAAATATCCTAGAGGGATAATGGAGAACATGCTAGTTAAAGTTGGTACTTTAGTATTTCCAGTAGATTTTGTTATTCTAGATATGGAAGAAGATTCTCGAGTTCCTTTAATATTAGGAAGACCATTCTTAAACACGGCTAAAGCAATAATAGACGTGTTTGGTAAGAAACTGACCCTAAGTATAGAGGACGAGAGTGAGAGTGTTACCTTTTCAGTTGATAGAGCCATGCAACAACCGCAATCTGCAGATGATACATGTTATTATATTCAAACTATAGATTCACATGCAGAATTGTTAGAAGAATTTCCAGAATTACAAGAAACAGGAGAATGTTCTTTAGGAGAAGGAACTGAACCAATTGATGAAGCTGAAATGTTAGCTACACTTATGGCTAATGAATATGAACCAACAACAGAAGAACTTCAAATGCTAAAAGAAGAAGACAGATATCGATATAAATCATCGATAGAAGAACCACCGACATTAGAGTTAAAGCCACTTCCAAACCATTTGGAATACGCTTATTTACATGGTGAATCTACCTGTAATAATATCGTCTTCTCTTAAGAAAAATGAAAAATCTCAACTCATTACTGTGCTAAAAGCTCATAAACCAGCTATTGCATGGAAGATTCATGATATTAAAGGCATAAGTCCTTCGTATTGCACACATAAAATCCTTATGGAAGAAGGTCATAAAACGTATGTGCAATGCCAAAGAAGACTAAATTCTAATATGCAAGATGTTGTTAAGAAAGAAATTATTAAACTGCTAGATGCATGTTTAATTTATCCAATTTCTGATAGTCCATGGGTAAGCCCAGTTCAATGCGTACCTAAGAAGGGTGGCATGACTGTAATCACAAATGAAAAAAATGAACTTATTCCTACTAGGACTGTAACAGGATGGCGTGTTTGTATTGATTATAGAAAATTAAATGACGCCACCAGAAAAGATCACTTTCCCTTACCTTTCATTGATCAAATGTTGGAAAGATTAGCCGGAAATAGTTACTATTGTTTTCTTGACGGTTTTTTCGGATACTTTTAAATTCCAATAGCACCCGAAGACCAAGTGAAAACCACATTCACGTGCCCTTATGGTACTTTTGCTTACAAACGCATGCCATTTGGACTTTGCAACGCCCCTGCAACCTTTCAAAGGTGCATGATGGCAATTTTTCACGACATGATAGAAGAATGCATGGAAGTTTTCATGGATGACTTTTCAGTCTTCGGTGATACTTTTGAAACATGTCTAGTTAATCTTGAACGAATGCTTATTAGATGCGAACAATCAAATCTAGTTCTTAATTGGGAGAAATGTCATTTCATGGTTAAAGAAGGCATCGTTCTTGGTCATAAAATTTCAAAGGAAGGAATTGAAGTGGATAGAGCTAAAGTAGATGTAATTTTTAAACTTCCACATCCCACCAATGTTAGAGGAGTTAGGAGTTTTTTAGGGCATGCCGGTTTTTACCGACGTTTCATAAAAGATTTTTCTAAAATTGCCACTCCTATGAATAAACTCCTAGAAAAGGATGCTCCATTCATCTTTTCAGATGAATGCATCAAATCTTTTAATATTCTTAAAGAAAAACTCACTAATGCGCCGATCATGATAACTCCAAATTAGAATCTACCGTTTGAACTCATGTGCGATGCAAGTGATTTTGCAATGGGAGCCATTTTAGGACAAAGGATTGAAAAACGATTTCAACCTATTTATTACGCTAGTAAGACATTATAAGGAGCACAAATGAATTACACAACTACTGAAAAAGAACTCCTTGCTATTGTCTTTGCTTTTGACAAATTTCGTTCATATCTAGTTCTAGCTAAAACGGTGGTCTATACCGACCATTCTGCTCTTAGATACCTATTTTCAAAACAATATGCCAAACCACGATTAATCCGTTGGATCTTACTCTTATAAGAGTTCAATATTGAAATCCGAGACAAAAAGGGAGCAGAAAATCTCGCCGCTGATCTGTGATGACCCGGGAATTTCCGACCAAATTTAAACTTGAATCTTATTTGATTTCGATACGATAAGCAAAGTCTGTAATGCTGAAGTCGCAAAATCTTTGAACTGTTGTTATGGAAAAGATTTGACCTTTGACCCTCCTCGACGATTCACGAACAAATGTTAGTAAATAAATAAATATATATATACAAATAAATAAAAGTATGTAGAATAAATGTAAATAATAAAGTACGTTAGATCCGTAAGGTTAATTATGAAAAATAATATACAAAATAATAAATTGGTTATTAAAATAAAGCTACATATAAAAATGTATGAATTCTATAAATAACTATTATGATATATATATTGTATTACATATAAAAGATATAAATATTATATGTATTACAGATATAATTATTAAATGATACGTAATTTATAATATGTTGCAAGTTATAATACAAATTGTTATTAATATTATTACATTCATTAGTATTATCAACATTAATATTAATATTAATATTAACATCAGTATTATTAATATTATTGTTACTATTATGAAATTTGATACATGTGACTTGTTGTATCTTAATTAATACTTGTATTATTATTAAATATTATTATTATCTCTATCAAAGTATTTATCATTAATAATAACATAATTATCATTCTTACATAACATTATTATTATTATTACTTTATTATAATTCTTATTCATATTAGTATTATTATTATTATTGTTATTATCAATATTATCATAATATTATTATCACTTTTATATTAAATATTAAAAATATATATATATTATTGGTACTAATAAAAGGGTATCATTTTTTATAAATAAAATTATTACTGTTTAGTATTATTATTAATATTAATTAATAATATTAATGTATATATATTATTTATTAATGTTTATTAATTATATATATAAAAAAACAGATAATTGAATCTGCTTTATCTTGTGATCTATCTACAGCGATTTTATTTTCTTTATATCTACTCCCGTACGAATTTGTTAAGGGTAACCATCATACTTTTTTCCAATTTTGTTTCTGTCTTTAAGTTGTTACCGGTCTATATCAAACATAAAATTCGTTCATTATATTGATCATCATCTTCAGATGGAATTAATAACAACCCATTTTATTTCATTTTTTTTTCTCTCTGTCCTTGAACTCAAACTACAAAAGATCAATTTCAAACGAATTAGAAAAATCTGGAAATGTAGAAGAGTTAGAAATCGTCCATTCAAACTACCTGTAAAGTTTCAGAATTCAATTCCTAGAATTGAATTCTAATTTTGGAGTCAAACCTCTAAATACAAAAGTCAACTGTTTTGGTTCATGAGAAAATTCGAATTCGTTTTCGTGTTTTATATTAAATTGACAATTCCATCAGTTTCTAGGGGTGATTTAAAACGCTTTTTGTATTGAAAACTTTATCTAAAAACGTCCTCATCGTTCAATCATATTTTTTTTTACATTTGCATCGAGCAGCGGTTTTATATATATATTTTTATTTGTTTTTCGTTTTTCTTGTTTAACTACAAACTTATTCAAAGTCTTAATTCGTATTGTAAATCACAGTATTGGTTTAGTTGATTCCGATTAATTTAGGATGATGAAGAAGATGAATATGGGAGAGAAATAATACGGGTTAATTAGAATTGTGTTTGGTATAATTCTGGATAAAGGGCAACAGCCCAGCTGGTGTGAGGTGTTGTCGGGTTTCGAGAGGTAGGGGGTTCGAGTCCCTGGGGTGCACTATTTTTTTAGGCCGAATTTTCTTGAAAGGTAGTTACCTTTTCTTTATATTATTATCATTATTTGACTTTTATTATTATTAGAAATAGAATTATCATGATGATTATTATTTTCTTACTTATTAATATTATTATTATTATTATTATTATTATTATTATTATTATTATTATTATTATTATTATTATTATTATGATCTACAATAGTAATATTATTAAGACTATTATCAATACATGTCATAACCCGTCCTTAACCATAAGAACGAGTTAGATAACGTATGATTTCATTGCGAGGTATTGACCTCTATATGCGACATTTTTAAAAGAACAACTGCATTTATTTTACATTACAAACCATAACTCTTATTTTAATACAAGCTTTAGACAATATAAAGATGATTATCGTTTAGCGATAATCTTAGACTTACAAACTTTACATGTGATGATAACAATACGATATCTAGCATATTTTACATTACAATTCCTCGGATATGCAGTTTTATTTTTGACACAAATATGCATACTCAAGATCTTGCTTAAATTCAACATGTTGCATACCACATTACAGTAGCCAGAGTGATGTTTGTGGCATCGGTTACATAAAGGATTTTGTCCTTTGTAACCAAAGCTTAAACCACTACCCGCACCTTGCGTGATTTCTTGTTTCTTAAAAGATTGTTGTTGGTTACCTCGATCATAATTTCCATTCCACTTTCTTTTGTTACCTGATACCTTCACATCAGTATTGGATACTTTCTTATCCATGATGACCTGATCCATTAGCTCGTTTGCCATGGTTATAGCTTCATGAATTGTCTTAGGTTTCGATGCTATAACATTTGCCTTGACCTTTTTGGGCAAACCATCTTTGTACATTTCAATCTTCCGTTCTTCGGTTGGAACCAATTCAGGACATAGCAAAACTAATTCCATGAATCGCTGATTGTAGTTGGTGATTTCAGTAACAACAACCTTCAGGCTTCGTAATTCATCTTCCAACTTCCTAACCTCGTTCCTTGGACAATACTCGTTGATTAACATTATTTTGAATTCTTCCCATGGGGTATCATAAGCTACATCTCCTCCTACAGCCTTCACATAATTTTTCCACCACGTGAGTGCACTATCTTGTAAAGTGCACGATGCATACTTGGTCATGTCCTTTTCAACACAACCACTGATTTTAAACACAGTCTCCATCTTTTCTATCCACCGGGTTAAACCGATCGGTCCTTCCGTTCCACTGAATGATGAGGGCTTGCAAGCTTGAAAAGTCTTGTAGGTACATCCTACACGAGGATTTGGGTTAACTGCAGCAGCTCTTGCAGCTTCGACCCATAACATTCTGTCGTTCACTCGCTGGTTGATGAATTCCTCGACTTCTTGTTCCGTCATTCGATTCAATCGCGCCATTTCCTAATGAAAGAAAATAATTATTCACATGGAATATTATAGATGTAGTGTGTATTTATAGTACATTATAGCTTGTTAACAATATAAACCAGGTATTATTATAAAAGCCTTTTCTTCTTATTAGCATTTTATAATTATATCTAGGGTAGTACCTACCCGTTAATGTTCATACTTAATAGCTTAGTACAGAACCAATTACTACAATCTAAATAATACTTAACCATGGAAAATTATTGCATTTCATACTTCACTATTTTACATATGCTTATCTTACATCGAACATTAAGCAAACCACACTAATAATATTATACAAAACATTATATGATCCCATGGTTTAATACGGCAGCGCATCGTTTGGTCTATTTTCTAGGACGTTTAGGTTCAAGGAATGGCCTAACGCTTATCCTAGCTGTCTGCCTATATTTTGGCTGTGGGGCTGAAGAACTAGATGCCGGGATAGAACGAATAGGAATAGCGGGAATAGAGGTGGTAGTGTCTAGTGGAGTTGGTGCCACATCATTCTTACTAAACTCAGGATTTGAATTTTCTAATTCATTAGCCTTTCGTTTCTTTCCTAGTTCGAACTTGTCTTTTGTAATTTCTTGTATTTCTTCCTCGGGTTCACTTTCCTCCTCGGGTTCACTTTCCGGGTTCTCTATAGTCGGTTCATCCGGAATTTGTGAGTCTTCCCCAAAGATATTATTTTCGTCATCGGATAGGTTAATGACTGGAACACCATCTGAAGATTCTGATTCGGAGTCGCTGAATGTGATGACAAGTTTTGAGCCCGACATCTATCACACAACAACTAACCCATTAGTACTACATAATATTTACATATAAATTTTAACCAACAATGATAAGCAATGGTTTTTAAATCAGACCCGGTCAAAGTCCAGACTTACTAATGTATCCTAACGACTTATCAGTTAGACACACTAATGCAAACCTGGTTCGCTAAGACCACCGCTCTGATACCACATGTCATAACCCGTCCTTAACCATAAGAACGAGTTAGATAACGTATGATTTCATTGCGAGGTATTGACCTCTATATGTGACATTTTTAAAAGAACAACTGCATTTATTTTACATTACAAACCATAACTCTTATTTTAATACAAGCTTTAGACAATATAAAGATGATTATCATTTAGCGATAATCTTAGACTTACAAACTTTACATGTGATGATAACAATACGATTTCTAGCATATTTTACATTACAATTCCTCGGATATGCAGTTTTATTTTTGACACAAATATGCATACTCAAGATCTTGCTTAAATTCAACATGTTGCAGCGGAAGCTTTTAGTTATCACCTGAGAATAAACATGCTTAAAACGTCAACATAAAGTTGGTGAGATATAGGTTTAATGCCGGCAGCAATATATATATATATATAGACCACAAGATTTCATATATAAACATTTTAATAAAAATATTCTAAGTGGTTGAGCACTTGGTAACCATACTTAACATTTAATCACGTCGCATATTCCCTTTATTATGAAATCTTACTACACCGTACCAAGGATAGTCACGAAACGAAGTACTGTGCAACCGTTGAATACTGGTCGTCCAGTCCGGTTGGGGTTGTCAGGCCCGATAGATCTATCAACAGGATTTGCGTTTACAATACCGCTGTAAATAGTAGTTACCAAGCTACAGGGAAGTATGCCAGTGGTACAACTCAACGTAGAATATATTTTTCAGTTACTTGTGTCCATATCGTAAAACATAAAATACATGTATTCTCATCCCGAAATGTTTAGAGTTTAAAAGTGGGACTATATACTCACTTTTGCCTTGAAGATATATATATTTTGACTTGGTCTCCGGTTGATATCACGAACCTATCCATATATAGTTTATCAATATATTTCCATTTTAAACAATCGTCACATATATATACTTATTATACTTTTAATAGTTTTAATAATTTTTTAGTCCGTAGTTAGCAGTCCGATGTTAGTAATACAATTTTAATGGTTCATATTTAGGTGTTTAATAAATAAAACCCCCATCGAAATAAATAAAACCCCATTGTATTTGTATTGGTCGGGATTAATCTTGACCCACGGTACCGGTGTTGTCAAATGACGTGTTGCGTACATAAAGTACCGGTGTTGTCAAATGACGTGTTGCGTACAATCATGGGATCTTATGATTAATCTTCTCGTATTGTTTACGGGTGGTCCTGAAATATATAAAATTAAATTATGAGTACATATATATAAAATATCATGTTATTTTAGAAAGATGTGATTCATTTAATTTTTCTCCAATTATTTTCGTGGCTAAACTAGTTTTGGATATCCGATCTTGTTTTGGTCATAGTTTCTTCGTTACAACTCCGTTTTCGTTGGTTCAACTTGCCACTTCCTTGGATCGAGTTCTTCTTTAAGACTATGAACTGTAAATACCTTAGTTTGTATTCGAAATCACAGGTCATAGGTCAAACTTTGGTGAAACTTATGAAGTTAATCATTTTCCCTTATGTAAACAACATTAAATGATTATTTTTCTAAAAATACTTATACTTTGAGTTAAATCATGAAATTTTTATGTGTTATCATATTCATAGTAAATATAATTTTTCCAGAAAATAAACCTCCAATTCAAGGTTCAAAATAGTTTTTAATTATCCAACCCAAAACCGCCCCCGGTTGCACTCCGACGTCGTAAAAACAGTTTTTAAGGTGTTCTTTGAAAAACCAAGTTATACCTTGTTAAATTAGCATATATTTATGATATATTACAGGTCTTGAAGTATTTTAAAAGTTAAGTTAGAAGGATCTATTTAGTTTGCAAACAAGTTTGAAATCATTCAAACTATGTTCTTGTTGTTAAAATTGTATACCATAAAATAAGATAGCTATATATATATGAATCGAATAAGGTTATGAACAAAGTTACTACCTCAAGTTACTTGGACAAGATTGCTGTAAAAGAGAAGTAAAAACTTAGAACCAAAAGAGTGGTGGAGTTGGATGAAAGATTGGAAGTAAACTTGTGTTCTTGGAAGGATTCTTGAAGTGTTTTTGTAAAGGTTTTCCTATGGTGATTAAGTGTTGTTTTTATGGCTAGATCTTCATGGATACTAGCTGAATGGTTATGGGTTTCTTATGACTTGTAAGTAGGTGAATTAGAGAGTAGTTTAGGAGTAGAAATGGTGAGCTAAACATGGCTTGGTGATGGCCATTTAAAACGTGAGCAAGGGGGGAACAAGGACAAATTTCCAAGCTTGTAATCTTGTGTAATTAGTCATACAATCATACAAAGTAATTACCTTATACATAAGGCATGAACAAGGGCTGGTTGGTGGTGATTTGATGTGTATATACTAATAGTAAATACGTATAGAAGCTAGGTATGATACGAGTACATATACTCTAAATATACGTATAGAAATCTTGTGAAAACGGAACGAGGATTCAAATATAGTTATATTTTGTGAATATACTTATATTGTTTTATGTATTTAAGTCCTTAAAAAGTGATTAAATACATTAAATATACGATATATGTATAAACATTATAGGTCATAAGTTTTTATGTCAAATAACGTTACGTATGGTTATTGTTTTGAAAACTTAAATTAGTAGTTTCAAAATATACTTATAACTTATTGTTATTAATACAAAATGAGATATTAAAACATCTTTAGATCATGTTAAATATGTATATATACATATATATACACAAACGTATAATTATCATATATTATATAGTTCGTGATATCATCGGTCAAACTAGACGGTCAAACGTTGTGTAAAACTCTTTTCAAAAACATAAATCTCAACAATTTGGATTGCTTATCATGTTGGTAAGGTTTAATTTATGTAAATATTAATCTTATAAGTATAGATCGATCGAAAAAGTCCGGGTCATTACAGTTACCCGGACTTTTTCGATCGATCTATACTTATAAGATTAATATTTACATAAATTAAACCTTACCAACATTATAAGCAATCCAAATTGTTGAGATTTATGTTTTTGAAAAGAGTTTTACACAACGTTTGACCGTCTAGTTTGACCGATGATATCACGAACTATATAATATATGATAATTATACGTTTGTGTATATATATGTATATATACATATTTAACATGATCTAAGGATGTTTTAATATCTCATTTTGTATTAATAACAATAAGTTATAAGTATATTTTGAAACTACTAATTTAAGTTTTCGAAACAATAACCATACGTAACGTTATTTGACATAAAAACTTATGACCTATAATGTTTATACATATATCGTATATGTAATGTATTTAATCACTTTTTAAGGACTTAAATACATAAAACAATATAAGTATATTCACAAAATATAACTATATTTGAACCCTCGTTCCGTTTTCACAAGATTTCTATACGTATATTTAGAGTATATGTACTCGTATCATACCTAGCTTCTATACGTATTTACTATTAGTATATACACATCAAATCACCACCAACCAGCCCTTGTTCATGCCTTATGTATAAGGTAATTACTTTGTATGATTGTATGACTAATTACACAAGATTACAAGCTTGGAAATTTGTCCTTGTTCCCCCCTTGCTCACGTTTTAAATGGCCATCACCAAGCCATGTTTAGCTCACCATTTCTACTCCTAAACTACTATCTAATTCACCTACTTACAAGTCATAAGAAACCCATAACCATTCAGCTAGTATCCATGAAGATCTAGCCATAAAAACAACACTTAATCACCATAGGAAAACCTTTACAAAAACACTTCAAGAATCCTTCCAAGAACACAAGTTTACTTCCAATCTTTCATCCAACTCCACCACTCTTTTGGTTCTAAGTTTTTACTTCTCTTTTACAGCAATCTTGTCCAAGTAACTTGAGGTAGTAACTTTGTTCATAACCTTATTCGATTCATATATATATAGCTATCTTATTTTATGGTATACAATTTTAACAACAAGAACATAGTTTGAATGATTTCAAACTTGTTTGCAAACTAAATAGATCCTTCTAACTTAACTTTTAAAATACTTCAAGACCTGTAATATATCATAAATATATGCTAATTTAACAAGGTATAACTTGGTTTTTCAAAGAACACCTTAAAAACTGTTTTTACGACGTCGGAGTGCAACCGGGGGCGGTTTTGGGTTGGATAATTAAAAACTATTTTGAACCTTGAATTGGAGGTTTATTTTCTGGAAAAATTATATTTACTATGAATATGATAACACATAAAAATTTCATGATTTAACTCAAAGTATAAGTATTTTTAGAAAAATAATCATTTAATGTTGTTTACATAAGGGAAAATGATTAACTTCATAAGTTTCACCAAAGTTTGACCTATGACCTGTGATTTCGAATACAAACTAAGGTATTTACAGTTCATAGTCTTAAAGAAGAACTCGATCCAAGGAAGTGGCAAGTTGAACCAACGAAAACGGAGTTGTAACGAAGAAACTATGACCAAAACAAGATCGGATATCCAAAACTAGTTTAGCCACGAAAATAATTGGAGAAAAATTAAATGAATCACATCTTTCTAAAATAACATGATATTTTATATTTATGTACTCATAATTTAATTTTATATATTTCAGGACCACCCGTAAACAATACGAGAAGATTAATCATAAGATCCCATGATTGTACGCAACACGTCATTTGACAACACCGGTACTTTATGTACGCAACACGTCATTTGACAACACCGGTACCGTGGGTCAAGATTAATCCCGACCAATACAAATACAATGGGGTTTTATTTATTTCGATGGGGGTTTTATTTATTAAACACCTAAATATGAACCATTAAAATTGTATTACTAACATCGGACTGCTAACTACGGACTAAGAAATTATTAAAACTATTAAAAGTATAATAAGTATATATATGTGACGATTGTTTAAAATGGAAATATATTGATAAACTATATATGGATAGGTTCGTGATATCAACCGGAGACCAAGTCAAAATATATATATCTTCAAGGCAAAAGTGAGTATATAGTCCCACTTTTAAACTCTAAACATTTCGGGATGAGAATACATGTATTTTATGTTTTATGATATGGACACAAGTAACTGAAAAATATATTCTACGTTGAGTTGTACCACTGGCATACTTCCCTGTAGCTTGGTAACTACTATTTACAGCGGTATTGTAAACGCGAATCCTGTTGATAGATCTATCGGGCCTGACAACCCCAACCGGACTGGACGACCAGTATTCAACGGTTGCACAGTACTTCGTTTCGTGACTATACTTGGTACGGTGTAGTAAGATTTCATAATAAAGGGAATATGCGACGTGATTAAATGTTAAGTATGGTTACCAAGTGCTCAACCACTTAGAATATTTTTATTAAAATGTTTATATATGAAATCTTGTGGTCTATATATATATATATTGCTGCCGGCATTAAACCTATATCTCACCAACTTTATGTTGACGTTTTAAGCATGTTTATTCTCAGGTGATAACTAAAAGCTTCCGCTGCAACATGTTGAATTTAAGCAAGATCTTGAGTATGCATATTTGTGTCAAAAATAAAACTGCATATCCGAGGAATTGTAATGTAAAATATGCTAGAAATCGTATTGTTATCATCACATGTAAAGTTTGTAAGTCTAAGATTATCGCTAAACGATAATCATCTTTATATTGTCTAAAGCTTGTATTAAAATAAGAGTTATGGTTTGTAATGTAAAATAAATGCAGTTGTTCTTTTAAAAATGTCGCATATAGAGGTCAATACCTCGCAATGAAATCATACGTTATCTAACTCGTTCTTATGGTTAAGGACGGGTTATGACATGTGGTATCAGAGCGGTGGTCTTAGCGAACCAGGTTTGCATTAGTGTGTCTAACTGATAAGTCGTTAGGATACATTAGTAAGTCTGGACTTTGACCGGGTCTGATTTAAAAACCATTGCTTATCATTGTTGGTTAAAATTTATATGTAAATATTATGTAGTACTAATGGGTTAGTTGTTGTGTGATAGATGTCGGGCTCAAAACTTGTCATCACATTCAGCGACTCCGAATCAGAATCTTCAGATGGTGTTCCAGTCATTAACCTATCCGATGACGAAAATAATATCTTTGGGGAAGACTCACAAATTCCGGATGAACCGACTATAGAGAACCCGGAAAGTGAACCCGAGGAGGAAAGTGAACCCGAGGAGGAAAGTGAACCCGAGGAAGAAATACAAGAAATTACGAAAGACAAGTTCGAACTAGGAAAGAAACGAAAGGCTAATGAATTAGAAAATTCAAATCCTGAGTTTAGTAAGAATGATGTGGCACCAACTCCACTAGACACTACCACCTCTATTCCCGCTATTCCTATTCGTTCTATCCCGGCATCTAGTTCTTCAGCCCCACAGCCAAAATATAGGCAGACAGCTAGGATAAGCGTTAGGCCATTCCTTGAACCTAAACGTCCTAGAAAATAGACCAAACGATGCGCTGCCGTATTAAACCATGGGATCTTATAATGTTTTGTATAATATTATTAGTGTGGTTTGCTTAATGTTCGATGTAAGATAAGCATATGTAAAATAGTGAAGTATGAAATGCAATAATTTTCCATGGTTAAGTATTATTTAGATTGTAGTAATTGGTTCTGTACTAAGCTATTAAGTATGAACATTAACGGGTAGGTACTACCCTAGATATAATTATAAAATGCTAATAAGAAGAAAAGGCTTTTATAATAATACCTGGTTCATATTGTTAACAAGCTATAATGTACTATAAATACACACTACATCTATAATATTCCATGTGAATAATTATTTTCTTTCATTAGGAAATGGCGCGATTGAATCGAATGACGGAACAAGAAGTCGAGGAATTCATCAACCAGCGAGTGAACGACAGAATGTTATGGGTCGAAGCTGCAAGAGCTGCTGCAGTTAACCCAAATCCTCGTGTAGGATGTACCTACAAGACTTTTCAAGCTTGCAAGCCCTCATCATTCAGTGGAACGGAAGGACCGATCGGTTTAACTCGGTGGATAGAAAAGATGGAGACTGTGTTTAAAATCAGTGGTTGTGTTGAAAAGGACATGACCAAGTATGCATCGTGCACTTTACAAGATAGTGCACTCACGTGGTGGAAAAATTATGTGAAGGCTGTAGGAGGAGATGTAGCTTATGATACCCCATGGGAAGAATTCAAAATAATGTTAATCAACGAGTATTGTCCAAGGAACGAGGTTAGGAAGTTGGAAGATGAATTACGAAGCCTGAAGGTTGTTGGTACTGAAATCACCAACTACAATCAGCGATTCATGGAATTAGTTTGGCTATGTCCTGAATTGGTTCCAACCGAAGAACGGAAGATTGAAATGTACAAAGATGGTTTACCCAAAAAGGTCAAGGCAAATGTTACAGCATCGAAACCTAAGACAATTCATGAAGCTATAACCATGGCAAACGAGCTAATGGATCAGGTCATCATGGATAAGAAAGTATCCAATACTGATGTGAAGGTATCAGGTAACAAAAGAAAGTGGAATGGAAATTATGATCGAGGTAACCAACAACAATCTTTTAAGAAACAAGAAATCACGCAAGGTGCGGGTAGTGATTTAAGCTTTGGTTACAAAGGACAAAATCCTTTATGTAACCGATGCCACAAACATCACTCTGGCTACTGTAATGTGGTATGCAACAAATGTAATCGAAAGGGTCATCTTGCTGAAGATTGTAGGGCTCTCGTTACAAATACAAATGGTACCAAGACTCCTGCCACCAATGCAAATAGAACTGCTTTGGCTACCATTACTTGTTATGGGTGTGGAAAACAAGGTCACTATAAGAGCCAGTGTCCGAATCCAGAGAAGAATAATGGATCTGCACGTGGAAGAGCATTTGTTATTAATGCTAGAGAGGCGTGTGAAGACCCGGAGCTTGTTACGGGTACGTTTACCATTAATAACTTATCCGCATCTATTATATTTGATACTGGTGCCGATAGAAGTTACGTGAGTAGAGGCTTTTACGCTAAATTGAATTGTTCATCATTACCTCTAGATGCTAAGTACATGATTGAGTTAGCTAATGGTAAACTAATTAAAGCCGATAAAATTTGCCGTGATTGTAAAATAAATTTAGCCGGAGAAACGTTTAAAATTGACTTGATACCCGTAGAATTAGGAAGTTTTGATGTAATAGTCGGCATGGACTGGATATCCAAAGTAGGAGCTGAAGTTGTGTGTGCCAAGAAGGCAATTCGCATTCCTTGTAAGGATAAAATGCCGGTGATGATTTATGGAGAGAAGGGTAACTCAAAGCTAAAACTCATTAGCTGTTTGAAAGCTAAGAAGTGTTTAGAAAAGGGATGTTATGCTATTCTAGCACATGTTAATAAAGTCGAAAAGAAATAAAAAGAGAAGTGCATCAACGACGTGCCTGTGGCAAGAGATTTTCCTGAAGTTTTTCCGGAAGAGTTGCCGGGATTACCTCCATTTAGATCTGTAGAATTTCAAATAGATTTAGTACCAGGAGCTGCACCAGTTGCCCGTGCTCCATATAGAGTTGCACCGTCCGAGTTAAAAGAACTTCAGAGTCAGTTAAAAGAATTACTGGATCGTGGATTCATACGACCAAGTACTTCACCGTGGGGAGCTCCGATTCTATTTGTTAAAAAGAAAGATGGATCTTTTAGGATGTGTATAGATTATCGTGAAGTAAATAAGTTAACTATCAAGAATCAGTATCCACTACAGAGAATTGACGACTTATTTGATCAACTCCAAGGATCATGTGTGTACTCGAAAATTGACATAAGATCGGGCTATCATCAATTACGCGTCAAAGAAGAAGATATACCGAAAACTGCTTTTCGGACACGTTATGGTCATTACGAATTTTTGGTCATGCCGTTTGGGTTGACAAATGCGCCAGCTGTATTCATGGACCTCATGAATCGAGTTTGTAGTCCATATTTAGATAAGTTTGTTATTGTTTTCATTGATGATATTCTTATCTATTCCAAGAGTGAGCAAGAGCATGAGCAGCATTTAAGGGTGATATTAGAGTTGTTGAGAAAAGAACAGCTATATGCTAAATTTTCTAAATGTGCTTTCTGGTTGAAAGAAGTGCAATTTCTTGGCCACGTTGTTAGTAGCAAAGGAATTCAGGTTGATCCAAAAAAAATTGAAGCCATTGAAAAATGGGAGACTCCTAAGACACCAACGCAGATACGCCAATTTTTGGGTTTAGCCGGTTATTATAGAAGGTTTATTCAAGATTTTTCCCGAATAGCTAAGCCGTTGACAGCGTTAACGCAAAAAGGGAAGAAATATGAATGGACATCTGAGCAGGAGAGTGCATTTCAATTACTAAAAAAGAAGTTAACTACGGCGCCTATTTTATCGTTACCAGAAGGGAACGATGATTTTGAAATATATTGTGACGCTTCGCGACAAGGTTTTGGTTGCGTTCTTATGCAACGAAAGAAAGTTATTGCATACGCATCCCGACAATTGAAGATTCACGAGCAGAATTATACGACGCATGATCTAGAACTGGGAGCAGTCGTGTTTGCATTGAAGATATGGAGACACTATTTGTATGGGGTTAAATGCACTGTGTTTACTGATCATAAAAGCCTTCAACATATTTTTGATCAGAAACAGCTGAACATGAGGCAACGTAGGTGGGTCGAGTTAATAAATGACTATGATTGTGAAATTCGTTATCATCCCGGGAAAGCGAATGTGGTGGCTGACGCACTAAGCAGAAAGGAACGAGAACCAATTCGAGTACGAGCAATGAACATAAAAATTCGCATGAATCTCAACTCACAAATCAAAGAGGCTCAACGAGAAGCTCTTACTAAAGAAAACATAGGAAATGAAATAATGAAGAAGTATGGGAAACAACTCATTATGCGGGAAGATGGAATTCGATATTTTGCAAATCGTATTTGGGTACCGAATTTGGGTGGATTAAGGAAGTTGATATTGAACGAGGCACATAAGACAAGATACTCGATACATCCTGGAGTTGGAAAGATGTACCAAGATCTTAAGACACATTATTGGTGGCCTAATTTAAAGACAGACGTTGCAACATATGTTGGGGAGTGTTTAACTTGTTCCAAAGTCAAAGCAGAACACCAAAAGCCGTCAGGGTTACTTCAACAACCAGAAATCCCAGAATGGAAATGGGATGGTATTACCATGGATTTCATCACGAAGTTACCAAAGACTGCCTGGGGATACGACACCATTTGGGTGATTGTTGATCGTCTTACCAAATCTGCACATTTCTTGCCTATAAAGGAAACGGATAGAATGGAGAAATTATTACGATTATATATAAAGGAAATAGTTTCAAGGCATGGAATACCTATTTCCATTATATCTGATCGTGATAGTAGATTTACCTCAAAGTTCTGGCAATCACTACAGGAGGCACTAGGAACTCGTTTGGATATGAGTACCGCATATCATCCGCAAACCGACGGGCAGAGTGAAAGAACAATTCAGACTCTTGAAGACATGCTCAGGGCATGTGTGATCGATTTTGGAAACGGATGGGATAAGTATTTACCGTTAGTAGAATTCTCGTATAATAATAGTTATCATGCGAGCATTAAAACTGCGCCATTCGAAGCATTGTACGGAAGGAAGTGTAGATCTCCTATTTGTTGGAATGAAGTAGGAGATCGATAATTAACTGGTCCCGAGATCATACACGAAACGACTGAGAAGATAGTACAAATCAAGGAGAGATTGAAAACAGCCCGTAGTCGCCAAAAGAGCTACGCCGATGTTCGAAGGAAACCATTAGAGTTTCAGATCGGTGACATGGTTATGTTAAAGGTGTCACCATGTAAAGGTGTAATACGTTTCGGAAAAAGGGGTAAACTGAACCCAAGGTACGTAGGCCCGTTCAAGATTATCGAACGCATTGGACCGGTAGCTTATCGACTCGAGTTACCACAACAACTCGCTGGAGTACATAATACATTTCACGTCTCAAACCTTAAGAAGTGTCTTGCAAAGGAAGACCTCACCATTCCTCTTGAAGAAATTCAAGTTGACGAGAAACTACAATTCATAGAAGAACCAATCGAGATCATGGACCGTGAAGTTAAACGGCTCAAGCAGAGCAACATACCGATCGTTAAAGTTCGTTGGAATGCACGAAGAGGTCCCGAGTTTACTTGGGAGCGAGAGGATCAAATGGAACAAAAATACCCGCATTTGTTTCCCGATGACGCAAAATAGGTACGATTTTAAAATTTCGGGACGAAATTTATTTAACGGGTAGGTACTGTAATGACCCGGACTTTTTCGATCGATCTATACTTATAAGATTAATATTTACATAAATTAAACCTTACCAACATGATAAGCAATCCAAATTGTTGAGATTTATGTTTTTGAAAAGAGTTTTACACAACGTTTGACCGTCTAGTTTGACCGATGATATCACGAACTATATAATATATGATAATTATACGTTTGTGTATATATATGTATATATACATATTTAACATGATCTAAGGATGTTTTAATATCTCATTTTGTGTTAATAACAATAAGTTATAAGTATATTTTGAAACTACTAATTTAAGTTTTCAAAACAATAACCATACGTAACGTTATTTGACATAAAAACTTATGACCTATAATGTTTATACATATATCGTATATGTAATGTATTTAATCACTTTTTAAGAACTTAAATACATAAAACAATATAAGTATATTCACAAAATATAACTATATTTGAATCCTCGTTCCGTTTTCACAAGATTTCTATACGTATATTTAGAGTATATGTACTCGTATCATACCTAGCTTCTATACGTATTTACTATTAGTATATACACATCAAATCACCACCAACCAGCCCTTGTTCATGCCTTATGTATAAGGTAATTACTTTGTATGATTGTATGACTAATTACACAAGATTACAAGCTTGGAAATTTGTCCTTGTTCCCCCCTTGCTCACGTTTTAAATGGCCATCACCAAGCCATGTTTAGCTCACCATTTCTACTCCTAAACTACTCTCTAATTCACCTACTTACAAGTCATAAGAAACCCATAACCATTCAGCTAGTATCCATGAAGATCTAGCCATAAAAACAACACTTAATCACCATAGGAAAACCCTTACAAAAACACTTCAAGAATCCTTCCAAGAACACAAGTTTACTTCCAATCTTTCATCCAACTCCACCACTCTTTTGGTTCTAGGTTTTTACTTCTCTTTTACAGCAATCTTTTCCAAGTAACTTGAGGTAGTAACTTTTTTCATAACCTTATTCGATTCATATATATATAGCTATCTTATTTTATGGTATACAATTTTAACAACAAGAACATAGTTTGAATGATTTCAAACTTGTTTGCAAACTAAATAGATCCTTCTAACTTAACTTTTAAAATACTTCAAGACCTGTAATATATCATAAATATATGCTAATTTAACAAGGTATAACTTAGTTTTTCAAAGAACACCTTAAAAACTGTTTTTACGACGTCGGAGTGCAACCGGGGGCGGTTTTGGGTTGGATAATTAAAAACTATTTTGAACCTTGAATTAGAGGTTTATTTTCTGGAAAAATTATATTTACTATGAATATGATAACACATAAAAATTTCATGATTTAACTCAAAGTATAAGTATTTTTAGAAAAATAATCATTTAATGTTGTTTACATAAGGGAAAATGATTAACTTCATAAGTTTCACCAAAGTTTGACCTATGACCTGTGATTTCGAATACAAACTAAGGTATTTACAGTTCATAGTCTTAAAGAAGAACTCGATCCAAGGAATTGGCAAGTTGAACCAACGAAAACGGAGTTGTAACGAAGAAACTATGACCAAAACAAGATCGGATATCCAAAACTAGTTTAGCCACGAAAATAATTGGAGAAAAATTAAATGAA
The DNA here is from genome assembly GCF_046630445.1 of Rutidosis leptorrhynchoides. Taxonomy (NCBI): domain Eukaryota; kingdom Viridiplantae; phylum Streptophyta; class Magnoliopsida; order Asterales; family Asteraceae; genus Rutidosis; species Rutidosis leptorrhynchoides. The sequence goes on along the minus strand of NC_092335.1, from coordinate 3,800,948 downwards.
TCACATCTTTCTAAAATAACATGATATTTTATATATATGTACTCATAATTTAATTTTATATATTTCAGGACCACCCGTAAACAATACGAGAAGATTAATCATAAGATCCCATGATTGTACGCAACACGTCATTTGACAACACCGGTACTTTATGTACGCAACACGTCACTTGACAACACCGGTACCGTGGGTCAAGATTGATCCCGACCAATACAAATACGATGGGGTTTTATTTATTTCGATGGGGGTTTTATTTATTAAACACCTAAATATGAACCATTAAAATTGAATTACTAACATCGGACTGCTAACTACGGACTAAGAAATTATTAAAACTATTAAAAGTATAATAAGTATATATATGTGACGATTGTTTAAAATGGAAATATATTGATAAACTATATATGGATAGGTTCGTGATATCAACCGGAGACCAAGTCAAAATATATATATCTTCAAGGCAAAAGTGAGTATATAGTCCCACTTTTAAACTCTAAACATTTCGGGATGAGAATACATGTATTATATGTTTTACGATATGGACACAAGTAACTGAAAAATATATTCTACGTTGAGTTGTACCACTGGCATACTTCCCTGTAGCTTGGTAACTACTATTTACAGCGGTATTGTAAACGCAAATCCTGTTGATAGATCTATCGGGCCTGACAACCCCAACCGGACTGGACGACCAGTATTCAACGGTTGCACAGTACTTCGTTTCGTGACTATACTTGGTACGGTGTAGTAAGATTTCATAATAAAGGGAATATGCGACGTGATTAAATGTTAAGTATGGTTACCAAGTGCTCAACCACTTAGAATATTTTTATTAAAATGTTTATATATGAAATCTTGTGGTCTATATATATATATTGCTGCCGGCATTAAACCTATATCTCACCAACTTTATGTTGACGTTTTAAGCATATTTATTCTCAGGTGATAACTAAAAGCTTCCGCTGCAACATGTTGAATTTAAGCAAGATCTTGAGTATGCATATTTGTGTCAAAAATAAAACTGCATATCCGAGGAATTGTAATGTAAAATATGCTAGAAATCGTATTGTTATCATCACATGTAAAGTTTGTAAGTCTAAGATTATCGCTAAACGATAATCATCTTTATATTGTCTAAAGCTTGTATTAAAATAAGAGTTATGGTTTGTAATGTAAAATAAATGCAGTTGTTCTTTTAAAAATGTCGCATATAGAGGTCAATACCTCGCAATGAAATCATACGTTATCTAACTCGTTCTTATGGTTAAGGACGGGTTATGACATGTGCAATCCAAATTGTTGAGATTTATGTTTTTGAAAAGAGTTTTACACAACGTTTGACCGTCTAGTTTGACCGATGATATCACGAACTATATAATATATGATAATTATACGTTTGTGTATATATATGTATATATACATATTTAACATGATCTAAGGATGTTTTAATATCTCATTTTGTATTAATAACAATAAGTTATAAGTATATTTTGAAACTACTAATTTAAGTTTTCAAAACAATAACCATACGTAACGTTATTTGACATAAAAACTTATGACCTATAATGTTTATACATATATCGTATATGTAATGTATTTAATCACTTTTTAAGGACTTAAATACATAAAACAATATAAGTATATTCACAAAATATAACTATATTTGAATCCTCGTTCCGTTTTCACAAGATTTCTATACGTATATTTAGAGTATATGTACTCGTATCATACCTAGCTTCTATACGTATTTACTATTAGTATATACACATCAAATCACCACCAACCAGCCCTTGTTCATGCCTTATGTATAAGGTAATTACTTTGTATGATTGTATGACTAATTACACAAGATTACAAGCTTGGAAATTTGTCCTTGTTCCCCCCTTGCTCACGTTTTAAATGGCCATCACCAAGCCATGTTTAGCTCACCATTTCTACTCCTAAACTACTCTCTAATTCACCTACTTACAAGTCATAAGAAACCCATAACCATTCAGCTAGTATCCATGAAGATCTAGCCATAGAAACAACACTTAATCACCATAGGAAAACCCTTACAAAAACACTTCAAGAATCCTTCCAAGAACACAAGTTTACTTCCAATCTTTCATCCAACTCCACCACTCTTTTGGTTCTAGGTTTTTACTTCTCTTTTACAGCAATCTTGTCCAAGTAACTTGAGGTAGTAACTTTGTTCATAACCTTATTCGATTCATATATATAGCTATCTTATTTTATGGTATACAATTTTAACAACAAGAACATAGTTTGAATGATTTCAAACTTGTTTGCAAACTAAATAGATCCTTCTAAATTAACTTTTAAAATACTTCAAGACCTGTAATATATCATAAATATATGCTAATTTAACAAGGTATAACTTGATTTTTCAAAGAACACCTTAAAAACTGTTTTTACGAGGTCGGAGTGCAACCGGGGGCGGTTTTGGGTTGGATAATTAAAAACTATTTTGAACCTTGAATTGGAGGTTTATTTTCTGGAAAAATTATATTTACTATGAATATGATAACACATAAAAATTTCATGATTTAACTCAAAGTATAAGTATTTTTAGAAAAATAATCATTTAATGTTGTTTACATAAGGGAAAATGATTAACTTCATAAGTTTCACCAAAGTTTGACCTATGACCTGTGATTTCGAATACAAACTAAGGTATTTACAGTTCATAGTCTTAAAGAAGAACTCGATCCAAGGAAGTGGCAAGTTGAACCAACGAAAACGGAGTTGTAACGAATAAACTATGACCAAAACAAGATCGGATATCCAAAACTAGTTTAGCCACGAAAATAATTGGAGAAAAATTAAATGAATCACATCTTTCTAAAATAACATGATATTTTATATATATGTACTCATAATTTAATTTTATATATTTCAGGACCACCCGTAAACAATACGAGAAGATTAATCATAAGATCCCATGATTGTACGCAACACGTCATTTGACAACACCGGTACTTTATGTACGCAACACGTCATTTGACAACACCGGTACCGTGGGTCAAGATTAATCCCGACCAATACAAATACGATGGGGTTTTATTTATTTCGATGGGGGTTTTATTTATTAAACACCTAAATATGAACCATTAAAATTGAATTACTAACATCGGACTGCTAACTACGGACTAAGAAATTATTAAAACTATTAAAAGTATAATAAGTATATATATGTGACGATTGTTTAAAATGGAAATATATTGATAAACTATATATGGATAGGTTCGTGATATCAACCGGAGACCAAGTCAAAATATATATATCTTCAAGGCAAAAGTGAGTATATAGTCCCACTTTTAAACTCTAAACATTTCGGGATGAGAATACATGTATTTTATGTTTTACGATATGGATTTAAGTAACTGAAAAATATATTCTACGTTGAGTTGTACCACTGGCATACTTCCCTGTAGCTTGGTAACTACTATTTACAGCGGTATTGTAAACGCGAATCCTGTTGATAGATCTATCGGGCCTGACAACCCCAACCGGACTGGACGACCAGTATTCAACGGTTGCACAGTACTTCGTTTCGTGACTATACTTGGTACGGTGTAGTAAGATTTCATAATAAAGGGAATATGCGACGTGATTAAATGTTAAGTATGGTTACCAAGTGCTCAACCACTTAGAATATTTTTATTAAAATGTTTATATATGAAATCTTGTGGTCTATATATATATATTGCTGCCGGCATTAAACCTATATCTCACCAACTTTATGTTGACGTTTTAAGCATGTTTATTCTCAGGTGATAACTAAAAGCTTCCGCTGCAACATGTTGAATTTAAGCAAGATCTTGAGTATGCATATTTGTGTCAAAAATAAAACTGCATATCCGAGGAATTGTAATGTAAAATATGCTAGAAATCGTATTGTTATCATCACATGTAAAGTTTGTAAGTCTAAGATTATCGCTAAACGATAATCATCTTTATATTGTCTAAAGCTTGTATTAAAATAAGAGTTATGGTTTGTAATGTAAAATAAATGCAGTTGTTCTTTTAAAAATGTCGCATATAGAGGTCAATACCTCGCAATGAAATCATACGTTATCTAACTCGTTCTTATGGTTAAGGACGGGTTATGACATGTGCAATCCAAATTATTGAGATTTATGTTTTTGAAAAGAGTTTTACACAACGTTTGACCGTCTAGTTTGACCGATGATATCACGAACTATATAATATATGATAATTATACGTTTGTGTATATATATGTATATATACATATTTAACATGATCTAAGGATGTTTTAATATCTCATTTTGTATTAATAACAATAAGTTATAAGTATATTTTGAAACTACTAATTTAAGTTTTCAAAACAATAACCATACGTAACGTTATTTGACATAAAAACTTATGACCTATAATGTTTATACATATAACGTATATGTAATGTATTTAATCACTTTTTAAGGACTTAAATACATAAAACAATATAAGTATATTCATAAAATATAACTATATTTGAATCCTCGTTCCGTTTTCACAAGATTTCTATACGTATATTTAGAGTATATGTACTCGTATCATACCTAGCTTCTATACGTATTTACTATTAGTATATACACATCAAATCACCACCAACCAGCCCTTGTTCATGCCTTATGTATAAGGTAATTACTTTGTATGATTGTATGACTAATTACACAAGATTACAAGCTTGGAAATTTGTCCTTGTTCCCCCCTTGCTCACGTTTTAAATGGCCATCACCAAGCCATGTTTAGCTCACCATTTCTACTCCTAAACTACTCTCTAATTCACCTACTTACAAGTCATAAGAAACCCATAACCATTCAGCTAGTATCCATGAAGATCTAGCCATAAAAACAACACTTAATCACCATAGGAAAACCCTTACAAAAACACTTCAAGAATCCTTCCAAGAACACAAGTTTACTTCCAATCTTTCATCCAACTCCACCACTCTTTTGGTTCTAGGTTTTTACTTCTCTTTTACAGAAATCTTGTCCAAGTAACTTGAGGTAGTAACTTTGTTCATAACCTTATTCGATTCATATATATAGCTATCTTATTTTATGGTATACAATTTTAACAACAAGAACATAGTTTGAATGATTTCAAACTTGTTTGCAAACTAAATAGATCCTTCTAACTTAACTTTTAAAATACTTCAAGACCTGTAATATATCATAAATATATGCTAATTTAACAAGGTATAACTTGGTTTTTCAAAGAACACCTTAAAAACTGTTTTTACGACGTCGGAGTGCAACCGGGGGCGGTTTTGGGTTGGATAATTAAAAACTATTTTGAACCTTGAATTGGAGGTTTATTTTCTGGAAAAATTATATTTACTATGAATATGATAACACATAAAAATTTCATGATTTAACTCAAAGTATAAGTATTTTTAGAAAAATAATCATTTAATGTTGTTTACATAAGGGAAAATGATTAACTTCATAAGTTTCACCAAAGTTTGACCTATGACCTGTGATTTCGAATACAAACTAAGGTATTTACAGTTCATAGTCTTAAAGAAGAACTCGATCCAAGGAAGTGGCAAGTTGAACCAACGAAAACGGAGTTGTAACGAAGAAACTATGACCAAAACAAGATCGGATATCCAAAACTAGTTTAGCCACGAAAATAATTGGAGAAAAATTAAATGAATCACATCTTTCTAAAATAACATGATATTTTATATATATGTACTCATAATTTAATTTTATATATTTCAGGACCACCCGTAAACAATACGAGAAGATTAATCATAAGATCCCATGATTGTACGCAACACGTCATTTGACAACACCGGTACTTTATGTACGCAACACGTCATTTGACAACACCGGTACCGTGGGTCAAGATTAATCCCGACCAATACAAATACGATGGGGTTTTATTTATTTCGATGGGGGTTTTATTTATTAAACACCTAAATATGAACCATTAAAATTGAATTACTAACATCGGACTGCTAACTACGGACTAAGAAATTATTAAAACTATTAAAAGTATAATAAGTATATATATGTGACGATTGTTTAAAATGGAAATATATTGATAAACTATATATGGATAGGTTCGTGATATCAACCGGAGACCAAGTCAAAATATATATATCTTCAAGGCAAAAGTGAGTATATAGTCCCACTTTTAAACTCTAAACATTTCGGGATGAGAATACATGTATTTTATGTTTTACGATATGGACACAAGTAACTGAAAAATATATTCTACGTTGAGTTGTACCACTGGCATACTTCCCTGTAGCTTGGTAACTACTATTTACAGCGGTATTGTAAACGCGAATCCTGTTGATAGATCTATCGGGCCTGACAACCCCAACCGGACTGGACGACCCGTATTCAACGGTTGCACAGTACTTCGTTTCGTGACTATACTTGGTACGGTGTAGTAAGATTTCATAATAAAGGGAATATGCGACGTGATTAAATGTTAAGTATGGTTACCAAGTGCTCAACCACTTAGAATATTTTTATTAAAATGTTTATATATGAAATCTTGTGGTCTATATATATATATTGCTGCCGGCATTAAACCTATATCTCACCAACTTTATGTTGACGTTTTAAGCATGTTTATTCTCAGGTGATAACTAAAAGCTTCCGCTGCAACATGTTGAATTTAAGCAAGATCTTGAGTATGCATATTTGTGTCAAAAATAAAACTGCATATCCGAGGAATTGTAATGTAAAATATGCTAGAAATCGTATTGTTATCATCACATGTAAAGTTTGTAAGTCTAAGATTATCGCTAAACGATAATCATCTTTATATTGTCTAAAGCTTGTATTAAAATAAGAGTTATGGTTTGTAATGTAAAATAAATGCAGTTGTTCTTTTAAAAATGTCGCATATAGAGGTCAATACCTCGCAATGAAATCATATGTTATCTAACTCGTTCTTATGGTTAAGGACGGGTTAAATGTAACACCCTAGGAAAATCCCACATCGCCCACGAACATGAGTGATCATGGGATTATAAGGTAATACTCACGCTTAAATGACACAACGCGTTTTGGGATCACAGGCTGAGTAGAAGTGCGAGTACGTTGTGGTTAAGCGTGCTCGGGCGAGAGCACTACCAGGATGGGTGACCTCCTGGGAAAGTGCTTCTCGTGTGTGGTCGCCAAGAAAAAGCCGTGCGCCTGCGGGCAAAGCGGACAATATTGTGGTCATGTTAAGCTGGGGTGTTACAATATTCACTGATATTAGAATTTTTAGTTATAACTAATAGTATTTTCAGTATTATTATTATTATTAGTATTATTATTAATATTATCATTAAGATTATTACTACTATCAAAATTTTCATTAATAATTGATATTGTTAGTAAAAGTATCGTTATTAGTAGAGATTATCATTGTCAATTTTAAAAAATCCATCAATCTTAACATTATTATTATTAATTAACATTTTTACTATTATTATCACTATTATTGTTAACCAAGTGATTAATGATATTATCAAAAATTATTATTTTCAACATCTTAATTAAATCTAATTAAAAGTATTATTATCATTAATTTAATATTATTATGATTACTATTTTTATCAAGCAAAATGATATATATATTACATATAACATAGTTAATATTTTTTTTTTCGATGAATATAAGTTACTAATATAAAAAGTATATCATTGATAATAATATATAATTGTTCGATTACAAGTATATGTGTTAATATATATATGAATGATATAGGTTCGTGAATCCGAGGCCAACCCTATACTTGTTCAATATCGTCATATGTATTTTTACTACAAAATACATTAGGTGAGTTTCATTACTCCCTTTTTAAATGCTTTTGCAATATATATTTTTGGGACTGAGAATACATGCGCTGCTTTTATAAATGCTTTACGAAATAGACGCAAGTAATCGAAACTACATTCTATGGTTGGATTATCTAATCGAATATGCCCTTTTTATTAAGTCTGGTAATCTAAGAATTAGAGAACAGACACCCTAATTGACGCGAACTCTAAAGATAGATCTATCGGGCCCAACAAGCCCCATCCAAAGTACTGGATGCTTTAGTACTTCAAAATTTATATCATGTCCGAAGGAGGATCCCGGAATGATGGGGATATTCTTATATGTATGTTGTGAATGTCGGTTACCAGGTGTTCAATCCATATGAATGATTTTTATCTCTATGTATAGGATGTGTATTGAAATATGAAAATCTTGTGGTCTATTAAAATGATGGAAATGATTATTTATGTTAAACTAATGAACTCACCAACCTTTTGGTTGACACTTGAAAGCATGTTTATTCTCAGGTACGAAAGAAATCTTCCGCTGTGTATTTGATCATTTTAAAGATATTACTTGGAGTCATTCATGACATATTTCCAAAGACGTTGCATTCGAGTCGTTGAGTTTATCAAGATCATTATTAAGTCAATTATAGTTAGATATATTATGAAATGGTATGCATGTCCGTCAACTTCAGATGTAAATGAAAGATTGTCTTTTCAAAACGAATGCAATGTTTGTAAAATGTATCATATAGAGGTCAAGTACCTCGCGATGTAATCAAATGTTGTGAATCGTTTATAATCGATATGGACTTCGTCCAGATAGATTAGGACGGGTCCTTTCAGTTGGTATCAGAGCGGTGGTCTTAGCGAACCAGGTCTGCATTAGTGTGTATAACTGATAAGTCGTTAGGATGCATTAATGAGTCTGGACTTCGACCGTGTCTGCATGTCAAAAGTTTTGCTTATCATTAGTGTCGAAAATTATTTGCTTATCATCCTTAAAGTCTAGACATGTTTTACTGCCTCTATTGCATAGACAGTGTATAGATAAATTCATATCTTAGTGTATCTGTTATTGTTACCTTTGCCTAATAGCTTCCGTAGATTCCTCCGTAACTTATGGGATTTTAGTATTATATATGCATACGTAAATTATGTATTGCAGGGTACTAATCTACATCCTATAATCTATTTCTTATCGAAAGTCCTTCGTCTGATCATACAAGATGAATCCCTCAACCAGTTCGAGTCCCTCAGATTTCGATAGCTATTCCGATAATTAGTTCGACAGCTATTCCGACATGGATATTCACCTAAGCCCCGAAAGCGGTGTCATCAGAATGAATCAACAAATCAACCATCCCCAATTCATCTAATGGGTTCGTAAACGACTTAATCAATGGAGACGTGAAGAAGTCAATCCTTTCCACCAACCGAATTCACCTCTTGACAAAGAACCTGAAGCGTTTACCGGCGAACCTGTTCGAGACACCATTTTCAGTCTCATTTCCAGGGTAACTCGACAAGATTATATTCTATCCACAATTCTGAACCTTATTCATCCGCTCGTTCTGACCGACAATCATCTTGGAGTAATAAGTCAACGAACTTCTCGCTCGAATAATCAATTCAGAGAATATGGTGCAAAATGTACCAGCTTCAGCAACATCACCGGCACCAACAGTACCATCAATAACAGCACCAGTACCATCAACAATCCATGCTTCAATATCATCATCTGTACTTTGAGTATGATCTTCGTTCTACGTATCGTTCTACCTCATTTATCTTCGTTCGACATGACAAATATGTAATCTCTAAAATTTTAGAGATTATTTATTCTAGTTCCAACCGAAAAGCAAATGAGTTTAATATCATATTAACTCATTAAATTCATGAATATATCTCAAGAAAATATATATGTATATATGTTTTCACAAAGATTGTAATTAAAAGTCTTTCGTACAAACTGTTAATGGTGAAAATATTTTAACGGGTAGGTAATACCCGAGGAATACTTAGATTTCACATTAATAAGTTACACGGTACATTCTTCCAATCTAATTCAACAGTCATTTACTATCCTACTTACATCCACAGATATACGTATCCGTTCACCGTAAAATAACCATTTTCATCCAATTTCATATTTGGATTTTGATTTATCAGAATCCAACAAGTGGCATAATGAAGAAAACATTGGACAAAATAAAATTTGTTAGAAACAAACAAATTAACTATGGGAAATTTTGTTAAGAATCCACGCTAACTGTTCCTAGCTAATTGTTCCTAGCTAACTATTTAATTCCGTAATACATTTTATTTATTGCAATTTATTTATCGCAATTTATTCTATCGCAATTTACATTCTCGCAATTTTATTTATCGTCATTTAATTTCTGTTATTTACTTTACGCACTTTATTTATTGTTATTTAATTTTTTGTTATTTATTATACGTACTTTAAATATCGGGACACGTATACAAGGTTTTGACATATCATATCGACGCATCTATATATATTATTTGGAACCACCATAGACACTCTATATGCAGTAATGATCGAGTTCTCTATACAGGGTTGAGGTTGATTCTACAATAATATATATAGTTTGAGTTGTGATCGAGTCTGAGACGTATACGGGTCACGACACGTATTAATTAATTCGAATATTATATATTAAATTGTATATGAATTGTTGAATTGCTAACTGTGGACTATCAATCGAGGACTACCAACATTGGACAATTAAATTGAATTAAAATATTAATTATAACATATGAAACTAAACAAATCTTCAAGTTTGCCACTTGATTTCATCTTAAACTTCATTTGTATCTTGACGATTACAATCAGCGTTCAAACCTTTCATGATTCTTGAAAACACCTCAATCGAGAAGATGAACCAACAGCACTTCATCTATGGAAGAAGAAATTGATGCATATAGTTATGCACCTGAAAACATTCGGAACTTGAGTAAACGTCTAACACGTAGTTGTGCTAATTTCTTTAGTGTTATTATTACCCAAAATAATTTAGTAATCCCTTTCAAAGTAACAAATTTTGTCACAGCTCCAGAAAGTCAACTTCGACTTTTCATTCGAAGTAGCCTTACTATAATCCTGATATATACGATTACCCTTTGGATACTGGAAAATTCTTTTATATTCCACTATATTATCAGCAGACGTACTAGCAACCCCATTGCTCCTTGACTTAAATCTCTTCGACAAATCACTATATTTATCTATTGAAGTCTCATCATGTACTTGTCTGCATCTTGTAACAAGAATTGCCATACCAATTACTGATAATCAGTAATCAGTACTTTGAAAACTCACAGCATATCTACAACAACAGTTATATGTATACATATAACATTCATCTCTTAGAATTATGATCTCTCCTTCTAGAATTCTGAAAAGCACTCAGTCACAAATCAATACTCTGAATGTTGAAAAAGCTGAATGAAACAGCAGAAACCATAGACAACCGTAAACGACCATAATCATCGAAAGTTTGATGATAAAGAATAGTATGTTGGAAAAGCTCAGAAAAGTTGGAACTAGAAAACGGATTGAGCTAACCACGAAGGATATCGAGGATAAATACAAGGACCATACCATATATTCAAAGAATCCAGATAATTCTGGATCCGATGAAACCTTCAAAGAATATCTTGCTCCGATGTCATGTTATAATCTTGCGGAAAATCTTTCTCCATCAACCATCGAACTTAGAAATTTCAAAATATCATCATCAATATCTTCGATATTTCTGAGGATATTTTCATAAATATTCTCGCTCAAAATGATATACCTCTTCGTGCTTCCTGTGTATCATTATATTGGAAACATTCAATAGAAAATTTAGTACCGAAAAGCAGATTATGCGAAACTATGAAGGAAGCCGTGGACAAATGACAAAGAATAAGTTTGACTTCAAAGAATTCAAATGATTCAATGCCTGCTGAAGTCTTTAGCGAATATCTTGCTCCTTACTCTAAACCCTTGCGGACAATAGTTTCCATCATCCTCTGATCTGAAATATTCAAAGATATTATCGTATCTTTCATTACAAATATCCTCTATATTTCTGAAGATATTTTCATAACTATTTTTATCTGAAATCATTAATCTCTTCGTGCTATCAGTGTTACATTATATAGAAACTGTTAGTTTCTATATTCTGTAAACTTTCGAGCTTAAATTATGAATGTTTTTGAAGTAGTGTTGGGAATTGATGCATGAGTTAGTATAATATAATGACACTTGATCAACGTGATTATATTACAGTAGGTCATGCCGAGTTTCTAATGGAACGTGATGATTCACAGATCATAATGTCATCATGTGCCATGTTACACGACTCATTCATTCTACTTCACCTCCGAACATATCAAGAAAATATATTCTTGATAGTTCTGTTCTCAGTGATTCTGGTAATTTGACAAATCAAATCGTGCCATTACGATTTCCTTCTTAGAACATTAACAATGTTTATTCTGAAACTTATATCTGCAAAATTCTGGACCATTACAAGAGATGCCCAATCGCAAGAAGAAGAAACGAAGGGACAAAGCTCCGAAATAGAAAATTGAGTATAAATCGCAGCAAATAGGGGGGAAGAATTAACTGGGGATGACAATAATTATAGAAAACAGAATCAAGGACTTCGAGGTATAAAGGAAGATATAAAGCCCAATGACAACACCGAAGTTACAAACTGTGGATATCAGTGCGTATAGCAATATAAAGACACGGGAGGATTATAAATACAATAATCCCTAGAGCATAGTAGAAATAAACAGATTCTTCCGGTGGGAGTTGGAAAAGAAGAACGATAATTGCGATAATCAGAACAAGAACAAGGATTAGAACCGGATTAAGCATTATTATAATCTTTTGGATATATGAACTGAGAAAGAAGGTATAGAAGTGGTGGAAACTAATGGAACGGAAAAGGTAAATTTATAATGGAAATATCAGACAGAGTAATCGAGGCAGATCACCGTATTTAATTATAGAGATCTTAATTCCCTTATTAGCCGAAGAATCAAATCTTTTAGATTTCAAAAATTTTCTTAAAATCCCTTGAATTCCGGAATTCAACCAAGACAACGTTAAAAATTAAGACGAACTTTATTCAACCATGACTAGTCAAAAGTATGATGAAACTTATTTTTCTCATTTCACTATTTAGTGATCGCTTCATTCATGCCCTTCTAATAATCGAATTGTTTTATCCATATTACTCAATGATGATAAAACTAAATTTATCAACTCATATTTCTCATGAAAACATGTTTATTGTTAGCCATAACCACCTCACTCAAATTTCGGGACGAAATTTCTTTAACGGGTAGGTACTGTGATGACCCGGGAATTTCCGACCAAATTTAAACTTGAATCTTATTTGATTTCGATACGATAAGCAAAGTCTGTAATGCTGAAGTCGCAAAATCTTTGAACTGTTGTTATGGAAAAGATTTGACCTTTGACCCTCCTCGACGATTCACGAACAAATGTTAGTAAATAAATAAATATATATATACAAATAAATAAAAGTATGTAGAATAAATGTAAATAATAAAGTACGTTAGATCCGTAAGGTTAATTATGAAAAATAATATACAAAATAATAAATTGGTTATTAAAATAAAGCTACATATAAAAATGTATGAATTCTATAAATAACTATTATGATATATATATTGTATTACATATAAAAGATATAAATATTATATGTATTACAGATATAATTATTAAATGATACGTAATTTATAATATGTTGCAAGTTATAATACAAATTTTTATTAATATTATTACATTCATTAGTATTATCAACATTAATATTAATATTAATATTAATATTAACATCAGTATTATTAATATTATTGTTACTATTATGAAATTTGATACATGTGACTTGTTGTATCTTAATTAATACTTGTATTATTATTAAATATTATTATTATCTCTATCAAAGTATTTATCATTAATAATAACATAATTATCATTCTTACATAACATTATTATTATTATTATTATTATTATTATTATTATTATTATTATTACTTTATTATAATTCTTATTCATATTAGTATTATTATTATTATTGTTATTATCAATATTATCATAATATTATTATCACTTTTATATTAAATATTAAAAAAAATATGTATATTATTGGTACTAATAAAAGGGTATCATTTTTTATAAATAAAATTATTGCTGTTTAGTATTATTATTAATATTAATTAATAATATTAATGTATATATATTATTTATTAATGTTTATTAATTATATATATAAAAAACAGATAATTGAATCTGCTTTATCTTGTGATCTATCTACAGCGATTTTCTTTTCTTTATATCTACTCCCGAACGAATTTGTTAAGGGTAACCATCATACTTTTTTCCAATTTTGTTTCCGTCTTTAAGTTGTTACCGGTCTATATCAAACATAAAATTCGTTCATTATATTGATCATCATCTTTAGATAGAATTAATTACAACCCATTTTATTTCATTTTTTTTCTCTCTGTCCTTGAACTCAAACTACAAAAGATCAATTTCAAACGAATTAGAAAAATCTGGAAATGTAGAAGAGTTAGAAATCGTCCATTCAAAATACCTGTAAAGTTTTAGAATTCAATTCCTTGAATTGAATTCTAATTTTGGAGTCAAACCTCTAAATACAAAAGTCAACTGTTTTGGTTCATGAGAAAATTCGAATTCGTTTTCGTGTTTTATATTAAATTGACGATTCCATCAGTTTCTAGGGGTGATTTAAAACGCTTTTTGTATTGAAAACTTTATCTAAAAACGTCCTCATCGTTCAATCATATTTTTTTTTTACATTTGCGTCGAGCAGCGGTTTTATATATTTTTTTTATTTTTTTCGTTTTTCTTGTTTAACTACAAACTTATTCAAAGTCTTAATTCGTATTGTAAGTCACAGTATTGGTTTAGTTGATTCCGATTAATTTAGGATGATGAAGAATATGAATATGGGAGAGAAATAATACGGGTTAATTAGAATTGTGTTTGGTATAATTCCGGATAAAGGGCAACAGCCCAGCTGGTGTGAGGTGTTGTCGGGTTTCGAGAGGTAGGGGTTCGAGTCCCTGGGGTGCAGTATTTTTTTAGGCCGAATTTTCTTGAAAGGTAGTTACCTTTTCTTTATATTATTATCATTATTTGACTTTTATTATTATTAGAAATAGAATTATCATGATGATTATTATTTTCTTACTTATTAATATTATTATTATTATTACTATTATTATGATCAACAATAGTAATATTATTAAGACTATTATCAATATATTCACTGATATTAGAATTTTTAGTTATAACTAATATTATTTTCAGTATTATTATTATTATTATTATTAGTATTATTATTAATATTATCATTAAGATTATTACTACTATCAAAATTTTCATTAATAATTGATATTGTTAGTAAAAGTATCGTTATTAGTAGAGATTATCATTGTCAATTTTAAAAAAATCTATCAATCTTAACATTATTATTATTAATTAACATTTTTACTATTATTATCACTATTATTGTTAACCAAGTGACTAATGATATTATCAAAAATTATTATTTTCAACATCGTTATTAAATCTAATTAAAAGTATTATTATCATTAATTTAATATTATTATGATTACTATTTTTATCAAGCAAAATGATATATATATTACATATAACATAGTTAATATTTTTTTTTTCACATAGTTAATATTTTTTTTTTCCGATGAATATAAGTTACTAATATAAAAAGTATATCATTAATAATAATATATAATTGTTCGATTACAAGTATATGTGTTAATATATATATGAATGATATAGGTTCATGAATCCGAGGCCAACCCTATACTTGTTCAATATCGTCATATGTATTTTTACTTCAAAATACATTAGGTGAGTTTCATTACTCCCTTTTTAAATGCTTTTGCAATATATATTTTTGGGACTGAGAATATATGCGCTGCTTTTATAAATGCTTTACGAAATAGACACAAGTAATCGAAACTACATTCTATGGTTGGATTATCTAATCGAATATGCCCTTTTTATTAAGTCTGGTAATCTAAGAATTAGGGAACAGACACCCTAATTGACGCGAACTCTAAAGATAGATCTATCGGGCCCAACAAGCCCCATCCAAAGTACTGGATGCTTTAGTACTTCGAAATTTATATCATGTTCGAAGGAGGATCCCGGAATGATGGGGATATTCTTATATGTATATTGTGAATGTCGGTTACCAGGTGTTCAATCCATATGAATGATTTTTATCTCTATGTATAGGATGTGTATTGAAATATGAAAATCTTGTGGTCTATTAAAATGATGGAAATGATTATTTATGTTAAACTAATGAACTCACCAATCTTTTGGTTGACACTTGAAAGCATATTTATTCTCAGGTACGAAAGAAATCTTCCGCTGTGTATTTGATCATTTTAAAGATATTACTTGGAGTCATTCATGACATATTTCCAAAGACGTTGCATTCGAGTCGTTGAGTTTATCAAGATCATTATTAAGTCAATTATAGTTAGATATATTATGAAATGGTATGCATGTTCGTCAACTTCAGATGTAAATGAAAGATTGTCTTTTTAAAACGAATGCAATGTTTGTAAAATGTATCATATAGAGGTCAAGTACCTCGCGATGTAATCAACTATTGTGAATCGTTTATAATCGATATGGACTTCGTCCGGATGGATTAGGACGGGTCCTTTCAGTTGGTATCAGAGCGGTGGTCTTAGCGAACCAGGTCTGCATTAGTGTGTATAACTGATAAGTCGTTAGGATGCATTAATGAGTCTGGACTTCGACCGTGTCTGCATGTCAAAAGTTTTGCTTATCATTAGTGTCAAAAATTATTTGCTTATCATCCTTAAAGTCTAGACACATTTTACTGCCTCTATTGCATAGACAGTGTATAGATAAATTCATATCTTAGTGTATCTGTTATTGTTACCTTTGCCTAATAGCTTCCGTAGATTCCTCCGTAACTTATGGGATTTTAGTATTATATATGCATATGTAAATTATGTATTGCAGGGTACTAATCTACATCCTATAATCTATTTCTTATCGAAAATCCTTCGTCTGATCATACGAGATGAATCCCTCAACCAGTTCGAGTCCCTCAGATTTCGATAGCTATTCCGATAGTTAGTTCGACAGCTATTCCGACATGGATATTCACCTAAGCCCCGAAAGCGGTGTCATCAGAATGAATCAACAAATCAACCATCCCCAATTCATCTAATGGGTTCGTAAACGACTTAATCAATGGAGACGCGAAGAAGTCAATCCTTTCCACCAACCAAATTCACCTCTTGACAAAGAACCTGAAGCGTTTACCGGCGAACCGGTTCGAGACACCATTTTCAGTCTCATTTCCAGGGTAACTCGACAAGATTATATTCTATCCACAATTCTGAACCTTATTCATCCGCTCGTTCCGACCGACAATCATCCTGGAGTAATAAGTCAACGAACTTCGCGCTCGAATAATCAATTCAGAGAATATGGTGCAAAATGTACCAGCTTCAGCAACATCACCGGCACCAACAGTACCATCAATAACAGCACCAGTACCATCAACAATCCATGCTTCAATATCATCATCTGTACTTTGAGTATGATCTTCGTTCTACGTATCGTTCTACCTCATTTATCTTCGTTCGACATGACAAATATGTAATCTCTAAAATTTTAGAGATTATTTATTCTAGTTCCAACCGAAAAGCAAATGAGTTTAATATCATATTAACTCATTAAATTCATGAATATATCTCAAGAAAATATATATGTATATATGTTTTCACAAAGATTGTAATTAAAAATTCTTTCGTACAAACTGTTAATGGTGAAAATATTTTAACGGGTAGGTAATACCCGAGGAATATTTAGATTTCACATTAATAAGTTACACGGTACATTCTTCCAATCTAATTCAACAGTCATTTACTATCCTACTTACATCCACAGATATACGTATCCGTTCACCGCAAAATAACTATTTTCATCCAATTTCATATTTGGATTTTGATTTATCAGAATCCAACAAGTGGCATAATGAAGAAAACATTGGACAAAATATAATTTGTTAGAAACAAACAAATTAACTATGGGAAATTTTGTTAAGAATCCACGCTAACTGTTCCTAGCTAATTGTTCCTAGCTAACTATTTAATTCCGTAATACATTTTATTTATTGCAATTTATTTATCGCAATTTATTCTATCGCAATTTACATTCTCGCAATTTTATTTATCATCATTTAATTTCTTTTATTTACTTTACGCACTTTATTTATTGTTATTTAATTTTCTGTTATTTATTTTACGCACTTTAAATATCGGGACACGTATACAAGGTTTTGACATATCATATCGATGCATCTATATATATTATTTGGAACCACCATAGACACTCTATATGCAGTAATGATCGAGTTCTCTATACAGGGTTGAGGTTGATTCTACAATAATATATAGTTTGAGTTGTGATCGAGTCTGAGACGTATACGGGTCACGACACGTATTAATTAATTCAAATATTATATATTAAATTGTATATGAATTGTTGAATTGCTAACTATGGACTATCAATCGAGGAATACCAACATTGGACAATTAAAATGAATTAAAATATTAATTATAACATATGAAACTAAACAAATCTTCAAGTTTGCCACTTGATTTCATCTTAAACTTCATTTGTATCTTGATGATTACAATCAGTGTTCAAACCTTTCATGATTCTTGAAAACACCTCAATCGAGAAGATGAACCAACCGCACTTCATCTATGGAAGAAGAAATTGATGCATATAGTTATGCACTTGAAAACATTCGGAACTTGAGTAAACGTCTAACACGTAGTTGTGCTAATTTCTTTAGTGTTATTATTACCCAAAATAATTTAGTAATCCCTTTCAAAGTAGCAAATTTTGTCACAGCTTCAGAAAGTTAACTTCGACTTTTCATTCGAAGTAGCCTTACTATAATCCTGATATATACGATTACCCTTTCGATACCGGAAAATTCTTTTATATTCCACTATATTATCAGCAGACGTACTAGCAACCCCATTGCTCCTTGACTTAAATCTCTCCGATAAATCACTATATTTATCTATTGAAGTCTCATCATGTACTTGTCTGCATCTTGTAACAAGAATTGTCATACCAATTACTGATAATCAGTAATCAGTACTTTGAAAACTCACAGCATATCTACAACAACAGTTATATGTATACATATAACATTCATCTCTTAGAATTATGATCTCTCCTTCTGGAATTCTGAAAAGCACTCAGTCACAAATCAATACTCTGAATGTTGAAAAAGCTGAATAAAGTTAATCACAATTTCGATACCACAGCTAACTAAGTGTGGGAAAATTCAAATCTTTTTAGGGTAATATGTATTTCTGTTAGAGTTAGATATTCTGTTTTCGTGAATTTCTTGAGAATGGAATCCGAATGGTCTTTCCCTAGCAGACCCTAAAGAACTAGTCTTCTCCCTCCATTCTGAATTTTTATTTTTTTTAGGTTTTACGAGATAAAGAATTCCTTTGATCTGAACCATGATCTACTACTACACGCTATGATTACCAAACGTAATAATGACACACTTCCGAGTGAAGTGGTATCATTTATAAGAGGCAAAATGGAAAAAGTAAGGAAAGAACTCAGAAAAGATCATCATAAGATACATTTTGGTAAAGAAAAATCAAAGTCCGCAACAAAAAAAAGAGCACGACACCTTGAAAGATGTCATAAATGCGGAAAATGGTCACATGAAGGTAAATGTCCAAACAATCAAACATATTCAAATACCGAATTTGTTACTCTATGCAGAGAAGGACCATTCATATGTTTAGAAGAAAAGATATTGAAGAATTGAGGTTACGCTTATGTAGCTATGGAAAACCAAATCACACGACTCTCATATGAGTCGGCTAAATCAGGTCTCTGAGAATTCTTTCTCACAGGTAAGTATGTACAGTTTTTTTTATTTATTTATTGCTTTTAACCTTTTGATAATAAACGCTGAATCGTTCGCTATAAAGTATTAAATTGGTATTCAATAAAATTAGGTATGCGAAACCGAAATTATTGATATCATACAAAAATTTATTACATCACTGCGAAATATACCGTTTATTCTTAAGGTATAAATATCTTTAATTAATCTACCAAAAATATTTCAAAAATTCGTCAGGAGTAAAACTAGGTTATGGAATCGAAATTACTTTACCGAAAAGAGGGGCGTATATTTTTGATAATATTTGATTGATTAAAGTGGGATAAAAGACCAAAAAGATTTTTAATTTTAATTTTTACCATGTTTTTAAAATTAATATATAAATATTAAATTATTATTGTAAATTTCTAAAACCAATATATTTAAGTTTTTAAGTATTTTTAAAAAATTAATATTTTTAATATAAGTTTGTAAATTTAATATATATAAATATTAATGATATTAATTTGAATTTTTAATTTTATGCATTTTAAATTTAAGTTTGGTGTGAATTTAAAAACAAAAATTTACTTTATTTAATTAAGTTAAAAATTTGATATCTAAAAATTCGTCGTGAGTTAAAAACTAGGTC
The DNA here is from genome assembly GCF_046630445.1 of Rutidosis leptorrhynchoides. NCBI lineage: Eukaryota > Viridiplantae > Streptophyta > Magnoliopsida > Asterales > Asteraceae > Rutidosis > Rutidosis leptorrhynchoides. The sequence continues at coordinate 3,780,488 of NC_092335.1, read as the reverse complement.
GTTAAACCGAAATTGCTTTACCCAAGGGAGGGACGAGAAATTTTATTATCATTATTTTTAATCTTATTGAATTAAAGTATGCCAAAAATATTAAAAAATTCAAAAATCTTTGCTTTTAAAACGACTCTTAAAAAGTAACAAATTTTAAAACTTTGTTGAGAGACGGACTAGGACAACGATCCGAAACGCCCTTATTCTTAAAAGAAACAAATTTTTAAAATTTATTAATTTATGTTTTATTAAGTGAAGGTTTTAATTAAAAAAAACAAGAAAAAAGGACCCCATGCGATCGCATGGGATTTACCCTGTAAAGCCATGCGATCGCATGGACACTAAAAACTGGGCAGAAACAAAATGCTCAGCGAGCTGCTCTCTGTCTCATAACACAACACACACACATACACGAGCATACACACACATAAACCTCTAAAATCTTCAATTTTTCCACCAAATTCATCCAAATTTCTTGCTATAATCCACTTTAATCATGTCTTTCTTCAGAAGTTTTTCAAGGAAGGTAAAAATTTCACCCTTAAACTCTTTAAATTTTAAGTTTTAGTGTTCTTGAGCTACTTTTTACCTAATTTAATTTTGTTAATTTCTAGTGTAATTAGAGTTAAATTGTTAGTATATTATGCATGTATAACCTAGATTGATGCTATTTAACTTGATTTGAAGCCAAAAACTTCAAAAATTTTAGAAATCTAGGGTTTGTATTCTTGAGCAATTTGGGACTTTTTGATATAAACAGGTTATGGCTGATTTTTGTCATGAATTATTGCTAAATTAAGTAGTGTAACATGTTTAGGTAGCTAAATGATCCAAACTTTGATCCTAAACATGATTTTTGAGAATTAAAGTAGACTTTTTAGGTCTAAAATTCATGAACTTGATTAAATTGATGTAAATGCCATTTGAAACTTATTTAATTGCTAGTAATGATTATTTTGACATGTTATTTGAGTAGAATGCTTATGAACTTTGTAAATATTTTCATATATGCTTATTTGAAAAAGTGTAGAATTGATAAAAATGTGAAAATGAGCATGAGTTTAATATAGATTAAACATGTTATTGTAATTGTTATTAATTTGTTATTTTGCTAACACTAATGCATATTTGGATGCACAAATTTTGTGTTTAATGTGTTTTGCAGAGAAATACCGATATTGATGGTGCATCATCATCATCTAGGTAACATGTTCCTTAACCACAACCAGAAATGCAATATGAGCCACAATATGAACCAGAACCTGAACAGGAACAACAATATCATAATGATCAACACATACCATAATATGATCCGCAATAAGAATATGTTAATGCCTACCTACAATTTCCGATTCATCCAATAATAGAACACCCAACGATTCATGAAGAACAGTTGCATCCCAATTTGAGATTTGATCGAAGCTAGAGAGATTACCCGACGTACCAAAGTAACAAATTTAAACTGGTAACGAAAAATGTAGAAGTACCGAGGGTAATCGATTGGGAGCCTTTGGAAAGGGTCCAACTAGTTAACTCAGTTAGACAGCATCTGATCCAAAGTGTGACAACTCGGAAATTTCTGACCAAATTTAAACTTTATCTTTATATTATTCCAACACGATAAGCAAAGTTTGTTAAGTTGAATCTCAAGAAGTGTAAACTATATTCATACATTCATTTAACCTTGACCAAACCCTGACGATTCACTAACCATTATAATTGGATTGGAAAATATACGTATATATATATATATATATATATATATATATATATATATATATATATATATATATATATATATATATATGTTACAAAAATATAATATTAACTTAGTAAAAAAAACGTTCTGATTTAAAATAATATATTTTGATAAACAACGAGTCACTGATTTATAGAAGCAAATGACCACAACGCTCAATTTTATAAGTTACATTTTTTTAAGGTAATTTATTGATGAGTAAGTCAAATTATTAATAAGGGTACACGTCGCGTAACGTAAAAGGCTAGTTTTCAAAACGTACGAAAGTGCGTTCGAAAAACCGAAAGTGGTACACGAGTCGAGTATCAACGTACGAGTCAACGGACCTAAAATTACAAGTCAACTATGTACATGAATATAATATATATATATATATATATATATATATATATATATATATATATATATATATATATATATATATATATATATATATATATATATATATATATATATATATATATATATATATATAATTAATATAAATTATATATATATATATATTATATATATATATATATATATATATATATATATATATATATATATATATATATTATGTCGACAAACAAGAAAACAAAAAAATTGTGAGCTGGATTTTGGGGCCATGCGACCGCATGAGAAATAGGCATAAAACCTATGCGATCGCATGGCAGTCAGAATTCAGAAACATTCTATAAATTGGCCAGTTTGCTCAACACACACACACATATTAATATCTATATTACTCCGTATTATATTTTATATTTTATATTTATTATTTATATTTATATTTATTATTTATATTATTATTATTATTATTAAGATTAATATTATTATTAATTTTATAGTTAGGAGTATTATTTTTAGTATTATTATACATAAAATACTACGACGAGGTCATGAGCGAATTATTTTCAAACAAGCCTTCCGAGCGGGATAGAGCTAGGGAAACTATGGGTTATAACTATGGAGGTTATGGGTAATATTCGTGAGTATTGTTCACAAGTCAAACTAGTATTTATCATCTCCGTTGCGTCTACGTACTTTTCTGCAATATTGAATCACAATATTGATACGTAAGCATTAATATCTTATCTTTTATATATTAATAGTGTATCCATGTCTAGTGCTCGAGTATATATGTTTATGCATGCTTGTATGCTTTAATTTTGTCGTTAGATAGTTTATGATGAATCACAAATTTGATACATATATTATTGATAAAAGGTATATGATATACATGTCATTGAAAAGCTATCGAAAAATTAATAACTTTTCATTTAGAAATCGTATGTTTTCGATGAACGGATTAAAAGTTATGGTCAACTGAATTATAATTAACATTAATTGAAATTGCTTTTGAATCTGTAACTGATATTTAAACAACTTGTTTATAAGATTGATAAATTGGATTTTCAAATATTACTAATCGAGTAAATGAATTTCTATATAAGGCACGTCTCGTATTGTTGAACAATTGTCAAAGTTGACTGTCTTATCATGTTTTAAAGCTTTATAAACACTATAATCTGATTTTTCAAGTATTGAAAAACTATATGAAAATTATGTTCGATTGCCATGATAATTCAAATATAATATAGCCCCTGAAATAAATAATATTTTGAGTTTGATAAACTATAAATTCGTTCAATTATCAAGACTTATACTATGTTAATAAACATGTATAGATTTAAAGATCATATTGGGTCAGGTTGACTTTTGAGATGACTTTTGTTAAACTTCTGCATGTCGGTCTCGAGCATTAGGATTGTGATACACTATGACCCAACCTAGTTTATTAGACATGTATTGACCAACATATGTTCTCTAGATTGAGATCTACGGTTAATCTTGCATTCCGAGTTACGGTCACTTTTTGATGAATGACCTTATGTGCTGTTAAGGTGAGTTTCATTTGCTCCCTTTTACTCTTTACGTTTTTGGGCTGAGAATACATGCAAATGATTTATTAACTATTTTACAATATTTATATGCGTGAGTTTCATTTGCTCCCTTTTTAAATGCTTTTGCAATATATATTTTTGGGCTGAGAATACATGCACTTTATTTTAAACAATGGACACAAGTACATACTAAATTCTATACTTAGTTTGAACTGGAAATCCCTTAGCTTTGGTAACTAGTAACTGCCGGTTATAAGAACTGGTGGGCGCGAGTAGTAGTATATGGATCCATAGGGCTTGATATCCCCGTCCGAGCTAGAGCACTATCCTTTTAACGGACGTATGCTATTTGAGAAGCGTACACGTTGGTTTGCGTGTATTATTAAGATGATTATACAAAGGGTAAAAATTATATATACGTTAAGTTTAGTTACCAGGGTGCTCAATTTCGTAGAATATTTTGATAAACGTTTCTGGATGGAACAACTGAAATCTTGTGATCCACCTTTATATACAGATTATGCGCAACATTAAAACTATGAACTCACCAACCTTTGTGTTGACACTTTTAAACATGTTTATTCTCAGGTTTCTAGAAGTCTTCTGCTGTTTGCTTATACATTATACAAGCTATGTACATAGAGTCAAAGATGTTTTATTTAAGAAAACTTTACATTCACAAAATCATCACCATGTATCTTAATTTGACTGCATTGTCAACGGATGTAGTATTGTAAACTATTATATGCGGTGATTGTCTATACGTAGAAATCATCAGACGTCGAAAACCTTGGATTTATATATTCATTTATGGTGTGCCTTTTCAAAAGAATGCAATGTTTACAAAACGTATCATATAGAGGTCAAAACCTCACTATGAAATTAATGAATGATGTATTCGTCCAAAGGGATTTGGAAGGATCGTCACAGTTGGTATCAGAGCTTGAGGTCATAGGGAACCAGAATTTGCATTAGTGTGTTTAACTGGTAATTGTTAGGATGCATTAGTGACTCTGGACTATGACCGTATTTATTCTTACCAATTTTCGCTTATCATTTCTTGTCAGAAATTACATGTTTATCATTCCTAAGTCTAGACACGTCTTACTGCATTTACTGCATAGATAGTGTACCGACAAAATTCATATCTTAGCATATCTGTTACTGTAAACTTTTCCTGACATCTTCCGAAAATTTCTCCGTAATTTACGGGATTTTGGTATTATATACATATGTAAATTATGTGTTAAGAGTACCAATGTAAATTCTATAATCTATTTCATATCAAAAATCATCCCTCTAATTATACAAGATGGATCACGTATCAAGTTCAAATTCCTTAAACTCCGACAGCTATTCCGATATGGATATTCACCTGAACTCCGAAGACAGTGTAACCGGAATGGATCAACCAATTAGCCATCATCTATTCTGGATGAATTAGGGATGGGTTCGTAGCCTACTTAGTCATTAGAGACAAGAAGAAGGTGATCCCTTCCATCCACCACATTGCCCTCTTGGCGAAGAACCTGAAGCACTTACCGGTGAACCTATCCGAAGTACCATTTTCTTTCTCATTTCCAGAGTATCTCGTCATGATTATATACTATCTCAGATTCTGGATCTTATTCATCTGCTCGTCTAAACCAACAATCATCCAGGTGTAATAGAAGAAGTCAACGAGCTTCGCGCTAGGGTAGTGGCTTTGGAGAATGTGGTGCAAAGGTTACAGGCACCAGCAGTAGCACCGGCAGCAATAGTACCACCATCAGCAACACCAACAGTACCATCACCACCACCAACAACAACATCCGTATCCCACACCTCAACATTACAATCTGTACCTCGAACATCAACGTCATACGCACCATAGATACCAAGGAATACCAACAACAACAAACGATGAAGTATTGGTTCATAACTTCATCGAAGAAATATTCTGCAGAGAATATGTAGTTTCTAAAAGTTTTAGAGATTATATATTCTAGTCCTAGTCGAAAACCAGATGAGATTAATATTATGTTAACTCATTAAAATCATGATTACATCTAAAGAAAATATATATGTAGGTGTATTTTCATAAAAAATGTAATTAAGAAAACTCTTTTGTACAAACTGTTAATGGTGAGAATATTTTAACGGGTAGATAATACCCGAGAGATATATAAATTCACTATTAATATGTTACATTCTTCGATTCTGATTCAATAAATCATCAACTATACTCACTACTTTCACAACAATATATATTCTTTTATAAAAATCAAAACAACCATCCTCATCCAAATTTGATTACATATTTTGATTTTGACAAATCAAAATCCAAAGTCAATATTTAACAAAAGACATCATTCTTAGATTCTTACATCTTTCGAAGCTATACTTTGACTTCAAAACTGTGCTAGAACATCACTTTTATTCATAAAACCCAGAAAAATATTTGTGTCATTCAAAATTCTAGAACATCATAAGTATCTTGACAAATACAATCTTCATGCAAACCCTTCAAACTTTTAAAAACACCTCGGATTGATAACCGATGATTCGGTTATGATAACTTTGAATGCTGATGAAGCAGCAAAAACTGTAAATGACCTTAACAGCCAAAAGTTTGGGGATAAAGAATAGTGTGTTGGCAAAGCTCAGAAAAAGAGAAGGTTTTGAACTGGAAAACGGATTGAGAAAACCATGAAGGAGGCTGTGGACAAATCACAAAGACTAAACCTGCCTTCAAAGAATCTAAATGATTCAGTATCTGCTGAAGTCATTAACGAATACCTTGCTCCTGACTCTAAACCTTTACGGACAAATCTTCTTTATCATCTTTCGATATTAGAAATTCTAAGATATCATCGTATCTTTCATTATAAATATCCTCGATATTTATGAAGATATTTTCATAACTATTCTTATCTGAAATCATTTATCTCTTCACGATATCAGTGTTACATCAGAAAGGAAACTGTTTTAGTTTCTAAAATCTGAATAGTTTGAACTTAAATGTAATTGAAGCAGTGTCGGGAACTGAAGCATGAGTTAGTATAATATAATAACACTTGATCAACGTGATTATATTATAGTAATTCATGCTGAGTTTCTAAATGGAACGTGATGATTCACAGATCATAACGTCATCATGTGCTATGTCATACGACTCTTGTATTCTATTTAATCTCTAAAATATCAAGAAAATATTTCTTGATGATTCGGTCTTTTCCAGGTATTCTGGTAATTTAAGAAATCAAGATCGTGCCATTACCATTTTCTTCTTAGAACATTAACAATGTTCATTCTGAAATTCATATCTGCGAATTCTGGACCATTACAAGCAATGCTTAGTCACAAGAAGAAGAAACGAAGGGACAAAACTCCGAAATAGAAATTGGGGTATAAATCGCAGCAAATAAAAGAGAGCATTAACTGGGAATGACAATAATTATAGAAGACAGAAGCAGGAACTTTGAAATATAAGGGAGAATATAAAGCCCGATAACAATACATAAATTACAAACCGTGTATATCAATGTTTATCGCAACATAAAGACACGAGAGAATTAAAGGCACTATAACCCCAAGGTAAAAGTAGAAGTAAGCAGATTCCTCTGGCGGAAGTTGGAAAAGGAGAATAATTGTTGCGATAGTAAGGATAAGGACAAGGATCAGAACTAGATTAAGCATTTTCACAATCTTTTGAATTTGGAAATTGAGTATATGAATAGTAAAAGTAAGGAAACGAAGGGGGTGGATTTATAGTGAAATATTCGACAGAGTAATCAAAACAGATGATCGCATTTAAAGCGTATCCTAATTTCCTTGATTTCTGAAGAATCAAATCTTATTACTAAGACCTTCTCCAAATCTCTTGAACTCTGGAAATCAACCTGTCTACGTCAAAAGATATGACGAAACTTTACCTACTCATTTCACTCCTTTGTGATAACTTCATTTATACTCTTCGCGTAACCAAATTTTCTTATCTATATTACTCGCTGATGATGAAACTTTAATTTTCAGCTCGCATGCATCATGAAAACGTATTTATTGTCAGCCATGACCATCTAAATCAAATTTCGGGACGAAATTTCTTTAACGGGTAGGTACTGTGACAACCCAGAAATTTCTGACCAAATTTAAACTTTATCTTTATATTATTCCGACACGATAAGCAAAGTTTGTTAAGTTGAATCTTAAGAAGTGTAAACTGTATTCATACATTCATTTAACCTTGACGAAACCCTGACGATTCACGAACCATTATAATTGGATTGGAAAATATACGTATATATATATATATATATATATATATATATATATATATGTGTGTGTGTGTATATATATATACGTATATATATATATACGTATATATATATATATACGTATATATATATACGTATACATATATATACGTATATATATATATATATATATATATATATATATATATATATATATATATATATATATATATATATATATATATATATGTGTGTGTGTGTGTGTTACAAAAATATAATATTAACTTAGTCAAAAAAACGTCCTGATTTAAAATAATATATTTTGATAAACAACGAGTCACTGATTTATAGAAACAAATGACCACAACGCTCAATATTATAAGTTACATTTTTTATAAGGTAATTTATTGATGAGTAAGTCAAATTATTAATAAGGGTACACGTCGCGTAACGTAAAAGACTAGTTTTCTAAACGTACGAAAGTGCGTTCGAAAAACTGAAAGTGGTACACGAGTCGAGTATCAACGTACGAGTCAATGGACCTAAAATTACAAGTCAACTATGTACATGAATATAATATAATATACATATATAATTATTATAAATTATATATATATATATTATATATATATAATAATATGTCGACAAACAAGAAAACAAAAAAATTGTGAGCTGGATTTTGGGGCCATGCGACCGCATGAGAAATAGGCATAAAACCCATGCGATCGCATGGCAGTCAGAATTCAGAAACATTCTATAAATTGGCCAGTTTGCTCAACACACACACACACACATATTAATATCTATATTACTCCGTATTATATTTTATATTTATTATTTATATTTATTATTTATATTATTATTATTATTAAGATTAATATTATTATTAATCTTATAGTTAGGAGTATTATTATTAGTATTATTATAGATAAAATACTACGACGAGGTCATGAGCGAATTATTTTCAAACAAGCCTTCCGAGCGGGATAGAGCTAGGGAAACTATGGGTTATAACTATGGAGGTTATGGGTAATGTTCGTGAGTATTGTTCGCAAGTCAAACTAGTATTTATCATCTCCGTTGCGTCTATGTACTTTTCTGCAATATTGAATCACAATATTGATACGTAAGCATTTATATCTTATCTTTTATATATTAATAGTGTATCCATGTCTAGTGCTCGAGTATATATGTTTATGCATGCTTGTATGCTTTAATTTTGTCGTCAGATAGTTTATGATGAATCACGAATTTGATACATATATTATTGATAAAAGGTATATGATATACATGTCATTGAAAAGCTGTCGAAAAATTAATAACTTTTCATTTAGAAATCGTATGTTTTCGATGAACGGATTAAAAGTGATGGTTAACTGAATTATAATTAACATTAATTGAAATTGCTTTTGAATCTGTAATTGATATTTAAACAACTTGTTTATAAGATTGATAAATTAGATTTTCAAATATTACTAATCGAGTAAATGAATTTCTATATAAGGCATGTCTCGTCTTGTTGAACAATTGTCAAAGTTGACTGTCTTATCATGTTTTAAAGCTTTATAAACACTATAATCTGATTTTTCAAGTATTGGAAAACTATATGAAAATTATGTTCGATTGCCATGATAATTCAAATATAATATAGCCCCTGAAATAAATAATATTTTGAGTTTGATAAACTATAAATTCGTTCAATTATCAAGACTTATACTATGTTAATAAACATGTATAGATTTAAAGATCATATTGGGTCAGGTTGACTTTTGAGATGACTTTTGTTAAACTTCTGCATGTCGGTCTCGAGCATTAGGATTGTGATACACTATGACCCAACCTAGTTTATTAGACATGTATTGACCAACATATGTTCTCTAGATTGAGATCTACGGTTAATCTTACATTCCGAGTTACGGTCACTTTTTGATGAATGACCTTATGTGCTGTTAAGGTGAGTTTCATTTGCTCCCTTTTACTCTTTATGTTTTTGGGCTGAGAATACATGCAAATGCTTTATTAACTGTTTTACAATATTTATATGTGTGAGTTTCATTTGCTCCCTTTTAAAATGCTTTTGCAATATATATTTTTGGGCTGAGAATACATGCACTTTATTTTAAACAATGGACACAAGTACATACTAAATTCTATACTTAGTTTGAACCGGAAATCCCTTAGCTTTGGTAACTAGTAACTGCCGGTTATAAGAACTGGTGGGCGCGAGTAGTAGTATATGGATCCATAGGGCTTGATATCCCCGTCCGAGCTAGAGCACTAGCCTTTTAACGGACGTATGCTATTTGAGAAGCGTACACGTTGGTTTGCGTGTATTATTAAGATGATTATACAAAGGGTAAAAATTATATATACGTTAAGTTTAGTTACCAGGGTGCTCAATTTCGTAGAATATTTTGATAAACGTTTCTGGATGGAACAACTGAAATCTTGTGATCCACCTTTATATACAGATTATGCGCAACATTAAAACTATGAACTCACCAACCTTTGTGTTGACACTTTTAAACATGTTTATTCTCAGGTTTCTAGAAGTATTCTGCTGTTTGCTTATACATTATACAAGCTATGTGCATGGAGTCAAAGATGTTTTATTCAAGAAAACTTTACATTCACAAAATCATCACCATGTATCTTAATTTGACTGCATTGTCAACGGATGTAGTATTGTAAACTATTATATGCGGTGATTGTCTATACGTAGAAATCATCAGACGTCGAAAACCTTGGATTTATATATTCATTTATGGTGTGCCTTTTCAAAAGAATGCAATGTTTACAAAACGTATCATATAGAGGTCAAAACCTCACTATGAAATTAATGAATGATGTATTCGTCCAAAGGGATTTGGAAGGATCGTCACACAAAGGTATGGCAACTCTTCTTTTCCCGATTGGGAACGTTTATTTACCATTCGTAGGCCTGTGTATAAGGAATGGTGTGTTGAGCTTATGAGTACTATATCACTTAATGCGGATGTGGTTAGGTTAGACGATAGGAATTTTCTTAGATTTTTACTTGGCCGTAGGATGTATAGGATGTCCATGCTGGACATGGCCAGAGCTTTACAGATTTACACTCCTGGTGAATTATAACTACCTGATTGTACAAATTTGATTTATCATGGTGAAAGGGTAGATAGGAATTTTGACGCGGACGCCGTCTGGAGGCGTATGTCAAATTATAATGTTTTTACGCTGGGAGGAAGACACTCCTATTTAGATATTAACAAAGCAGAGCTTCGTGTTATACATAGATTTTTAGCTAATTCGATTACACAAAGAGGTAAAAACAAGGAGAAGATGACCTTACATGATTTATTTTACCTTAAGTGTATTCGAAACACTAGAAGCGTTGTTAATATCCCCTACTATGTTGGTTTTTATTTGTCTAAAATGGTGGCAGGAATACAGGACGGGGGAATAATAGGAGGAGGTATTTTTGTTACTCTCATTGGAGAGTATTTGGGTGTAGATAGGGATCAAGGGGGTCCACTGATGGTGTGTAGGGAACAGGTTGAGACTTTAGGATTGAAAGTCTATCAGGGTGCAAAGGTATTAAAGAGCAGACGCAATCAGGCAGTACCATATGATGGTCGTCATCCATAGGTAGAGAGAGGTTCATATGAGGAAATGGAGGAAGCGGATGACATTAGGGATGTCATTAGGGAGGCTATTACTGACGTTTACCAGCTTATAGATGAGGTAGAAATGACAAACGAGGCTAGACATAGTCAGTTCGAGCAGTGGCATGCCGAGAATGTCTACGAGCATTTCAGGCAACGACAGCATGATAGATGGCACTATCATCAGCATCAGATCATGAGCAAGCTATCACCTCAGGTACCAAATAACTACGTACCGACCCGACCTGCTTACTATCCTCCACACCAGCCCGATATGCGACCACCATTTACTCTCTACGACCCTAACCAGGCCTATCAGAACACCTAAAACCAACCGTGGAACCCAACCGATGACATGAACTGGAACTCCTATCCAGATTGATACAGTTCCCGTTGGTGATTTGTATTTTTTTATTATTTTTATTTATTTATGTTTAAACATATAATATTGTGATACTTTTATGTAAGTTTTAACATTTTTGTTATGTTGTACTAATATTTCATATTTGATTTGAAAGTGAGATGTTAAGTCCCATTTCAAATTACCATGCATGTTATTATTTATATGTATGTATATTGTCAATTGTACACAACAGGGTAAAACAACGAACTTTCAAAGACTGGTATTAAGTTCAGCAAAAGCTACTAGTTTTGACGACCAAACGAAAAACAAATGTGATGTAACAACAAGACGGAATGAACAAATGATGTGCACCATTTATCATTCAACAAACAAACGCCAATATGTTTGGAAACTTTGGTAAATTTTAATCATTTTTCTATGCTAATCACCCTCAATAATTTAAATTGTACTGATTTCTTGCAAATGAGGGCATTGCAAGATCTTAAGTGTGAGAAGGGGTTAAATTCTTTCGGATTTTTAAAATTTTAAATTTAAACACTTGGTTACCATTAAAAATACTAGTAACGCAGTAGTTGTATTAGAATCTAGTGCTCTCTGATAATAAAGAACAGCCCTAGTCTTATATACTGACTACCCAATTCTAGTAAAAATTTTCAATTAAATGAACTCAAAATCATGTTTATACATATTTATGAACGATAAAACTAAGTGTTAACACCGAAATTATTGTTACCTCATAAAGGACATAAATTGATAAACAACCCAAAATGTTAGAATTCATTTAAAATGGAATAGAGGAAAATAAAAAGGCAAAGAAAGGAAAATAAAAGCCAAGTGTGGAAAAAATTTACGAAGTTATTTAAAACATATGTCACATATTTTTGTACAAATAATTGAAGATACTTTTGTTTTGGAAAAAATTAACTGTTTTACCAGGTAAATTGTAATATATTTGAAAGAAAGATAGATTTACACAATGAATCAATTCCATCATTAAAAGGAAGTAAAGTCTTTCGAAAAAGACACGTTCTTCTTGATTTAGGTCAGGAAGTTGTCGTCCAGACCAGTTGTAGAGTCTACGAAAAACCTTGAAAAGTTTTCTCGAAAATCAACTGGAAATCCACGAACCTCAGCATCAAACAGGATCGCCAAGTGGTCAGACTTATCCTAACCATGAGAGGATCTGTCTCGTACAATGGGGGGGGGCACCATGCAAATTAGCTTATAAGACTAATGAATCAGATCCCCAGAAAGGATAATCTCCTTAAAGATCAAAAATCAGGTTTTAAGACTGATATTACTCAATCCTTGAGATTGACTTTAAAAGATTGAGAATTACAAACTCGTGGAATTCGATGATATCTAAACTCGAGCTTGAACGAGAAAATATTTTGATCAAATTACAAACCGATTTGTTTTCTGAAAACCCATTTTTAATGCGTTCATTACCATTGAACGTAAAATCCTAAGAATTCACCTGGAATTCATTAGGTCACCTGAACCAAATCGGGTGTCAACCGTAAGAACGGTGGTTGCATAGCATGGTCGAAGACAGGACCTTGTGCTAGATCGAAAAACTATAGGGTGATCTTTACTATTGCTCCTACAAAGGATAGTAATTGCATTCGACACGTTATAGACCATAATCAAAAGCATGTCACGGGACATTGCCTCAACAGTTGCTTGTTCAATGCTTTCCTTTACAACCGGATGGTAGTTTACCGAAAGGTAATATACGGAGCAAGTATACTGGATGTGTTGCTTTCCTAATACAAGGTTAGCAAGTGGGTGACACAAAACCGCAAGTTTTGAGCTAAAATTTTCAAATTTGGAACCCACAAAACCCACAAAAACAATTTGCAAACACCGGTGAAGGGTTATTCCGAAAAACTTATCTAGGGTAAAAGCGAGATTGAATTTTCAAAAAGATCAAATGTTTTCATAAAGATCCAATTTCCTTAAGGATCTAAATTTTCATAGTCATATGGGACTGTAAACCACATCGTTACTACCATTGTTCATACCGCCGTATAGAAATCATTGATGTACAAAGTGTGAAGAATAAAGAAGTGATTCTAGTATTTTTATTTCAAGACTATATTGCTTGAGGACAAGCAACGCTCAAGTGTGAGCTTATTTGATAATGATAAAAACGAACATATATTTCATAGCATTATCCTTCAAGAAAGACAAGCTTTTAGTTGCAATTGTTCTATTTACAAGTAATATTCGTTTAAATAATAAAAGGTGAAGACAAAAGACGGATTCGACGATTTGAAGACGCAAACGACCAAAAAGCTAAAAAGTACAAAGTACAATCAAAGTGGTTCAAATTATTGATGAGAAACGTCTAGAAATTACAAGAGTACCAGCCGCGAAACGCAAAGTACAAGATATTAAATAGTACGAAAGGACGTTCGAAAATCCGAAACCGGGACCAGAGTCAACTCTCAACGCGCGACGCAACGGACTAAAAATTACAAGTCAACTATGCACATGAATATAATATAATATATAATTAATTCTTAAAATTATATATATATTATATTATATATTAAAAACGTCGGCAAACTAGTGAACAAAAGAATTTGGGCTGGATCCAGCTGGCCATGCGATCACATGGCTTGGAAGAACAAAACCCATGCGATCGCATGGCCCCAAAAGTTGGGTCAAGTCCTACAAATTTCGCGTGTTTTGGCCGAATTTCTTACTCCTTTTTCATCAATCTCTCTCTCACGATATATATATATATATATATATATATATAATTTTAATTTTAATTTAAGATTAATAATAATAAGGGTATGTTAGCGAATGTTGTAAGTGTGTAAGTCGAAATTCTGTCCGTGTAACGCTACACTATTATTAATCATTGTGAGTTATGTTCAACCTTTTTAAATTAATGTCTCGTAGCTAAGTTATTATTATGCTTATTTAAATCGAAGTAATCGTGATGTTGGGCTAAAATATTAAAGACGGGATAATTGGGCTTTGTACCATAATTGGGGTTTGGACAAAAGACCGACACTTGTGGAAATTAGACTATGGACTATTAATGGACTTTATATTTGTTTAATTGAATGATAGTTCGCTAATTTAATATAAAGATTTACAATTGGACGTATCTATAAATAACCATATACACTCGATCGGACACGATGGGCGGGATATTTATAAGTACTAATAATCGTTCATTTAACCGGACACGGGAATGGATTAATAGTTAATGGACTCATTAAAACAGGGGTGAATTACATGCAAGGACACTTGGTGTAATTGATAATAAAGTATTAAAACCTTATTACAGTTTAAGTCCCCAATTAGTTGGAATATTTGACTTCGGATATAAGGATAATTTGACGAGGACACTCGCACTTTATATTTATGACTGATGGACTGTTATGGACAAAAGCCAGATGGACATATCGAATAATCCAGGAAAAAGGACAATTAACCCATGGTAATAAACTAAAATCAACACGTCAAACATCATGATTACGGAAGTTTAAATAAGCATAATTCCTTTATTTCATATTTTATCGCACTTTTATTTACTGTCATTTTATTTATCGCACTTTTAATTATCGTACTTTAAATTATTGCATTTTTATTTATCGTCATTTACTTTACGCTTTAAATTAAGTTATATTTATTTTTAATATTTTACATTAGGTTTTAACTGCGACTTAAGACATAAAATCGACAAACTGGTCATTAAACTGTAAAAACCCACTTTTATAATAATAATACTACTTATATATATATATATATATATATATATATATATATATATATATATATATATATACTTATATACAAATATAGTTTTAAAAATATAGCGTTAAACTTGGCTAGATCCCTGTGGAACGAACCGGACTTACTAAAAACTACACTACTATACGGTTAGGTACACTGCCTATAAGTGTTGTAGCAAGGTTTAGGTATATCCACTTTATAAATAAATAACTTGTGTAAAATTGTATCGTATTTAATAGTTTTTCATAATAAATATATAACTATTCCGTACCCCTTCGCTTTAACATCAATTCCCCCTCAGACGAAGCGTTCGAGTCTCGAATGCAAAGGCTGTTTCAAAATTCCTCGAATAAGATGCGTGGTAGTCCCTTGGTAAAAATATCAGCTATTTGAAAACGTGTTGGAACATGCATAACTCGAACTTGTCCACGAGACACTTTTTCACGGACGAAATGAATATTTAACTCAATGTGCTTTGTCCGTTGATGTTGTACCGGATTGCTCGATAAGTAAATGACACTAACATTGTCACAAAAAACTAGTGTTACTTTGTGAATCGGATTATACAGTTCGAGCATTAAATTGCGTAGCCAGCAGGTTTCGGCTACCACATTAGCAACACCTCTATATTCTGCTTCGGCGCTTGATCGTGAGACGATGACCTGACGTTTAGATGACCAAGAAATTAGATTATCACCCAAATAAACACAATACTCGGAAGTAGAACGACGAGTGTCGGGACAACCTGCCCAATCTGCATCGGTGTAGGAGATGAGTGATGAGTTCGCACATTTCGATATATGTAACCCGAGGGATAATGTGCCTTTAATATAGCGGATAATGCATTTTAAAGCCTGCATATGTGCGTCATGAGGCGAGTGCATGTGTAAACAAACTTGTTGTACTGCATAAGATATGTCGGGTCATGTAAAGGTTAAGTATTGTAATGCACCAGCCAAACTACGATAATGTGTCGGGTTAGAGTAAGGTTTGCCCATAGAAGCACTTTGTTTCCCAAGTGTGTCGACGGGAGTGCTTACAGGATTGCTGTTGACTAAATCTGCGCGAGCTATTATATCACATGCATAAGCCTGCTGATCTAGAAACAAACCTGTAGAGTTTCGAGTAACCAAAATTCCAAGAAAAGAGCTAAGTGGTCCCAAATCCTTCATAGCAAACTCTTTAGCTAATAACTTCAAAAGGTAGTCACGAAGAATCGTAGAAGAAGTAGTTAAAATTATGTCATCGACATAAAGAAGCAAATAAGCTATGTCGTCACTTTTGTGATACACGAAGAGGGAGTGATCACATTTACAATGAATAAAACCAATGGTGGCAACAAAATCAGCAAACCTTTGGTACCATGCTCGCGGAGCTTGTTTTAATCCATATAAGGAGTGTTTGAGAAGACACACATGATCCGGACGTTGAGTGTCACGAAATCCCATGAGTTGATACATGTAAACAGTTTCATTTAAGTGGCCATGTAAAAAGGCATTTTTTACGCCGAGTTGATGTATAGGCCATGACTTTGAAACCGCAATGCTTAATACCGTTCGGATGGTGGCAGGTTTTACGACCGGACTAAACGTATCATGACAATCGACACCTACTTGTTGTGCACGACCATCACCAACCAACCATGCTTTATAACGTTCAAAAGTACCATCTGATTTTGTTTTATGTCGAAAAATCCACATTGACCGAATAACATTCATATGAGGTTGGTGAGGTACAAGTATCCATGTTTTATTATCAACTAGTGCTTTGTATTCATCAAGCATAGCACGATGCCAATTCGGGTCGGTCAAGGCTTGTTTGGGATTTTTTGGTAGAGGTGAGATCGTAGTGGAGACGGAAAGATTAAACGGGGCTTTTGGTTTGAAGATTCCATCCATGCTTCGTGTGGTCATTGTGTGCATGGGAGGTTCTGTTTGAATGATTTGTGGACAAGGAGAATTAGATGTCATTCGAGTAGAATTGGAAGAGTTAGATGGAGTCTGTAAAGGCGAAGCAGGTACTGGACTAGTGGACTGATTTGGTGAATTAGCTACTGACCTGGGTAACTGAGGAGGTGAGATGGACTGATGAGGCCCAACGTGAGTGGGCTGAGAGAGGGGAGTTGGGCTGAGCTGAAATGGGCTCAGAAGAGTTGGGCTCGGAGGTTGGTGTAGTGAAAAAAATTAGATTTATAGGATCAGTAAATGGTTTATATGTTGTAGGTGTAGTGCTGTGAGTTTTGCGAATGGAAAAGTTGTTTCATCAAAGAGTACGTGTCGAGAAATAAGAATATTTTTGGTGGAAAGATCATAGCACTTATAGCCACGGTGGTTGGCGGGAAAACCGAGAAACACGCACGAGGTGGAACGAGGTTGAAGTTTATTTATTTTTGTAGATGGAATTAGTGGATAGCAAAGACACCCAAAAACGCGTAAGTGATCATAAGTGGGTGTACGAGAGTATAAAAGTTGTGTAGGAGATTGATTTTGAAGAACTTTAGTTGGTAAAATATTGAGTATGTACGTGGCGTGTTCAAGGGCATGGGGCCAAAATTGTGGCGGGACGCAAGAATGAGATAGAAGAGTGCGAATTATGTTGTTTACATCTCGAATTTTTCTCTCGGCTTTGCCATTTTGTGATGATGTGTATGGACATGAAAAACGAAAAACCATACCATTGTTGGCGCAAAATTGGTGAAAGGTGTTGTTATTATATTCTGTCCCGTTATCACATTGAAAAGATTTAATATTGGTGCCAAATTGAGTTTGAACAAATTTGTGGAATTTGAGGAAGGTTTGATAAACTTGTGATTTATGCGACAAAGGGAATGTCCAAAGAAAATTAGTTTTGTCATCAAGAATTAACATATAGTAGCGATGTCCACCATTACTTAGTATTGGTGATGTTCACAAATCACTATGAAGGATATCAAAGAGAGCATAAGTAATATGATTAGATGCATAAAAGGGTAAACGTACATGTTTTCCAAACACACAAGATTGACAAATAGTACTTTTATTACTAGGATTACAATAAATGTAATGTTTATTGCTAAGAGATTTAAGAACATTAGCGCCCGGATGGCCTAGACGATTGTGCCATAAATCTGAGGAAGGTACTAAAAAGGCTGAATTGTTGGAAATTGAATGCAGCAACGATGGATGAAATGGATATAGATCACCAGTGCTATTACACCACATTATTGGGGTCCCCTTCGGAAATTCCTTCAAAGTAAAACCAAAAGGATCAAATTCAATAGATATATGATTATCAATAGTAAGGCGACAGACATATATTAAGTTTTTAATTAATTGAGGGGAGTGTAGAATGTTATTTAATTGTAGGTTTAGTGTAGAGGGAGAGTTTAGGAGGGTATGACCGTACCCTTTTATTGGCAAACCGTGACCATTCCCGACAATAATACATTTAGCACATGAAGTTGGATAGTAAAATAAGAAATTACCTTGATTGTTGGTCATGTGGGACGTGGCTCCTATATCCAAGTACCAGTTTTCATCGGGCGGGTTTAACGTCATTGTGTGCATTGCAGACTCTAGATCCGTTGGCTGAGAAACAACAGAATTTGCGTAATTTGCACTAGGTCGAGGGCCCAATATACCGGGCTGACCATTACTGAGCTGTGGACGGGTCCATGGAGTAGTTGGAAAAGGGCATGGAGGAATAGCCCAATTAGCATTTGACCAGGCCCAAGGGCCATATGCCCACTGTTGTTGAATGTTGGAGAATCCACCATTAAATGAAGGAGTACCCTGGTTACGACCTCTCCCTCAATAATTGTTGCTATTTCTGCCTCGATTACCACTACCACGAGAAATGCCCCGATTGTTAGATGAACGATTCGATTGACCAGCAGGTGGGAAATTCGATGGTGTTGTTGAAGAAACAAGGGTGGTGGCAGCGTTGGAGGCTGCCTGAGTTGCAAGTTGTTGTTTATGAGATTCTTCGAGTATAAGCATCGATCTAGCTTCATAAAAAGACGGTAATTTTTCTTGATGAGATATGATGGATTTGAGACTCAAATACGAATCATTCAGACCAGTAACAAGCTGCAGGACCAATCTGTCCTCTTCAATTGCAGCGCCGATATTTCCCAATTGATCGGCTATTATTTTGAGTTCCTGACAGTAGGCTGAGGAATCAGGAAAATTGTCGATGCGAATGTTCGCGAATTGGTGTTGAAGGTGAACAGCACAGGAGTTTCTGTTATCGTGAAAAACCCCTTTCAATCGATCCCAAGCTTGTTGGGCCGTTGAGTCGTCTTTGTATACGGTACAGAGTAGATCAAGAGAGATGGTTCCGTAAATCCATTGAAGAACGATAGCATCTAAGCGTGCCCAAGATGCTATTCGTGCAGGTGGTGGAGTGGGTGGAGTGGTGGACGATGAATTGTCAGTGGTGGTCGGAATGATGTGATCGAGAACTTCATAGGCTCGACAATGATTTTTAAACAAGCCCGACCAGAAAGAGTATTGGCCTGTTTCCATCTCTAGAGTATTTGGTATGAAGTTTTTGATGTTATTGACTATGATAGCAGGGTGTATTTTGGATGATTCGGTCATTGTGTTTGTGTTTGTGAAGAACAGGAAAGATGATTGAGAAGAACAGGAAAGATGATTGAGAAGAAAAGAGAAAGAATTTAATTTAGTGTAGCTCTGATACCATAAAGGAATGTATTCCATGCTCTTTATTCATTCACTATGCTAGCTATTTATACAGAGTGATTACAACAGAATTACATGAAAGATGGTAACTAACTTTGCACTATACAAGGGATAATAAAGCTATACAATCAGATACATATATCACGTGTATATTGACTTGGTATTTTATTGACTTATAGAGAACATTATGTTAAAAAAAGGTTAACGATGATTAAATTTCAAGGAAGGTTCTATAAGTTAGAGTTGGTCATTTTATAGTGAGTCCGTGTGCAAAATGTTCAATAAAACTTTACTAATGCAATGTGTCTAGCAATTGTCCGTTAAATGTTAATTGTGGTCAAAACTACCCATGGAGGAGTCAAAATAGTCTTTGGGTCAAGAAGTGTTATGCCTAATTTTGAACGTTAATTGCAAGGTGAGTATATGGATGGATATATGAGTTGTACTCATTGACTTGCATTCGTGCAAGTGGTGACGTGTGATTTTAAGAAGGGGTCCCCACTTGATAATTTAGACTAGTTTCGGCTAGTGTTTGTAGGTGGTTAATTGCCTTGTGAAAGCAAGTGGTTAATCAGCCTTGTGTAGTTTCCATAAGTATTAGTAGGCCATGGATACATTAGGACAGTATATAAAGTAATGACTACGTGTATTGTTGCATTAATTAATTGGTAGATTTACAAGTTACTTGCACTTGTACTCGCTAAGTTAATTTCTTAACCCGTGTAGTTATATGTTTTGTTATGGATGAAAGTGGTGTCGACTTGAATGGATTGGTGAATGTATAGCTTTGTAGCATTAGAAGATTTTTCATGGTAAGGGATATATTCATCTCCCATCCACGCGAAGATATTTATCACTTGTATATAAACGTTGTTGTTGTAGTCATGTTGTTAGTCTTAATGTGTAGTCAAATTTTAGAGTCAAATGTTTTTGAAAAGATTAATTAATGAAAGCTTGTCTTTTTGAACACTTTGAATGTAATGTACGTTGTTGTATGTTTGAAGAATGAAAGTAATTTTGGAAGGTATGTTTTTGAATTATTTTATGAATTTTAGATGAAGGTTAAATGGTTACACTTGTTATATAAGACAAACATGTCATGTTAATATGGTTCAAAATCCGAATTTAAAAACAGGTGTAGTGCACTCCGCGCATTTAAATTGCGTTCCGCGCACCTAAATTGCGCTCCGTGCACTATGTCTACTCTTGAATATCGTTTCACTTTTAACATTATGATTTGTCATCGTTAGTTATAGTTACGTTATTTTTATGATAGAACGTTATAGAGTTTTCTTAATCTCTTTACTCAAATGAAAGAAGCAAACCCTATGAAAATAACAAAATCCATTATCCGGATGCGCAGAACAAAACGTCATCAATGACCAGCTCTCTTCAAAGCTTCGATTAAATGACGCAGTTGGTTGACGAAAAATGATTGTAAAATCAAGAAAGATTTATGGATCTAGATCATCTGGGAAATTTGGAGTTTTGCTTGTGTTAAATTCTTGAGTAGTTCTTATTCATCTAGTATTGATATATGGAAATGATCCCTAATTATAGATCTTGTGTACTGTACATGATTTACATTGAGGCATATAATTGTAAGGGTGCAAGAGAATTTCCTCTACTACCAATTAGTTTTAAAGAAAAGACGAATTTTTAAGCTCATATTGTAGGACATGTTGTTTACGTACCTCACATGTGTGATGACTTAGGATTCAAAATTGCTTTTGTAAGGATTGTAAACATGTCAGGAATTACATGTTTTCCTCATTTGTTACTCCTTAGCAGCTTTACATGTGCAAGATTCCAAAGCACTAGTTAGTAACTTCGCCAAAAGGGTTATACGCTCTTTTTTTTGTTTTTTTTTTTTTTTTTAGTTAAGAAATAGCAAGGCATCAATATGATCATGACTAGGTGGACCACATCATCCTTACAAAAATCTTAGATAATTGATTCATATATGATGTAGTAATAAAAGTACATTACCTTGAATCATATCACTTAATAATGAATACCCCATGCCATGTCAGTATACCTTCATTACTAATTAAACACAAATGTAGTAAAATCTATTACTATCCGATTACTTGTTTACTTGTACCATGGAAATTAAAGTAATTTAAACATTACCTTAAGCATAAATTTATCTGTACATGTAAGTATGTGACGTGAACTTTTTATATGATTATATATAGCTTCCTAAAGGGTCGTGTGTACTTCAAGTTTACTGGACCATATAGTGATGGAAGACCTATCAAAATTCTTAGTTAAGTTATCCACTTATTATCATTTTCTGATCAAAACATGCTGTGCTGAAAAAGGTAATGGTATTGGTTTTGGTGAATGGCCCAACTCTAATGAACATATATCCAAGGTCAATCTTTTTCTTCACTGCTAGATGATGCAATTAACCTGCTTTATATATAGTAGGCTTTTGTATAACACATGTATGTCACTGTGTGGTCTCATTGTTGGTTATTTCTTAACATCTATATATAAAAGGCACTAAAGCTAGCTGCAACAGCTTTCTTTATATGAAAAATGTGCACCTAAACCTAATTGTCAGATGTCTCACTAGTTGGTGTACGTAAGTACGTTCAGGTTGAGTTGAACTGATAACACTTTTTGATGATTATATAACTCTCAGGACCCATGTCCCATGTTCATCGTTCAACCAGATAAACATACATAGATGTACATTGGTCGAAATTGCCAGCTTTAGTAGTCAACCAACAGTTCTATGCGTATAAAAGCAACATATATAATCCAGATGTACACGCTTGATCAACTTTGTATGCTATGCAATATTAAGATACCACAAAAGCTTTAAAATTCCCAGTATAACAGATTATAAGTGTAACAGCCACAGCAGAAACCACTTTTATGTAACAGAGTAAATGAAAGACAGAAGAAGAAAAAAATAAAGGGTATTGTTTATTAGTATATAGTAGTCATCTCATTTATATGTAAAAAGTTTAGAACAACCCGAAAATAGGAAGATGTTAACAGAAAAATTCTCAAGGTACATCAAAGAATAGACCATCAATGCGTAACACTTTCACACACTATACTATACCATATGTATACCATCACTTATTATTTATATATTATATTATTATTTTTTTAAAATAATAGTTTTATTATTACAGCAAATCCCAATTGAACTTGGAATGTGTTGTATTATTGTTGGTTGATGGTGGTGGTGCCGCTGTTGGTATGGAATCAAAAGTCTCCCATTGTGTAGTCACCACAACTTCCCCTGATGTCGAGTTTCTGGAAGCTTGTTGTTGCGGCTTTGGCGGCAGTGGAACGTGCGAATAACTCGCAACTGACCTTTTTGACTTAGGGAACGGAGGGTGCTGGTTGTGTTGAATTGGTGATGTGGTGCCACTATGCCCGTTTGGATATCTTTGTTGCTGATTTTGTACAATTGTTGATTGTTGTTGCTCGGTAACTTGACTCACATTTTCGTTACTGCTCCCTGACATTGAGTTTTTTATTTTCAACACATCAAGAGTTTCCACATACTTCTGAACCCTTTTCACCTACAAATATTCATCACATAATAATCATTATTAAGGATTAATAATAATAATATAATAATTAGTAGCATAGCATAACTATTAGTAAAATATTTAAGTAACGAATTTATACCTGCATTTTCCTTTGCAATTTGACATCTCCTTCAGCCATAATTCCATCCAACTTAAGTAGTTGATTCATTAATAACTCTATCAGATTCAACAATGTCTTCTCCGCTACTTTCCCTCCTTTTGATATAACCGATTCAAGTGCCGAAACCTACCTCCATATCGACAATCAACAATTACATTACATAACAGTACTAGATAATTTTGATCTTTGATATCAGCAGATGTACGTCATGTAACTACATAATATTGTGTAATTAATGTTCAATGGTTGCAATTTTTAGGTTTTGTGTTGGTGCTTGTTTTGCTCGATTCGCGGTTTTTACTCTTTATATATCTTTATATAGTGTAGTTTGAGGCTAGTTGATAGATAGTAATAGGTTTCTTCTCGCTTTAATTTCTAGGTCCGAGCCTCTCCGCTATCGTTTTGAAACTTTTGGTTGAGCACGTTTTCCAGAAAACGTTGTCTTTTATATACGAGTTAGCGTTATTTTTGCACAAAGAAAAAAAAAATTATGTAACTATCTACAAATATGCTTATAGGCTTGTGGTATTACAGCAGCCCATTCACAAATACAGTAGATTGTACAATCATTTATTAAATATATTTGAGTAAGTATTTGTGGATGGTGTAATGCTAAAAGGGGGGCCTATAATCATACTGGAAAATGTACCTGGCCAGCAAGTCTATCGACTTCTAAACTAATTTGGGAAATGGATTTAGCTGCTTTCTCCATCTTTGCATTGTTTCTCATTTCGATGTATCGTTTTTCTTGGCTAATTGGATCTTCAACCATCACCATTTTCGATCCATCTTTTACACCAACAACATCAAGATATGTTTTTGAACTCCTTTCTTTACCTTTGTACATTACTTTTTGATCTTCATGGTGTAATCCTGTTGGCCCTGTTAACATCTTCTTCAATTCCCCTATTAATTATAATAACAATACCAAACAAAAAAAAATATATATATATATATATCAAACCTTTTTTTTAATAAAATTAAAATAAAATATACAGAAATTAGTTACTACTCGTAATAATATACTATGTATCACTTACCGAATGTAGCTTGAGAGCTAATATTGATCTCATGGTACACCGACCCGTATTTGACCCGAACTCTGATAGTTGGGGGAGGTATCCGGGTGATTTCATCATTCGGATCTCGTTTTTGTACCAGCATTCCACCTGGCCTGACTTCCCATTCATTATCACCGCCGGCAGCCGTTGCTGACGCAATCTTCCCGTTAATTGACATAGGCTCCGTTGACTTTATCTTCATATGCATCATCATATATCATATATAATATTTACTTGATTTGATTTGATCTGTTCTTGAATTAATTTCCTTAACTAATTCTAACTTAATTTGAAGTACTAGAAAAGAACAAGATAAGACTATTCAGATCAAACAATGACTAGTCATCATACAAACCTTACACGTGCGTTGCTTGATAACCGACAGATCGTGTTGCCGGAGTTTCAACTATATTTATAAGAAAGGAATATAAACATACCAATATACAAATATATGTGTATGAGTTGAACAGAGAAAATGGCAGGGAAGAAGGAAAAAATTGCCGAAATTAAAATATTAAAATGGTTTTAAAGATTTATATTACAAGACTTTGGCAAGCTTCAGTTTTATCTGATTTGGCAGAAACAATGAATGCAAAATGAGAGTAATTAGGAAGAAGAAAAAAAATGGAAGAAGAATGGAGAGAGGACGAGAGATATGGAATTGGAAAATAAAATAAAAATAAATGGACGGTGAACGGAAACAGGATCTGAGAATACTTGCTATATACACGACACCAATATCGCTATCTAAATATTTATGAATTTTAATTTTAATTTATACTCTTCCATCTCATATTATTAATAATCAATATTTCATTTTAAAATTTTCTAAATTATTATTACACTTTCATAAATAAAATAAAAAAAATATTTAAATTTTTATTATGCTCTTAGTATATGTGAATATGATTAAAGGAGAATTAAAAGGTAAGAGTAAAAGTAAAAAATAAATAGAAAATACAATATATTTATTACATTTTTTTAAATTGTATATTTTTTGTCTTTAGACTTTTAATATGTGGCCGGATGAGTATTTAACTTTAATGTGGATTTGGAGTGAATTAAGAGATTTATATATAATTCAATTTAATTGTTTAATCACGGAAAGAGAAGCCGTCTGAAAATTTTGTTTATTTTATTTATTTTGGATTTGAATTAAATTAATTATTATTAAGAGATTTAAATATAATGCAACTTATAATTATTTAATTATGGAAAGAGAAGCCGTGTGAAATTGGAGGCAACTTTCTGATTGACTTTTAGTTCTTACATGTCAAAATGTTGATCACTCACGGAAAATTTATACTAATAAATAAATACTATAACTAAAATAATAAATGCAATCAATTTGTTTTTAACTTTCCTTATCATTACGGAGTATTTTGCCAAAAATAAATTGGTAGTAATATTTTGTCATTTTTAACTTTTACTTTTTATTCAGTTTTTATTCACATTCACATTCACATTCACATTCTATAATAAAATAATAATAACTTATAATTTATACGGAGTATTAGTAATAATGGTATAGTATGAATGAGATACTGTAATATTTATAATCCAGGTACGGCACAGTAATATATTTTATCTTGTACCATATATATGAATAAATCTTAGGTGTTTTAGTTTAATTGCTTTGTTATACAGGGGAAGTAATTATTGTTTTCAATTCCTATTATGCAAAAAGGATGAACTACAATTTTACACGACAAGATAGCTAAAGTAGCTACTGATTAGGTGGGTAAAGTATAGGTATAGGGTAATTACATAAGTAATACTGTAGTATAAGTGGTAATGGTGGGTTTAAATATGGGGTGATCCGTGCACCACTTAATTTTTGCCATACACCATCAAACTAAAGTTTTTAACTATTTTACCCTTTCTCCTATAATTATATTTTACCGCTTAATTATAGTTTTTGACTATGAACTAGGAAGGACTCGTTAGTCATCATCGTCCATTGCTAAAAGTAATTATTTAACACATGAGTAATTCTTAGAATCAAATAACCAATTGGAGACACTAATGTCAGGTGAAAAAAACTAACGTTCAAATAGATAAAAGAAACTACGATAACAGATAATCACAAAACAATAATTAGATGTTTCAATAATTTTTAAATAATACTATCTATTAGTTATGTTTTAGATCTGGGGTTCATATATTACCCGTACCTTCATTATCCTAATTGATTGGAGAAATGGTGACAGATTTTCTAAAGAACGAGATAGAAGACGCTCTTTAATTTGTAGATGTGGTATACGATATTAAAGTGATGAACAGTCGATTTTAGGCAAATAAAAGCAGGGTTTTGATTTTAGGAAAATAAAAACGGTGAAGTAGAAAGGGTAAAATGGTCAAAAGATATACTTTAGTGGTGTATGGTAAAATTTAAGTGGTGTAAGGATTATTTCCCTTTAAATATGGAGTTGAATGATGGTTTATGACTATGTAAAGTAAAAACCAAGTGATTACGGTGGGTTGGTATGTAGGTGTCATTTGGTTAAAGGGTGGTTGTGGTATAAACTAAAGCAAATAGCATTCCATCTTGTGTTATTTTTCCATTCTACCTTTAGTCATTACTTTTTTTATACGCCATTTATTGTTTGTGCAAACTCTATTTCACATCAATAAAGTTAAATGTCAAAGCTAATATATGAACTCATGAATGTCGCACTCTAACTATCAATTAATTTTTAAAGTACTAATAAGTTCATGATTCTTACTCCTTCTGTTTCAAATCTATTGTCTCTAGACAAAAAACACACAGTTTGATAGGACCATTTACAGCCCAACAAACACTAACGATATATTCTCTCCATCCCAAATCTATTGTGCGAATATCCAAACCCGAACCCATACGGACATACACCTGCTAGATTGTAATAAACTACTCCGTAATAATCAACGCAAAAGGATCAAAATGTCAATTCACCAAATCAGAAACAAACTTTGGATCTCTACTGGACAGTCATAGGTGGGACAATTTGGTAATCTTATTGATATGAAATTAGATAAATATGAATATTACTATGAGATATACACTCGATCTAAATCCAACTAATTGTCATTTATACTCTTGCGTAGCTTAACCCGCTCATCATGCAAGTTTAATTACTTTTTGTTGTAACAATTTAATAAAGAAGTAATTGGCACTTGAAATATTGTGATTCATTTTAAGATTAACAAGTGACGATCCTAGTCGCACGTTGCTACAATGAATGGTTAGACAGTCATCTACTTATACAACGGAAAATTAATTTGGTACTATCTAGATAAATGATAAAAATTAAAATAGAATGGATGTTGAAATAATAATAAAATTTGTTGTTGGTGGATGTAGTTGGTGAAATAAGTGGATGGTTGTTGGTGAGTTGTAGGTAAGACTTTTCATTACCTAACTTGCCTAACTCTCACCAAATCCTAATTCTTACTACTATAAATAGAGCCATAAGCAAGCATTCAAATCATCCCAAAACACATTCTTCTTCTTATATTCTAAGAGTGTAATAGAGAGTTTGAGTTTAGTCTCCTAATTGCAAGAGATATAAGCATTAGTAATTATCCTTGTAATTAGAGAGAAGTTGTAATTCCTATTATTCTTATTAGTGAAACGTTTCTTTCCTTGCCCGTGGTTTTTACCCTATTGGGGTTTTCCACGTTAAATCTCGGTGTTCCTTTATTATCGTTTTCATATTATTACTAGTGGTTTGCTATAATTCGGTGTCACTTTTCTCAACAAGTGGTATCAAGAGCTAAGGTCAAATATCTAGTGTGTATTAATCTACTTATCGTATGCTCTGTGGTTGCCACGAGAGTGGATCGTCCACATCAGAAAATAAGTAAGATTATTTTCACTCGGTAAAAGTCCTTGGGTGTTATTTCAAGAAAAATAGTATTGTCGAAAAGAAGATTGTAATTATAGCAATGTCTACGAAATTTGAAATTTAAAAGTTCAACGGGAGTAACTTCTCGTTATGGAAACTAAAGATGAAAGCTATCCTGAGAAAGGATAAGTGTTTGGCGGCCATCAGTGGACGTTCCGCCGAAGTCACTGATGAAAAATGGGAAGAGATGGACGGCCAGGCTATCGCAAATCTTCATCTGGCACTAGCAGATGGTGTTTTGTCTAGCATTGAAGAAAAGAAGACGGCGAAAGAGATTTGGGATCACCTCGTAAAATTGTACGAGACCAAATCACTCCACAACAAGATATTCCTTAAGAAGAAACTTTATGCGCTACGCATGAATGAATCTACTTCAGTTAATGAGCACATTAATTCTTTGAATACTCTATTTTCTCAACTCGCTTCGTTAAGTTGCAATATAGAGCCAAAAGAACGTGCTGAACTTTTACTTCAGAGTCTACCTGACTCGTATGATCAACTCATTATTAACTTAACCAATAATGTTCTCTCGGAGTATCTAGTCTATGATGAAGTTGCGGCTGCTATTGTAGAAGAAGAAAATCGGCGCAATAACAAGGAGGACAAACAGGCCGGTTCACGACAAGTGGAGGCCTTGGTGATGTCAGGAGGGAGATCAACGGAACGTGGCCCAAGTGGGAGTCACAATCATGGTAAACCGAAGTCTAAAAAGAAGAAGACCTATACATGCTACAATTGTGGCAAGAAAGGTCACCTGAAGAAGGATTGCCGGAGTTTAAATAACTTAAATCCTCAAGGAAATATTGTAAGCACTTCAGATGATGGGACTGCTTTGGTTAGTGAAGCAGTGGTAGCAAATGAAGGCAGAAAGACATTTGTTGATGTCTGGTTATTTGACTCGGGAGCTACTTTTCACATGACCCCTAGAAGAGAATGGTTCAAACAATATGAACGTATCTCATGAGGATCTGTATACAGTTGCAATGATCATGAACTAAAGATCATTGGAATTGGAGATATCATTCTGAAGATGCACGATGGTACAGTTCGTACTATTCAAGGTGTACGACACGTGGAGGGTTTGAAGAAGAACTTATTGTCTTTAGGACAATTGGATAATCTTGGTTGTAAAATGGTGATACATGAGAAGATCATGATAATCAAGAAAGGCGCGGTTGTACTTATGAAAGGAGAAAAGGTGGGTGCTAATTTATACATTCTGAAAGGCGAGACGGTACAGGAATCGAAAGCATCTGTTGCTTCGAATAGTTCAAGTGATAAAGTTGCTATGACATGGCATCAAAAGCTTGGACACATGTCTGAGCAAGGTATGAAGATTCTTGTTGAAAGAAATCTTATTCCTGGTCTTACAAAGGTATCGCTACCTTTCTGTGAGCATTGTGTAATCAGCAAGCAACATCGCCTGAAGTTTAACACATCAAATTCTAGAAGTAAATTGGTTCTAGAATTGGTTCACTCTGATGTGTGGCAAGCACCAGTTCAATCCCTAGGAGAAGCAAAGTATTTTGTATCATTTATTGATGATTACACTAGGAGATGTTGGGTGTACCCAATCAAGAGGAAGGCGGATGTGTTTGAAGTTTTCAAAGTTTACAAAGCGCGGGTTGAACTTGAATCTGGTAAAAAGATCAAGTGTTTGAGGACAGATAATGGAGGAGAATACACTGGTGATGAATTTGATAAGTTTTGCAAACAAGAAGGTATCAAAAGGCAGTTCACAACAGCATACACTCCTCAACAAAACGGAGTGGCAGAGCGGATGAACAGAACCTTATTAGATAGAACAAGGGCGATGTTGGCAACTGCAAGCTTGGAAAAATCATTCTGGGCAGAAGCAGTAAGTACTGCCTGTTACGTGATAAATCGGTCACCATCAACTGCAATTGATTTGAAATCGCCGATGGAAATGTGGACTGGAAAACCAGTTAATTATTCTGACATTCATGTATTTGGAAGTCCTGTGTACGCAATGTACAATTCTCAAGAAACGACAAAGTTGGATCCGAAGTCCAGAAAGTGTTTGTTCTTGGGGTATGCTGATGGAGTTAAGGGGTATCGCTTGTGGGACCCCACTGCCCACAAAGTAGTCATCAGCAGAGATGTTGTCTTTACAGAAGACAAAGATCTTGAAGATGTTAGCACTTCAAAAGAAACTATACGAATACAGGTGGGTAATAAATTTCATAAAGATTCTTCTGAAGCAGTACCAGAGCACGATGAAAATCAAGTAGTCGTTGATGAAGCTCCAGTGACTCGTATTTCTAATCGGGAAAGGAAACGTCCAGGGTGGCACTCAGATTATATTATGGAAAGCAATGTTGCATATTGTCTTCTAACAGAGGAAGGAGAGCCAACAACTCTTCGCGAGGCACTAAATCATTCAGATGCGTCTCAGTGGATGACGGCTATGCAGGAAGAAATTGAAGCTCTTCATAAAAATAAAACATGGGAACTTGTGCCATTGCCGAAAGGTAGAAAACCTATTGGAAATAAATGGGTGTATAAGATCAAGCAAAATGACGATGATCAAGTGGAGCGGTATCGTGCAAGACTGGTGGTTAAAGGATATGCTCAGAAAGAAGGTACAGACTTTAATGAAATATTTTCTCCTGTGGTTTGACTTACAACAATTCGAGTAGTTCTAGCGATGTGTGCTACATTTGATTTGCATCTAGAGCAGCTAGATGTGAAAACTGCATTTCTTCATGGAAATCTTGAAGAATAAATTTATATGCTTCAACCAGAAGGTTTTGAACTACAAGGAAAAAAGAACTTGGTTTGCAGGTTAAAGAAATCTCTGTATGGTCTCAAACAGGCGCCGAGATGTTGGTACAAGAGATTTGATTCTTTCATAATGAGCCTTGAATATAACAGACTTTATGCAGACCCTTGTGCATATTTCAAGAGGTTTGGGGA
Organism: Rutidosis leptorrhynchoides; assembly: GCF_046630445.1. Taxonomy (NCBI): domain Eukaryota; kingdom Viridiplantae; phylum Streptophyta; class Magnoliopsida; order Asterales; family Asteraceae; genus Rutidosis; species Rutidosis leptorrhynchoides. Next base: position 3,748,608 of record NC_092335.1, on the reverse strand, counting down.
CAATGATTTTGTCATTTTGCTTTTATATGTAGACGACATGTTGGTTGCAGGCCTCAACAAAGATCGTATTAATAAGCTGCAGGCTCAATTGGCTAGGGAGTTTGAAATGAAAGACTTGGGTGCCGCAAACAAGATTCTAGGGATGCAAATTCACCGAGACAGAGATAATAGGAAGATTTGGCTTTCTCAAAAGAATTATTTGAGGAAAACCTTAGAGCGTTTCAATATGCAAGATAGTAAGCCAATCTTAACCCTACTTCCTACTAATCTCAAGTTATCCTCCGTAATGTGTCCTAGCAGTGAAGACGAGAGGAAGGAGATGTCTCGAGTACCGTATGCATCAGCAGTGGGAAGTTTAATGTTCGCAATGATATGTACAAGACCAGACATTGCACATGCAGTGGGAGTAGTTAGTCGGTACATGGCGAATCCTGGTAAAGAGCATTGGAATGCGGTAAAGAGGATCCTTAAATACATCAAGGGAACCTTAGATGTTGCATTATGTTATGGGGAACCGAAATTTATTGTCAAAGGGTATGTTGATTCAGATTATGTAGGTGATATCGATAAAAGTAAATCTACCACTGCATATGTTTTCACACTTTGTGGTGGAATAGTAAGCTGGGTTTCAAAACTGCAGTCAGTTGTGGCGACGTCAACAACATAGGCAGAATATGTAGCAGCTACTCAAGCTACTAAAGAGGCAGTATGGTTGAAAATGTTGTTGGAGGAACTCGGGCACAAACAAGAGAATATCACTCTATTCTGTGACAACCAGAGTGCCTTGCATCTTGCAAGGAATCCAGCATTTCATTCAAAGACAAAGCATATACGAGTTCAGTATCACTTCGTTCGTGAGAAAGTGGAAGAAGGAACCATGGATATGCAGAAAATTCATACTGACGACAATGTGGCCGATTTTCTAACAAAGTCAATCAATCGTGACAAGTTTATTTGGTGTCGTTCCTCATGCGGCCTAGCGGAAACGTAAACAACATCATTGGCAAGGAAGGATTATCGTGTGAAGATTGATTGAGTCTTAAATCAAATCTTCAAGTGGGAGATTGTTGAAATAATAATAAAATTGGTTGTTGGTGGATGTAGTTGGTGAAATAAGTGGATGGTTGTTGGTGAGTTGTAGGTAAGACTTTTCATTACCTAACTTGCCTAACTCTCACCAAATCCTAATTCTTACTACTATAAATAGAGCCATAAGCAAGCATTCAAATCATCCCAAAACACATTCTTCTTCTTATATTCTAAGAGTGTAATAGAGAGTTTGAGTTTAGTCTCCTAATTGCAAGAGATATAAGCATTAGTAATTATCCTTGTAATTAGAGAGAAGTTGTAATTCCTATTATTCTTATTAGTGAAACGTTTCTTTCCTTGCCCGTGGTTTTTACCCTATTGGGGTTTTCCACGTTAAATATCGGTGTTCCTTTATTATCGTTTTCATATTATTACTAGTGGTTTGCTATAATTCGGTGTCACTTTTCTCAACAATGGAATCGTATATAAAGTAATTTTAGCTACTTAATTTTTTCTAATTATAGTAGTTGAAAATTAATTTAAAACAATACAAAAAGGTGTAGATTTAATAACTTTTTGAAAATTATTATATCTTTTATATAGTTTTTATTAAATAGGTATAAAAAATATTAATTTTTGAATCATATATAACATTTTACAATGAATAAGATGATATTTAAAGTTAAATGAATATAGTGATTTGAGAGAAAAATATTGTAAAAAAATGAAATTTTTGCCAAGTTTCGAAAAGGAGAAAAAATAAATTACAATTTAAATAAATAAAATAAAATATGAAATAAAAATTACAATCTTACCCAATGGTATACATGAATAGTGTCAAACGGTATTTTGTGTAACTTAAGACGATACACTTTTGTGTGTCTATTAATATATATAGTCAAAGTCAATTGTCATAGTCAATAGTGAATACAAGAAAGTTGAAATGTGTAACGTGAATTTCAAATACCTATATACAATTGCATGAAACTAAAGTATAGGTTTAAAGCCGTTAAAAAAAAAGTATAAGTCTAAATGATTTGAACTACTTGTAAGTTACTTGAGTTCGACTCGTGTAAAAGATTGATTCGAAGCAAATTTAATCGAGTCCGAGCACACCCTTAAACACATTCTGGAGCTCATTTAGTAATAAGCTCGAGCTTCTCACATTTAACTCGAACAAACTCGTGAGTTTAAACGAGCATTTCATTTGAATGTTGTGGTCCATTTTGTAAAATTTGAACTCGAGCTAAATATATTAAGCACGAAACGAGCAAAAGTCAATCTCGATCTTGATATCATTGAATTTCAAACGAGTAAAGTTTGAGTCTTTTCAAATTTAAGCTTAATCCAACTCATTTATACTCATAAACTAAAGTTGGTATGATTTTACAAACTTGAATTTAGTAGGTTGAAGTTGCATGTATCATTCATATATATATATATATATATATATATATATATATATATATATATATATATATATATATATATATATATATATATATATATATATAACTGCAATTTTGGCATCGAATCCTCTCATTTATCACTCACGCACCCGTTAGGAAGAAACTCCTCGCATCCATCGCGTAAAGCATATCCAGAATGCTTTAGGTTAACTGTTTGGCCAGCACAGAGTGAAGAATATCAAAGGCACAACCTTGGAGAAAACTCCCCCCTCAAGATTTGAACCTGCACCTATTTTTTCAAGGATACAGACTCACAATCCATATACAAATAGATTAAATTCAAAATTGAATCATATTTCATCACCATTTATATAACAAACTATAATTCGAATTGAATAAATTTTGAACATAAATACAAACCTATACTTGAAGCAGATAAATTGGTGATACAGATGTGGCGGTGATAAAAGTCACTAAACTTTTGATATCCAATCGTAATTTCATGATTTTGGCCCAAAAAATCTAACATGAATCTTCAATTTAGGTATTGTCGATGGTCTGGGACATTTTTTTTTTATATTGAATCAGTCCAATATTAGCTCGTATTTGGTTTTTTTCCGATATAATCAATTACCATTTAGGGTTTGTATCGGATGGGTGAAAGAGACGACGAAGGATGGGTTTTAGGGTTTGAGTATGGTTTGGGTTGAACAGACGACGAAGATGATTGTGATATATATATATATATATATATATATATATATATATATATATATATATATATATATATATATATATATATATATATATATATATATATATATATATATATATATATATATATATTTATATATATATATACACACACACACGATGAGTATGTTTGGTAAACTAACTGGTAGCTGATAAATGGTAGTTTGTACGGTAGTTTGTAGTTTGTAGCTGGTAGGTTGTAACTTTTAGTTGGTAGCTAGTAGCTTTTAGCTTTTCATATGTATTTAGGTATTTGGGAGAGTAGCTGAAACTGTAAGAATAAAGAGTAAAATAACAAAAATCTAAGAGCTTTTTCTCAAACTCTACTTCAATTTGCTTTTTGTTATAATTCAGTAGGCTTATAACTACCTTTAGTGGCCTGGTTCTTGACTGTAGACTACTAATAAGTATATAGAGAAAATATGAGAGAAGTATGTGTTTCTTATATCTCTTTAGAAGTGTGCACATAACACACACACACACACACACACACACACACACACACATATATATATATATATATATATATATATATATATATATACTCAAAAAATCTACTATACAATATCTATAATAATAATAAAATTAGCGTCTACAATTGACTTTTATAACACTCCCCCTTGGATGACAATTTTATTATAGAATAACTAGTACTGCCTCGTTAAAAACCTTGTTAAAGAAAACCCATTGAGATAAAACTTTAGCTAAGGAAAAAAGAGTGCAGCATAGAGTTGACTCCCCCTCAAGTAGGCAACGCCTGCATTGTTACATCTTCTGAACATGCCTCATGCCAATATTACGAACGTGTGTTCTGAAAATAGCAGTTGGAAGTGCTTTGGTGAAAAGGTCAGTAGAGTTTTTGCTGGACTGAACATATCTCATTTCAATCTGGTTGTCCTTAATGAGATTTTGAGTGTATGAGAAAAATCTAGGAGGTATGTGTTTTGTTCGGTCACTTTTGATATACCCTTCTTTCATCTGTGCTATGCAAGCTACATTATCTTCATAGATAGTTATTGGACTTTTATCGCGTTCTAGTCCAGAAGAATCAGTAATGAGTTGTGTCATTGATCTCAACCAAAAATATTCCCGAGTAGCTTCATGTAATGCTGTCACGACCCGGAAAATTTCGACTAATTTTAAACCAAACTCTCGATACGATTTAGTATTCTTGACACAATAAGCAAAGTCTGTAAAGATTGAGTCTCAAAAAGTTTGAACTGTTTCATATATTCAATTGACCTTCGACTACTTTCGACGATTCACGAACAATTATTTGTAAATAGATATATAGATATATTTAAATATATATTTATATATATTATAATTGGATTAATATATTATATGTTTATTTTAGTAGTTAAACTTGCTATTTAAAAGTGTTTATATATAGAAAGAGAATATATTAAAAATAAATGATTCCGAGCCTAATCAATAAACGTCAGTGACACTCGGTTGACGTTTCGTTAGTTTTAACATAGATACAATACATGTTCAAGAAATGATTAAGATAAAAGTTGGACTGTAAATAGATTACGCAGATTTTAGGTTGTTAGAAATATTTTTATATTTTTAAGTTTAAATATTTGTAGCGACCCGACCAAATCATGTTTGACGGCGCCGTCTACTTAGGTCCCGTTACGTGGTCATAAGTCTTTAAGACAAAGTTTGACCAAAATATGTCGCCTTCATTTCATAATAAAGATTGTTCCCAAAGTTTACAAGAATTGTTCAACCAATAGTTAAGTTACAACGTTATAATACGAATGAAATCTAGGCGACATGGTTTAAAGTAAAGTCAAAAGACGCTCCATGAAATGCACATATACTCGACATCCAATGCAAGTATCAAATAATGAGCGGAAGCATGTATCATGTATCGTTCAAGGACCTGAGAAAAACATAGAAATCTGTCAACGAAAACGTTGGTGAAATCATAGGTTTAAGTAAGTAAGTACAAGTGAACCACAAGATTTGCATCAATGAAATAATAGTAATACATTCCAAAAGTTTGTTTCACGAGCACCCAATTATCAATGCTTAACATTCCTTCCATAGAACCCCATCACAATAGTGTTAGAACATACACTGTTTCTCGAAAATACATTTCATTCGTAAACGGTAGCGAACCGTTTGAATGAGGGTTTGTCAAACCCATATGGCCATATAACATAAGTTCTCGCTTACACCCGGCAAGTGTAACTAATGATAATCGAATTGAGGATTTTTGTTCAAACTCGTATGTAGAATGTTTGTTTTCCTGTACTTGTGTTCACTTAGTAAAAAGAAACGTTTATGTTTTTCTCATCCCAAATGTAAGTGCAAAAGAGTAAAAGTGGGACTATGATCTCACCTTGAGTGTACGAGTAGTAAAGTACTTCGACAAGTAAATGTGTGCAAAGAACAATGCTAGTCTTGACCTAAACAATAGGTCGTATCAATAACGGTAAACACGGTAGGTCAAAGATGTTCAATTAGTCCTATGGCTCGTTACGACTCAATAATGTAGCATGTGAGTCAAGTTGTCATGTTTCATGCAAGGTACAAGTATAAAAACATGTTAGAACGATTGCACAAGTATTTGGTTAAGTTTGATTAAAAGTCAACTTGGTCGGGTCAAAGTCAACAGAAAAGTCAACGGGGTCGGGTTGGATATCCGACAATTTTTCTAAGTTATATAATCATATATGAGCATGTTGGCCAAGTTTCATGTTAATCGGAGGTCCGTAGCATAGCAAACATTTTTATGTCAAATGACCAAGGCGAACAGTCAGTTTTAGCACAATGGGACGGCGTCCCAAAGAGCTAGACGGCGTCCCACAATGAAGGGTGGGACGGCGTCCTGCCATCCTAGACGGCGTCTAGGTTCAAATGGTGGGACGGCGTCCCAAGTATCTGGACGGCGTCCCAAATGCCTTACAGGCCCTGTTTGCTGAATTTCTCAATTGCACGAACCAAAACACAAACCAACACATTTTACAAACCGCGAACAATTAGAACATGTATTTTATATCATCGGAAAGCTCTTTCGACAAGGAACGCAACTAAGCACTTTTCATCAAGCAAAAACATCATATACTATAACCGAAATCCCGTCAAGCGATCAATAGAGGTTTATTTTCAAGTTTCAAGTTTATCAATTTTAATTTAAGTTTCGGGAATCCAATTTATACATATGATATGCCGTTTTGAAGGTAATTAAGCATACAACACAACCTAACACTTACAACTAACATTCCATGTCATTCAAATCATTAAAAGTCCATTTTAAGTTCATGAAACCTTAATCTAAATTCACCAAATTTCATAATCAAGTTTAGGAGGTTTCATTAATCAAACTATACATCATAATGAAGCTAGTAACACTAGAAACACAATTAAAACATGATCTCTTAGCATCAAACAACATATGAACACTCAAATTTCAAGATCAACACACCAAAATTCAAGTTCATGCTAGTTACACTAAAACAACGAGATCGAGCATATAAATCACATAAACAAACTAGACTCGAGCCATAGACACTAATTAACAACCTTATAACTTAAAAATCTCAAGAACACAAGAATTAGTGATTTTAGAAAGTTACCCAAAATTGATGAAATCGGTATGGAAACGAAGAGGAGATCACGAGGAGTTCAAATATGCAATTTGTTTTGATCGAATCCTTCTTGAACGAATTTGGATGATGATTGAAGGTTTGAGGGTTTTGAGAGAAAAAGGGTGAAGTATTATTTGGGAGGTGATAAAATGAATGGAGAGGAAAGAGTTGACTAGTTGACCTAGTCATCTCTTTCTCCATTTGGCAACTTTAGTCCCTCAACTTAGGAAACGGGTACGGGAATTACCTAAACGAGATAATTCAAACGCGTATTAACGAGATGTGTTATAAACATATAACGGAACTTAAATAGTTAAACGGAAAAGTAAATGGAAAAAGGCGGGATGTTACATTACCTACACCTTAAAAGAAATTTCGTCCCGAAATTTAAGTAGGCGTAGTAGTCGTTGTTTCTTCCTCGAGATCTTGCGTTTCCGAATTCACGAATAGATGAGGATACTTTCTTTGCATTTGATCTTGTCTTTCCCAAGTAAACTCGGGTCCTCTTTTGGCATTCCAACGAACCTTGACAATCGGGATTCGGCTTTGTTTCAATGTCTTGACGGAGGTGTCCACAATTTCAACCGGTTCCTCCACAAAATGAAGTTTGTCATCAATAGTAAGTTCTTCGAGAGGGATGACGATATCGGGTTCGGCAAGACACTTTTTCAAGTTAGATACATGGAAGGTAGGATGAACGGAGTTCAATTGAGGCGGAAGATCTAAACGATAAGCAACGGTTCCAATGCGCTCCAAGATTTCGAAAGGACCAATATACCGCGGATTTAGCTTCCCGCGTTTCCCAAAACGGATTACACCCTTCCAAGGTGAGACTTTTAACATTACTCGGTCACCGACTTGAAATTCAAGATCGTTGCGTCGTTTGTCGGTATAGCTCTTTTGACGACTTCGGGCCGTCCTAAGCCTATCTCGGATTTGAACGATTTTCTCGGTGGTTTCGTGAATGAGTTCGGGTCCGGTGATTTGCACGTCGCCTACCTCGGCCCAACAAAGAGGTGAACGACATTTGCGGCCATATAGCGCTTCAAAAGGTGCGGCTTTAATACTCGCGTGATAACTATTGTTGTAAGAGAACTCGGCGAGAGGTAAGTGCTTGTCCCAAGCTTTTCCGAAATCAACCACGCAAGCTCGTAACATGTCCTCTAAGGTTTGAATTGTACGTTCGCTTTGTCCATCGGTTTGAGGATGATATGTGGTGCTCATGTCTAAACGCGTTCCCAACGCTTCTTGCAATGTACGCCAAAATCTAGAAACGAAACGACCATCTCGGTCGGAGATAATCGATAAAGGTACACCGTGTCGGGCTACGATCTCCTTAATGTAAAGTTGTGCAAGTTTCTCCATTTTGTCCGTTTCTTTCATGGCCAGGAAGTGTGCGGATTTGGTGAGACGGTCAACAATAACCCAAATGGTATCATAACCGCCCGTCGTTTTTGGTAGCTTGGTGATAAAATCCATCGTTATCCCTTCCCACTTCCATTGCGGGATCTCGGGTTGTTGAAGTAATCCGGACGGTCTTTGGTGTTCGGCCTTGACTTTGGAACATGTCAAACACTTGGAAACATAAGTAGCTACGTCCCTTTTGATGTTCGGCCACCAATATAGTTGTTTAAGGTCGTGGTACATCTTATTGGCACCGGGGTGAATCGAGTATCGTGACTTATGGGCTTCATCTAAAATAAGGCTTCGTAGATCCCCATAACTAGGCACCCAAATTCTTCCGGCGAAATATCGGAGTCCGGTTTCTTTAACTTCGAATCGAGAGGTGAGGACGTTCAAGTGTTCGAGAGAGATGTTTTCATCCTTGAGAGCCTCATCTTGGGCTACCCGAATTTGGCTATTAAGGTTGGTGTGAATGGTGATGTTTAAAGCTCGGACACGGAGAGGCACCGCTCTTTCTTTTCGACTTAAGGCATCGGCTACTACATTTGCCTTCCCGGGATGGTAACGAAGCTCGCAATCGTAATCGTTTAAGGTTTCAATCCACCTTCGTTGTCTCATGTTTAGTTGCTTTTGATCGAAAATGTGTTGGAGACTTTTGTGGTCGGTAAAGATAGTACTCTTGGTTCCATAAAGATAGTGTCTCCACATTTTAAGTGCAAAGACAACGGCTCCGAGTTCGAGATCATGCGTCGTGTAGTTTCGTTCATGAATTTTGAGTTGTCGAGAAGCATAAGCAATGACTTTCGTTCGTTGCATCAATACACACCCAAAACCATGTTTTGAGGCATCGCAATATACAACAAAGTCATCATTGCCTTCGGGAAGTGACAAGATAGGAGCGGTGGTTAGCTTCGTTTTCAAGATTTGGAATGCGGATTCATGTTCGGTCGCCCAAATGAATTTCTTTCCCTTGTGAGTCAATGCGGTTAGAGGACGTGCAACCAAAGAGAAATTTTCGATGAATCTACGATAGTACCCGGCGAGACCCAAAAATTGACGAATGTGAGTAGGAGTAGTAGGAGTCTCCCATTTACTAATGGCTTCGATTTTCGTGGGATCGACTTTAATACCTTGATCACTTACAACATGACCAAGAAATTGAACTTCCTTTAACCAAAATTCACACTTGGAGAATTTGGCATAGAGTTGTTCTTGTCTTAAAAGTTCAAGCACAAGTCGGAGGTGTTCCTCGTGTTCTTCTTCGCTTTTTGAATAGACTAAAATATCATCGATGAACACGATAACGAATTTGTCAAGATACGGTTTGCACACGCGGTTCATAAGATCCATGAACACCGCCGGTGCGTTAGTGAGACCAAATGGCATGACAAGGAATTCATAACTACCATAACGAGTTCGGAAAGCGGTTTTGGAGACATCTTCCCCCTTAACCCTCAATTGATGATAACCCGAGCGGAGATCGATTTTCGAATATACACAAGACCCTTGTAGTTGATCAAAGAGGTCATCGATGCGAGGAAGAGGATATCGGTTCTTAACCGTCAATTTATTTAGTTCACGATAATCAATGCACATTCGTAGGGATCCGTCTTTCTTTTTAACAAACAAAATAGGAGCGCCCCAAGGTGAATGGCTAGGTTGGATAAAACCACGATCAAGTAGTTCTTGGATTTGACTTTGCAATTCTTGCATTTCGGATGGGGCGAGTCTATATGGTGCACGTGCTACGGGTGCGGCCCCCGGAATAAGATCGATTTGGAATTCAACCGGTCGATGAGGCGGAAGACCCGGCAATTCGTCGGGAAATACATCGGAATAGTCACTAACAATTGGCACATCATCGATATGCTTATCATCGGACTCGACTTTCTTAACGTGGGCAAGGATCGCAAAACAACCCTTACGGAGCAGTTTTCTAACTTTAAGGCACGAAACGAGGTTGAGTCTGGTGCAACTCTTATCGCCATAAACAATCAAAGGTTCACCATTCTCGATAGGAATTCGGATTGCGTTAAGATCACAAAGGATGTGAGATTTCGTTTTGGCTAACCAATTCATACCGATTATTACATCAAAGCTTCCTAGTTCCATGGGTATCAAGTCAATTTCAAATTCCTTACCCAAAATGTTTATCGTACACCCTCGGTAATATGTGTTGGCACTTAATAGTTTCCCGTTAGCCACTTCAATGGTATAAGCGGTATCTAATGGAAGAGGTGGAGTGCTAAAAGGATGAGTCAAAGTCTCGGATACAAAGCATTTATCGGCACCCGAATCGAATAAGCAAGAGACATAAGAATTGTTGAGAAGAAACGTACCCGTGACTAGTTCAGTGTCATCCCGGGCTTCCTCGGTGTTGATGTTGAAAGCTCGGCCGCGCGTATTGGTGTTATCTTTCCTTTTCGGGCATGCATTTCTATAATGACCCGTTTGACCACATTCGTAACAAGTGCCCGTCTTTGGTGCATTGGGCCACTTTCGAGCAACGGGAGTGGCACTTTTACAATCGTTGGCCTTATGACCAACTCCTTGGCACCGGTGGCAAATTAACTTGCCACATTCACCAAAGTGATGTTTGTTGCATTTGTTGCAAAGAGGTAGGTTCCCGGCATAACCCTTCTTGCCGTCGAAAGTGAAGGATTTCTTGGCAAAGTTGTTGTTGCTTGATTGGGAGGGTTCCCACTTTCTTTTGTTGTCGCCCGATTTATCCTCGGCCTTAGGTGCCGGAACTACGATTTCGTCAACCGTTTCAATTAGTTGGCGAGCCATGTTCATAGCGGCTTGATGAGTAGTGGGTTTGGATGACATCACCCCTTGTTTGATGCTTTTTGGAAGACCGAGCATGTAGAGCTCAATCCTTTGAGATTCGGGGTTAACAAGATTAGGACACATCAAGGATAGTTCGGCGAAGCGTTGATTATAAGCTTTAAGATCGTTTCCGACCGCTTTCAAAGCTCTTAGTTCTTCCTCAAGTTTTCGGGTTTCTTCGCGCGGAAAATATTCAACAATCAGCTTTTCCTTTAGATCGGCCCAAGAGAGGGCATGAGCTTCATCGGTACCCACCGATTGAACATAGGTGTTCCACCATGTTAGAGCAATTCCGGAGAAAGTGTGAGTGGAGTATTTGACCTTGTCTTGGTCCCGACAACCGCTTATGCTAAAGACGGCTTCCGTTTGCTCAAACCATCGGGTGAGCACGACCGGTCCCCCGGTTCCATCAAAAGTGTGAGGTTTGCATCCCATGAAAGCTTTATAGGAGCATCCCTCGTTTGAGTTTCCGGCTCCATTGTTGTTGTTGTTGTTGTTATTGTGGTTGTTATTATTATTGTTGTTGGATGAGTGACCGGCCATGGCCGCATCTACGGCGGTTGCTATCATCCGTTCAAGAGCTTGTTCAGGAGTTTCATTGCGGCGTACACGACGAGGAGCCATTGTTCCTTCAAGACACAAGAATATCATTGATTAGTATTCTCAATAATACTAACCGTGATATAGAATAAAGATAAAGAGAAGTTTTTCCTCGACTCGCCTTAAATTCTTTATGTCATAATGTCGGAACGTTCATATGAGTCACCGTAATATAATCCCGGAAATTATATTACCCTGATTCATATGTGCATTCGACATCATTTCATATAGTCAAGGTGGCGCGTCGATCAAATTAAACAACGTGAGATTAAGATGAACTAAGAGTAGGTATGAGTAGAAGCGTTCGAGTATAAATGCACAAGTAGTCAAGTAATTCCTACTTCAAGTCTATATGCCGGTTGTAGTCTAGACTCACTAATGTACCCTATGACTCGGGGTTGACACCAATGAACTCTAAATCCCTACAACCAACGCTCTGATACCATCTGTAGCGACAGATGGGGTAGAAACCCACCCAGTGCCTTTCCAGCTAACCGCTTGGTGACCACTGAGTGTACCTCAGACACTGATTTTACGGCCCGCATTTCTGCCAAACTGCCAACCCTCAAATTCCAAGGGATCGCAAGGGGTAAGAGCCAATGCCTCGTCACAGGTAACACTGTGAGAACCCCCTCTACGATTAACCCGCCAAAAAGCATAGTCCGTATGAGTGCCCGGCCTAACAGCCGGCGCGCGTGACTACCTTTACGGCTAAGGTTAAACCAGCTCTGATACCATCTGTAGCGACCCGACCAAATCATGTTTGACGGCGCCGTCTACTTAGGTCCCGTTACGTGGTCATAAGTCTTTAAGACAAAGTTTGACCAAAATATGTCGCCTTCATTTCATAATAAAGATTGTTCCCAAAGTTTACAAGAATTGTTCAACCAATAGTTAAGTTACAACGTTATAATACGAATGAAATCTAGGCGACATGGTTTAAAGTAAAGTCAAAAGACGCTCCATGAAATGCACATATACTCGACATCCAATGCAAGTATCAAATAATGAGCGGAAGCATGTATCATGTATCGTTCAAGGACCTGAGAAAAACATAGAAATCTGTCAACGAAAACGTTGGTGAAATCATAGGTTTAAGTAAGTAAGTACAAGTGAACCACAAGATTTGCATCAATGAAATAATAGTAATACATTCCAAAAGTTTGTTTCACGAGCACCCAATTATCAATGCTTAACATTCCTTCCATAGAACCCCATCACAATAGTGTTAGAACATACACTGTTTCTCGAAAATACATTTCATTCGTAAACGGTAGCGAACCGTTTGAATGAGGGTTTGTCAAACCCATATGGCCATATAACATAAGTTCTCGCTTACACCCGGCAAGTGTAACTAATGATAATCGAATTGAGGATTTTTGTTCAAACTCGTATGTAGAATGTTTGTTTTCCTGTACTTGTGTTCACTTAGTAAAAAGAAACGTTTATGTTTTTCTCATCCCAAATGTAAGTGCAAAAGAGTAAAAGTGGGACTATGATCTCACCTTGAGTGTACGAGTAGTAAAGTACTTCGACAAGTAAATGTGTGCAAAGAACAATGCTAGTCTTGACCTAAACAATAGGTCGTATCAATAACGGTAAACACGGTAGGTCAAAGATGTTCAATTAGTCCTATGGCTCGTTACGACTCAATAATGTAGCATGTGAGTCAAGTTGTCATGTTTCATGCAAGGTACAAGTATAAAAACATGTTAGAACGATTGCACAAGTATTTGGTTAAGTTTGATTAAAAGTCAACTTGGTCGGGTCAAAGTCAACAGAAAAGTCAACGGGGTCGGGTTGGATATCCGACAATTTTTCTAAGTTATATAATCATATATGAGCATGTTGGCCAAGTTTCATGTTAATCGGAGGTCCGTAGCATAGCAAACATTTTTATGTCAAATGACCAAGGCGAACAGTCAGTTTTAGCACAATGGGACGGCGTCCCAAAGAGCTAGACGGCGTCCCACAATGAAGGGTGGGATGGCGTCCTGCCATCCTAGACGGCGTCTAGGTTCAAATGGTGGGACGGCGTCCCAAGTATCTGGACGGCGTCCCAAATGCCTTACAGGCCCTGTTTGCTGAATTTCTCAATTGCACGAACCAAAACACAAACCAACACATTTTACAAACCGCGAACAATTAGAACATGTATTTTATATCATCGGAAAGCTCTTTCGACAAGGAACGCAACTAAGCACTTTTCATCAAGCAAAAACATCATATACTATAACCGAAATCCCGTCAAGCGATCAATAGAGGTTTATTTTCAAGTTTCAAGTTTATCAATTTTAATTTAAGTTTCGGGAATCCAATTTATACATATGATATGCCGTTTTGAAGGTAATTAAGCATACAACACAACCTAACACTTACAACTAACATTCCATGTCATTCAAATCATTAAAAGTCCATTTTAAGTTCATGAAACCTTAATCTAAATTCACCAAATTTCATAATCAAGTTTAGGAGGTTTCATTAATCAAACTATACATCATAATGAAGCTAGTAACACTAGAAACACAATTAAAACATGATCTCTTAGCATCAAACAACATATGAACACTCAAATTTCAAGATCAACACACCAAAATTCAAGTTCATGCTAGTTACACTAAAACAACGAGATCGAGCATATAAATCACATAAACAAACTAGACTCGAGCCATAGACACTAATTAACAACCTTATAACTTAAAAATCTCAAGAACACAAGAATTAGTGATTTTAGAAAGTTACCCAAAATTGATGAAATCGGTATGGAAACGAAGAGGAGATCACGAGGAGTTCAAATATGCAATTTGTTTTGATCGAATCCTTCTTGAACGAATTTGGATGATGATTGAAGGTTTGAGGGTTTTGAGAGAAAAAGGGTGAAGTATTATTTGGGAGGTGATAAAATGAATGGAGAGGAAAGAGTTGACTAGTTGACCTAGTCATCTCTTTCTCCATTTGGCAACTTTAGTCCCTCAACTTAGGAAACGGGTACGGGAATTACCTAAACGAGATAATTCAAACGCGTATTAACGAGATGTGTTATAAACATATAACGGAACTTAAATAGTTAAACGGAAAAGTAAATGGAAAAAGGCGGGATGTTACAATATTAGTACTCCGTACATATAAATTGGGACAGAAAATAAACAATTATCGAACATTTTTGATCAGGTTTCAAACAATTAATAAGTGAAATAATTAAATATAATTACTCTAAAAATTTGGGGATTTTTCGGAGAACTTTTATCCGTAACTGTTTAGCAAAGGAGCACGATATAATACTCCCTAATTTAAAAGCTTAATAGGATCCGGCTGCTAACTGTGTATGATATTTGATTGAGTTTACTATTTGCCTTTTAATATTATAATATTTTCTGTTTTCCTTTCACATTCTAACATCTAATCTATGTTTTATATATATACATACTTGCAAGTATGATCAACCATTACCATCTATCATTTTATTTTATGTTTACTCTTGTACGGCCGAGAATCACCATTTTCTCCTTTCGCCATCATCACCTATCATGATCCACCACCTCCATCATTAACGGTTATCACCACGACCCTAACCCTTTCAAAATCTTCTTGTTTCTTTTATGTCGTGATAACCTACAACCGGACACCACCTCATCTTCTAACAACCATCGGTCTCCCACCACCATTCCAACCGTCACCATACTTCACTCCATAACCACTACCACCGCCACCTTCAACTTTACGGCCACCCATCAAAACCGTGAACTACCATGACCCAAAACCACACACTCTCTCTCTCATCTATCTCTCTCTCTTTAGTAACAGTAAAAAAAAAAAACCATCTTCAACCTTTAAAAAAAAAAAACCGACACCCTACACCCACGAAGTTGCTGCCACGCTGTTGTTTCTATTTTCAGTCGAACACCACCATATCCATAATGAACACCATCTAAACCCACTTACCGTTTTTTCTCCTTCGAACCCAAACCACCACCTTTCCACATCAAAAACCACCTCAAGCCACGATTGGCTACTATTACGCTTGTTTCCTGTTTCGTTCAATGAAACCCACTCCGTACTGTTTCCTGTTCGCTATTGTTATTCCCTTTGTTCCAATATTTGCTACGGCTTTGTTCTACTTTATGATGAAGACTATGATGAACGAATATGATGATGCATAGATCTTTTTCTCTCTGTTTATTTTATGTTCCCCACATGCACCTTTTTGAAAGTGAGGTTTATTAAAAATAGTCTTGAATAACTTACTAGTGGAAATTAGAAAAGTGGGGACTCCCGTTTGCTTATTGTCTGTAGCGTAAAAAAAAAAGAGATACAAGGTTGAATTAATTGGCCACTTGAATTTAATTTGGGATTGCAAGTTGAGTGATCATATTTAAACTGGGCCGTGTAAATAATTTTTGGGTTTAAATGAGTGTGTGGGCCGAGATTTGCATTTTTGTATTTGGGCCAAGGCCCTGTTAGGCTAATTGGTGGACCGCAATTTATCTCCTATTTCTTCTTTTGGTTTGGAACGATGACCACGATTATAATAAAGATACGGTTATGATCATGATACTATGATCACGATGAGGATGATGATTACATGGCAATATAGTGATGATATTAGATGATGATAATAAGTGTCAATAAGGTGTTGATGGTAATTAAGAGATGATGATTATGAAACGTGTTTATGATGATAAAAGAATGATGGGTTCGATGATCATAACCGTAATCATGATATATTATGAAGATGGCGAGTTGCGAATTACTTTTATCAATCTAGAAATGGTTATAGTTAGGATGATAAGGATAAGATTATGATTATGATGTTGGTAATAATTAGATGATTTGAAGACGATGATTAAATGATGAATTAAGAGATGAGTAAATGGTGATAACGATTGTTAATATTAATGGTAAATAAGTGACAGTAATGATACACGATGATGATAGTATGAATAACATGGTGATGATTTTAGATTTATGATTTTAATGATGATATGATATAAGAAAGATGATAGACTTGATAATGATGGAGTAATGGTTAGGATGTTATCGGGTTAGCGGGACGTTGCGGGTTCAAATCAGGACTTGGGCATTATTTTTAGGGCTACTTCCTTAAGGTAGTTATTTATTTAATTATTATTATTATTATTATTATTATCATTATTATTATTAGTATTATTAAAATTATTATTAAAAAAATATATCATTAATATTATTAGTATCATTTTTATTAAAAACTATCATTTATATTAAAAGTATCATCATTACTATTATTATTATCATTATTAGGAAGATTATCATATTTATCGAAATTATTATTATTACTATCATTATTATTATTTTGAAATTAATATTATTATTTTCATATTATCAATATTATTATCATAATAACTATTATTATTATTGTAAAATAAAATAACTTTTAGTTATTATTATTATCAATATTATTTTGTCAAATAACTATTAGTTATATAAAGATATATTTACTACATATAACATAACTATATTAATATTTTAATAATAAATATTAATAAATGTAACTTATTAGGATTTTAATGAAACACTTAATTAAGATAACAATTATATCACTATTAATATGTAAATTCGTTCAATTACAATTATATGTGTTAATATATATATAAATGATATAGGTTCGTGAATCCGAGGCCAACCCTGCATTGTTAAATGTCGTTATATGTATTTTTACTACAAAATACATTAGGTGAGTTTCATTTGCTCCCTTTTTAATTGCTTTTGCAATATATATTTTTGGACTGAGAATACATGCGTTGCTTTTATAAATGTTTATAAAATAGACACAAGTACTTAAAAATATATTCTACGTTGAGTTGTACCACTGGCATACTTCCCTGTAGCTTGGTAACTACTATTTACATGGGTATTGTAAACGCGAATCCTGTTGATAGATCTATCGGACCTGACAACCCCAACCGGACTGGACGACCAGTATTCAACGGTTGCACAGTACTTCGTTTTGTAGGCTACACTTGGTACAGTGTAGTGAGATTTCATAATAAAGGGAATATGCGACGTTGATTAATAGTTAAGTATGGTTACCAAGTGCTCAACCACTTAGAATGCTTTACATACACTTGCGAGTGTATTATGTTTATGATAACGGAAATCTTGTGGTCTATTAATATATTAAAATGATTATCATGATAAACCTATGAACTCACCAACCTGTTGGTTGACACTTTTAAGCATGTTTATTCTCAGGTACGAATTAAGTCTTCCGCTGTGCATTTGATCATTTTAAGGACATTACTTGGAGTCGATCATCGCAATGGGACCAAATGTTGACGATTTCATCCAGGTGGATAAGGACGGGTTATTTCAGTTGGTATCAGAGCGATGGTCTTAGCGAACCAGGTCTTGCATTAGTGTGTCTAACTGATAGTCGTTAGGATGCATTAGTGAGTCTGGACTTCGACCGTGTCTGTGTGTCAAAAGTTTTTCTTATCATTTAGTGTCGAAAATTATTTGCTTATCATCCATAAACTCTAGACACTTCTTACTGCCTCTATTGCATAGACAGTGTATAGATAAATTCATATCTTAACGTATCTGTTACTATAGACTTTTCCTGACAACTTCCGTAGATTTCTCCGTAACTTATGAGATTTTAGTATCATATATGCATATGTATATTATGTATTGCAGGGTACTAATCTACGTCCTATAATCTATTTCTTATCAAAAATCCTTCATCTGATCGTACGAGATGAATCCTGCAACCAGTTCGAGTCCCTCAGATTCCGATAACTATTCCGATAATTATTCCGACAGCTATTCCGACATGGATGTTCACCTAAGCTCCGAAAGCAGCGTTACCAAAATAAATCAACCAATCAGCCATCCTCAATTCATCTGATGGATTCGTAGTCTACTCAATCATTGGAGACAAGAAGAAGGTGATCCCTTCCATCCACCACATTGCCCTCTTGGTGAAGAACCTGAA
Organism: Rutidosis leptorrhynchoides; assembly: GCF_046630445.1. Lineage (NCBI taxonomy): Eukaryota > Viridiplantae > Streptophyta > Magnoliopsida > Asterales > Asteraceae > Rutidosis > Rutidosis leptorrhynchoides. Next base: position 3,730,012 of record NC_092335.1, on the reverse strand, counting down.
GCACTTACCGGCGAACCTGTCCGAAGCACCATTTTCATACTCATTTCTGGAATATCTCGCCACGATTATATTCTATTTAAAATTCTAAACCTTATTCATCCGCTCGTTCCGACCGACAATCATCCCGGAATAATATAAGAAATCAACGAGTTTCGCGCCCGAGTTGTAGCCCTGGAAAATATGGTGCAAAATGTACCAGCTTCAACAAAATCACCGCACCAACAGTACCATCAGTTACAGCACCAGTACCTAAGTTTCAACATCACATGCCTCAATATCTCATTCTGTACCTCGAGCATAATCACCGTTCTACGTATCGTTCTATCTACTTTATCTTCGTTCTACATATCGTTCTACATCGATTATCTTCGCTCGACATGGCGATTATGTAATTTCTAAAGTTTTAGAGATTATGTATTCTATATTCTAACGATAAATCAAATGAGTTTAATATCTTATTGACTCATTAAATCGGTGATTACATCTGAAGAAAATATATATGTATGTATATTTTCATAAAGATTGTAATTAAAAATTCTCTCGTACAAACTGTTAATGGTGAAAATATTTTAACGGGTAGGTAATACCCGAGGAATATTTAGATTTCACATTAATAAGTTACATTGTACATTCTTCGAATTTGATTCAACAGTCATTTACTATCCTAATTACAACCACCGATATACGTATTCGTTCACCAAAGAATAACTATTCTCATTCAAATTTAATTTCATATTTGGATTTTGACCTATCAGAATCCAACAAGTGGCATAATGAAGAAAACATTGGAGAAAATAAAATTTGTTAGAAACAAACAAATTAATTATGAGAAATTTTGTTAAGGTTCCACGCTAACTGTTCCTAGCTAACTGTTCCTAGCTAAATGGTTACATTTTATATATCGCAATTTACATTCTCGCAATTTACATTCTCGCAATTTTATTTATCGTCATTTAATTTCTGTTATTTACTTTTACGCACTTTAAATAACGGGACACGTATACAAGGTTTCGACATATCATATTGACCCATCTATATATCTATCTTGGAACAACCATAGACACTCTATATGCAAATGATGGAGTTAGCTATACAGGGTTGAGGTTGATTCCAAAATATATATATATATATATATATATATATATATATATATATATATATATATATATATATATATATATATATATATATATATATATATATAGTTTGAGTTGTGATCAATATTGAGACCGGTACACGGGTCACGATACGTATTAATTAATTTGAATATTATATATTAAACTATATATGAACTATTGGACTATTGGTCTATTAGACTACTAACATTGGACAATTAAAATTAATTAAAATATTGATTATAACATATGAAACTAAACAATTCTTCAAGTTTGCCACTTGATTTCATCTTAAACCTCATTTGTACCTCGACAGTTACAATCCGCGTTCAAATCTTATCATGATTTTTGAAAACACCTCGATCGGGAGGATGAACCAGTCGCACTTCATCTACGGAAGAAAATATTGATGCATATAGTTATGCACCTGAAAAACTCTTGGAACCTGAGTAAGGGCTCAACACGTATCTGTGCTAGCTCCTTTGGCATTGTTATTACCGAAAATAACATTGAAATTTTTTTCAAAGTAGCCAATTTTGTCACAGCTTCAGCAAGTCAACTCCGACTTTTCATCCGAAACAACCTTGATATATATGCGTACTCTTTTATCGTTACCTGAGAACTTTTCATATTCCACCATACTGCCATCAGCATTTAATCATCTCAAAACGCAATTCTCCTAAAAACACCTCGATTTAATAATCGATGACCCAGATCCGTTAAATTTGAAAATGCTGACGAAGCAGCATGTTGTAGATGGTCTTAATGGTCAAAAGTTGATGATAAAGAAGGAAGTGTTAGAAACGCTCTATAGAAAATTTGGTACTGAAAATTGGATTGAACACACCATGAAGGAGTTTGTAGACAATCCACCAAAATTAAACTTGTACTTAACGAATCCAGACGATTCAGTATCTGACGAAATTTATAGCTCCTTAATTAGTCTAAATCCTTGCAGACGAATTTCTTCATCATCTTCTAATCTTAAATATTTTAAATTCTAAGATATCATTGTATCTTTAGTTATAAATATCTTAGATATTTCTGAAGATACCTCCATAAATATCTTTATTCAAAATTACCTATCTCTTCGTGCTATCCGTGTTACGTCATAAATGAAACTATTTTAGTTTCTGAATTTCTTTAAAATTCGAGTTTGAATTATGAATGATTTACTAGAGAAGTGTAGGGAATTGAAGCATGAGTTAGTATAATATAATGATGTCAGGCCAACGTGGTTATATTACAGTAAGTCATGCTAAATTTCTAATGTAACGTGATGATGATTCACAAAACTTACTCTCATCATGTGCCATGTTACATGACTCTTTCATTCTACTTAATCTCTAAGCATATCACGGAATTATTTCCTTGATACTTATGTTCTTCCATAATTCCAACAGTTGCTAATAAATCGTGCTATCACATTTTCTTTCTGATTAGAAGATTTCCTTAAATTCCTTGAATTCCGGAAATTCACCATGACTACGTCAAAAGTTAAGACGAAACTTTTCACTCTTTGTGATAGCTTCACTCGTACGCTTCGCATGATCGAATTGTTTTATCTATATTAATCAATAATGATAAAACACTAGTTATCAACCCTTATTCGTCATGAAAACATTTTTAGTGTTAGCCATGACGACCTCGATCAAATTTCGGGGACGAAATTTCTTTAACGGGTAGGTACTGTCACGACCCGGAAAATTTCGACTAATTTTAAACCAAACTCTCGATACGATTTAGTATTCTTGACACAATAAGCAAAGTCTGTAAGGATTGAGTCTCAAAAAGTTTGAACTGTTTCATATATTCAATTGACCTTCGACTGCTTTTGACGATTCACGAACAATTATTTGTAAATAGATATATATATTTAAATATATATATATATATATATATATATATATATATATATATATATATATATATATATATATATATATATATAATAATTGGATTAATATATTATATGTTTATTTTAGTAGTTAAACTTGCTATTTAAAAGTGTTTATATATAGAAAGAGAATATATTAAAAATAAATGATTCCGAGCCTAATCAATAAACGTCAGTGACACTCGGTTGATGTTTCGTTAGTTTTAACATAGATACAATACATGTTCAAGAAATGATTAAGATAAAAGTTGGACTGTAAATAGATTACGCAGATTTTAGGTTGTTAGAAATATTTTTATATTTTTAAGTTTAAATATTAGTACTCCGTACATATAAATTGGGACAGAAAATAAACAATTATCGAACCTTTTTGATCAGGTTTCAAACAATTAATAAGTGAAATAATTAAATATAATTACTCTAAAAATTTGGGGATTTTTCGGAGAACTTTTATCCGTAACTGTTTAGCAAAGGAGCACGATATAATACTCCCTAATTTAAAAGCTTAATAGGATCCGGCTGCTAACTGTGTATGATATTTGATTGAGTTTACTATTTGCCTTTTAATATTATAATATTTTCTGTTTTCCTTTCACATTCTAACATCTAATCTATGTTTTATATATATACATACTTGCAAGTATGATCAACCATTACCATCTATCATTTTATTTTATGTTTACTCTTGTACGGCCGAGAATCACCATTTTCTCCTTTCGCCACCATCACCTATCATGATCCACCACCTCCATCATTAACGGTTATCACCACCACCCTAACCCTTTCAAAATCTTCTTGTTTCTTTTATGTTGTGATAACCTACAACCGGACACCACCTCATCTTCTAACAACCATCGGTCTCCCACCACCATTCCAACCGTCACCATACTTCACTCCATAACCACTACCACCGCCACCTTCAACTTTACGGCCACCCATCAAAACCGTGAACTACCATGACCCAAAACCACACACACTCTCTCTCATCTATCTCTCTCTCTTTAGTAACAGTAAAAAAAAAAACCCATCTTCAACCTTTAAAAAAAAAAAACCGACACCCTACACCAACGAAGTTGCTGCCACGTTGTTGTTTCTATTTTCAGTCGAACACCACCATATCCATAATGAACACCATCTAAACTCACTTACCGTTTTTTTCTCCTTCGAACCCAAACCACCACCTTTCCACATCAAAAACCACCTCAAGCCACGATTGGCTACTATTATGCTTGTTTCCTGTTTCGTTCAATGAAACCCACTCCGTACTGTTTCATGTTCGCTATTGTTATTCCCTTTGTTCCAATATTTGCTACGGCTTTGTTCTACTTTATGATGAAGACTATGATGAACGAATATGATGATGCATAGATCTTTTTCTCTCTGTTTATTTTATGTTCCCCACATGCACCTTTTTGAAAGTGAGGTTTATTAAAAAATAGTCTTGAATAACTTACTAGTGGAAATTAGAAAAGTGGGGACTCCCGTTTGCTTATTGTCTGTAGCATAAAAAAAAAAAGAGATACAAGGTTAAATTAACTGGCCACTTGAATTTAATTTGGGATTGCAAGTTGAGTGATCATATTTAAACTGGGCCGTGTAAATAATTTTTGGGTTTAAATGAGTGTGTGGACCAAGATTTGCATTTTTGTATTTGGGCCAAGGCCCTGTTAGGCTAATTGGTGGACCGCAATTTATCTCCTATTTCTTCTTTTGGTTTGGAACGATGACCATGATTATAATAAAGATACGGTTATGATCATGATACTATGATCACGATGAGGATGATGATTACATGGCAATATAGTGATGATATTAGATGATGATAATAAGTGTCAATAAGGTGTTGATGGTAATTAAGAGATGATGATTATGAAACGTGTTTATGATGATAAAAGAATGATGGGTTCGATGATCATAACCGTAATCATGATATATTATGAAGATGGCGAGTTGCGAATTACTTTTATCAATCTAGAAATGGTTATAGTTAGGATGATAAGGATAAGATTATGATTATGATGTTGGTAATAATTAGATGATTTGAAGACGATGATTAAATGATGAATTAAGAGATGAGTAAATGGTGATAACGATTGTTAATATTAATGGTAAATAAGTGACAGTAATGATACACGATGATGATAGTATGAATAACATGGTGATGATTTTAGATTTATGATTTTAATGATGATATGATATAAGAAAGATGATAGACTTGATAATGATGGAGTAATGGTTAGGATGTTATCGGGTTAGCGGGACGTTGCGGGTTCAAATCTGGACTTGGGCATTATTTTTAGGGCTACTTCCTTAAGGTAGTTATTTATTTAATTATTATTATTATTATTATCATTATTATTATTATTAGTATTATTAAAATTATTATTAAAAAAAAATATATCATTAATATTATTAGTATCATTTTTATTAAAAATTATCATTTATATTAAAAGTATCATCATTACTATTATTATTATCATTATTAGGAAGATTATCATATTTATCAAAATTATTATTATTACTATCATTATTATTATTTTGAAATTAATATTATTATTTTCATATTATCAATATTATTATCATAATAACTATTATTATTATTATTATTGTAAAATAAAACAACTTTTAGTTATTATTATTATCAATATTATTTTGTCAAATAACTATTAGTTATATAAAGATATATTTACTACATATAACATAACTATATTAATATTTTAATAATAAATATTAATAAATGTAACTTATTAGGATTTTAATGAAACACTTAATTAAGATAACAATTATATCACTATTAATATGTAAATTCGTTCAATTACAATTATATGTGTTAATATATATATAAATGATATAGGTTCGTGAATTCGAGGCCAACCCTGCATTGTTAAATGTCGTTATATGTATTTTTACTACAAAATACATTAGGTGAGTTTCATTTGCTCCCTTTTTAATTGCTTTTGCAATATATATTTTTGGGCTGAGAATACATGCGTTGCTTTTATAATTGTTTATAAAATAGACACAAGTACTTAAAAATATATTCTACGTTGAGTTGTACCACTGGCATACTTCCCTGTAGCTTGGTAACTACTATTTACATGGGCATTGTAAACGCGAATCCTGTTGATAGATCTATCGGGCCTGATAACCCCAACCGGACTGGACGACCAGTATTCAACGGTTGCACAGTACTTCGTTTTGTAGGATACACTTGGTACGGTGTAGTGAGATTTCATAATAAAGGGAATATGCGACGTTGATTAATAGTTAAGTATGGTTACCAAGTGCTCAACCACTTAGAATGCTTTACATACACTTGCGAGTGTATTATGTTTATGATAACAGAAATCTTGTGGTCTATTAATATATTGAAATGATTATCATGACAAACCTATGAACTCACCAACCTGTTGGTTGACACTTTTAAGCATGTTTATTCTCAGGTACGAATTAAGTCTTCCGCTGTGCATTTGATCATTTTAAGGACATTACTTGGAGTCGATCATCGCAATGGGACCAAATGTTGACGATTTCGTCCAGGTGGATAAGGACGGGTTGTTTCAAATGCAATCACTTCGGCATGATTTGATGATGTTGCAACCAGTGTTTGTTTTTGAGAACGCCATGATATTGCGGTACCTCCATTTAGGAATACATATCTATTTTGAGATTTAGCTTTATGTGGATCGGATAAATAACCTGCATCTGCATAACCAACCAAATCTTGTTTCGATTCGTTAGAATAAAATAATCCTAAATCAGTAGTTCCTCGAAGGTATCGAAATATGTGTTTGATCTCATTCCAATGTCTTTTGGTAGGAGCTGAGCTGAACCTTGCCAACAAATTAACTGCAAAAGAAATGTCAGGTCTTGTACAATTTGTAAGATACATAAGAGCTCCAATTGCACTAAGATATGGTACTTCTGGTCCCAGGATATCTTCATGATCTTCACAGGGACGAAATGGATCAGTGTCAACATTAACAACCATAGGAGTACTTAACGGTTTTGCCTTGTCCATATTGAAACGTTTTAAAATCTTTTCAGTATATGTTGTTTGATGTACAAGTAAACCATTAGGCATATGCTCAATTTGTAAACCAAGGCAATACTTGGTTTTTCCGAGATCTCTCATTTCAAATTCTTTCTTTAGAAGTTGAATGGCTTCATGGATCTCTTTATTTGTACCTATAATGTTAAGATCATCAACATAAACAGCTATGAACACATATCCGGATGTTATTTTCTTAATGAAAACACATGGGCAAATAAGATTATTGGTATACCATTTGCTTATCAAGTAATCACTTAATCATTTATACCACATGCGATCCGATTGTTTCAACCCATATAAAGACCTTTGTAACTTGATTGAGTACATTTCTTTGGGTTTTACATTGGTTGCTTCTGATACCTTAAATCCTTCAGGTATCTTCATATATATATCACTATCAAGTGATCCATATAGATAAGCAGTCACAACATCCATGAGATGCATTTCTAAATTTTTAGAAACTGCCAGACTGATTAAGTATCTAAAAGTAATTGCATCCATAACAGGAGAATAAGTTTTCTCATAATCAACTCCTGGTCTTTGAGAAAAACCTTGAGCTATAAGTCTAGCTTTATACCTTGTAACTTCATTTTTCTCATTTTTTTTTGCACAAAAACTTATCTATATCCCACAGGTTTCACATCTTTAGGTGTGAGAATGATAGATCCAAAAACTTTTCTTTTATTGAGCGATTCAAATTCAGCTCGTATTGCTCATTTCCAATGATCCCAATCATGTCTATTTTGACATTCCATGACAGATTTTGGTTCTAGATCATCATCATCATTCATGATGTCATATGCAACATTATAAGAAAATATCTCATCAAGATTTTTCATTTCATTTCGATTTCATAATATTTTTGAATGTGCATAATTGATTGAAATTTTGGTATTGACATCATCAATCTCCTCTGCAGAAGGAGTATTGATTTGTGGTTCTTCTTGAACACTTTCTTTTACCTCATTATCAGCTGATTTTCTTTTTCGAGAATTTTTATCTTTGGAACCAATTGGTCTCCCACGTTTCTGGCGTGGCAACGACTCAAGAGTGACATTATTGCCAGCTTTTGAAATTTCAATTCGAGCTGGAGCTTTACTGCTGGTATATATGATTTAGTCACTCTTTTTGTATCTGTAAATGCATCAGGCAATTTATTCGCAAGTTCTTGCATATGCATTATTTTTTTGAACTTCGGTCTCGCATTCTTTTGTGCGAGGATCAAGATACATTAATTGAGGTTCACACCATGAAATATCATTTTCTTTATTTTTTATTTCTCCCCCTAATCTAGGGAACAATGTTTTATTAAAGTGACAATCAGCAAAACGTGCTGTAAAAACATCACCCGTCATGGGTTCAATATATCTTATGATTGAAGATGTTTCATATCCAACATATATTCCCATCCTTCTTTGATGACCCATTTTAGTGCGCTGTGGTGGTGCGATAGGAACATAAACCGCACAACCAAATGTTCTAATGTGGAAAATATTTGGCTGATGGCCAAAAGCAAGTTGCAAGGGAGAATATGTATGACTTGCACTTGGTCTAATGCGAATTAATGATGCAGCATATAAAATTACATGACCCCATACAGATACTGGGAGTTTTGTTCTCATTATCAATGGTCTAGCTATTAACTGCAATCGTTTAATTAGTGATTCGGCTAAACCATTTTGTGTATGTACATGAGCAACAGGATGTTCAACAACAATCCCAATAGACATGCAAAAATCATTAAATGCTTGAGATGTAAACTCACCAGCATTATCCAATCTCACCCTTTTAATAGTATAATCAGGGAAATGTGCTCTCAATTTAATAATTTGAGCAAGAAATTTTGCAAATGCCATGTTTCGACTTGATAATAGACAAACATGAGACCATCTACTAGATGCGTCTATTAGGACCATGAAATATCTAAATGGTCCACATGGTGGATGAATTGGTCCACATATATCACCTTGAATTCTTTCAAGAAACATTGGTGATTCTTTTTCAACCTTAAGAGGTGATGGTCTTATTATTAATTTTCCAAGTGAGCATGATGTACATGGGATAATTGCATCATGAGGGATCTTTTGATCCGTCAATGGATGTCCATGTGTATTTTGAATTATTCTTTTCATCATTGTTGATCCCGGGTGGCCTAATCTTTCATGCCACAGATTTATCATTACAGGATCACATGCCTTTTCATTAACTACCATGTGTGTTTCTGGTACATTTATATATGTATAATGTAAACCAGAACTAAGTCTTGGTAGTTTTTCAATCACATGCTTCTTGTCAGTGATACTTAAATATTTATCATTTTCTGTAGTCACTGACTGATAATCATATCCATTTTGGTATATGTCAGAGAAGCTTAACAAATTTCTCTTTGACATGGGAGAAAATAAGACATTTTTTATCAGAAAATTTGTACCATTTGGTAACATGAATTTTGCCTTTCCCATTCCTTTTATTAAATTCGCAGGACCTGATATAGTATGTACCGTTCCTTCTGTTGCTTTAAAATCAGTGAAATATTTTTTAGATTTGAGTATAGTGTGTGTGGTACCACTGTCTGCAATACAAAGATCCCCACCATTTGACTGATTTTGCACTCCAGTAGTGTACATCATGAACTTCAAAATATGAGAAAAAATAATGAGTACATAATTCATCAATATATTACATTCAAAAATATGTTACAAACGAAAATACATAATAAGAAAACATATAGTAAAGTAGATATGGTATAGATCATAAATCTACATCCATTTATTTGATATGGACATATAATAGAAAATTTATTCATTAAAGTAGTCACTTGTTGGCTCAGTGATTTTTGTATCAAGGTCATCCACAAGGTTTGTCTCTTTTCCTTTTCCTTTTAGGGATTCCTGATATTGATTAACAGAATATTAATTTGTTCGACAGTTTTTAGACCAATGTCCAATTTTACCACATCGATAACAAGAATCTTCAATATTCTTTGAAGAGCTTCCTTCAACATTATGATTTGTGGGATTGTATAGTGGTTGAAATTTATAATTTTGTGAATTATTATTTCTTTGTCCACGACCACGACCACCGTAACCATTACGACCACGACCACCACCACGACCATTACTATAAGGGTGATTTCGAACATAGTTATGATTTTTATTATTGTTATGGTAATTTCCATGATGATAGTTTTGGCCAATATGACCACGACCTCGTCCACGTCCTCGTCCAGGTGCATTTCTTTTTTTGTTATTATTGTTAATAGCATTAGCTTCAGGGAATGCTAGCGCATCCGTAGGACGAGATTCTTGATTCTTCATCAGTAATTCTTTATTCACTTCTGCAACTAAGAGATAAGTTTGAAGTTTGGAAAAAGTTTTGTAATTCTGCAATCTTAAATTTTCTTGTATAGTAATGTTTGCAGAATGCATTGTGGAGAAAGTTTTTTCCATCATATCAGCATCACTTATTTCTTGACCACAGAATTGAAGCTTTGAACGGATCTTGAACATGGCCGAGCTGTATTCACTTACCTTTTTAAAGTCTTGGAACCTTAGATTTCTCCATTCTTCCCTCGCAGCTGGGAGTAATATTTCCTTTTGATTATCGAATCTACTCTTGATACTTTCCCATAAAACATGTGGATCTTTGATAGTGAGATACATATGTTTTAAGGTGATATCAATATGTTTGCGAATAAAAGCAATTGATTTTAATTTATCTTGATCAGAACAAGTATTGTTTTCTTTTAAAGTTTCTAGAATACCCAATGATCCAAGATTTATTTCTACATCCATGACCCATGATGTGTAGTTTGTTCCCGATACGTCTAGGGCATCAAACTCAAGCTTTGATAATTTGACATTTTCTATTTTCAGAAAGATGAACAACATAAATTATAATCATAATCAATTTCTAATCATAGACAAATAATAAAATGAAATTAGAATTATTTTAAATTCATAAGTAGCAAACAACAGAATAATGACATGATTACAAATGATAAAACCACAAGAGCAGGATATAATATAGGTTCACCCGGTGATATATTAGTAACAATGATAATAGTTAGTATGACCAATACAATAGGAAAAATCATCCTTGTGTGAATCATCTTTACAAAAAAAAAATTTGATGGTGGTAATATGAGAAAATGAAGATTGATTTGTAAAAATGTGAAAACGGAGATGTTTATTTTATATTTGAAAAATATAGTCGTTGTAACGTCGTCAGTTGACGTTAACAACCGTTATGTATATATGACCATTGTAACGTCGTTAGTTGACGTTAACGACTGTTATGTACTTGTTGTATTAATAATAATTTTTAATAAAAGAATTTTATTAGTACAAATACGATTACTATAAATATATTTAGTATAAATACGTTTAGTATAAATATGAAGATTAAGAGAATAAACATATTATGCATAAATAATAATTTTAAGAATAAACATTAGTATGCATGAAATAAATAATGATTAATTGCATAAGTAATCATAAATGTTAGATAACATAAATATAAATGTTAGTGAAGTTAATAAGGGTTAGATTAGGCGGTATAACCGACCATATATAACTTAAATAACATAAATATAAATGTTAGTGAAGTTAGTAAAAGTTAGATTACATAAATATAATTCAGGCGGTATAACCGACCATATATAACTTAAATAACATAAATATAAATGTTAGTGAAGTTAATAAAAGTTAGATTACATAAATATAATTCAGGCGGTATAACCGACCATATATAACTTAAATAACATAAATATAAATGTTAATGAAGTTAATAAAAGTTAGATTACATAAATATAATTCAGGCGGTATAACCGACCATATATAACTTAAATAACATAAATATAAATGTTAGTGAAGTTAATAAAAGTTAGATAATTTCTTACCTTAATTAGTGACGTGTGCTTGCTTAGATAAACCTTGATTATACGGAGCACTTCGTGCTGATAACGTGTTATAATTCAGTAGGCTTATAACTACCTTTAGTGGCCTGGTTCTTGACTGTAGACTACTAACAAGTATATAGAGAGAATATGAGAGAAGTATGTGTTTCTTATATCTCTTTAGAAGTGTGCACATAACACATATATATTTATACTCAAAAAATCTACTATACAATATCTATAATCTATAATAATAATAAAATTAGCATCCACAATTGACTTTTATGACACTTTTAGCAATTTCTCTCCCTTAAAAAGCTTTAAGCTCATTTAATTAAACGGAGTTTTATACTTGGTATTAATAAGAGCATTTTTATAAAAGTTAAAAGAGCATTTTTATAAAAGTTAAAAAATGTGAAAAGTTTGCTGCCAAACATATACAATGTAAGCGGGTTTTTTGTGTGTGTATGTGTGATTATTTGGATTCCAATAATATCTTCTACTCCGTATATCACATCGCATGCAACTTATTTTCACATAAAAATGACAAGCCACTTCCTTTTTATTTCTTGGTCTAGTGAAATTGTGAAAGAGACCTTGCGTGTATAATGTAAAATGAAATTAATCGAAATTTGGAATCAACATTTATGATATAACTTAAGAAATGTATTTGAATTAATGGAGATTAAGATTAAGATTCATACATCGTAAAGCTTTATATTATACGGAGTATTATTATTATTTATTATATTAAATTAAATATTAAATTAATATTTGATTAAAAATCATACATCGTAAAACATTATGGTTTCGTTTGGTTCTTAGAATAACTTTTGAAATGATAAAATTGATAAAAGAATTTAATATCTTAACAGAAATAACATTTATAAAAATTAAGATACAATTCAAATTAAGTTGATTCTGAATCAAAAATCATATCTTGAAAGCTAAGCTAGTATGTTACCTGGTACAAAAATAGATTCAATGATACCGTGGTTCATTTAATTTTTTAATTTACGTAATAGAAATGTGGCACCGACAGTATTACGAGATGGAATCTTTTTAAGGCAAGAAGTGGTTTGCTTTTAAACGGACCGACCTTTTTATTTTTTGTAATGTATCCACAACCTTATAATTGTTCCTCGAAATTACGCACGACCCTTTACCTATAACTTCCAGATTAATTATTAAATACTAAATACTACTCCCTCCGTCCCGGATTAATTGTCCAGTATTCCTTTTTGAGACGTCCCGAATTAATTGTCCACTTCCAAATATGGAAAGTAATTTTGATAAAGTTACAATATTGTCCCTAATGAATTAATTAAATTACAAAGGTGAAAGAGATTTCTAATTAATTAGTTGAGGGTAAAACAGTAAAGTAAGAAAAAAGTACAGAAAAAGTACAGTGTGATAATGACATTTCTTAAACTGTGTGTTTTTTGTCTGGGGACAATTGATCTGGGACGGAGGGAGTATTTTCAAACTTAAGTTCAAGTGTGCATTTATAATTTGACGATAGAGAGATGACAATATACTGACATCAGTGCTTACTAAACCCGAGTTAATACGTATCATCTTCTTTGAATAGAGTTGGAATAGGGTAACCAATTTTGCGGTCCAATTGTTGTAATTAGTTCATGTACATCATATATATTATAGCGGGTTTTAACTGCTTTTACATCTAAAAATTTATCTTATAAATATGGAAAATGCTAACTGTAGCCCTAAGGGCTACGTTTAAGCTTATCAAATTTAATTTTATTCCATTTATATAACACTATCCTCTATGAATAACATTATTCCTTAAATTAGATAAGGAAAGCCGATATTAAAAAAAGAATATTTATACTTTGTAATTAATTAACCAGAGTTTTTAAACCTAAATTTGGTAAGCTTAAATGTAGCCCTAAGGGCTACGTTTAGCATTTTCCGATAAGTATAACTAATTTATATCCCGTGACTTCGCGGGATCTTTCATAAAAATATTATCAAACGACGTAACGATGATTAAACATTTGTAGATATATTGTGATATGGATCTGAAATATAGTTAATCTTATAATAATAATTTGACTTCCAAATGGTTCGATATTGCCAATTCCAGCCATACAACCAACAACATCTTGGTCAGTGTCATATAAGAAAAGCATAAGCTAGAATACAATGAGCTTTTGTCTAAGTAAAGAAAATGAAAATCCATGAACTTTGGTTGAATGGTTCCTTAAGTCTCTCATATGTTGGGAGGTGATAAATCCCCCAATGATTTTACTACTTCCACTCAATTTATATAAACTTTCCTAAAATGCCCTCATAAAATAAATATGTAATATTGTTACTTTTACATTTCTAAATGTATTCAACTTCTGCTCTATTTCGTTTACCCCTTTCTATCTCTTTCTTCTTCTTGTTTCTTCTCTCTCTTGTTTTTTCTCTCTATCTGAAAAAAAAAAAACAAAAACCTGACCTTTAACAAACATCCAACTTCTCTCTCACCCCAACCCAGCCACCGCCACCATCCTAGCACCTTCGGCCGACGCAACAACACCCTACAACCTCCGACCACCGTCGTTGAAGATGTAGCCTGAAACTTAAACTTCTCCTCCGCCAACTGCTGATCACCGCCGTCATCCACCACCGTTGTGGTCACCTCCTCCGGTTTCACTCTCTCTCTTCTTACCGGAGCAAACTCATAAAAATGGGTTTTATAAAATGGTGGGTTTTACAAGGTTTTATAAATGGGTTTTATGATTTTACAAAGAATTCCAGTCAAGGGGTGCGTTTGATGAGTGACGGTGACGGTGCGTTTGATGGCCAACGATGATGCAAACCTGTATGGTTGCGTTCTTCTGAAGCAAACGAGTTTAATGGTGGTGGTTTCGTGATTTACTTCTCCATAATCATGTTTAAAGTGGGTTTTTAGATTTTAGGAAAGTTGAAGATATCTATCCACCTTGAAGATTGTCTCTCACTTATGGTTTACCTCGAGGAGTAAAAAATTTAGTGGGAGTTTTGATAATTGGAGAGAAAATCCATGGAGTTTGATACCCACTGCATAAATATTAGGCGTTGGTTTAAGAGGAGGTGGTTTGGGTTATGGTGTAATCTACTCATGTAATCTATCATATGTATCTCACTCCTTGTAGGTTTTGTTTGTACCAAATATTATCAATGGAATAAATCTCCTTCAGCTTTAAAAAAAGAAAATAGATTTTAGGAAAGTTAGAAAGTGAAAGAGAAATGCAGAGGTGAGAGAAATAAAAAAAAAATGATGAAAAGTATTTTAGGTAGTTACTTGAAAAAATGTTGGATGAAGTAAAAATAGAGGTGGAAATATAAATTCCCACTCCTTCATATGCGCTCTGAAGCTGTACAACTATAATCACCACTTCAATTATTACTCAACCCGCTTATCATATACGGAGTAATCTTTATCCATCTGTGAAGTTGAGTAATTCTCTTAGAATCTAATAATACTTAGTTACTTACATATATATACATTTAAAACTACAAAATAGAGAAGTATGTACCATAATGAATGTAATTATAGGCATAGGCATGTAGCCCCATATGATTAGTCTAGAGTATGATCTGTAAGGATATTAGGACCCAAAACAACGCAAGTGATTCAACAAGATCACTCACCGATAGTAATTCTACAAGATTACTAACCCACTTAATGAACGAAAGATTATAAATGCAAGAAATGTAAATCGACACAAGAGATAACGTCAGTATACATTATATGCAATCGTTGTGATTGCTTTAGTCCACGGACCAACTAGAGAATGTATTTACTGAATATTTGTGGTGTGTTTACAATGAGTTACAAGAGGGTCTATTTATAGAATGATTTAAGGAGTCAGCTAAAAACAATTCCTTGAAGCTTCATGTGAGTTTCCTGACAGCTTAAATGAGGCTACATGTGAGTTTCCTGACAGCTTCGTGGAAGCTACATGTGAATTTCCTCACAACTTCGTGGAAGATACATGTGAGTTTCCTAACAACTTCGTAGAAGCTACATGTGCGTTTCCTAACAACTTCGTGGAAGCTTCGTGTGAGTTTCCTGAAATCTTCCCTCTAATTGTTTAAAGTTCTCCATATCTCCAACAATCTCTCACTTGGAGACTTTGAACAAACCCAACCTTCGTCAACCCAAAATATCAACGACCTAACCAAGAACGTTAAACCACCATTATACCGCCAAACTCCATTTGGGACACGCACACTCAACACATACTTCGGATGAGCAGACTTTCGATACAAGGTCTTCAACACTACTTGTTAGAATTGAAACATTAACTCTCTAATTCTCTAGTTGGGGTCTTCTCTCATCAATTCATTAGAAGACCAATTGAGGTAATGCAAAACCTCAATTTCTCTGTCGTAACAACCTTAGTAAACATATCAGCAAGATTCTTCGTACCAAGGATTTCCTCCAATAATAAAGTACCATCATTTATATGTTGTCGAATAAAATAATACCTTATCTTGATGTGTTTCGTACGACTATGAAACGCCGGATTCTTCCCAAGATGTATTGCACTTTGATTATCACAATACAAGACGCAATCGTCTTGTCTTTTACCCAACTCACCTTAGAAGTTCTTCAACCAAACAAGCTCTTTAGAAGCTTCTGCAATAGCCATATATTCGGCCTCGGTAGTTGACAAAGCAACACTCTTTTGTAGTCGAGACATCCAACTAACCGCCGTCTTCCCTATTGTGAAAACATAACCCGTTGTGCTTTTCGCCGAATCATCACATCCACCCAAATCAGCATCCGCATAACCCCTAAGTATGAGATTGTTTTTGGAGAAACACAATCCCATATTAGAAGTACCTTTCAAATAACGAAGCAACCATTTGACCACTTCCCAATGCTCTTTTCCCGGATTAGACATATAACGACTTACAACTCCCACTGCTTGAGAAATATCGGGTCGTGTACAAACCATGGCATATATAATACTACCCACGGCCGATGCATATGGAACCTTTTCCATCTCCATTTTGTCTTCTTCCGTTTTAGGTGATTGACTTTTCGATAGCTTTATCGTGCTACTCAAAGGCATAGAACGAGCCTTTGAATTTTTCATGTTAAACCTCTCTACAACTTTCTCAATATATTTGGATTGAGACAAGTATAGAGTACCCTTCACACGATCACGCATAATACTCATGCCAAGTATTTGCCTAGCACCACTAAGATCTTTCATATCGAACTCATGGGAAAGTAATCCTTTCAACTTGTTGATTTCGGACATGTTGGAACCTGCAAGTAACATGTCATCAACATACAACAATAAGATTATGTAAGAAGACTTGAATTTCTTCAAGTAGCAACAGTGATCTGCTTCACATCTTAAGAAACCAATCTTCTTCATAAACTCGTCAAACTTCAAGTACCATTGCCGAGGTGCTTGCTTCCATCCATACAAACTTTTCTTTAGCTTACAAACCCACTTCTCTTTACCCTTTACCTCAAAGCCCTGGGGTTGCCTCATATAGATCTCTTCATCAAGGTTACCATGTAAGAATGCGGTCTTCACATCTAGTTGCTCTAGATGTAAGTCCTCAGATGCAACCATAGAAAGTACCAAACGAATAGTAGTCATCTTCACCACCGGTGAAAATATCTCTTGGTAGTCAACTCATTTCTTTTGTTGAAAGCCTTTAACCACCAAACGAGCCTTGTACCTTTTCTTGCCATCCAACTCATTCTTGATTCGATACACCCATTTACTTTGCAACGTCCTTTTATCATGAGGTAACTTCACTAGTGACCAAGTTTTATTCTTCTCAAGTGACCCCATCTCTTCTTTCATGGCAAGCTCCCATTGTATGGATTCTTTTGTCTTCCTTGCCTCAAAGTAACTTTCGAGTTCACCATTCTCGGTATAGAGCAAGTAGTTTGCTGATGGAGAATACCTAGGATTAGGTTTGGGCACTCTAGTCGAGTATCTTAGTGTAGGAGCAACCGAAATGGTTGGACCGGTTTCATTTGTGTCCTCCTCATCACTAGAACTCGCACTATGTTCGGAATCATCACCGCTTTCTGAATCATTTCCATCATTAGCATTTTCTGACGCCTCACCGTTAATTGGCAATTCATTGTTACCCGTACTCCCACTAGAACCTGCAAAATCATCAATAGAAACATCGTCAAAAGTAACATGACCCGGTTTAGGACTCCCCATTTCCGGTTTGCCATAAACCGAATCTTCATCAAAGGTAACATCACGAGAACGAATCACTTTTCTAGCCTCGTTATCCCAACAATGATAACCCATTTCATCCGACTCGTAACCTATGAAAGTACACTTCTTTGACTTAGCTTCAAGCTTGTCTCTATCCGCATCTTTGGTCTTCACATAAGCATTACACCCAAAGATCCTAAGGTGATTATAACTCACCTTCTTACCTTGCCATTCTTCCTCGGGAATTCGGAAACTCAACGGTGTTGAGGGTCTCCTGTTTATCAAATAAGCCGCCGTATTAACCGCATCTGCCCAAAACATCTTAGGCAAACCGGCATGTAGTCTCATACTTTTAGCCCTTTCATTTAACGTACGATTCATACGTTCGGCGACCCCATTGTGTTGCGGTGTCTCTGGTACCGTTTTTAACATTCTAATACCGAGCTTTGCACAATGGTCTTTAAACTCAAGACTACCATATTCCCCTCCATTATCCGACTTCAAGCACTTGACCTTCAAGTTAGTCTCATTTTCTACCATAGCTTTCCACTTCACAAATGTATTAAATACATCAGATTTAGCTTTAAGAAAATAAACTCATACCTTTCGAGTGGAGTCGTCAATGAAGGTGACATAATAGCGAGAACCTCCATGTGATTCTACATTGGTTGGACCAAACACATCCGTATGAACAAGCTCCAATTTCTCCAACTTAGGAGCATTTTCCGATTTCTCAAAAGTCACCTTCTTTTGCTTTCCATATACACATGGTTTGCAAAATCCAAGTTCTACCTTTTTCAAATCTGGAATTCTCCCACTCGAAACAAGCATCTTCATACCCTTCTCACTCATATGCCCGAGTCTTCGGTGCCATAGAGTTGATTCGGACTCAACATTAATCGTAGCAACCACCGTGTCTTCATCAAACACTTCAACCATATAAAGAGTTCCCCTTTTATGTCCACGAGCCATGACACAACTACCCTTAACCACCTTCCATTGGCGGTTTTCAAAAGTAACCACGTTACCTTCATCATCTAATTGACCAACCAAAATAAGTTTCCTTTTTAATTTAGGAATGTACCTTACGTTTTTCAAGGTCCAATTAGAGCCAAGAGTAGTCTTCAATACAACATCTCCAATGCCCTCTATATTGAGTTGTTTGTCATCCGCCAATCTCACCTTGCCTTGATATAGACGAAAATTCTTCATCATGCTTTTGACATGAGTAGCATGAAACGAAGCTCCCGAATCCAAAATCCAAGACTCCATAGAATTTTCAACACTACATAAAAGTGCATCATCACTTTCTTCCTCGGTCAAGTTCACACCTTTCGCCGGACCATTTTTACAATTCCTTTGAAAGTATCCTTTTTGATTGCAACCCCAACAAACAGCTTCACTTCTATCTTTCGATGGATACCTCTTCTTAGACTTCTTTCTACCCTTCTTCTCATCGCGATCAAATTTCCTACCACGGTTGTCGGTACTTAACAAAGAACCGGATGTCGATTCCCCCGAGTTTCTCCTATGAGTATCTTCACCAAGAATCAAATCCCTTATTCCTTCAATCGCTAGCTTAGTAGTTCCCGTAGAGCTACTAACTGCGGTAACCGTACCCGACCAACTTTCCGGTAATGATGAAAGCAAGATTAGTGCCTTTAACTCATCATCAAACACAATATATACCGATGCTAACCTCGATATGATGTTGTTGAACTCGTTGATATGATCTGTTACACTCGTACCTTCCTTCATCTTCGTATTGAACAATTGTCGCATGAGAAAAACCTTATTAGAAGCGGTAGGTTTCTCATACATGTTAGAGAGTGCTTTCAAGAAAGCAAACGTCGTCTTCTCATTCATAACGTTGTATGCAACATTCTTAGCAAATGAAAGACGAATCGCACCCAAAGCTTGACGATCCAAAAGCGTTCAATCGGCATCGTTCATGCTTTCGGGCTTGGTCTCTAACAGAGGTTGATGTAGCTTCTTTTGATACAAGTAATCTTCAATTTGCATCTTCTAGCCATAGTCTCTCCCATCGAATCGGTCGATTCTAAAATTTCCGTCTTCCGCCATCGTACCCAAAGTCGAAACCTTGAGCTCTGATACCAGTTGTAAGGATATTAGAACCCAAAACAACGCAAGTGATTCAACAAGATCACTCACCGATAGTAATTCTACAAGATTACTAACCCACTTAATGAACTAAAGATTATAAATGCAAGAAATGTAAATCGACACAAGAGATAACGTCAGTATACATTATATGCAATCGTTGTGATTGCTTTAGTCCACGGACCAACTAGAGAATGTATTTACTGAATATTTGTGGTGTGTTTACAATGAGTTACAAGAGGGTCTATTTATAGAATGATTTAAGGAGTAAGCTAAAAACAATTCCTTGAAGCTTCATGTGAGTTTCCTGACAGCTTCATGGAGGCTACATGTGAGTTTCCTGACAGCTTCGTGGAAGCTACATGTGAATTTCCTCACAACTTCGTGGAAGCTACATGTGAGTTTCCTAACAACTTCGTAGAAGCTACATGTGAGTTTCCTAACAACTTCGTGGAAGCTTCGTGTGAGTTTCCTGGAATCTTCCCTCTAATTGTTTAAAGTTCTCCATATCTCTAACATGATCAGCATGCTCTAAGACCTACTTGTATAGACTTTGTCTGAAAACTGGTGCTCTTAGAATTTCTTACAAGTTAATAAAGGTGCTATATGCACCAAGTTAATAAATAAAGATACAGTGAAACCTCTATAAATTGATAATGTTGGGACCGAGATATTTTATTAATTTAGCGGAATATTATTATATCGATAAATTAATAAATTATCAATTTAAAAAATTGGCTTATATTTGTGAGCAAGTCTCAAATTAATGCACCGGCATTCGAAATTATCATGTCCGTTGTTGGTACAATTTTTCGTATAGCGGCTGTAAGGTACCAGTACAAGACAATAGCTGCTCAGCGTGTGGCGTATACTGTTGATTGTTGTTTGCCCTCGAGAAATAATCTCTGCAGACCCGGAACACAGATATAAGATCTGTGGGGTGGCCTCAATCAATCTGTGGACCAATCTGTAATGATCCGTCTAGCGTATTGCTGCTAAGCGGTTAATGTGCTTTTAGAGTGAGAAAGAAATGTGTGAGAGAGAAATTGTACTTCTCTCTGACTGAAGTTCAGATTAGAATGATGTGAAATGTGGTGACCCAGGGGGTATATTTATAGGCGTAAAATATCCAAAATTCACGGGATACACGTGTCAATCACTGAATGGTTCTGTTACGTGAAGTATCTGGAATGTCGGTGGTGTGTGCTGACGTGGCTGCGTGCCGTTCATGGGCTGAGTTAAAGGGCTTATGCATAGAAGCTGCCTGCACAGCTTACGCTTGACGCTGGGTGGCCTGCTGTACGATGGGCGGAAAATACTGAAAGCCACCAAATTTAATTATCTTTTGTGCTCTATGATCAATTTTTCTGTATGAAAATGGTTGTGACGACCCGGAAATTTCCGACCAAATTTAAACTTAATCTTTATATAATTCCGACTTGATAAGCAATGAATTTTAATAAATCTTGAACCTTCGAAAAGAGTTTTACACAAGCTTTTGGTCACCCTTTTATTCCGACGATTCACGAACGTCATAACTTAATTTAATTGTTTAATTGTTTAATTATTGTGTATATATATGGATTTTTATATATTTAACTTGAAAATATGATAATTAAATATCTCATTAAGTGTATTAACAAAGTATATATATATATATATATATATATATATATATATATATATATATATATTTTCATACTACTAATTTAAAGAGTTTTCAAACAATATATATATTACTATTTAAACGACGTAATTAACTTATGTTAAAATGTATTTACATATAATGTATTACGACTGTAAATACATCCTTACAAGTATTGAATACACTTTATAATATACCAATACATATAAAGGATAGCTATACTCGTATTTTCGTTCAATTTTGTCAAAGAATTCTACTCGCATTCATATGGTATTTTTACCCGTATTATACACAGCTTCTAGAAGTATTTACTATTTGTATATACCAATAGAAATCTACAATTATTTGTGTAATATATCATCCATGACCTAATCAATTTAATATGTCATGCATGACTTAATACAATTTAACTTATCTTAGATATTTTCACTAAAAGTCAAAATTATAAGCTTATAAATAAGGAGCATTTTAACTCATTTTTACACCACATTTTCTAAAACTAAAAACACACAATTGAATACTCTCATATCATACTTTAATCTCAGAAACTTTCCTCTTCATAATCAAGGTAAAATACTTCTCAAAATTCTTTTTCAATTCCTTGTATAGTTGCTATCTTATTATACTTATAAAACTTGTAAAAACTAGAACTTGTTTTGGTGAACACCAAGCTTATTTGAAAAACTAATCTAATATTTCTAACTTAACTCTAATAATACTTATTTATATGTATTATTATGTTATATTAAGTTAATATAAGAACTTATAACTTGTACATATGAAGAACACCTTGAAACTTAACATATATCCTTTAATCTCCGTTCGGTTAAAAGCGGGCTGTTTTGGGTTGGGAATTAAAAACCTATCTTACACTTTGAGTTCGAGGCTAAGACTTTGGAAATATGTTAATATATATAAATAAGACTTCCAGTATTTTTTTCATGATTTTAGACATAGTGGAAGTATTTTATCAAAAATCATATATTGGGTGGGTGCCGGGATTCTTCCAAATCTGTCCACCGGCACAAAAAGAGGGTAAAACTCTGAATATTAGTACATGGGCTAAACTTTTCGAATTTTTTTTTGAAAAATTAGCTTCTTAAGGAATCCATAGCAATTTGATTCACTTTAAACGGAGTTGTAATGAATATTTGACGAGCAAAACAAAATCTGCTAAAATTAACGTTGTATGGACGAAATTTATATTATAAAAACTATATTAATCATATCCTTGTTAACTTTTCCTATATCCAATATATATTTGGACATGTTATTAGTAGTATAACAAAATATTATAATCTTGGTTAATTCTGTGATTGTATATATGTATAATAATATTCTTGGTACGTCCTAACACAATAAGTATACAATACATTTTGATAAATCCTAAGACAATACATACACAATACGTCTTAGTTAATTCTAAGACAATACGTATACAATATGTCTCTGGGTTGATGCAAAGACAATACGTATACAATACGTCGTGGGGTAATTCTAAGATTATATATATATATATATATACCGATTATTGGACTGTTGGACTTTTCGGACTATTTTGGATTACTAACAAAGGACTACTAACAATGGACTACTAACATAAAATGTTAAAAATTATTATATAAGTATTCTATGAACTTGCTTTATTTTATTCATATATCGTATTATTATCTGAATTGTTATTATTGTTATAGGTTCGTGAATTCAAGGACGACGGTCATATTTTTAATAAGTTGAAAACTTATTATTAATATACTTTTACTACTGTGAGTATATAGTCCCATTTTTAAACTCTAAAAATATTTTGGGATGAGAATACATGAATTTTATGTTTTACACCATGGACACAAGTACTTAAAATATATTCTACGTTGAGTTGTACCACCTTGCATATCTTCCCTAATAGCTTGGTAACTAATATTTACATATTGTAAGAACATGTAAGCGCGAATCCTATTGATAGATCTATCGGGTTTGACAACCCCAACCGGTCTAGTTGCTCTAGTATCGTAAACGGTTGCATAGTACTTTGTTTTTACTACACTTGGTACAGTGTAGGGAGATTTCATAATAAAAGGAATATGCCACATTAACGGTTAAGTATGGTTACCGAAGCGCTCAACAACTTATAGAATACTTTTATACACTTGCGAGTGTACATATATTTATAACTATGAAATCTTGTGGTCTATATTTATATCGATGATAAACCTATATATCTCACCAACCTTTGTGTTGACTGTTTACGCATGTTTATTCTCAGGTCCTTAAGAAAGTCTTCCGATGTTGCATTATCTGAGAAAGTTGTGCATGGAGTCTCATACTTTTATTTAAATAAAGTGTTGCATTCAATAAAACTTTTGTCATGTATTATATTCGACTGTTACATCACGTGTGTAGTATTGGAAACCGATGTATTTTGGGGATTATTTCTTAAATAATCGCCCACTTATTTAAAACATGCATTATGTATAATAATGATGTGCTTTTTATGAAACGAATGCAATATTTTCTAAAACGTATCATATAGAGGTCAAATACCTCGCTATGGGACCAATGAGAACGTACTGCTTTTATAGTATTATGGATGGGTCGTTTCAGTTGGTATCATAGCGGTGGTCTTAGTGAACCATGTCTTGCATTAGTGTGTCTAACGGATAGTTATTAAGATGCATTAGTGAGTCTGGACTTCGACCTTAACTGCATGTCAAAAGTTTTACTTATCATTTCTTGTCAGAAATTACCTGTTTATCATCTTAAGTCTTGACATGTCTTATTGCAATTATTGCATAGATAGTGTATAGACAAAATTCATATCTTAGTATATCTGCTAAATCATATCTTAGCGTATCGGTTACTGTAAACTTTGCCTGACATATTCCGTAAATTCCTCCGTAATCTACGAAATCTTTTGTTCTATATATATAGATATTCTATGTAATTAGAATACCATCCGATAGCCGGAAATTATTTCATATCAAAAAATCCTTTATTCAATCGTACAAAATGGAACTCTCCACTAGTTCAAGTCCCTCGAATTCCGATATGGAATTTCACTCGAGCTCCGAAAGCAGTGTGACCAGAATGGATCAACCAATTAGCCATCATCTATTTTGGATGAATTGTGGATGGGTTCGTAGTCTACTTAATCATTGAAGAGAAGAAGAAGGTGATCCCTTCCATCCACCACATTGCCCTCTTGGTGAAGAACATGAGGCACTTACCGGCGAACTCGTTCGTAACACCATTTTCTCTCTCCTTTCCAGGATATGCCACAACGAGAATAATATTACTAATATTATTGATGCTATCTGACCTTTACTCCATATCTTGCATGGTGAATTATTTAGTAAAAAAAAAAAAATTACTGTCATGAAAAGCAAAACTTCATTAGCAAGTGTATCCTACATCATTTCATTCCCTTTATAAAGCTCTTGACCTCTCTTTTTATTCAAGAAACTTTAAACATCTTCTTTCACAATACAAAACAAAACAAATTCTCATCATCTATACTCACATCAAACCACTACCAGCACCAGCAGTAGCATTACCAACAACATTACAAGCCTCAACGTCGCAAGCCACATTACGAGCATCAACATCATACGCACCGCAGGCACTGAGGGATACCAACAATAATGAGTGATGAAGTATTAATTCATTTTTTTCATTTACGTTGAAGAAATATTCCGCGGTGATTATGTAATCTCTAAAGTTTTAGGGATTATTCATTTCTAGTTCCAACCGTAAACCAAATGAGATTAATATAATATTAACTCATTAAATCTATATTACATCTGAAGAAAATATACATACATATATTTTCATAAAGACTGTAATAAAAATTCTTTTATACAAAATATTACTTGTGAAATTTTATTTTAACGGGTAGGTAATACCGGAGAAATACTTAAGTTCACATTAATATGTTACACTGTACATTTTCAATGATGTTTCGACAATCGTTAATTATACTCTCTCCTTTCATAGCAATATACATCATTTCACAAAATTCAAGACAACCATTTTTCATACCAATTCAATTACATATTCTGATTTTGACAGATCAAAATCTAAGTCAAGATTTAAGAAGTGCCATCAATCTTAAATTTCTACATCCTTCAAAATCATACTTTAAATTCAAACTATACTAGAACATCACTTTCATTCGCAGAACTCATAAATATATTCGTATCATTCAAGATTTACGAAGAATTCATTATACGAATATTGACGATGACAACCTGCGTGTAAACCCTTCAAAATTCTTGAAAACATCTCAACTAAGGAACAATCGAGAAAATGAACCAATCACACGATACATACGAAGAATATATGCATATAGATATGCATTCGGAGGACACTTGAACCTAAGCAAAGGTTCAACACGTATCCGTGTCAGATCCTTTAGCATTATTATTACCCAAAATAACTTTACAATCCTTTTTCAAAATAGCGAATTTTATCACAACTCCGAAAAGACAACTTCGACTTTTCATCCGGAGTAGCCTTATTATAACCTTGATATATACGTTGTCTTTTCGCCATCGTTACTGGGGAACCTTTTATATTCCACCACATTAGTAGTAAGCTTACCAGCAACTTTATTGCTCTTTGACTTAAATCTCTCTGAAAGATCCTATAAAACCTTGTCATGTACCCATCTACATCTTGTAACAATAATTGTCATACCAAACCCCAGGAAGCATCAATAATTATTCTTGAATCTCACATCATTTCTGCATATACATATAACGTTATTTCCTGGAATTATAATTCTGAAATCTGAAATAGCACTTCAGCCTACGAATCAGTACTATGAAGTTTTGAAAAAGCTGAATGAAGCAGCAGAAACTATAGACAACCGTAACAGTCAAAAGTTGATGATAAAGAATATTGTGTTAGCAAAGCACAGAAAAAGAGAAGGTTTGGAACTGGAAAACGGATTGAGCAAACCCTGAAGGAGGCTGTGGACAAATCACAAGGACGAAATCTACCTTCAAAGAATCCAAATGATTCGGTGTCTGCTAAAATCCTTAGCAAATACCTTGCTCCTTACTCTAAAACCCTTGCGGACAATATTCTTCACCATCCTCTTATCTTAAATATTCTAAGATATCATCATATCTTCCATTATAAATATCCTTCATATTTCTGAAGATATTTTCATAACCATTCTTATCTGAAATCATTTATTCCTTCGCGTTATCTGTATCACATCATAAAGAAAACTGTTTTAGTTTCTAAATATCTGAAACCTCTGAGTGTAAAGTATGAATGTTTTTGAAGTAATGTTGGGAACTGAAGCATGAATTAGTATAAAATAATGACACTTGATCAACGTGATTATATTACAGTAAGTCATGCTGAGTTTCTAAATGAAACGTAATGATTCACAGACCATAACGTCATCATGTGCCATGTTACATGACTCTTACATTCAATCTAATCTCTAAACATATCAAGAACTTATTTTATTGATAGTTCTATCTTTTCCTTTGGATTTTGGTAATTTCACAAGTCAAATTGTGCTATTACAATTTTTCTCTTAGAGCATTAGCTATGTTCATTCCGAATTTCATATCTATGAATTCTAGACCATTATTCGCTTGACTTGAAGTCAGGAAAAGAAGACGGAAGCATGAAACTCCAAAATATAAGGAAAAATATAAGCACGAAGACAACGCAGAAATTACAAACCGTGTATATCGATGCGTATAGCAATATAAAGACACGGGAAAACAAAGAACACTATAAACCTAAGAGCATTGTAGAAATTAACGGATTCCTCCAGTGGAAGAT
Organism: Rutidosis leptorrhynchoides; assembly: GCF_046630445.1. Taxonomy (NCBI): domain Eukaryota; kingdom Viridiplantae; phylum Streptophyta; class Magnoliopsida; order Asterales; family Asteraceae; genus Rutidosis; species Rutidosis leptorrhynchoides. The sequence continues at coordinate 3,702,281 of NC_092335.1, read as the reverse complement.
GAAAAAGAAGAATGACAGATGTGATAGTCAAGAATATATCAAGAATTAAAACTGGATGGAGTATATTGACGAATGTTTTGAAAGTACGAAGAAAGGAAGAAAGTATAAAAGATGGGAGATGTGAAAATAAGGAAACGTAGGAGGTTGATTTATAGTAAAATATCCGACAGAGAAATCGATACAGATTATTGCATTAAATCGAAGAGGATCATAATTTCCTTAATCGCCGAAGAATCAAATCTTATATAGATTACAAAGATTTTCTTTAATCCGGAGATCAACCATGATGACGTCAAAAGATAAGACGAATCCCTATTTTCTCATTTTACTCTTTTACGATAGCTTCACTCATACGTTTTGAGTAATCGAATTATTTTATCCATATTTCTCAATCATGATAAAACCCTATGAATCAACTTATATTCGTCATAATAACATTCTTATTGTTAGCCATGACGACCTCGATCAAATTTCGGGACGAAATTTCTTTAACGGGTAGGTACTGTGACGACCCGGAAATTTCCGACCAAATTTAAACTTAATCTTTATATAATTCCGACTTGATAAGCAATGAATTTTACTAAATCTTGAACCTCCGAAAATAGTTTTACACAAGCTTTTGGTCACTCTTTTATTCCGACGAGTCACGAACGTCATAACTTAATTTAATTGTTTAATTGTTTAATTATTGTGTATATATATGGATTTATATATATTTAACTTGAAAATATGATAATTAAATATCTCATTAAGTATATTAACAAAGTATTATATATATATATATATATATATATATATATATATATATATATATATATATATATATATATATATATATATATATATATATATATATATATATTTCATACTACTAATTTAAAGAGTTTTCAAATAATATATATATTACTATTTAAACGACGTAATTAACTTATGTTAAAATGTATTTACATATAATGTATTACGACTGTAAATACATCCTTACAAGTATTGAATACACTTTATAATATACCAATACATATAAAGGATAGCTATACTCGTATTTTCATTCAATTTTCTCAAAGAATTCTACTCGTATTCATACAGTATTTTTACCCGTATTATACACAGCTTCTAGAAGTATTTACTATTGGTATATACCAATAGAAATCTGCAATTATTTGTGTAATATGTCATCCATGACCTAATCAATTTAATATGTCATGCATGACTTAATACAATTTAACTTATCTTAGATATTTTCACTAAAAGCCAAAATTATAAGCTTATAAATAAGGACCATTTTAACTCATTTTTACTCCACATTTTCTTAAACTAAAAATACACAATTGAATGCTCTCATATCATAATTTAATCTCAGCAACTTCCCCCTTCATAATCAAGGTAAAATACTTCTCAAAATCCTTGTTCAATTCCTTGTATAGTTGCTATTTTATTATACTTATAAAACTTGTAAAAACTAGAACTTGTTTTGGTAAACACCAAGCTTATTTGAAAAACTAATCTAATATTTCTAACTTAACTCTAATAACACTTATTTATATGTATTATTGTGTTATATTAAGTTAATATAAGAACTTATAACTTGTACATATGAAGAACACCTTGAAACTTAACATATATCCTTTAATCTACATTCGGTAAAAAGCGGGCTGTTTTGGGTTGGGAATTAAAAACCTATCTTAGACTTGGAGTTCGAGGCTAAGACTTTGAAAATATGTTAATATATGTAAATAAGAATTTCAGTATTTTTTTCATGATTTTAGACATAGTGGAAGTATTTTATCAAAAATCATATATTGGGTGGGTGCCGGGATTCTTTCAAATCTGTCCACCGGCACAAAAAGAGGGTAGAACTCTGAATATTAATACATGGGCTGAACTTTTCGAATTGTTTTTGAAAAATTAACTTCTTAAGGAATCCATAGCAATTTGATTCACTTTAAACGGAGTTGTAATGAATATTTGGCGAGCAAAACAAAATCTGCTAAAATTAACGTTGTATGGACGAAATTTATATTATAAAAACTATATTAACCATATCCTTGTTAACTTTTCCTATATCCAATATATATTTGGACATGTTATCAGTAGTATTACAAAATATTATAATCTTGGTTAATTCTGTGATTGTATATATGTATAATAATATTCTTGGTACGTCCTAAAACAATAAGTATACAATACGTTTTGATAAATCCTAAGACAATACGTACACAATACGTCTTAGTTAATTCTAAGACAATACGTATACAATACGTCTCTGGGTTGATGCAAAGACAATACGTATACAATACGTCGTGGGGTAATTCTAAGATTATATATATATACCGATTATTGGACTGTTGGACTTTTCGGACTATTTTGGACTACTAACAAAGGACTACTAACAATGGACTACTAACATAAAATGTTAAAAATTATTATGTAAGTATTCTATGAACTTGCTTTATTTTATTCATATATCGTATTATTATCTGAATCGTTATTATTGTTATATGTTCGTGAATCCAAGGACGACGGTCATATTTTTAATAAGTTGAAAACTTATTATTAATATACTATTACTACTGTGAGTATATAGTCCCATTTTTAATCTCTAAAAATATTTTGGGATGAGAATACATGCATTTTATGTTTTACGCCATGGAAACAAGTACTTAAAATATATTCTACGTTGAGTTGTACCACCTTGCATATCTTCCCTAATAGCTTGGTAACTAATATTTACATGTTGTAAGAACATGTAAGCGCGAATCCTATTGATAGATCTATCGGGTTTGACAACCCCAACAGGTCTAGTCACTCTAGTATCGTAAACGGTTACATAGTACTTCATTTTTACTACACTTGGTACTGATGCGGTAGCGGAGTGGTATAAAATACTATTAAATTTTTGCAGGAAATACTATTAAATACGATACAATTTTACACAAGATATTTATTTATTTATAGAATGGATATACTTAAACCTTGCTACAACACTTATAGGCAGTGTACCTAATCGTACAGTAGTGTAGTTTTTAGTAAGTCCGGTTCGTTCCACAGGGAAAATCTTTAAACAAAGCTTAACGCTATATTAGTTTACTTTTATAAAAATACAAATATATATATATATATAAGTAATATTATTATTATAAAGGGGGGGTTTTTACCATTTAATGACCGGTTTGTCGATTTTAAAACTTTAGTCGCAGTTAAAACCAAATGTAAAATATTAAAAATGAATACAAGACTTAAATTAAAGCATAAAGTAAATAACGATAATGAAATTGCGAATAATAAAAGTGCGATAAAATAAACTTGCGATAATTAAAAAGTACGATAATTAAAAGTGCAATTAAATACAATAATAATAAAAATGCGATATTTAGAAGTGCAATTAAATATAAAATAAAGGAAATTAAATATGAAATAAAAGAATTATGCTTATTTAAACTTCCGTAATCATGATGTTTGACGTGTTGATTTTAGTTTTATGCCCATGGGTTAATTGTCCTTTGTCCTGGATTATTTAATATGTCCGTCTGGTTTTTGTCCATAACAGTCCATCAGTCATAAATATAAAGTGCGAGTGTCCTCGTCAAATTATCCTTATACCCGAAGTTAAATATTCTAACTATTTTGGGATTTAAACTGTAACAAGATTTTAATACTTTGTTTAATAATTACACCAGGATGTCGACTGAGTGTAACCCAAGGTTTTAATATTTTGTTATCAATTATATCAAGTGTCCTTTGTACATAATTTCACCCCTGTTTTAATTATTCTAGTGGCTATTAATCCATTCCCGTATCCGGTTAAATGAACGATTATGCGTACATATAAATATCCCGCCCATCGTGTCCGATCGAGTGTATATGGTAATTTATAGGGACGCCCAATTGTAAATCTTTATATTAACATTAATAAACTATCATTTAGTTAAACAAATATAAAGCCCATTAATAGCCCATAGTCTAATTTCCACAAGTGTCGTTCTTTTGTCCAAACCCCAATTATGGTACAAAGCCCAATTACCCAATTTTAGTAATTAGCCCAACATCATGATTACTTCGTTTTAAATAAGCATAATAATAACTTAGCTACGAGACATTAATGTAAAAAGGTTGAACATAACTTACAATGATTAAAAATAGCGTAGCGTTACACGGACAGAATTTCGACTTACACCCTTACAACATTCGCTAACATACCCTTATTATTAGAATTATAATTAAAATTAAAATTAAAATATAAATTATAAATATAAATATATCGTATGAATGAGGAGAAAAAAGATGATGAAAATGATCAGATTTCGGTTTGCTTTATAGGGAGTTTCAAAACTGGGGGCTCCGCGACTCGCGGCCATTTTGGCCTTCAAACTCCGCGAGTCGCGGAGTTTGAAATTACAGCTCACAACTTTGGAGTCTTTCTCTGCCGACGGTTTTTATTTATAAATATAATATATATATAATTAATATAATTAATTATATATTATATTATATTTATATACATAGTTAACTTGTAATTTTTAGTCCGTTGCATTGAGCGTTAAGAGTTGACTCTGGTCCCGGTTCTGGATTTTCGAACGTCCTTGCGTACAATTTAATATCTTGTACTTTGCGTTTTGAATCTTGTACTCTTGTAATTTCGAGACGTTTCTTATCAATAATTGGAACCTTTTTGATTGTCTTTTGTACTTTTGAGCTTTTTGGTCGTTTGCGTCTTCAATTCGTCGAATCTGTCTTTTGTCTTCACCTTTTATTATTTAAACGAATATCACTTGTAAATAGAACAATTGCAACTAAAAACTTGTCTTTCTTGAGGAATAATGCTATGAAATATATGTTCGTTTTTAGCATTATCAAATATTTCCACACTTGAGCGTTGCTTGTCCTCAAGCAATATCGTCTTGAAATACAAGAATCACTTCTTTATTCTTCACACTTTGTACATCAGTGATTTTCTATACAACGGTATAAACAATGGTAGTAACGATATGGTTTACAGTCCCACATGACTATAAAAAGTTAGATCCATTAAGGAAATTGGATCTTTATGAAAACATTTGATCTTTTGAAAATTAAATCTAGTTTTTACCCTAGATAAGTTTTTCGGAATAACCATTTACCGGTGTTTGCAAAATATTTTTGTGGGTTTGGTGGGTTTCAGATTTGAAAATTTTAGCTCAAAACTTGCGGTTTTGTGTCACCCACTTGCTAACCTTGTATTTGGAAAGCAACACGTCCAGTTTACTTGTCCCGTATATTACCTTTCGGTAAACTACCGTCCGGTTGAAAGGAAAGCGTTGAACAAGCAACTGTTAAGGCAATGTCTCCTGACATGCTTTTAATTATGGTCTATAACGTGTTGGACGCAATTACTATCCTTGGTAGGAGCAATAGTAAAGCTCACCCTTATAATTTTTCGGTATGGCACAAGGTCCTGTCTTTGACCACTATGCAACCACCGTTCTTACGGTTGACACCCGATTTGGTTCAGGTGACCTAATGAATTCCAGGTGAATTCCTAGGATTTTATGTTCAATGGTAATGAACGCATTGAAAATAGGGTTTTCAGAAAACAAATCGGTTTGTAATTTTGATCAAAATATTTTCTCGTTCAAGCTCGAGTTTAGATATCATTGAATTCCATGAGTTTGTAATTCTCAATCTTTAAGGTCAATCTCTAGGATTGAGTAATATCAGTCTTAAAAGCTGATTTTTAATCTTTAAGGAGATTATCCTTTCTGGGGATCTGATTCATTAGTCTTGTCCAGCTAATTTGCATGGTGCCCCCCCATTGTACGAGATAAATCCTTCTCATGGTTAGGATAAATCTGACCACTTGGCGACCCTGTTTAATGCTGAGGTCCGTGGATTTCCTGCTGATTTTAGTGATGACTTTTCTAGATTTTTCGTCAACCTACAGCTGGTCTGGACGACAACTTCATGACCTAAATCAAGAAGCGCGTGTCTTTTTCGGAAGACTTTACTTCCTTTTAATGATGGAATTGATTCATCGTGTAGATCCATCTCTTCTTTTCTTTCATCAGTTAAAACAGTTTAGTTTAGTCCAAAGCAAAAGTATTTTCAGTTATTTGTTACAGATATATGTGACATATGTTTAAGATAACTTGGTAAATTTTCCCACACTTGGCTTTTATTTTCCTTTTTATCGTCCTCTATTCCATTTTAAATGAATTTTAACATTTTAGTTTGTTTCTCAATTTATGTCCTTTCCGAGGTAACAATAATTTCGGTGTTAAAACCTAGTTTTATCGTTCATAAATATGTATAAACATGATTTTTAGTTCATTTAATTGAAAATTTTGAAAAATTTTACTAGAATTGGGTAGTCAGTATATAAGACCAGGGCTGTTCTTTATTATCAGAGAGCACTAGATTCTAATACAACTACTGCTTTACTAGTATTTTTAATGGTAACCAAGTGTATAAAGTAAAAATTTTTAAAATCCGAAAGAATTTAACCCCTTCCCACACTTAAGATCTTGCAATGCCCTCATTTGCAAGAAATCAGTAACAATTTAAATTATTGAGGGTGATTTGTGTGAAAATGATTAAATTTTACCAAAGTTTCCAAATATATTGGCGTTTGTTTGCTGAATGATAAATGGTGCACATCATTTGTTCATTCCGTCTTGTTGTTATTTCACATATATCTTGTCGTCAAAATTAGTTGCTTTTGCTGAACTTAATGCCAGTCTTTGAAAATGCGTTGTTTTACCCTGTTGTGTACATAAGATAAACTGCAAACATATATACATATTTTTGAAGTTTGGTATATTACCCCACATTCAAAAATTATTAAAATCTAAGAATAAAAGTTAGATAATTATAAAAATGATTACAATATTAACAAAAGTATTAAACGTATCAATAATTACAAATTACAAAATAAATAAAACTAAGTATACTAGGGATGATACTGGTACCAATAGGGGTTCCAGTCATAACCATAGGTGCTATAGAATGCTTCGGCAGGGTTATACGTAGGATATGGTGGCTGCATCTCTATAGACCAGGGAGGGAAGATGAGTTTCGGTGTAGGAATATAGTTTCTACCTATATGTTGGCAATGAGCTATGATTTGGTTCTGATGAACTTACCAATCTTCAAATGCTCTCTGTCTAGCATTTTCGTATTCCTGAGAAGCTATAAACCTTTGCATTTCTTGCATCTCATTCCCCCCTCCTACATTACCTTGCTGTTGGTTTCTCTCCACCTGTGGATGTCTACCATGGTATCGTACTGCGGCGTTATTTCGCCTCTTCAAAACTTTCGCACCATGGTATACATTTAAACCTATAGTATCGCGGGGTTCTGGTTCTTCTACTAATAATCCCCCCCGACTTATATCCACACCGAGATATTCACCAATCAAAGTAATAAAAATACCACCTCCTATTATGCTATGCGGTCGCATCCCCCGAACCATAGCTGATAAATAATAACCCACACAATATGGTATACTTACAGCGCTTTGTGCGTCTCGAATACACATATGGTAAAACAAATCCTGTTCATTTACTTTTTCCTTGTTTTTACCCCTTTGTGTAATCGAATTAGCTAAAAACCTATGAATCACTCTTAATTCGGCTATATCTATATCCAAATAAGAGTAATTTCCCCCTTTGAAACGGTGATGGCTTGTCATTTGACTCCACACACCGTGTGTATCAAAATTTTCATCTATCTTTCTACCGTTTAGTATCAACCCTCTACAATCGGCAGATGCTAACTCCTCAGGCGTATATATACGTAAAGCCTGAGCCATGTCTAGTAAAGACATGTGGCGCATCGAACCGCCTAACAAAAATCTAATAAAAGAACGATCGGTTAAACTAGCTACCCGATCATTCAACTCTATACTACACAACAATTCTTCACACCATACTTTATATACAGGTCTACGCATGGTGAATAAACGTACCCAGTCATTAAAAGTAGAATTACCATACCTCTGTACAAGTAATTCTCTAATTGGCCCGGCCAATTCTACAGCTTCTAAGGGTCCCCATTCTATGACCCTCGGTACCTCAACAACCTTAGAATGAAGAGTATGGAAACCCCTTTGGTATTTTGGATAATCTATCCAAAGTCTGTCAAATCTCAGGTTCGGGTGCAACTCTTTCAAGTGCATATCGGAAAAGGTCATGACTGGATGAGGTATATCCTGCTTGTAGTAGTTATCCACCTCCTGTTGTTCCGCATTCTCAGCAGGAGCATTGCGGGCTTGGGATGAAGATTCACCCCTTTCAGTCTGCAAAACACATCAAACACAAATTTTGTGCATACAAATATGCATTAGTGTCAGCAAAATCATCAATCAAAATAATTACAATGACATTATCAATTTATATCAAACTTAAGCTTATTTTCATATTTTCATCAAATCTACACTTTTTCAAATAAGCATATACGAAAATGTTCGCCAAGTTCATAATCATTCAACTCAAATAACATGTCAAAATAATCATTACTAGCACTTAAACAAGTCTCAAATGGCATTATCTTTCAAAAATCAAGTTCATGAATTTTAGACTTGAAAAAGTCCACTTTAATTCTCAAAATCATGTTTAGGCTCAAAGTTGGGTCATTTAACTACCTAGACATGTTACACTACTCAATTTAGCAACAATTCATGACAAAAATCGGCCATAACCTGTTTATATCAAAAAGTCCCAAATTTGCTCAAGAACACAAACCCTAGATTACTCAAAATTTGAAGTTTAAGGCTTCTAATCATGTTAAACAGCATCAATCTAGGTTATACAAGCATAATACATAAACAATTTAAGCATAATTACACTAAAAAGCATCAAAATCAAATTGGGGAAAAAAAATGGCTCAAGAACACTAATTTCGGATTAAATGGTGTTTAGGTGTAGAAATTTACCGTTTTTCTTGAGTAATTCCTAGATAGCATCCTTCTCAACATGATTTTAGTAAAAGATTTGGTGATTAACGGTTAAAAATTGTGATTTTGGGGTGTATTTTTCGGGTTTTTCGTGGGTTATTTCGCAGTTATTTTGCTGTTGTGGGGAGTGAACTGATCAGTTTCAGCTCTTTATTTTTTTTTCTAATTTCCGGTCCTCCCGCGACTCGCGGTGAATAACCCTTCAAACTCCGCGAGTCGCGGAGTTTGATATATATATATTTTTTTTATAATCATTAACTTATAAAACAATTAAGTACTTAATTTTAAAATTTCGTTTCCTTTGTTATTTAGGACGAGGTCGTTTCGGATCGATGTCCTAGTCCGTCCCTCGACAAAATTTTAAAATTTGTCTTTTTGTAGCGATTGTTTTAAAAGCTAAGATTTTTGAGTTTTTTTAATATTTTTGGCATACTTTAATTCAATAAGATTAAAAACAATGATAATAAAAGTTCTCGTCCCTCCCTCGGGTAAAGCAATTTCGGTTCAAAGACCTAGTCTTTAACTTACGACGAATTTTAAAAATCATATTTTTAACTTAATGAGATAAAGTAAATTTTTGTTTTTAAATTCACACAACTTAAATATAAAATTCAAAATTAATATTAAAAATTCACACCAAACTTAAAATTTGAAATGCATAAAATTAAAAATTCATATTATAAATTCACACCAAACTTATATTAATTTTTCAAATATTTACAATTTTAAATATATTGTTTTTACAAAGTTTACAATATTAATTTAAGATTTAAATATTAATTTTAAAAACATGGTAAAAATAAAATTAAAAATCTTTTTGTCTTTTTATCCCACTTTAATCAATCAAATATTATCAAAAATATGCGCCCCTCTTTTCGGTAAAGTAATTTCGGTTCCAAGACCTAATTTAACTCATGACGAATTTTTGAAATATTTTGGGTTGATTGATTAAAGATATTTATACCTTAAGAATAAACGTTAAATTTCGCAGTGATGTAATAAATTTTTGAATGATATCAATAATTTCGGTCGCCAAACCTAATTTTATTCAATACCAATTTAATACTTTTTAGCGAACAAATTAGCGTTTATTATCAAAAGGTTAAAAATAAAAATAAAAATAAAAACTGTACAAACATACCTGTGAAATAGATTTCTTAGTTATATGATCTATCCCATTCATAAGATAGTCAGTTTAATTGGTTTTCCATGGCTACATAGGCGTAACCTCGAGCATTCAGTGTCTTTTCTTCTAAACATATGAACGGTCTGTCTCTGCATAAAGTAACAAATTCGGTATTTGAATAGGTTTGATTATTTGAACATTTACCTCCATGTGACCATTTTCCGCATTTGTTACATCTTTCTAGGTGTCGTGCTCTTCTTTTCGCTGCGGATTTTGATTTTCCTTTACCAAATTGTAACTTATTATCTTCGCATCTGGATTCTTTTCTAACTCCGTCCATTCTTTCTCTGATTACTGATACTATTTCACTTGATAGTATGTCATTATTTCTTTTAGTGATCAAAGCGTGTAGCATTAGACCATGGTTTAGTTCACAGGCAGTCTTCATTTTGTAAAAACCTAAAAAAAATAAAAATTCAGAATGGGGGGAGAAGACTAGTTCTTTAGGGTCTGCTAGGGAAAGACCATTCGGGTTCCATTTTCGAGAACTACACGAAAACAGACAATCTAACTCTAACAGAAATACATATTATCCTTTAAAGACTTGATTCTCCCCACACTTAGTTAGCTGTGGTGTCAAAATTGTGATTAACTTCGTTGTCGACTTCCATCGGACCATGTATGTAATGTTTAACTCTGTGACCATTAACTTTAAATTCAATCCCATTTGAATTTATTAATTCTATCGTTCCGTATGGGAAAACTCTTTTGACTATGAATGGTCCAGACCATCTTGATTTCAATTTTCCAGGAAATAGCTTGAATCGTGAATTGAAAAGAAGAACTCTGTCTCCTTCTTTAAATTCTTTTGAACTTCTGATTCTTTTATCATGCCATTTCTTCGTTCTTTCTTTATAGATTAACGAATTATCGTATGCTTCATGTCTTAATTCTTCTAATTCGTTTAGTTGACTTAATCGTGGACGTCCGGCTTCATGTAAATCAAGATTACATGTCTTCAAAGCCCAAAATGCTTTGTGTTCAATTTCTACTGGAAGATGACATGCTTTTCCATAAACAAGTCTAAAAGGTGTGGTTCCAATTGGAGTTTTGTAGGCTGTTCTAAAATCCCAGAGTGCATCCTCCAATTTAATGGACCATTCCTTCGGATTTGATCCTACGGTTTTCTCTAGAATACGTTTTAAAGCTCGGTTGGTATTTTCAACTTGTCCACTTGTTTGTGGATGATATGCGGTGGAGATTTTATGAGTTACTCCATATCTTTTAAGAACTTTCTCAAGTTGATTATTACAGAAATGAGTACCCCGATCACTTATTAAAGCTTTCGGTGTTCCAAACCTTGCAAAAAGACGTTTTAAAAAGTTGACTACAACTCGTGCATCGTTAGTTAGGAGAGCTTGTGCTTCCGCCCATTTAGATACATAATCAATGGCTACGAGTATATATAGATTATTATGAGATTTTGGAAATGGACCCATAAAGTCAATACCCCAAATGTCAAATACTTCACATACTTGGATGACATTTTGTGGCATTTCATCACGTTGACTTATTTTTCCGGCCCTTTGACATGCATCACAGAATTTGCAAAGAAGGTGTGCGTCTTTGTAAATTGTAGGCCAATAGAATCCAGCTTCATAAACTTTTCTTGCTGTTAGTTGAGGCCCATAATGCCCTCCTGTTGGTCCTGTGTGACAATGGTTTAATATTTTACTAGCTTCATCTCCAAATACACATCGGCGTATTATTCCATCGGGACAACTTTTAAACAGATGTGGATCTTCCCAAAAATAGTGTTTTATATCACTGAAGAATTTCTTTCATCTTTGGTACGTTAATCCTTTTTCAAGGAATCCACAAACTAAGTAGTTTGCATAGTCTGCAAACCATGAGATTTCTTTATAATCTATCTTCAATAGATATTCATCAGGAAAGTTGTCTTGTATGGCCGATTCATTTAGAACTTCTAACTCAGGATTTTCAAGACGAGAAAGATGATCAGCGGCGAGATTTTATGCTCCTCTTTTATCTCGGATTTCAATATCAAACTCTTGTAAGAGTAAGATCCAACGGATTAATCTTGGTTTAGCATCTTGTTTTGAAAATAGGTATCTAAGAGCAGAATGGTCGGTATAGACCACCGTTTTTGCTAGAACGAGATATGATCGAAATTTGTCAAAAGCAAATACAATAGCAAGGAGTTCTTTTTCAGTAGTTGTATAGTTCGTTTGTGCTCCTTGTAACGTCTTACTAGCATAATATATAGGTTGAAATCGTTTTTCAATCCTTTGTCCTAAAACGGCTCCCATTGCAAAATCACTTGCATCGCACATTAGTTCAAATGGTAGATTCCAATTTGGTGTTATCATGATCGGCGCATTAGTGAGTTTCTCTTTAAGAATATTAAAAGATTTGATACACTCATCTGAAAAGATGAATGGAGCATCCTTTTCTAGGAGTTTATTCATAGGAGTGGCAATTTTAGAAAAATCTTTTATGAAACGTCGGTAAAAACCGGCATGCCCTAGAAAACTCCTAACTCCTCTAACATTGGTGGGATGTGGAAGTTTAGCAATTACATCTACTTTAGCTCTATCCACTTCAATTCCTTCTTTTGAAATTTTATGTCCAAGAACGATGCCTTCTTTAACCATGAAATGGCATTTCTCCCAATTAAGTACTAGATTTGATTTTTCGCATCTAATTAGCATTCGTTCCAGATTAACTAGACATGATTTAAATGTATCACCGAAGACTAAAAAGTCATCCATGAATACTTCCATGCATTCTTCTATCATGTCGTGAAAAATAGCCATCATACACCTTTGAAAGGTTGCAGGGGCATTGCAAAGTCCAAATGGCATGCGTTTGTAAGCAAAAGTACCATAAGGGCACGTGAATGTGGTTTTCTCTTGATCTTCGGGTGCTATTGGAATTTGAAAATATCCGGAAAATCCATCTAGAAAACAATAGTAACTATTTCCGGCTAATCTTTCCAACATTTGATCTATGAAAGGTAAGGGAAAGTGATCTTTTCTGGTGGCGTCATTTAATTTTCTATAATCAATACATACACGCCATCCTGTTACAGTCCTAGTAGGAATAAGCTCATTTTTCTCATTTGTAATGACAGTCATGCCACCCTTCTTAGGCACGCATTGAACTGGGCTTACCCATGGACTATCAGAAATTGGATATATCAAACCTGCATCTAGCAGTTTAATAATCTCTTTCTTAACTACATCTTGCATATTAGGATTTAGTCTTCGTTGGCGTTGCACATACGTTTTATGACCTTCTTCCATAAAGATTTTATTTGTGCAATACGAAGGACTTATTCCTTTAATATCATGAATCTTCCATGCAATGGCTGGTTTATGAGCTTTCAACACAGAAATGAGTTGTGATTTCTCATTTTCAGTAAGAGAAGACGATATTATTACAGGTAATTCAGATTCACCATGTAAATAAGCGTATTCCAAATGGTTTGGAAGTGGCTTTAACTCTAATTTCGGAGATTCTTCTATCGATGATTTGTATCGATACGTGTCTTCTTCTTTTAGCATTTGAATTTCTTCTGTTGTTGGTTCATATCCATTAGCTATAAGTGTAGCTAACATTTCAGCTTCATCAATTGGTTCATTACCTTCTCCTAAAGAACATTCTCCTGTTCCTTGTAATTCTGGAAATTCTTCTAATAATTCTGCATGTGCATCTATAGTTTGAATATAATAACATGTATCATCTGCAGATTGTGGTTGTTGCATTGCTCTATCAACTGAAAAGGTAACACTCTCATCCTCTATACTTAGGGTCAGTTTCTTACCGAACACGTCTATCATTGCTTTAGCCGTGTTTAAGAATGGTCTTCCTAATATGAGAGGAACTTGAGAATCTTCTTCCATGTCCAAAACAACAAAATCTACTGGAAATACTAAAGTACCAACTTTAACTAGCATGTTCTCCATTATCCCTCTAGGATATTTTATTGATCTATCGGCTAGTTGTATGCTTATTCTGGTTCGTTTCAATTCTCCAAGGTCTAGTTTAGTGTATAGTGAATACGGCATTAGATTTATACTAGCACCTAAGTCTGCCAATGCTTCTATTGAACTAAGACTACCCAGAAAACATGGAATTGTGAAACTTCCTGGATCAGATAATTTTTCTGGTATCTTATTCAACATCACTGCTGAACAATTAGCATTCATAGTAACAGCCGAGAGTTCTTCCATTTTCTTTCTATTTGAAATTAGATCTTTCAAGAATTTAGCATATCTAGGCATTCCTGAAATCACATCAATGAAAGGAAGATTTACATTTATCTGTTTAAACATATCCAAGAATTTGGATTGCTCGGCTTCAAGTTTCTCTTTCTTCATTTTACTCGGGTAAGGAAGTGGTGGTTGGTATGGTTTAACATAAGGTTTATCCTTAACTGTGTTATCTTCATTAACCTTTTCAACTACCGGTTCTTTTTCCTTATCTTGATCAGGTTGTGGTTCTTGTAGAGTAGGAATGGCTTCATCAGAAGTTACAGGTATTTCAGGTGGTTTAAGTGTTGTACCACTTCTTGTGGTAATGGCTTTAGCTGTTTCACTCCGGGGGTTAGCATTTGTATCACTAGGTAGACTTCCCGGTTTTCTTTCACCTATTAACCTTGCTAGGTTACTCACTTCTTGTTCCAGATTTTGAATAGAAGCTTGTTGATTTCTAAATGCTTGAGCATTTTGTTCATTGGTTTGTTTCTGAGATGTGAAAAACTGCGTTTGAGTTTCAACTAGCTTCGTCATCATATCTTCTAAATTCGGCTTTTTATCATCGGTTTGTTGTGGTGGTTTGTTTTGAAAATTCGGTCTTTGCTGATTGTAATTATTATTGGATACTTGTTGATTACTAGGACCTTGTTGGTTGTTGTATGGAATATTTCGGTTATAATTTTGGTTTTGATTGTAAATCGGTCTTGGCGGTTGATAATTATTCTGATAATTATTTCCAGGCCTTTGGTTTATGTATGAAATATTCTCTCTTTGTTCCATTGTTAATTCAATACTGAGACAATCTTTTGTCAAATGTGGTCTTCCACACTGCTCACAACTAATTCGTATTGAGTGAATATCTTTAGTCATCTTTTCCATTCGTCTCTCCACAGCATCTATCTTTGCAGAAATGGAATCTAAGTCATGGCTAGAATCGGCTCTAGCTGCTTTAGATGATCTAATGATATCTTTTTCTTGGTGCCACTCATGTGAGTGGGAAGCAGTGTTATCAATAATTTTGTAAGCATCAGTTTCGGTTTTCTTCATAATAGAACCACCAGCTGCTATATCTATGTCTTTCCTTGTAGTGATGTCGCATCCTTGGTAGAATATTTGTACTATTTGACAGGTGTCTAAACCATGTTGCGGACATCCTCTTAATAACTTTCCATATCTTGTCCACGCCTCATATAGAGTTTCATTTAGTTTCTGTGTGAACGTAACAATTTCTGCTTGAAGTCTTACGGCTTTAGATGCAGGAAAGAATTGTTTAAGAAATTTGTCAACTAAAACATCCCATGTATCGATCGCCCCTTCAGGTAACGATTCCAATCAATCTTTGGCTTCTCCCTTTAAAGTTCAGGGAAATAACATGAGATATATCTGTTCATCCTCCACTTCTCGGATTTTAAATAGTGTGCAGATCCTATTAAAGGTACGTAGATGTTCATTTGGATCTTCTTTCGGCGCACCACTAAATTGGCATTGATTAGTCACCATGTGTAGAATTTGTCCTTTGATTTCATAATCTGGAGCATTAATGTCTGGATGAGTAATTGCGTGACCTTGGCCAGTGTGTTTAGCTCTCATTCGGTCTTCCATACTTAAAGGTTCCAGATTCTCCATAATTGAATTTGTTGAATCGGAATCACTAGAGGATTCTGATTTAATGGTTCGTTCCTCAACAATCTCTGTTTGAATGATTGGTGATTCCGGAGGAAAGTTTAGTGGTTCAGGATCTACGAACTGTCCCTGAATATTCTCCGGATTCTCAATTGTGAGGTCGGTTTCAAAAAATGGATTATCGGAAATTTGAATTGGAGTACTTGGTCGACTGGATGACGATTCTAAAGAAAAATCAACGGCGACAATATTTGCTAGATGTCTTGATCGAGTTACAGGTGGTGAACGTACAAAAGGTGGTGAACGTCTTGCTCGGTGCATTCACTGAATATCCTATTAGTTTTTAAAAAGGAAAGAAAAATTATATAAGTTATCCAATCAATAGACTTTTCTGATTTTGCTCACGTTTCGAATAGCCAAAAGATGCAGCAGAGGGGCAGGATTCGTTTGGTCTCAATATAATTGAGGACTGTTTGGCTCCAATAACCCGGTCCACGTACAAATCCAACTATTACTACGAACCAGAAAATTTTGATGTCTATCAATTTAACCACTTAAAATAAATTTTCGTAATTTTAAGAAATTTAGAGAAGAAGTAGAAAAAAAATCTATGTCCTAAAACTAGAATAGCGAGAAATAAGAAAGAAAAAGAGTTCGTCGAAAAAGGTCGAAAAAGAAAAATGGTTGAAAAATAAAAGGTGATGAAAAAATAAAAGAAACTTATAAAACTTAAAAATACTTGACTAACCTAACCTTATTACTACAACTAACTTAAAATTATAATCGCAAATTGAAATTACTAATTGAATGATAATTGATACATAGGTAAAAGTCGTCTAAAAATATTAAAGCTTACAAGAAAAACTAAATCCCAAATGGAAATAACTTAAAAAAAACTAAAACTTAAAAAGACGTCGCAAAATTCTAAAGTACCTAAATCTTAGTCTAAAGAAAAAGCACTTAAGAAATTCTACGGCAAAGCCTAAAAATCTAGGAGTAAAAATGACTATGGCAAAAACTAAGTTTAAAATTAAATATGAGCGAAAAATACAAATATTACGCTACAACGATTAAAAAGGGACAAAATATAAAAATATACAAAAAGTTGTAAAAAGTACAATTTTTATAAAAATATTATTTTTATATTATTTATTTAATAAAACTACTAATTTTACAATTTAATTAAACTAATTTAACTAAAATATAAATTAAATAAAACTTAAATTAAAAATAAACTTAATTATAATAATAATAATAATTAGGGTTAATAATAATAATAATTAATAATAATCCGTAATAAATGCAGGATTAGGGCTTCCTGTTCGTGTGTCAGGTCCCCTCCGCGACTTGCGGTATTCAAAGCTTCAAACCCCGCGACTCGCGGGGTTCAGAAATTCAGATGACAGGTTTAATCTTCGACGTGTTTTTCTTTATTTATTTATTTATTTATTTTTTTTTCTGTTTTCTGTTTTTATATAAATAAAAGATATTTAAATAAAACTTATATTTTTATAAACTAAAATAAAAATAAAGAAACTTATAAAACATAAATATTTAACAAAATCTTAAAAATACTTATATTTTTGTTTTTCTTTTTATATTTTCGAATATTTAAAACGTATTTTTACAAAAGCGACTTTTAATAGAAGTAAACTAAAAATCTCTTTTTTTTTATATTAGCGTTGCGCTTCCGGCGTTTAGAAAGTTCCCCGGCAGCGGCGCCAAAAATACTTGATGCGGTAGCGGAGTGGTATAAAATACTATTAAATTTTTGCAGGAAATACTATTAAATACGATACAATTTTACACAAGATATTTATTTATTTATAGAATGGATATACTTAAACCTTGCTACAACACTTATAGGCAGTGTACCTAATCGTACAGTAGTGTAGTTTTTAGTAAGTCCGGTTCGTTCCACAGGGAAAATCTTTAAACAAAGCTTAACGCTATATTAGTTTACTTTTATAAAAATACAAATATATATATATATAAGTAATATTATTATTATAAAGGGGGGTTTTTACCGTTTAATGACCGGTTTGTCGATTTTAAAACTTTAGTCGCAGTTAAAATCAAATGTAAAATATTAAAAATGAATACAAGACTTAAATTAAAGCATAAAGTAAATAACGATAATGAAATTGCGAATAATAAAAGTGCGATAAAATAAACTTGCGATAATTAAAAAGTACGATAATTAAAAGTGCAATTAAATACAATAATAATAAAAATGCGATATTTAGAAGTGCAATTAAATATAAAATAAAGGAAATTAAATATGAAATAAAAGAATTATGCTTATTTAAACTTCCGTAATCATGATGTTTGACGTGTTAATTTTAGTTTTATGCCCATGGGTTAATTGTCCTTTGTCCTGGATTATTTAATATGTCCGTCTGGTTTTTGTCCATAACAGTCCATCAGTCATAAATATAAAGTGCGAGTGTCCTCGTCAAATTATCCTTATACCCGAAGTTAAATATTCCAACTATTTGGGGATTTAAGCTGTAACAAGATTTTAATACTTTGTTTAATAATTACACCAGGATGTCGACTGAGTGTAACCCAAGGTTTTAATATTTTGTTATCAATTATACCAAGTGTCCTTTGTACATAATTTCACCCCTGTTTTAATTATTCTAGTGGCTATTAATCCATTCCCGTATCCGGTTAAATGAACGATTATGCGTACATATAAATATCCCGCCCATCGTGTCCGATCGAGTGTATATGGTAATTTATAGGGACGCCCAATTGTAAATCTTTATATTAACATTAACAAACTATCATTTAGTTAAACAAATATAAAGCCCATTAATAGCCCATAGTCTAATTTCCACAAGTGTCGTTCTTTTGTCCAAACCCCAATTATGGTACAAAGCCCAATTACCCAATTTTAGTAATTAGCCCAACATCATGATTACTTCGTTTTAAATAAGCATAATAATAACTTAGCTACGAGACATTAATGTAAAAAGGTTGAACATAACTTACAATGATTAAAAATAGCGTAGCGTTACACGGACAGAATTTCGACTTACACCCTTACAACATTCGCTAACATACCCTTATTATTAGAATTATAATTAAAATTAAAATTAAAATATAAATTTAAATATAAATATATCGTATGAATGAGGAGAAAAAAGATGATGAAAATGATCAGATTTCGGTTTGCTTTATAGGGAGTTTCAAAACTGGGGGCTCCGCGACTCGCGGCCATTTTGGCCTTCAAACTCCGCGAGTCGCGGAGTTTGAAATTACAGCTCACAACTTTGGAGTCTTTCTCTGCCGACGGTTTTTATTTATAAATATAATATATATATAATTAATATAATTAATTATATATTATATTATATTTATATACATAGTTAACTTGTAATTTTTAGTCCGTTGCGTCGAGCGTTAAGAGTTGACTCTGGTCCCGGTTCCGGATTTTCGAACGTCCTTGCGTACAATTTAATATCTTGTACTTTGCGTTTTGAATCTTGTACTCTTGTAATTTCGAGACGTTTCTTATCAATAATTGGAACCTTTTTTATTATCTTTTGTACTTTTGAGCTTTTTGGTCGTTTGCGTCTTCAATTCGTCGAATCTGTCTTTTGTCTTCACCTTTTATTATTTAAACGAATATCACTTGTAAATAGAACAATTGCAACTAAAATCTTGTCTTTCTTGAGGAATAATGCTATGAAATATATGTTCGTTTTTAGCATTATTAGGTACAGTGTAGGCAGATTTCATAATAAAAGGAATATGCCACATTAATGGTTAAGTATGGTTACCGAAGCGCTCAACAACTTATAGAATACTTTTATACACTTGCGAGTGTACATATATTTATAACTATGAAATCTTGTGGTCTATATTTATATCGATGATAAACCTATATATCTCACCAACCTTTGTGTTGACTGTTTACGCATGTTTATTCTCAGGTCCTTAAGAAAGTCTTCCGCTGTTGCATTATCTGAGCAAGTTGTGCATGGAGTCTCATACTTTTATTTAAATAAAGTGTTGCATTCAATAAAACATTTGTCATGTATTATATTCGACTGTTACGTCACGTGTGTAGTATTGGAAATCGATGTATTTTGGGGATTATTTCTTAAATAATCGCCCACTTTTTTAAAACATGCATTATGTATAATAATGATGTGCTTTTTATGAAACGAATGCAATATTTTCTAAAACGTATCATATAGAGGTCAAATACCTCGCTATGGGACCAATGAGAACGTACTGCATTTATAGTAATATGGACGGGTCATTTCAATGGTGCTTTTATGCGTGTATCCCCTAGGATACACCATTAAGTCCCCCCAGTTTAATGTCTTTATTTTGGTAAAAAATGAAGTCATTAAACTAAAAAGGTAAAAGATGCCCTCTTTCCTCGAAGACACAAAACTGCTGTAGTCGTCTAATTTTTTGCTCTGACGTCACATTACCAATTATGAATTTGCCCCCAAAATCTTTTTGATTTATTTTCAAAATTTAAATTGCTTGCTCTATTGATCTGGCCCATACACGTGTCTCAATCTCATCCCTTTATCATCCATTAGTTGAATTATAAATAAGCCGTTCCTCTTTTCTTTTTCCTCTTCCAAAAACCGATCATCTTTATTGAAGATAAATGCAATTATTTGTTTTAGCAAAGCTGTTAAGTACAAGGTTAGTGCAATTATTCGTTACTTGTCTTCTTCTTCTCCCTTTTATTTTTTTTCACTACTATGGCCGAATCCAACAGCACCTCATCTCAAAGAGACAACCGAGATGTGAGCACTATTCAGTCAAGTATTACTGAAGCCGAGATAGATAGACTATGTATAGATCATAAGAACCTTAGATTTGCTGAACCCCGTGGTTCCTTCTCCTGATGATAGGGCAAACAAACCACCTAAAAAGATGATTACACTGTATAAGCTTCAACTTTCAATAGGTAACCTTCGTATTCCTCCCACCGTTTTCTTGCAAGAACTCTTATCTCATTATGGGATTGGCCTTAGTCAAATTCATCGACGTGGTTTGCAAAAAATTGTGCTTTTTGAATTGTACTGTAATGCTGTTGGCAAAATTCCAAGTATAAACGTGTTTCACGAGTTGTTTAGGACTCGATTGGTGAGTAAATGCTGGTATACTTTTGATTGTAAAGCTAATAAGGCCTTTACCGGAACAAAAGAAACCTCCTTGAAAAGATGGAAAGAACCCTTATTTTTTGTTAACGAAAGAGTTATACAGGACAATTGGGCAAACATTCGAAAGTGGAGGAAAACTAAAATAGGAGTAAGTAAATCAATTGTTTTGTCTGATGATGAAAGAACAACTGTTGAAGAGTGGAAATCGTTGGAACTGCCACAACGTTCATGTAACGACCCCGACAAATCGTCAAGTGACGGCGTCGACTACGTGGGTCCCATTACCTGGTCATAAGTCTTTATGACAATGTTTGACCAAAATATGTCACCCTCATTTCAAAATAAAGATTGTTTTCAAAGTTTACAAGAATTGTTCAACCAAAAGTTAAGTTACAAGGTTATAAGTACAAATGAAATCTAGGCGACACGGTTTAAAGTAAAGTCATAAGACACTCCATGAAATGCATGTATACTCGACATCCAATGCAAGTATCAAATAATGAGCGGAAGCATGTATCACATATCGTGCAAGACCTGAGAAAAACATAGAAATCTGTCAACGAAAACGTTGGTGAAATCATAGGTTTAAGTAAGTAAGTGAGTGAAAGTAAGTAAGTCGAACCACAAGGTTTGCAAAGTTGAAATAATAGTAATACATTCTAAAAGTTAATATTCACGAGCACCCAATTATCAAAGCTTAACATTCCATCCATTGTATACCCCATCCATAGTGCTAGAACAAACACTGATTCTCGAAAATATATTTCATCCGTAGACGGTAGCGAACCGTCAAAGATGAGGGTTGTCAACCCATATGGCCATATAACATAAGTTCTCGCTTACACCCGTCAAGTGTAACTAATGATAATCGAATTGAGGCTTTTTGTTCTAAACTCGTATGTAGAATGTTTGTTTTCCCGTTCTTGTGTTCACTTAGTTCAAAAGAATCGTTTATGTTTTCTCATCCCAAATATAAGTTCAAAAAGAGTAAAAGTGGGACTATGATCTCACCTTGAGCGCAAGAGTGAAATAGTACTTCAACAAGTAAACGTGTAAAGAACAATGCTAGTCTCGACCTAAACAATTAGGTTGTATCAATAACGATAGTCACGGAGGGTCAAAGATGTTCAATTAGTCCTATGGCTCAATACGACTCGATTAATATAGCATGTGAAGCAAATTGTTAAGTTTCATGCAAGATACAAGTATAAAAGCATGTTAGGAAGATTGCATAATTAATTGGTTAAGTTTGACAAAAAGTCAAACTTGGTCGGGTCAAAGTCAACGAAAAAGTCAACATGTTCGGGTCGGGTCCCGGACAAATTTTCCATGCTAATTATTCATATACAAGTATATTAAAACAAGTTTCATGTGAATCGGAGGTCGGTAGCTAGTCAAACATTTCACGTTAAAAGGGACATGGAGGTCAGAATCTGTCCAGGCCGTTTGGCGCGCCGCGCGGGGTAGGGTGCGCGCCGCGCGACCTGTAGTTCAGCTATTTTTCTGTCTTTCAAACTATGCACGAGCCAAAACCAATTCTAACACAACTCTTGACCCGCAAACACTTATAACGCCTATCATACATCGTTGGAAAGGTATTTTGACGAGGAATGCAACTAAACACATATCATCAATCAAACTTCCACTTAACAACCAAAAACCACAATTAAACATTCATAATCAAAGTTCAAGTTCCAAAAACGCATTTTATGATTCGGGCAACCAATTTACATGTATGTTATGCCGTTTCGAAGGTAATCAAACACACATTGCAACAAAACACTTAACAACAATATCTCATAGCATTTGACGCATCAAAAGTTCATGTAAAGCTCATCAAACCCTAATCCAAGTTCACAAAATCATTAATCATGTTCTTGGAGTTTCCTTAATCAACCTATACATCAAAACGAAGCTAATGATACTAGTAACACTTTTTAAAACATGCACTTTAACAATCTAACAACATTTGATCATCCAAAATCAAGGATTTAGCAAGTAATTTTCATATTGAACTAGTTACACCAAAAACAACGAATCGAGCATACAAATTACATACACGACATCACAATGAGCCATAGACACTAATTAACAACTTTATAACTCAAAAATCTCAAGAACACATAAAATTAGTGATTTTAGAAAGTTACCCAAATGAGATGAAGTTGGTATCAAATTGAAGAGGATGAAGAGAGGATTCCAAATATGTATTTTGTTTTGGTTGAAGCTTCCAAATCCGAATTTAGATGATGATTCTTTGTAGTGGTGTTTGAGAGAAAATTGGAAAGTATAGAAAGAAAATGGAAATGAAAATGAAAAGGAAAATGGGGAGGTGGGTGTTGACTAGTCAAGCTAGTCACATCTTTGCTCCAATGGCGAAACTAGTCCCTCGCGTTCGGTTGCGGGTGCGTGAATTGACCAAACGAATTATTTTAAATTACACGGAAGTACGGGAGATATTAAAAATCCGATAACGGGAATATTTAAAATGTTACTTAACAAAGGATACGAATCTAGATATGAAGGGTATTATTTAAAAAGAAAAAGACGGGCGTTAAAATAATTTAACGGAAAAATGCGGGATGTTACAGTTCATATGCTAATAACGAATCCATTTTAGCGCGTTGTGGGATGAGTGATAATTAGCGTGCTGGATTTGTACCAGTGCTGCACTGGAAAGGCTGTGGTAGGCAATTTATAAATATGCCTTATTTGCACTATGTCATTGTAGAATGCATTATTATTGCTATGCATTTAATGTGTCTGTGTTTTGCAGAAGAATAGATGCAGGTCTTTAAAGTATTTAAGAAGGCCAATCTGGATTCTCTTACTGTTACCGAACGGCTAAAGACTGCTGCTGAACTTGAGGCCGATAAGGTTAAAGACACTATTTTTGAAGAATAATTGAAGAGTCCTGAACGGCCTACGGAAGGCGGTAATGATGATACTGCACAACCCTCTTCATCTGATGTGGAAATTATTGAGGCTAATCCAAAATCGCCTACCACCAAGAAAACTGGAAAACGCACAAAGTGTCTATGGAAGCGTGCAACTGGCAAAGCTTCTCAACAAACAAAGAAAAGGAGTATGTCTTTAATATTATCTTCTGTCTTGACATAATATGTATAATATGTGTTAATGCTTATCTATAAAGTTGGTTATCTACAATGCAGAACCAATTTTGTCAACAGATGGTGATGAAGCCACTGCTAGTAGTGACAAGAGTGGTAAAGCTGTTAATGCTGAAGATGATAATGATGAAGAAGAACAGGATGAAGAAACAGATGAGGATAATATTGTCAAAACTCCTCCTTTCACTAACCCATTAACTTCCACAAAAATAGGTACAGCACAGTCTTCATCATCTTCTCAGCCGCCTTCCTTTATCCCTCTAGCCGGCTTAAGAAGCTTTGTAGAAGATCCTGTTAACAAATCTGACAGCTTTGTTAATTTTCTGAAGGTACATATCACCAGTTGACTCATGAAAATCCAATTGTATTGTCTATATTGTTTGTGATTTCTGAATATGTGGTTTATTTTTGTAGGAAAATATGATTGCTAATCTTTCGACATCCTTATCTGCAATGACCCTTAAACAAAGTTGCCAATCAACTGCTGCATCACTGGTGCTTCTGAATCAGCATGTTCTTCATGGTCTGAAAATGCAAGAGGCTCAATCAACTCTTATTGATAATGCTGTCCAGAATGCCAGCAAATTAAAAAGGATAGAAGTTGAGCTAAAAGATGTTAATCTGAAGTGGAAAACAGCAGTTGACTTGGCACAAAAGAAGGAAGAGGCACTCTAATCGATTGAGAAAAAATGTGTTGCTGAAAGGACTGAAAAAAGAAGGTGATGGAGGAGAAGGATGAATTATTGAAGGAAGTTGAAAAGTTGGTTGAACAAGAAAAATGTCATGCTGATGAAAAAACTATTGCTGCTGCTGCTTCAGAGAAGAATTTTATTGATTTAAAGAATGGGATTCCTGCTCTTGTGCAGAGGGTGTTGAGCTCTCCTCTTGTTGGTCAGACTTTTCATAGATATCTGGAGGCATCTACAGAGAGTGACCTTTCAGACACTATGGTGGAAATTTTGAATGCTCTTCCTATAAGACCTGACCCTTTACCAACTGCAATCTTAAAACATATCAAACCTGATGCTAATTGTGACAACCCAGAAATTTCCGACCAAATTTAAACTTAATCCTAATATGTATTCAAGACGATAAGCAAAGTCAATAATGTTGAGTTTAAAAATTTTGAACTGATTTCATATATGCAATTACCCTTTGACTAATCCCGACGATTCACGAACAATTGTTTGTAAACAACTAAATATATATATAAATATATATAATTATAAATGTAAGTAGTAGAAATTATGTTATTAACTCATTAAAATTAAAAATGTAAAATATTATACAAAATAAGTTGTTACTAAAATAAATCTATGTATAGATGATTTCTATAATAATTATTATCATATGTATATTGGAATATATATATAAAAGTTATAAATATCATATGTCGAAATTTATTTTAATAAAAGAAAATAACATATCAAGTAAATATATATATATATATATATATATATATATATATATATATATATAATACTTATAAATATATAAGACAATTATATTTAAGATGCAAACACATATTGTACAATGTATTAAAATGGATAAATAATATTCAACATATGTTATATGTGGTACAATTATAATGTATAATATGTTAAATATAATTATACATTAAAAATATGATTGTTATATTTATATTACTATTATTACTTTCATTATTATTGGTAATGTTAATATTAATATTTGTTTCATTAATATTCTTATTTCTAATACAAGATATATATATATATATATATATATATATATATATATATATATATATATATATATATATATATATATATATCTGTGTGTGTGTGTGTGTGAAATTAGGTATGAATAAGTTGATATATATAAATTGATATATTATCATTATTAATATTATTGTTATTAACAATATTATTGTTATACATTTATAGTAAATGTTATCATTATCATTAGTAATAGTAATATTATTATTACTATTATATTATTATAAATTTGTATTATTATTATGTATAATATTAAGAGCATTATTATTATAGTTATATTTATTAATAATATTAATTATAAAAATAAATATATAAAGAGATATACATATATAGTGATATATAAATACAAATAGATATATACAGAGATATATATATATATATATATATATATATATATATATATATATATATATATATATGCCATTATATACAGATATATTTATTAGGAAATTAGTATTATTATTCATTATTATTATTATTATTATTATTATTGTTATTATTATTATTATTATTATTATTATTATTAGGTTTATTTATATTTACTAATTATTAATATTAATATTAATTATAAATAAAATCCTTATAGAATCAACTTTCTGTTGTATATCACGATCGACTGTTTGATTTTTTTATATCTGTCTCTAAATTGTTACAAGACAATTCACTACAAACAAATTCAGTTAGCCATCAAATTCCTCTTCTAATTTTTTTTATATATCCCTGTACTGAACGATTCCATGTGTCGACACTCATAATTTTTCTATATAACAATTATTCAACTCAATTGACATAAAACCATTCGAGTATCTCACCAATATCACCAGTTATCCATTACCTCTGTTCTTCATCCATTTTTCCAAAACATCGAATTTGAGCTTAATTTCGAAATCCTTTAATGCAGTTTCGTTATAAATCTTTCATTTAAGCTTTCTGGAAAGTTACAAATCCCAATTTGTCATATTGGATTCAAATTTTGAGGTCAAACTTTTGTTTCAAAAAGTCAAACGAATGTTCTTCAATCAAATTGAAGTGGTAGAGGTTA
Organism: Rutidosis leptorrhynchoides; assembly: GCF_046630445.1. NCBI lineage: Eukaryota > Viridiplantae > Streptophyta > Magnoliopsida > Asterales > Asteraceae > Rutidosis > Rutidosis leptorrhynchoides. The sequence goes on along the minus strand of NC_092335.1, from coordinate 3,675,282 downwards.
TATCAGTTGAAATTAACGGTTCTAATAGTTTCTATATATGATTAGAAAACTTTTTCGTGTTATAATCTTTATCTATAATGTTACAAAAATTGAAAAGTGAATTTTTTTTTAAAAACTCAGCGACTGCACAACAGCCATTTTCTTTATTTTTTTCGATATTTTTTTTGTTTATCAAATTAATTACATATAATTTTTTTCTATGTTGGTCATTGAATCCAAATTAAAACCTTAAATTAGTTGTTATTGTTTATGGGTTGGTTCTGATCGTGGTGCTAATCGAAGAAGAAGAAGGAAAAGGGGAACTGTGTAACACAGGATAAATATAAATGGGTCGTAGTATTAATCAGATAAACAGGCGACAGATCAGTGGTTAGAGTGTTAGCGGGTGTTCGAGAGGTCGCGGGTTCGAGTCTCGTATGGGCAATTCTTTTTAGCAAAGCATTTTAAAAGGGTATTTACATTTATATTTCATTTCTATTATAATTAGTATTATTATTATTGTTGTTGTTTTTATAATTATTATTGTTATGGTTGCTATAATTATTATTATTATTATTATTATTATTATTATTATTATTATTATTATTATTATTATTATTATTATTATTATTATTATTATCATTATTATTATTATTATTATTATTATTATTATTATTATTATTATTATTATGATTATTATTATTAAATAGTAGTATTAATATCAATAGCATTATTATTACTATGATTATTTTTACCAAAATTATTATTTTGTTTTCATTAGAACTATTATTATTATTAGTATCAGCATTATCTATATCAATGTTACTAAAAATAATTACGTTTATGAAAATAAAAGTTTTAAAGATATTATTAAGGTTATAAGTATGTTTTTAATCAAATTAACAAAGTTTATATAAATATTCATATATAACATGTTAGGTATTTTTATTAAAATACTAATCAAATATATATCAATATAACTATATAAATATTAAACATTTTGAATATATACACAAACTAGATAAGTATAATATATAAATTAAGATATAATATATAAATTTCGATTACGATTATACATTTTAATATATATACAAATGATATAGGTCCGTGAATCCAAGGCCAACCCTGCATTGTTCAATATCGTCATAAGTATTTTTACTACAAAATACAGTATTGTGAGTTTCATTTGCTCCCTTTTTAAATACTTTTGCAATATATATTTTTGGGACTGAGAATACATGCGCTGCTTTTATAAATGTTTTACGAAATAGACATAAGTAATCGAAACTACATTCTATGGTTGGATTATCGAATCGAATATCACTCTTTTTAGTATGGTAATCTAAGAATTAGGGAACAGACACCCTAATTGACGCGAATCCTAAAGATAGATCTATTGGGCCTAACAAACCCCATCCTGGTTACAGATGCTTTAGTACTTCGATTTTATCATGTTCGATGAGAGTCCCGAAATGATGGGGATATTCTAGACGCGTTTTGTTAATGTCGATTACTAGGTGTTCACCATATGAATGATTTTTAATTCGCGGGTTACGCGTATTATTTTGTACTCGGGTTACGTGTACAATTAAATATTCAGAAATCTTGTGGTCTATTAAAATGATGGAAATGATTATTGATGATAAACTAATGAATTCACCAACCTTTTGGTTGACACTTTTAAGCATGTTTATTCTTAGGTATGAAAGAAATCTCCCGCTGTGCATTTGCTCATTTTAGAGATATTACTTGGAGTTATTCATGACATATTTCAAAAGACATTACATTCGAGTCATTGAGTTCATCAAGATTATTATTAAGTCAATTATAGTTGGATATATTATGAAATGGTATGCATGCCATCAACTTTCGATGTAAAGAAAGTTTGTCTTTTAAAAACGAATGCAATATTTGTAAAATGTATCATATAGAGGTTAAATACCTCGCCATGTAACCAAATGTAATGACTTCATCCAGATGGATTAGGACGGGGTGTGACACTAATGCCAAGCTACAAGTGGCCATCAATGAAGTGACTTCTCTGAAGATTAACTCTTTAGAAGAAATATGTGCTAGGGAAGATGTGTCTGTTAAGGACATTCTAGAGGTGCCTATTTTAAAAGACAACTAATCTGTAATAACAATGTGTAACATCTTTATACTGATAGTGTATATATATATATATATATATATATATATATATATATATATATATATATATATATATATTCAGTGCTTTTGGTTAATGTTGGTATTTTTTGCTGCTTTCCATGATTGACGTATCACTGCCATATATGTTTAACTATTGCAAGCTTGTTAAAAAGCTTAGATTTCATATATCACATCATATGAAATGATTTTTTGTCTTAAACTGATTTTTGAATTTGTACATGAATTGAACTGCCCTGTAGTAACCCGTCCTAATCCACCTGGACGAAGTCTTCATCAGATGTTCCCATTGCGAGGTTCTGACCTCTATATGCCATGAACGACTCTATGTAATATCTTTAAAATGAGCAAATGCACAGCGGAAGATTTCTTTCATACCTGAGAATAAACATGCTTTAAAATGTCAACCAAAAGGTTGGTGAGTTCATAGGTTTATCATAATCAATAAAATTCATCATTTTGATAGACCACAAGATTTAAATACAGTACACCTATCTCGTGTACAAAACCATTTTTTCATAATGCTTGGGAGAGTAGGTTCGTATCCTTTTCTCCCTCGTAGGTTGCCTCGCAATTTTTAAATAATCGTACACATATCTCGTGCACAAAAACAACATACACATAACCTGTGTATAAAATCATTCTCTCGATACATAACATTCACTTTTCATTTCTTGGCTTGGTAACCGACCTTAACATATAATGCGCATCAATAATATCCTAAAAACAGAACATCTTGTCTGTATAATATATAAACTTCGAAGTACTAAACACCACACCCACTAGCCCTTCCGTCTAGTGAACATTCTGGGTGGGGGTGTTAAACCCGGTAGCTACCTTTAGGATTCGCGTGAATTAGGGCCATACCCATTTCTAATTCTTAAGTTACCAAGCAATAATAATCAGGGGAAAAATTCACAACAATTAGTGGCAATTATCACGTCCAACTAATTCAATAATAATCCACAAAAGTTCTGTCTGCATAATAATTCATTCGAGGAATGTTTTGCTTGTGTCTATCTCGTCAAACATTTATAAAAGCATTTCATGTATTCGCAGTTCAAAATATATTTCAAAAACATTTAATAAAGCAGTTGTAAAAATAGCGCATGTATTCTCAGTCCCAAAAATGGAAAGAGTAAAAGGGAATCAAATGAACTCACGATACGATATTTTGTAGTAAAAATATGCATACGACAGCACTGAACAAGTGCAGGGTTGGCCTCGGATTCATGAACCTATATCATTTATATATATATCAACACGCATAGTTGTAATCAAACAATTTATATATATATATATATATATATATATATATATATATATATATATATATATATATATATATATATATATATATATATATATATATATATATATATATATATTAGTGATATTATTTTATATTAATAACTTGTATGTTTCATAAATGTATTCATTTTATGGACTTTAAATAAATAAAAATATAGTTATATTATATGTATTAAGTATAGTTTTATATAACTAATAGTTACTTGATAAAATAATATTAATGTTAAAAATAATAATAATAATGATAATAAAAATAATAATGATAATAATAATACTAATAATAATAATAACTATGATAATAATAACTTTACTACTAATGATAAAAATAATAATAATAATAATAATAATAAGAGTAATAATAATAATAATCATAATGATATTACTAATACTAATACTAACAATAATGATAATAATAATAATAATATTAATTTTATGAATGATACTAATAATTATATTTTTAATATTTGTAATAATCTAATAACAATAATAATTAATAATAATAATAATAATAATAATAATAACAATAATAATTATAATAATAATAATAATAATAATAATAATAATAATAATAATAATAATAATAATAATAATAATAATAATAATAATAATAATAATAATAATAATAATAATAATAATAATAATAATAATAATAATAATAATATTGAGTAATAAGTAAACTACCTCAAAGAAGTAGCCATAAAAATATGCCCAAGTCCGGGTTTGAACCCACGACCTCCCGCTAACCCGCAAACACACTAACCATTCCTCTAGCTTATACTTTTCTGATTCATTCCCTATTCTATTTTTATTTACCCCGCAAATATTTGTTGCTCTCTCAACCCCAAAAATTCCATCGACATCATCATTCTACCCAATTATATATCATGGATCGAATCTCGGCCCAATAAGAAAAACAAGTAAACGGCCCAATATCCAACAAGTTCACAGTCCAATATCCAAACAATTTCACGACCCAATGTCCAAAAATTTCACAATCCAATATCCAAACAAATATAGTCCAACTAAAAAAATAATAATAAAGAACACGGCTCAATCCTTAATAATAAAGACATGCTCGAATTTTTCATTAAAAATCAGTTTTTCTTATACTGGCCCCATTCGATGATTATTACAACTTATATGCTTATAAAATGGTGACTGGCTGATGATCCGATGGTACCTAATTACTTTATCCAAAAGTCGAAAGTGAAGATCCCATGATTTATTAATCACATGCGTGATTAGTGGAACAAGAAGTCTACCCCACGTTGCCCATGTAAAACCATTGATTGTTACATGAAGACATGCTCCACCTTACTTGTACTATAATATATATTCAGTAGTGGAAGAGTAAAAGCAATAACCTCTAGACTTGTTTATATATGCTTGTACTGGAGAGAGGAATAAACACGTAAATACTCCATCCCACATCTCCTTGTTACTAGCATTGTTCTCATTTACATTCTTTCCAACGTTCATCAACAATTATCATTCAACTTACATCCTTACATAACTTGTTATGATCTCAGATTGGTAACGGATCACTTGAACAACGAATTGGATAATAGAAGCTGAAAGGTGGTTGGCTTGGAGGACTTGGCTCGTTCAGACAGGTGGTCTGACCGAACAGCAAAAAAAAAAGATTTGCAGTAGTAGCTGCAGTTGATCATCGTGTAGCAATAATAGCTGTGGTGTTTAAATGGGTCTTTAAATGATGATGAAAGATGATGGATTGTGATGGTGGTGTGGTTTGGGTTTGTATCTGAAATAGAAGACACATAATAATAAACATATGATGTATTTTGTCGAGTTACACAAATCAAATGGGTTTAGTTTGGTTTTTGTCGTTCGACGTAGAATGAACAAGAATATAGCAGTAGTGGAGAACAAACCTAATAGTGGAAGGTGGCGGTGGTGTTCTACGGTGTTCAACTAGCAACATAAACTGACGGTTTATAGCAGTCGTTTGTTCGAGCTAGGACTCGGAAACGATGGTGATATGTGGTTGCAACAAGGGTGGTTCATTAATGGTGGTTGAAGAAGATTGTGATGGCCATAAAGTGGTTTCAAGGTAGAGTCGTGGTGATCACTAGTGGTGTGGTCCTTGTAGAAGATGAACCGAAAAGAAAAACGGTAGATATGAATTAAATTGACGAGGTTGAAGAAGTTGTTTATTTGGATTCGTTTGAAACATGAAGAATATAAGTATAGCAATAGTTGCAAGTGGTGGTGATCGATAGTTGTTTGTGATTTGATAAAAGTGGTAGTAAGTTGAATGTGTTAATATCCTTGAGAGATTCGTTTGTTTTGTAGCAATTTGGATCGACAGGAAATAATCTCCCATCGTACAGAAATTTGAATAAAAAAAATAAAGTTTGAACATGATTTACACTAATTTGTACTAACAATTCGGTTGTTTAACACTTTAGAAGATTCAAACAAAAATCAAATATAGTGGTTGATTAGGATGTGAAACAGAATTTGATCATGTATGCATATATACGTATTTATGAATATTTTAGATGTACATACCAGCATTTATATGTATATATTTATATACTATACGTATCTGTATATGTATTTAGGTATATCTGTACTTGTATAAGTGTATATTCCTTATTTCTATATCTGTGTATTAATTTTTATAAATAAAACATAATAATGTTAATTATACATGTATTAATTTTTAATATTAATTTTGTTAATAATAGTGAAACTAATAATAATAATATTATTATTAATAATAATAAAATAATAATGATAATAATATTAATAATACTAATCAATTTTTATATATATTAAGAATAATAATAATAATAATAATAATAATAATAATAATAATAATAATAATAATAATAATAATAATAATAATAAGTAACAATGATAATAATGAAAATGATAATAATATTATTAATGCTGATAATAATAATAATAATACCAATATTATTAATATTAATAATAATATTAGTAATAATAATACTACAATCATTTATATATAACAATTTCGTATCTATAAAGTATATATATATATATATATATATATATATATATATATATATATATATATATATATATATATATATATATATATATATATACTAGTACATATTTAATTATGTTTTAGATAGCAAGTAACATAAATATATTAATTATATATATATTGAAACAATAATCTCAGAGTACATCTTTAATACTTTGTTACCGTTGACAAATTATGTTTAAAGTCATTATCATTCAATATACTCTCAATAATTAATTAAAAATTTTTAAATAACAGTTTTTAGATTATCTTAAGTTATATTTCATAATAATTAAATCGCATAATAGTTTAATTTATAATATATATTTATTTACATATATTCTTATTTATATATATACATTTCTATTTACAATTAAAAGCTCGTGAATCGTCGAGAGCAGTCGAAGGTAAATGAATTCATGAACACAGTTCAAAGTTTTTGAGATTTTAATATTACAGACTTTGCTTATCGTGTCGAAATCATATAAAGATTAAGTTTAAATTTGGTCGGAAATTTCCGGGTCATCACATGCCGTCCGTCATCCGCTGTCCGTAATGCATAATTCCTCTTTATGAATAAGAGGTGTACTGCTACCTAAATTGTATTATGTATACAGGCTATTGAAATTGTATACCTATTTTGTATCTTCACTTAGAAAAACATGTATAACTTTGCTGTTATGTAATGAATATATCGAACAATTTATCCGTTCTTCGTTCTGTAATAGAACACTTGTTTTATAAAGAAACATTAAGAATTCTGAGTCTACTTTGTGAAGTAGGATATAAATGAATCATAATGTTGTTATGCTATTTATATGTTATAAAAATTGATAAATCTGTTAGAGAAATTTATGTTTATGGAATTAACGGTGTCCCGTTTAGTGTGTTGCGCTCAGGTGTTGTGCAGCTTACAAAATACACTTGTATTTCAATTTTTTCTGTTTTCAAGATATAAATGAATTTATGCCGTTGTGATAAACCATTCTGTATGTCATGACATTATGAGATCTTTACTTTTGCCTCGGTGCCCACTAACGAAGTAAACACTTTACGCTAGCTGATCCCTTGTGTCTATAATGTTGACACAAGAGCCTCTACCATCGGGGGTATAAAAATTTAAATTGCTTGCTCTATTGATCTGGCCCATACACGTGTCTCAATCTCATCCCTTTATCATCCATTAGTTGAATTATAAAGAAGCCGTTCCTCTTTTCTTTTTCCTTTTCCGAAAGCCGATCATCTTTTTTGAAGATAACTGCAATTATTTGTCTTAGCAAAGCTGTTAAGTACAAGGTTAGTGCAATTATTCATTACTTGTCTTCTTCTTCTCCCCTTTATTTTTTTCACTACCATGGCCGAATCCAGCAGCACCTCATCTCAAAGAGACAACCGAGATGTGAGTACTATTCCGTCAAATATTACTGAAGCCGAGATAGATAGACTATGTATAGATCATAGGAACCTTAGATTGCTGGACCCCGTGGTTCCTTCTCCTGATGATAGGGTAAACAAACCACCTAAAAAGATGATTAGACTGTATAAGCTTCAACTTTCAATAGGTAACCTTCGTATTCCTCCCACCGTTTTCTTGCAAGAACTCTTATCTCATTATGAGATTGGCCTTAGTCAAATTCATCCGCTTGGTTTGCAAAAAATTGTGCTTTTTGAATTGTACTGTAATGTTGTTGGCAAAATTCCAAGTATAAACGTGTTTCACGAGTTGTTTAGGACTCGATTGGTGAGTAAATGCTGGTATACTTTTGATTGTAAAGCTAATAAGGCCTTTACAGGAACAAAAGAAACCTCCTTGAAAAAATAGAAAGAATCCTTCTTTTTTGTTAACGAAAGAGTTATACAGGACAATTGGTCAAACATTCGAAAGTGGAGGAAAACTAAAATAGGAGTAAGTAAATCAATTGTTTTGTCTGATGATGAAAGAACAACTGTTGAAGAGTGAAAATCGTTGGAACTCTCACAACGTTCATATGCTGATAACGAAGCCATTTTAGCGAGTTGTGGGATGAGTGATAATTGGCGTGCTGGATTTGTACCAGTGTTGCACTGGAAAGGCTGTGGTAGGGAATTTATAAATATGCCTTATTTGCACTATGTCATTGTAGAATGCATTCTTATTACTATGCATTTAATGTGTCTATGTTTTGCAAAAGAAGAGATGCAGGTCTTTAAAGTATTTAAGAAGGCCAATCTGGAATCTCTTACTGTTACTGAGCGGCCAAAGACTGCTGCTAAACTTGAGGCCGATAATGTTAAAGACACTATTTTTGAAGAACAATTGAAGAACCCTGAACGGCCTACGGAAGTCGGTAATGATGATACTGCACAGCCCTCCTCATCTGATGTGGAAATTATTGAGGCTAATCCAAAACCGCCTACCGCCAAGAAAACTGGAAAACGCACAAAGCGTCTATGGAAGCGTGCAACTAACAAAGCTTCTCAACAAACAAAGAAAAGGAGTATGTCTTTAATATTGTCTTCTGCCTTGACATAATATGTATAATATGTGTTAATGCTTATTTGTAAAGTTGGTTATCTACAATGCAGAACCAATTTTGTCAACAGATGGTGATGAAGCCACTGCTAGTAGTGGCAAGAGTGGTAAAATTGTTAATGCTGAAGATGATAATGATGAAGAAGAAGAGGATGAAGAAACAGATGAGGATAATATTGTCAAAACTCCTCCTTTCACTAACCCATTAACTTCCACAAAAATAGGTACAACACAGTCTTCATCATCTTCTCAGCCGCCTTCCGTTATCCCTCTAGCCGGCTTAAGAAGCTCTGTGGAAGATCCTGTTAACAAATCTGACAGCTTTGTTAATTTTCTGAAGGTACATATCACCAGTTGACTCATGAAAATCCATTTGTATTGTCTATATTGTTTGTGATTTCTGAATATGTGGTTTATTTTCGTAGGGAAATATGATTGCTGATCTTTCGACATCCTTATCTGCAATGACCCTTAAACAAAGTTGCCAATCAACTGCTGCATCACTGGTGCTTCTGAATCAGCATGTTCTTCATGGTCTGAAAATGCAAGAGGCTCAATCAACTCTTATTGATAATGCTGTCCAGAATGCCAGCAAATTAAAAAGGATGGAAGTTGAGCTAAAAGATGTTAATCTAAAGTGGAAAAAAGCAGTTGACTTGGAACAAAAGAAGGAAGAGGCACTCCAATCGATTGAGAAAAAATGTGTTGCTGAAAGGACTGAAAAAGAGAAGGTGATGGAGGAGAAGGATGAATTATTGAAGGAAGTTGAAAAGTTGGTTGAACAAGAAAAATGTCGTGCTGATGAAAAAACTGTTGCTGCTGCTGCTTCAGAGAAGAATTTTATTGATTTAAAGAATGGGATTCCTGCTCTTGTGCAGAGAGTGTTGAGCTCTCCTCTTGTTGGTCAGACTTTTCATAGATATCTGGAGACGTGTACAGAGAGTGACCTTTCAGACACTATGGTGGAAATTTTGAATACTCTTCCTGTAAGACCTGACCCTTTACCAACTACAATCTCAAAACATATCAAACCTGATACTAATTGTGACAACCCAAAAATTTTCGACCAAATTTAAACTTAATCCTAATATGTATTCAAGACGATAAGCAAAGTCAATAATGTTAAGTTTAAAAATTTTGAACTGATTTCATATATGCAATTACCCTTTGACTAATCCTGACGATTCACGAATAATTATTTGTAAACAACTAAATATGTATATAAATATATATAATTATAAATGAAAGTAGTAGAAATTATGTTATTAACTCATTAAAATTAAAAATGTAAAATATTATACAAAATAAGTTGTTACTAAAATAAATCTATGTATAGATGATTTCTATAATAATTATTATCATATGTATATTGGAATATATATATATATATATATATAAAAGTTATAAATATTATATGTCAAAATTTATTTTAATAAAAGAAAATAACATATCAAGTAAATATATATATAATACTTATAAATATATAAGAAAATTATATTTAAGATGCAAATACATATTGTACAATGTATTAAAATGGATAAATAATATTCAACATATGTTATATGTGGTACAATTATAATGTATAATATGTTAAATATAATTATACATTAAAAATATGATTGTTATATTAATATTACTATTATTACTTTCATTATTATTGGTAATGTTTATATTAATATTAATATTTGTATCATTAATAGTCTTATTTCTAATACAATATATATATATATATATATATATATATATATATATATATATATATATATATATATATATATATATATATATATATATATATATATATATATATATATATATATATATATATATGAAATTAGGTATGAATAAGTTGATATATATAAATTGATATATTATCATTATTAATATTATTTTTATTAACAATATTATTGTTATACATTTATAGTAATTGTTATCATTATCGTTAGTAATAGTAATATTATTATTACTATTATATTATTATAAATTTGTATTATTATTATTATGTATAATATTAAGAGCATTATTATTATAGTTATATTTATTAACAATATTAATTATAAAAATAAATATATAAAGATATATACATATATAGTGATATATAAATACAATATATATATATATATATATATATATATATATATATATATATATATATATATATATATATATGCCATTATATACAGATATATTTATTAGAAAATCAGTATTATTATTCATTATTATTATTATTATTAGGTTTATTTATATTTACTAATTATTAATATTAATATTAATTATAAATAAAATCCTTACAGAATCAACTTTCTGTTGTATATCATGATCGACTGTTTGATTTTTTTGTATCTGTCTCTAAATTGTTACAAGACAATTCACTACAAACAAATTCAGTTAGCCATCAAATTCCTCTTTTAATTTTTTTTTATATATCCCTGTACTGAACGATTCCTTGTGTCGACACTCATAATTTTTCTATATAATAATTATTCAACTCAATTGACAGAAAACCATTCGAGTATCTCACCAATATCACCAGTTATCCATTACTTCTGTTTTTAGCTGATTAATTAAACAAAAATTTTGAAAACGAGCCAAATACCTCTGTTCTTCATCCATTTTTCCAAAACATCGAATTTGAGCTTAATTTCGAAATCCTTTAATGCAGTTTCATTATAAATCTTTCATTTAAGCTTTCTAGAAAGTTACAAATCCCAATTTGTCATATTGGATTCAAATTTTGAGGTCAAACTTTTGTTTCAAAAAGTCAAACGAATGTTCTTCAATCAAATTAAAGTGGTAGAGGTTATATCAGTTAAAATTAACGGTTCTAATAGTTTCTATATATGATTAGAAAACTTTTTCGTGTTATAATCTTTATCTATAATGTTACAAGAATTGAAAAGTGAATTTTTTTTTTTAAAAAAACTCAGCGACTGCACAGCAGCCATTTTCTTTATTTTTTTCGATATTTTTTTATCAAGTTAATTACATATAATTTTTTCTATGTTGGTCATTGAATCCAAATTAAAACCTTAAATTCGTTGTTATTGTTTATGGGTTGGTTCTGATCGTGGTGCTAATCGAAGAAGAAGAAGGAAAAGGGGAACTGTGTAACACAGGATAAATATAAATGGGTCGTAGTATTAATCAGATAAACAGGCGACAGATCAGTGGTTAGAGTGTTAGCGGGTGTTCAAGAGGTCGCAGGTTCGAGTCTCGTATGGGCAATTCTTTTTAGCAAAGCATTTTAAAAGGGTATATACATTTATTTTTCATCTCTATTATAATTAGTATTATTATTATTGTTGTTGTTGTTGTTATAATTATTATTGTTATGGTTGCTATTATTATTATTATTATTATTATTATTATTATTATTATTATTATTATTACTACTACTACTACTACTATTATTATTATTAAATATTAGTATTAATATTAATAGCATTATTATTACTATGATTATTTTTACCAAAATTATTATTTTGTTTTCATTAAAACTATTATTATTATTAGTATCAACATTATCTATATCAATATTACTAAAAATAATTACGTTTATGAAAATAAAAGTTTTAAAGATATTATTAAGGTTATAAGTATGTTTTTAATCAAATTAACAAAGTTTATATAAATATTCATATATAACATGTTAGGTATTTTTATTAAAATACTAATAAAATATATATCAATATAACTATATAAATATTAAACATTTTGAATATATACACAAACTAGATAAGTATAATATATAAATTAAGATATAATATATAAATTTTGATTACGATTATACGTTTTAATATATATACAAATGATATAGGTTCGTGAATCCAAGGCCAACCCTGCATTGTTCAATATCGTCATATGTATTTTTACTACAATATACAGTATTGTGAGTTTCATTTGCTCCCTTTTAAAATGCTTTTGCAATATATATTTTTGAGACTGAGAATAAATGCGCTGCTTTTATAAATGTTTTACGAAATAGACACAAGTAATCAAAACTACATTCTATGGTTAGATTATTGAATCGAATATCACTCTTTTTAGTCTGGTAATCTAAGAATTAGGGAACAGACACCCTAATTGACGCGAATCCTAAAGATAGATCTATTGGGCCTAACAAACCCCATCCGGGTTACGGATGCTTTAGTACTTCGATTTTATCATTTCCGATGAGAGTCCCAGAATGATGGGGATATTCTAGACGCGTTTTTTTAATGTCGATTACCAGGTGTTCACCATATGAATGATTTTTAATTCGCGGGTTACGCGTATTTTTTTACTCGGGTTACGTGTACAATTAAATATCAGGAAATCTTGTGGTCTATTAAAATGATGGAAATGATTATTGATGATAAACTAATAAACTCACCAACCTTTTGGTTGACACTTTTTAGCATATTTATTCTCAGGTATGAAAGAAATCTTTCGCTGTGCATTCGCTCATTTTAGACATATTACTTGGAGTCATTCATGACATATTTCAAAAGACGTTGCATTCGAGTCATTGAGTTCATCAAGATTATTATTAAGTCAGTTATAGTTTGATATATTATGAAATGGTATGCATGCCGTCAACTTTCGATGTAAAGAAAGTTTGTCTTTTAAAAATGAATGCAATGTTTGTAAAATGTATCATATAGAGGTCAAGTACCTCGCGATGTAACCAAATGTAATGACTTCGTCCAGATAGATTAGGACGGGGTGTGACATGTGGTATCAGAGCGATGGTCTTAGCGAACCAGGTCTTGCATTAGTATGTCTAACTGATAGTTGATAAGATGCATTAGTAAGTCTGAACTTCGACATTAACTGCATGTCAAAAGTTTTGCTTATCATTTCGTGTCGAAAATTACTTGCTTATCATCCTTAAAGTCTAGACACATCTTACTACTTCTATTGCATAGATATTGTATAGATAAATTCGTATCTTAGCGTATCTGTTACTGTAAACTTTGCCTGACAGCTTCTGAAGATTCCTCCGTAACTTATGGGATCTTGGTATTCTATATACATATGAAAATTATGTGTTTCTAAGTCCTATAATCTATCTTATATTGAAAATCAATTCCCTGATCGTACGAAATGGATCCTTCAACTAATTCCAGTTCCTCATATTCCGACAGCTACTCCGATATGGATTTCCACTCGAGCTCCGAAAGCAGTGTAACCGGAATGGATCAACTAATTAGTCATCTTCAATTCTGGATGAATTGGGGATGGGTTCGTAGTCGACTAAACCAATGGAGATAAGAAGAAAGCGATCCTTTTCACCCACCGACTTTCCCTCTTATCGAAGAACCTGAAGCACTTACCGGCGAACCTGTTCGTAATACCATTTTCTCTATCATTTCCAGAGTATATCACCACGATTATATTCTATCTAAAATTCTAAACCTTATTCATCTGCTCGTTCTGATCGACAATCATCCCGAAATAATAGAAGAAGTTAACGAACTTCGCGCTCGAGTAATCAATTTGGAGAATATGGTGCAAAATTTACCAGCTTCATCAACATCATCGGCACCAACAGTACCATCAATAAACAGCACCAGTACCATCAACAATCCATGCCTCAACATCTCATTCTGTATCTCGAGTATAATCATCGTTCTACGTATCGTTCTACATCAATTATCTTCGTTCTTCATGGCGATTATGTAATCTCTAATGTTTTAGAGATTATGTATTCTAGTTCTAATGGTAAATCAAATGAGATTAATATTATATTAACTCATTAAATCCATGATTACATCTGAAAAAAATATATATATGTAAGTATATTTTCATAAAGATTGTAATTAAAAATTCTTGTGTACAAACTGTTAATGGAGAAAATATTTTAACGGGTGGGTAATAACCGAGGAATATTTAGATTTCACATTAATAAGTTACACTGTACATTCTTTCAATCTGATTCAACAGTCATTTACTATCCTACTTACATCCACAGATATACGTATTTGTTCACCATAGAATAACCATTTTCATTCAATTTCTTATTTGGATTTTGACTTATCAGAATCCAACAAGTGGCATAATAAAGAAAACATTTGACAAAATAAAATTTGTTAGAAACAAACAAATTAACTATGAGAAATTTTGTTAAGAATCCACGCTAACAAAATCCTAACTAACTGTTAATTCCTTATTACATTTACTTATCGCAATTTATTTATCGCAATTTTAATTCTCGCAATTTTAATTATCGTTATTTAATTTCTGTTATTTATTTTACGCACTTTATTTATCGTCATTTAAATACTATTATTTACGCATTTTAAATATCGGGACACGTATACAATATTTTGACATATTATATCGACGTCATCTATATATATTATTTGGAATAACCATAGACACTCTATATGCGGTAATGTTCGAGTTAGCTATACAGGGCTGAGGTTGATTCTACAATAATATATATACTTTGAGTTGTGATCGAGTCTGAGACATGTATACAATGGGTCACGATATGTATTAATTAATTCAAACATTATATATGAATTATTGAATTACTAACTGTGGACTACCAACATTGGACAATTAAAATGAATTAAAATATTGATTATAACATATGAAACTAAACATCTCTTCAAGTTTGCCACTTGTTTTCATCTTAAACCTCATTTGTATCTTGACGATTACAATCTGCGTTCAAACTTTTCATGATTCTTGAAAACACCTCAATCGAGAGGATGAACCAACCACACTTCATCTACGGAAGGAAAAATTTATGCATATAGTTATGCACCTAAAAAACTCGGAACCTGAGTAAACGTTTAACTCGTATCTGTGCTAGCACCTTTGGCGTTGTTATTACCGAAAATAATTTTACAATCCCTTTCCAAAATTAGACAGTTTTGTCACAGCTCCAGCAAATCAACTTCGACTTTTATTCGGATTAGCCTTATTATAACCTTGATATATAAGTTGCCTTTCGTTATCATTACCGGGAAACTGTTTATATCCCACCACATTAGCAGTAAACTTACCAGCAACTTCATTGACCTTTGACTTTTTGAAAAATCATTACATTTATTGAAACCCTATCATATACTCATCCGCATCTTGTAATTAGAACTGTTATACCAATTACTGGAATCAGCAATCAGTGTTTTGAATCTCACAGCGTTACTACATCAACAGTTATATGTATACATATAACATTTATCTTTTAGAATTATGATCTTCAATTCTGAAACTCTGAAAAGCACCCAGTCTACGAATCAATACACTCAACTTTGAAAAAGCTGAATGAAGCAGCAGAAACTGTAGACAACTGTAAACGACCTTAACCATCAGAAGTTTGATAATAAAGAATAGTATGTTGGCAAAGCTCGAAAAAGTTGAAACTGAAAAACGGATTGAGCAAACCATGAAGGAGGCTGTGGACAAATCACAAAGATTAAACCTGCCTTCAAAGAATCCAAATGATTCAGTGCCTGCTGAAGTCTTTAGCGAATACCTTGCTCTTTACTCTAAACCCTTGCGGACAATATTCTTCATCATCCTCTGATCTTAGATATTCTAAGATATTATCATATCTTTCATTATAAATATTCTCGATATTTCTGAAGATATTTTCATAACTATTCTTATCTAAAATCATTTATCTCTTTGCGCTATCAGTGTTACATCATAAAGAAAACTGTTTTAGTTTCTAAAACCTGAAGAAAAAAAAATCGAATTTAAAATAGGAATGTTTTTGAAGTAGTGTTGGGAACTGAAGCATGAGTTAGTATAATATAATGACACTTGATCAACGTGATTATATTACAGTAAGTCATGCTGAGTTTCTAATGGAACGTGATGATTCACAGATCATAACGTCATCACGTGCCATATTACATAACTCTTTCATTCTGCTTAACTTTTGAACATATCAAGAAAATATATTCTTGATAGTTCTATTCACAGTGATTCTGTTAATTTGACAAATTAAATCGTGCTATTACGTTCTTTCTTGTTTAGAACATGAAGTTCATTCGAAACTCCATACTTACGAATTCTGGACCATTACTTGCCTTATTAGAGGTCGAGAAGAGAATAAAAAGGCAAAGAGCTCCAAAATATAAGAAAAAAAATATAAAACCCAATAACAACACGGAGGTTACAAACCGTGGATATTAATACGAATAGCAATATAAAGACACGGTAGAATTAAGAATAGTATCACCCCAAGGTAATAGTAGAAGTAAATAGATTTTTCTGGTGGAAGATTGAAAAGAAGGATGACATAAATGATAATTAGGAAAATATCAAGGATTAGAACTGGATTAAGCATTTTCACAATCTTTTGGATGTATGAACTAAGAAAGAAAGTATAGGAATGGTGAGAATAATGGAATGGAAGAGTTTAATTTATAAAGGAAAAATCAGACAGAGCAATCGAAATAGATTATTGCATTTAATCAATGGAGATCCTAATTTTCTTAATTATCGAAGAACCAAATCTTATTACGAAGATTTTCTCTAAATCCCTTGAATTCCGAAAATCAATCGTAACTACGTTACCAGTTAAGAGAAACCTGCATTTATTCATTTAACTCTTTTGTGATAGCTTCACTCATACTCTTCACAAAATCAAATTATTTTATCTATATTACTCGATGATGATAAAACTCTAATTTTCAGCTCGTATGCGTCAGGAAAACATACTTATTGTCAGCCATGACCATCCTAATCAAATTTCGAAACGAAATTTCTTTAACGGGTAGGTACTGTGACAACCCAGAAATTTCTGACCAAATTTAAACTTAATCCTAATATGTATTCAAGACAATAAGCAAAGTCTATAATGTTGAGTTTAAAATTTTTGAACTGATTTCATATATGTAATTTCCCTTTGACTAATCCTGACGATTCACGAATAATTGTTTGTAAACAACTAAATATATATATAAATATATATAATTATAAATGTAAGTAGTAGAAATTATGTTATTTACTCATTAAAATTAAAAATGTAAAATATTGTACAAAATAAGTTGTTACTAAAATAAATCTATGTATAGATGATTTCTATAATAATTATTATCATATGTATATTGGAATATATATATAAAAGTTATAAATTTTATATGTCGAAATTTATTGTAATAAAAGAAAATAACATATCAAGTAAATATATATATAATACTTATAAATATATAAGACAATTATATTTAAGATGCAAACACATATTGTATAACGTATTAAAATGGATAAATAATATTCAACATATGTTATATGTGGTACAATTATAATGTATAATATGTTAAATATAATTATACATTAAAAATATGATTGTTATATTAATATTACTATTATTACTTTCATTATTATTGGTAATGTTAATATTAATATTAATATTTGTATCATTAATATTCTTATTTCTAATACAAGATATATATATATATATATATATATATATATATATATATATATATATATATATATATATATATATATATATATATATATATATATATATATATATATATATATATGAAATTGGGTATGAATAAGTTGATATATATAAATTGATATAGTATCATTATTAATATTATTTTTATACATTTATAGTAATTGTTATCATTATCATTAGTAATAGTAATATTATTATTACTATTATATTATTATAAATTTATATTATTATTATGTATAATATTAAGAGCATTATTATTATAGTTATATTTATTAATAATATTAATTATATAAATAAATATATAAAGAGATATACATATATAGTGATATATAAATACAAATAGATATATACAGATATATATATATATATGCCATTATATATAGATATATTTATTAGGAAGTCAGTATTATTATTCATTATTATTATTAATAGGTTTATTTATATTTACTAATTATTAATATTAATATTAATTATAAATAAAATCCTTACAGAATCAAGTTTCTGTTGTATATCACGATCGGCTGTTTGATTTTTTTTGTATCTGTCTCTAAATTGTTACAAGACAATTCACTACAAACAAATTCAGTTAGCCATCAAATTCCTCTTTTAATTTTATTTATATATCCCTGCCCTGAACGATTCCTTGTGTCGAAGAAGAAGGAAAAGGGGAACTGTGTAACACAGGATAAATATAAATAGGTCGTAGTATTAATCAGATAAACAGGTGACAGATCAGTGGTTAGAGTGTTAGCGGGTGTTCGAGAGGTCGCGGGTTCGAGTCTCGTATGGGCAATTCTTTTTAGCAAAGCATTTTAAAAGGGTATATACATTTATTTTTCATTTCTATTATAATTAGTATTATTATTATTGTTGTTGTTTTTATAATTATTATTGTTATGGTCGCTATAATTATTATTATTATTATTATTATTATTATTATTATTATTATTATTATTATTATTATTAGTATTATTATTATTAAATAGTAGTATTCATATCAATAGCATTATTATTACTATGATTATTTTTACCAAAATTATTATTTTGTTTTCATTAAAACTATTATTATTATTAGTATCAGCATTATCTATATCAATGTTACTAAAAATAATTACGTTTATGAAAATAAAAGTTTTAAAGATATTATTAAGGTTATAAGTATGTTTTTAATCAAATTAACAAAGTTTATATAAATATTCATATATAACATGTTAGGTATTTTTATTAAAATACTAATAAAATATATATCAATATAACTATATAAATATTAAACATTTTGAATATATACACAAACTAGATAAGTATAATATATAAATTAAGATATTATATATAAATTTCGATTACGATTATATGTTTTAATATATATACAAATGATATAGGTTCGTGAATCCAAGGCCAACCCTGCATTGTTCAATATCGTCATATGTATTTTTACTACAAAATACAGTATTGTGAGTTTCATTTGCTCCATTTTTAAATGCTTTTGCAATATATATTTTTGAGACTGAGAATACATGCGCTGCTTTTATAAATGTTTTACAAAATAGACACAAGTAATCGAAACTACATTCTATGGTTGGATTATCGAATCGAATATCACCCTTTTTAGTCTGGTAATCTAAGAATTAGGGAACAAATACCCTAATTGACGCGAATCCTAAAGATAGATCTATTGGGCCTAACAAACCCATCCGAGTTACGGATGCTTCAGTACTTCGATTTGATCATGTCCGATGAGAGTCCCGGAATGATGGGGATATCCTAGACGCATTTTGTTAATGTCGATTACCAGGTGTTCGCCATATGAAAGATTTTTAATTCGTGGGTTACGCGTATTATTTTGTACTCGGGTTACGTATACAATTAAATATCTGGAAATCTTGTGGTCTATTAAAATGATGGAAATGATTATTGATGATAAACTAATGAACTCACCAACCTTTTGGTTAACACTTTTAAGCATGTTTATTCTCAGGTATGAAAGAAATCTTCCGCTGTGCATTTGCTCATTTTAGATATATTACTTGGAGTCATTCATGACATATTTCAAAAGACGTTGCATTCGAGTCATTGAGTTCATCAAGATTATTATTAAGTCAATTATAGTTGGATATATTATGAAATGGTATGCATGCCGTCAACTTTCGATGTAAAGAAAGTTTGTCTTTTAAAAACGAATGCAATATTTGTAAAATGTATCATATAGAGGTCAACTACCTCGCGATGTAACCAAATGTAATGACTTCGTCCAGATAGATTAGGACGGGGTGTGACACTAATGCCAAGCTGCAAGTGGCCATCAATGAAGTGACTTCTCTGAAGATTAACTCTTTAGAAGAAATATGTGCTAGGGAAGATGTGTCTATTAAGGACATTCTAAAGGTGCCTATTTTAAAAGACAACTAATCTGTAATAACAATGTGTAACATCTTTATACTGATAGTATATATATATTCAGTGCTTTTGGTTAATGTTGGTATTTTTTGCTGCTTTCCATGATTGACATATCACTGCCATATGTGTTTAACTATTGCAAGCTTGTAAAAAAGCTTAGATTTCATATATCACATCATATGAAATGATTTTTTTGTCTTAAACTGATTTTTGAATTTGTACATGAATTGGACTGCCGTCAGTCATCCGCTGTCCGTAATGCATAATTCCTCTTTATGAATCAGAGGTGTACTGCTACCTAAATGGTATTATGTATACAGGCTATTGAAATTGTATACCTGTTTTGTATCTTCACTTAGGAAAACATGTATAACTTTGCTGTTATGTAATGAATATATCGAACAATTTATCCGTTCTCCGTTCTGTAATAGAACACTTGTTTTATAAAGAAACATTAAGAATTCTCAGTCTACTTTGTGAAGTAGGATATGAATGAATCATAATGTTTTTATGCTATTTATATGTTATAAAAATTGATAAATCTGTTAGAGAAATTTCTGTTTATGGAATTAACGGTGTCCCGTTTAGTGTGTTGCGCTCAAGTGTTGTGCGGCTTACAAAATACACTTGTATTTCAATTTTTTATGTTTTAAAGATATAAATGGATTTATGCCGTTGTGATAAACCATTCTGTATGTCATGACATTATGAGATCTTTACTTTTGCCTCGGTGCCCTCTAACGAAGTAAACACTTTACGATAGCCGATCCCTTGTGTCTATAATGTTGACACAAGAGCCTCTACCATCGGGGGCATAAAAATGCCTTGCCTTATGTGGGTAGGTATGAATGCTATGCTTTACATTAGTAACGCGTATTGCGCGAGGAAAAATAAAATTTTATTGATAATACTGTCACATATACAAAATTTTGTGTAATATCTTCGTATGGGGTGATCAAGTCCCAATCAGAAAATTACAAAAAGTGTATTGTGTTATTGTCTGAACTGATGGAAATTAGAAATGTGATAAAAACTGTTCTGTAAGATTCATGCTATTATCCTGTCTTCCGTGCAGTGTTCTGCGTCCTCCTTTCAATGCTCTTACATTTTATATGGTTTAAAGTACCCGTTCACCTCATTTCTACTTAATAACTGCTTCGATGATTCCCCTCTGACAAAATTCCCTTGAGCTTCATAAACAACTGATTTTTATCTTGCGAGTCCTACATACTCAGAGTGCACTACTGCTACACCATTTGGTGTTGGGAACCATAATTCTGCATGTGGTGTGGAAGTAATTGCTCCAAATTTGCGAAGAGTTCGCCTACTAAACAATGCATTGAATCTTGATCTGCCATCAAGAACTGTAAAGTCCACAATTTCTGTTCGGACTAAAGGGTGTGTTTCCAATGTTACATCCAGCTTCACTCTACCAACTGCTTTCATTGATTCTCCCGTAATGCCAACAATTTTCACAGTCGTGTAGCGAAGCCTATCCTGCACGCTGAACGGATAATCGCTGAAATAATGCAGATACAAAATATCTGCTTCACTACCTATATCAGTATAGATTCGTGGAATGCTTCTGTTTGCAATTACAGGTGAGATCACCACAGGCTTCTCTGACAGACGTCAATTTGGAATGGTGTGAAATACGATTGGAGCATACATCCATTGCTCCGTTATGCGCTCTCCGTCTGCCTGATTTTCATCTACCGTATTCCATATAACCTTAATATGTTTCTCAGGGGTTGGATCCCTCTCGTCTTTCCTCTCTTCTCTTCTGTTCCAGTTATTTCATCCACCGTGACGAACTTTTCCTTGCCAAGCAAAACGCTTGTTTGGATCATTCCTCCGATATTGTTTTCCTGGTAACAGATGGTTTAGCTCCCCAGTTTTGATCTTTGCAATGATTTCTCTCATCAGTGATTTTCAATTGTCAGTGTCGTGTCCATATGCTTCATGAAAATCACACCACTTGTCACTTTGTGGTCCTTGACGTTCTTCCATTGGTGGTGGAGGGTGAAAGGTTTCCTTAACGGGTTCTGTAAACAAGATTTCTCTTGGAGTTTTTGTTAAAGCCATGATAAATGGATGTGTGTCCAATGGCTTTCGCTAGTGATAATTGTCATTCGGATGATTATTCCCCCTCCAATCGTGTTGCTATTTCTAGTAATTATTATCATACCCATGTTGTCTCTGGTAGTTATCATTCCTGTTCCGTTCTCTGCCTTGCGGTCTGAAATTTATTTGATAATTATCCACTCTTGGATATCCCCACTCTCCTGCTCTTAAGTGCTTCTGAGCAATACCCAACGCCTGATGCAATGTTTTTGGAATATCATAATGCAAAGCATGAATTAATCGTGCAAAACGTCGCTGATCGAGACAAAATATAAATCCTGAAACAAGCTTGTTTCAGCTTGTCTGATAAATCCTGAAACACACCAGAGTCTCAGCTTGTTTCAGGATTTATATTTTGTCTCGATCAGGACGTTTTGCACGATTAATTCATGCCTTGCGTTATGATATTCCAAAAATATTACATCAGGCGTTGGATATTGCTCAGAAGCACTTAAGAGCAGGAGAGTTGGGATATCCAAGAGTGGATAATTATCAAAGAAATTTTAGACCGCAAGGCGGAGAACGGAACAGGAATGATAACTACCAGAGGCAACATGGGTATGATAATAATTACCAGAAACAGCAACATGGTTGGAGGGGGAATAATCATCCGAATGACAATTATCACCATCGAAAGCCATTGGACAGACATCCACTTATCATGGCTTTAACAAAAACTCCAAGAGAAATCTTGTTTACAGAACCCATTAAGGAAACCTTTCACCCTCCACCACCAATGGAAGAACGTCAAGGACCACAAAGTGACAAGTGGTGTGATTTTCATGAAGCATATGGACACGACACTGACTATTGCAAATCACTGATGAGAGAAATCATTGCAAAGTTCAAAGCTGGGGAGTTAAACCATCTGTTACCAGGAAAACAATATCGGAGGAATGATCCAAACAAGTGTTTTGCTTGGCAAGGAAAAGTTCGTCACGGTGGACGAAATAACTGGAACAGTAGAGAAGAGAGGAAAGACGAGAGGGATCCAACCCCTGAGAAACGTATTAAGGTTATATGGAATACGGTGGATGAAAGTGAGGCAGACGGAGAGCGCATGATAAGGCTAAAAAGGAACATATATTTCATAGCAAAATCCCCCAAGAAAGACAAGATTTTAGTTGCAATTGTTCCATTTTCAAGTGATATTCGTTTATATTAAATAAGTGCGAAGACAAAAGGCGAAAACGACGAATTAAAGACACAAAGGTCCAAAAAGCTCAAATATACAAGATACAAATAAAAAGGTTCAAATTATTGATGAAGAACGTCTAAAAATGACAAGAGTACAAGTTGCGGAACGCAAAGTACACGATATAAAATAGTACGAAAGGACGTCCGAAAATCCGGAACCGGGACCCGAGCCAAGAAGAAACGCCCGACGCAATGGACCAAAAATATCTAGTCTACTATGCACATAAATATAATATAATATATAAATAATTATTAAAATTATTTATATTTTATATATATTTAATAAATATGTCGACGAACAAGAAGACAAAAGATATGTGAGCTGTCCAGCGTGGCCATGTGAGTCGCATGGCAAATAGGCATAAACCCATGCGAGTCGCATGGCAGTAAAAATCTGGCCAAATGCCTATAAAAAGGCAGTTTATGCACGAACTCAAACACATCTTTTTCTTTTCCTTCTCTGTAAACATATAACATAAATAAATAATTATAATTTTAATTATAATTTTAATAATTATGATTTAGTTTAGTATTGTAACAAATGATTTACGGGTTTTAAGTCAAGACTCTGCCCGTGTAATACTACGATATTAATACCCACTGTAAGTTATGTCTTTCCTTTTTAATTTAATGTCTCGTAGCTAAGTTATTATTATGCTTATTTAAAACGAAGTAATCATGATGTTGGGCTAATTACTAAAATTGGGTAATTGGGCTTTGTACCATAATTAAGGTTTGGGCAAAAGACCGACACTTGTGGAAATTGGAGTATTGACTATTAATAGATGGGGGTATTGTCTAATTGAGTGACAACTCATTGGAGTCTGTCGAACCTATCTTCAAATTAATTATCCTAATAATTAATAATGATTATGGTTGTCCTATTTAGTGACGTTCATATGGAATCTATTATAATCATTTAATTAATTATTCGGGTTGGGTAATTGATTATTCAAACTGATCAAGTGGGTAAATTAATATTCATATCTAATCAAAACAGGGGTAGATTACATACAGTGATAACTGGTGTAATTGTTGACAGAAGTGATAACTGCGTCACAGTTTAAATCCTTAATTAGTTGGAATATTTGACTTCGGGTATAAGGGTAATTTGACGAGGACACTCGCACTTTATATTTATGACCGATGGACTATTATGGACAAAAACCAGATAGACGTATCAAATAAACCAGGACAAAGGACAATTAACCCATGGTAATAAATTAAAATCAACACGTCAAACATCATGATTACGGAAGTTTAAATAAGTATAATTCTTTTATTGTATTTCTCATCGTATCTTTATTTACTGTCATTTTATTACTCGCAATTTTATTTACTGTCATTTTATTTATTGTCATTATTTTACGCACTTTAATTATCGTCATTTATCTTTGCGCTTAAAATATAGAATCGACAAACCGGTCATTAAACGGTAAAACCCCCCTTTTATAATAATATTACTACTTATATAATTATATATATTTTGTATAAATATAGTTGTTAAAAATATAGTAAGTATCACCAGCTCCCTGTGGAACGAACCGGACTTACTAAAAACTACACTACTCTACGATTAGGTACACTGCCTATAGTGTTGTAGCAAGGTTTAAGTATATCCATTCTATAAATAAATAAATATCTTGTGTAAAATTGTATCGTATTTAATAGTTTTTCCTAGTAAAATAATAACTATTTTATATACACCTCGCATAACATCAAGTTTTTGGCGCCGCTGCCGGGGAGCACTAAAACGCTATATTTTTAATTTATATTTGCAAAAAAAAAAAAAAAAAAAAAAAAAACAAAAACGTAAAAAAAAAAAAAAAAAAAAACGTAAAAAAAAAAAAAAAAAATTATAAAAAAATATATTTTTAAGATTTTGTCTATAAAAAAAAAAAAAAAATTTTTTAGTTTTATTACCTTTAGATTTTTAGACTATATTCGCAACTTTTAGTATTAAGTTTAGTTTTGCCATAGTTATTTTTACTTCTAGAATTTTTAGTTTTGCCGTAAAATCCCTTAAGTGCTTTTTCTTTAGACTAAGATTTAGGTGCCTTAAAATTTTGCGACGCCATTTTTCGTGCTATTTTCTTATTTCGTATTTTTCGACGCCTTTTACCTATGTATCAATTACAATTCCAATTAGTGATCTCCATTTGTAGCTTTAATTTTAAGATAGTGATCGTTATAAGGTTGTATTAACCGCGTGTTTACAAACCACTCTTCGTCTTTTTCATTTTTCGACACTTTTCGACGCGCAATCTTTTTCTCTCTTATTTCTCGCCATTCTAGTTTTTAGGACTTAGAATTTTTTCTACTTCTTCTCTAAATTTCTTAAAATTATGAAAATTTATTTTAAGTGGTTAAATTGATAGACATCAAAATTTTCTGGTTCGTAGTAATAGTTGGATTTGTACGTGGACCGGGTTATTGGAGCCAAACAGTCCTCAATTATATTGAGACCAAACGAATCCTGCCCCTCTGCTGCATCTTTTGGCTATTCGAAACGTGGGCAAAATCAGAAAAGTCTATTAATTGGATAACTTATTATAATTTTTCTTTCCTTTTTAAAAACTAATAGGATATTCAGTGAATGCACCGAGCAAAACGTTCACCACCTTTCATACGTTCACCACCTGTAACTCGATCAAGACATCTAGCAAATATTGTCGCCGTTGATTTTTCTTTAGAATCGTCATCTAGTCGAACAAGAACTCCAACTCAAATTTCCGATAATCCATCTTTTGAACCCGACTTCACAATTAAGAACCCGGAGCATATTCAAGGACAATTCCAAGATCCTGAACCACTAATTATTCCTCCTGAACCACAAACCGTTAAATCAGAGTCCTCTAGTGATTCGTATTCAACAAATTCAATTATGGAAGTAACGGAACCTCTAAGTATGGAAGATCGAATGAGAGCCACACGCACGGGCCAAGGTCACGCCATTATTAAGCCAGAAGTTAATGCGCCAGATTATGAAATCAAAGGACAAATTCTACACATGGTAACTAACCAATGCCAATTCAGTGGTGCACCGAATGAAGATCCTAACGAACACCTTCGTACGTTTAAAAGAATTTGTACACTATTCAAAATCCGAGAAGTGGAAGATGAGCAGATCTATCTCATGTTGTTTCCCTGGACTTTAAAGGGAGAAGCCAAAGATTGGTTAGAATCGTTACCTGAAGGGGCGATTGACACATGGGATGTTTTAGTTGAAAAATTTCTTAAACAATTCTTTCCGGCATCTAAAGCCGTGAGACTTCAAGGAGAAATTATTACGTTCACGCAAAAGCCAAATGAAACATTATATGAGGCGTGGACAAGATTCGGAAGGATGTTGAGAGGATGTCCTCAACACGGTTTAGACACTTACCAAATAGTACAAATATTCTACCAAGGTGTCAACGTTGCTACACGAAAAGACATCGACATAACAGCTGGTGGTTCCATTATGAAGAAAACCGCAACTGAAGCTTACAAAATTATTGATAACACAGCCTCCCACTCGCATGAGTGGCACCAAGAAAAAGATATTTTTCGTTCATCTAAAGTGGCTAGAGCCGATTCTAGCCATGACTTTGATTCCGTTTCAGCAAAAATAGATGCTTTCGAAAGACGAATGGAAAAGATGAATAAAGATATTCACGCAATACGAATCAGTTGTGAGCTATGCGGTGGACCACACTTATTGAAAGATTGTCACATTGAACCAACATTGGAACAACGAGAGAATGTTTCCTATATGAACCAAAGGCCTGGAAATAATTATCAAAATAATTATCAACCGCCAAAGCTAAACTTCAATCGAAATCAAAACATTCTTTACAATCCAAAAGGACCCGAAAATAACTGGTATAACCAACAAGGTCCGAATAACCAACCAACTCAAAACAACACTTTCAATCAACAAAGACCTGGCTTATATAAACCACAACAACAAACCGAAGAGAAAAAGTCAAATCTAGAAGAAGTGGTATTTAAGCTAGTTGAATCTCAAACACAATTTATTGAAACTCAAACCCAAACGAACGAGAGATTTGATCAGTCATTAAGAACTCAACAAGCTTCCATTTTGAATCTAGAAAAACACGTAGGTACTCTTGCTAGCATGATGAGTGAGAGGGAACAAGGAAAGCTACCGAGTAATACTGAAGTAAATCCTCGGAATGAGAATGTTAATATGGTTTCAACGAATTCTGAAAAACCAGCACCAGAAGATGGGACGGTTTTAGATGAGAGTAACAATGAAAAAGTTACACCACCACCACCCGAGTATGTAAAGCCAGTGGTGGCACCATACAAACCACCCATCCCGTTTCCAAGAAAAGGAGTTGAGTATGAGCAAGTGATAGGTAATAAAGATTGTGATACCTCTGGAAAGAAGAAGAAGAAGAAAAAGAATAAGAAAGTGCAAGAAACAAAAGCCGTAAATATAAACCCGGTGAAGACAGTTCCACCAAAACCTCCACCTAGGGTAGGTGATCCGGGTGAATTTATTGTTCCTTGTCTACTTAGTGATTGTGTCATGTATGATGCACTAGCAGATTTAGGTGCAAGTGTAAGTGGTATGCCTCTTTCCTTATATAAGAGATTAGGTGTAGGTAAGTTAAGTCCAACGGATATGAGTGTTCGACTCTTTGATCAAACCATTAAGCACCCAGTTGGAATTGCTGACAACCTACCCGTTCAAGTAGGCAATTTAACCTTTCTAGTCGAATTTATTGTCATTGACATAGAAGAGGACCCAAACATTCCTCTAATTTTAGGTCGGCCATTCTTAGCGTCCACCAAGGCGTTATTTGATGTAGGAAATGGAAGAATGACACTTAAAAGTGGTGACAAATCGATCACCTTTATGATTCGAAAGTCTAAATCTCCACCAGCCAAAACCGTTGAACCAGTAAAAACAATTGGTAAGAACCATGTGCTTTTACCAACTCCAATGGTAATACTTAGCAATAATGAAACGCCTAAGTGTGGGGAAAATGAAGTAACACCTAATGATGACATGATAACAAAGAACCCCGTTATTGATACGAAATTAAATGATCCCGTTATTAATAGTTCAATGAAGAAACTTATTAAACGGATTCGCGATGCTAGAACCAAGGGGAACTTTAAGTTATGTAACTGGTTAGTATCCAATCTATCACCTAAAGAAAAGGAGAAACTAGTTGAAATTGTGGATATTACACAGGAATCCGACCAATGGCTTAAAGAAAAAGTCACGGATATGCAAGTTGATTATGGACCAAGAGAAATTAACGATGAAGTTAATCACAATTTTGACACCACGGCTACCTAAGTGTGGGGAGATTCAAATGTTCTAAAAAGAAAATGCTATCTAGAGTTAGTTGTTCTGTTCTCGTGTAGTTCCGAGAATGGAACCCGATTGGTCTTTTCCGCTAGCAGACACTAAAGAACTAGTTTTCTCCCTCCATTCTGAATTTTTGTTTTGTAGGTTTTTTTTATGAAATTAATATGCATTTTAATTTAAGTTTTTAAAAACAAAATTTACTTTAATTCATTAAGTTTAAAAAATAATTTCTAAAATTCGTCGTGAGTTAAAGACTAGGTCGTTGAGCCGAAATTGCTTTACCCGAGGGCGGGGCGACAAATTTTGTTATCATTTAATTTTATTGATCTAAAGTATGCAAAAAAAAAAAAATATATATTATATTAATTTTTGAACGTAGGGGTTATATACCAAACTTCAAAAATATGTATATATGTTTGTATTTTATGTTATGTACACAACAGGGTAAAACAGCGCACTTTCAAAGACTGTCATTAAGTTCAACAAAAAGCTACTAATTTTGATGACAAGGCGCAAAATATCAAATGTGATGTAAAATAATATGCTTACAAACTGGGTATTTTTAATCACTTTTCTACACTAATCACCCTCATGAATTTATAATTATAGTCTGATTTCATGCAAATGAGGGCATTGCATGATCTCAAGTGTGGGGAAGGGTTATAAATTCTCTCGGGTTTACACTTAGTTTATTTGCCAAATTTTGTGAAAATTTGAAAAATTTTCAATTAAATGAATTCAAAATCATGTTTATACATATTTATGAACGATGAAAACTAGGTGATAATACCGAAATTATCGTTACCTCGAAAAGGACATAAATTGAGAAACAACCCAAAACGCTTGAATTCATTTAAAAAGGAATAAAGAAGAATAAAAAGGCAAAGAAAGAAACTAAGTGTGGGGAGAATGTACCAAGTTATTCAATTAAAAACTATCTATCACATGTTTCTGTAAAGTTATTGCAGGTGCTTTTGTTTTGGACTTAATTAACAGTTTTACCCGGTTTATTGTAATATATTTGAAAGAAAAGATGGATCTACACGATGAATCAATTCCATCATTAAAAGGAAGTAAAGTCTTCCGAAAAAGACACGCGCTTCTTGATTTAGGTCATGAAGTTGTTGTCCAGACCAGCTGTAGGTTGACGAAAAATCTAGAAAAGTCATCTCTAAAATCAGCAGGAAATCCACGGACCTCAGCATCAAACAGGGTCGCCATGTGGTCAGATTTATCCTAACCATGAGAAGGATTTATCTCGTACAATGGGGGGGCACCGTGCAAATTAGCTTGATAAGACTAATGAATCAGATCCCCAGAAAGGATAATCTCCTTAAAGATTAAAAATCAGCATTTAAGCCTGATATTACTCAATCCTTGATATTGACCTTAAAGATTGAGAATTCAAACTCATGGAATTCAATGATATCTAAACTCGAGCTTGAACGAGAAAATATTTTGATCAAAAATACAAACCGATTTGTTTTCTGAAAACCCATTTTCAATGCGTTCATCACCATTGAACGTAAAATCCTAGGAATTCACCTGGAATTCATTAGGTCACCTGAACCAAATCGGGTGTCAACCGTAAGAACGGTGGTTGCATAGCATGGTCGGAGACAGGACCTTGTGCCAGACCGAAAAATCATAGGATGATCTTTACTATTGCTCCTACCAAGGAAAGTACTAGCATCCGACACGTCAAAAGACCATAATCATCTGCATGTCATGGGACATTGCCTTAACAGTTTCTTGTTCATCGCTTTCCTTTACAACCGGACGGTAGTTTACCGAAAGGTAATATACGGAACAAGTAAATTGGATGTGTGCTTTCCGATACAGGGATAGCAGTGGATTACACGAACCTAAATGTTTTTAGCCAAAATATTGATCCACAAATATATTTTGCAACACCGATGGTGGGTCAAATCAGAAAACTTGTCTAGGTAAAATCTAGCTTGAATTTTTAAAAGATCAAATGTTTTCATAAAGATCCAATTTCCTAAAGGATCTACATTTTTATAGTCATGTGGGACTGTAAACCGCCTTTTAAATGTGCACTTTGCTTTGGAAACCGAAATTAAATCGGCTATTTGATTGCAAGTGTCGTTGACCTAAACCCAAGGCAACTGTGGATGACACACCCACCTTTAACCATGGTTCTATTGTTAATATCATTGTTTATACCGCTCTATCAAAATCACTGATGTACAAAGTGTGAAGAATAAAGAAGTGATTCGTGTGATGTATTATATTATTTCAAGACTGTATTGCTTGAGGACAAGCAACGCTCAAGTGTGGGGATATTGATAAGGCTAAAAAGGAACATATATTTCATAGCAAAATCCCCCAAGAAAGACAAGATTTTAGTTGCAATTGTTCCATTTTCAAGTGATATTCGTTTATATTAAATAAGTGCGAAGACAAAAGGCGAAAACGACGAATTAAAGACACAAAGGTCCAAAAAGCTCAAATATACAAGATACAAATAAAAAGGTTCAAATTATTGATGAAGAACGTCTAAAAATGACAAGAGTACAAGTTGCGGAACGCAAAGTACACGATATAAAATAGTACGAAAGGACGTCCGAAAATCCGGAACCGGGACCCGAGCCAAGAAGAAACGCCCGACGCAATGGACCAAAAATATCTAGTCTACTATGCACATAAATATAATATAATATATAAATAATTATTAAAATTATTTATATTTTATATATATTTAATAAATATGTCGACGAACAAGAAGACAAAAGATATGTGAGCTGTCCAGCGTGGCCATGTGAGTCGCATGGCAAATAGGCATAAACCCATGCGAGTCGCATGGCAGTAAAAATCTGGCCAAATGCCTATAAAAAGGCAGTTTATGCACGAACTCAAACACATCTTTTTCTTTTCCTTCTCTGTAAACATATAACATAAATAAATAATTATAATTTTAATTATAATTTTAATAATTATGGTTTAGTTTAGTATTGTAACAAATGATTTACGGGTTTTAAGTCAAGACTCTGCCCGTGTAATACTACGATATTAATACCCACTGTAAGTTATGTCTTTCCTTTTTAATTTAATGTCTCGTAGCTAAGTTATTATTATGCTTATTTAAAACGAAGTAATCATGATGTTGGGCTAATTACTAAAATTGGGTAATTGGGCTTTGTACCATAATTAAGGTTTGGGCAAAAGACCGACACTTGTGGAAATTGGACTATTGACTATTAATAGATGGGGGTATTGTCTAATTGAGTGACAACTCATTGGAGTCTGTCGAACCTATCTTCAAATTAATTATCCTAATAATTAATAATGATTATGGTTGTCCTATTTAGTGACGTTCATATGGAATCTATTATAATCATTTAATTAATTATTCGGGTTGGGTAATTGATTATTCAAACTGATCAAGTGGGTAAATTAATATTCATATCTAATCAAAACAGGGGTAGATTACATACAGTGATAACTGGTGTAATTGTTGACAGAAGTGATAACTGCGTCACAGTTTAAATCCTTAATTAGTTGGAATATTTGACTTCGGGTATAAGGGTAATTTGACGAGGACACTCGCACTTTATATTTATGACCGATGGACTATTATGGACAAAAACCAGATAGACGTATCAAATAAACCAGGACAAAGGACAATTAACCCATGGTAATAAATTAAAATCAACACGTCAAACATCATGATTACGGAAGTTTAAATAAGTATAATTCTTTTATTGTATTTCTCATCGTATCTTTATTTACTGTCATTTTATTACTCGCAATTTTATTTACTGTCATTTTATTTATTGTCATTATTCTACGCACTTTAATTATCGTCATTTATCTTTGCGCTTAAAATATAGAATCGACAAACCGGTCATTAAACGGTAAAACCCCCCTTTTATAATAATATTACTACTTATATAATTATATATATTTTGTATAAATATAGTTGTTAAAAATATAGTAAGTATCACCAGCTCCCTGTGGAACGAACCGGACTTACTAAAAACTACACTACTCTACGATTAGGTACACTGCCTATAGTGTTGTAGCAAGGTTTAAGTATATCCATTCTATAAATAAATAAATATCTTGTGTAAAATTGTATCGTATTTAATAGTTTTTCCTAGTAAAATAATAACTATTTTATATACACCTCGCATAACATCAGCGCAGGATGGAGCAATGGATGTATGCTCCAATCGTATTTCACACCATTCCAAATTGGCGTCTGTTAGAGGAGCCTGTGGTGATCTCAGCTGTAATTGCAAACAGAAGCATTCCTCGAATCTATACTGATACAGGTAGTGAAGCAGATATTTTATATCTGCATTGTTTCAGCGATTATCCGTTCAGCGTGCAGGATAGGCTTCGCTACACGACTATGAAAATTGCTCGCATTACGGGAGAATCAATTAAGGCAGTTGGTAGAGTGAAGCTGGATGTAACATTGGGAACACACCCTTTAGTCCGAACAGAAATTGTGGACTTTACTGTTCTTGATGGCAGACCAAGATTCAATGCATTGTTCGGTAGGCGAACTCTTCGCAAATTTGGAGCAATTACTTCCACACCACATGCAGAATTACGGTTCCCTACACCAAATGGTGTAGCAGTAGTGCACTCTGAGTATGTAGGACCCGCAAGAGAAAAATCAGTTGTTTATGAAGCTCAAGGGAATTTTGTCAGAGGGGAATCATTGAAGCAGTTATTAAGTAGAAATGATGTGAACGGGTACTTTAAACCATATAAAATGTGGGAGCATTGAAAGGAGGACGCAGAACGCTGCACGGAAGACAATATAATAGCATGAATCTTACAGAACAGTTCTTATCACATTTCTAATATCCATCAGTTCAGACAATAACACAATACACTTTTTGTAATTTTCTGATTGGGACTTGATCACCCCATACGAAGATATTACATAAAATGCTGTATATGTGACAGTATTATCAATAAAATTTTATTTTCCCTCACGCAATACGCGTTACGAATGTAAAGCATAGCATTCAAACCTACCCATATAAGGCAAGGCATTTTTATGTCCCCGATGGTAGAGGCTCTTGTGTCAACATTATATACACAAGGGATCGGCTAGCGTAAAGTGTTTACTTCGCTAGAGGGCACCGGGGCAAAAGTAAAAATCTCATAATGTCATGACATACAGAATGGTTTATCACAACGGCATAAATCCATTTATATCTTGAAAACAGAAAAAATTGAAATACAAGTGTATTTTGTAAGCCGCACAACACCTGAGCGCAACACACTAAACGGGACACCGTTAATTCCATAAACAGAAATTTCCCTAACAGATTTATCAATTTTTATAACATATAAATAGCATAACAACATTATGATTCATTCATATCCTACTTCACAAAGTAGACTGAGAAGTCTTAATGTTTCTTTATAAAACAAGTGTTCTATTACAGAACGGAGAACGGATAAATTGTTCGATATATTCATTACATAACAGCAAAGTTATACATGCTTTCCTAAGTGAAGATACAAAACAGGTATACATTTTCAATAGTCTGTATACATAATACCATTTAGGTAGCAGTACACCTCCGATTCATAAAGAGGAATTATGCATTACGGACAGCGGATGACGGACGGCAGTCCAATTCATGTACAAATTCAAAAATCAGTTTAAGACAAAAAATCATTTCATATGATGTGATATATGAAATCTAAGCTTTTTAACAAGCTTACAATAGTTAAACACATATGGCAGTGATACGTCAATCATGGAAAGCAGCAAAAAATACCAACATTAACCAAAAGCACTGAATATATATATATACTATCAGCATAAAGATGTTACACATTGTTATTACAGATTAGTTGTCTTTTCAAATAGGCACCTCTAGAATGTATTTAACAGACACGTCATCCTTAGCACATATTTCTTCCACAGAGTTAATTTTCAAAGAAGTCACTTCACCTATGTCCACCTGTAGTTTGGCACCAGCATCTGGTTTCATATGTTTTGCAATTGCATCTGGTAAAGGGTCAGACCTCATAGGTAGAGCATTTAAAATCTCCACCATTGCATCTGAAAGGTTACTTTCTGTAGATGCCACCAGATACCTATCAAAAGTCTGACCCACAAGTGAAGAGCTCAACACCCTATGCACAAGACCAGGGACACCAGCTTTTAAATCAGTAAACTTCTTTTCAGCATCAGCAGCAGCATCAATCTTTTCCTCCAACAACTGATTTTTCTCCTCCAACACCTTCTTTAGCTCTTCATTACTCTTCAACAGCTTATCTTTCTCTTCCATAAACTTCTCCTTCTCTACCCTTTCTGCAACACATTTTGTTTCTACCACTTGCAACAACTCATCCTTCTTCTTTACCGCATTCTCTGCAGTTTTAAACTTTGAATTTGCATCTCTCAAGTCAACCTCAAGCCTTTTTACCTTGTTGGCATTATGTACAGCATTGGCAACAATAGTGTCTTGAGCTTTTTGCATGTTAAGACCATGAATCACGTGTTGATTCAAAAGCACTAATGCTGCAGCAGTAGATTGATAGCTTTGTTTATGAGTCATGGTGGACAGAGAGGAAGACAAATCAGAAATGGTGTTTGCCTACAATGAATACAATGGTCTTGATAAGAACACAATTATCAGAGAAATGATGTTGATAAATCATAAATCTTATAAGGGTTACCTTCAAAAACTCAGCAAAACTATCAGATTTATTGTTGGGATCATCAAGAAAAGCCTGTAGACCGCCTAGCGGTACAGATGGTGGTTGGGTAGATGCAGAAGATTGTGTTGTGTCAGTTCCTCTGGGAGTACGCAGAGTATTGAATGGAGGAGTCTCAAATGGTTCATCATCTTGAGTTTCATCATCATCATCATTGTCATCTTCAACATCAACAGCCTTATTGCTCTCAGGATCTTTCCAAGTAGAAGTATCAACAATATCATCTTGCAGAACCAATCCTATAAAATGAAGAAACAGACAAATATACAATAGAGCTTCAACACAAAATTATTAATTTACTTGCACATATACAGATAAGACACATACTTCTCTTTTTTGGTTTTTCAGCAGCTTAACCCACTGGACGCTTCCCTTCATGTAACACCATAATATTTAATGTACATAAGTGTAAATAAGGTACATGAAGTGTGGGAAACAGTGTGCAATTAAACTGTGATCAGAACCCTTTCAGATCATTGTGCGCGTTGCGTACATGTAAGGGAGCGCGCCGCGTACCCTTTCCAGCTGGCAGTTTCTGTTCCTTTTAAATGGATATTTCAGAAGGGCTTTTTGGTAAATTCACTTGAGGACGAGTTTAAGGCCACTAGATAAGATCTTAGGGTGATATTTACTCCACTTCCAACAACCTCATCCCTTCCACTTAAATTTTAGAGAGAGAGAGATTCCTAGTGTGAGAAAGCTCAAGCAAAGGAAGAAGAAGCTAGTTTCGGGTCCTAGCTCGAGTTATAAAGTTATTCATCTCATCACTAGCTACGTTTTGATTGTGGTGGTAAATCCTAATCTTGATTTCCTTAG
Organism: Rutidosis leptorrhynchoides; assembly: GCF_046630445.1. NCBI lineage: Eukaryota > Viridiplantae > Streptophyta > Magnoliopsida > Asterales > Asteraceae > Rutidosis > Rutidosis leptorrhynchoides. The sequence continues at coordinate 3,638,306 of NC_092335.1, read as the reverse complement.
TTTAATTACTCAAGGGTTAGGGTTTTCGGGTAGTGATGAACATAAAACCCATTGTAGGTGATTTTGGGGGTTTTTGGGTAAGATTGAGTCATGAGGACTCAAGAATGACTAACCTAGGGTTTCAAGGTAATAAATGGTGTAAGTAAGTCTTAAATGGTTAGTTAAATCACTATCTCACTTATGATGTGAGTGAAAAGTGTTTCTAGGGTTCATAGTGGACTTGAAATGGGTCAAATGGTTAAGTTTGACCTAGCGGGATAAATCGGGTATGAAAACATCGTAGATATGTATTGATGGGAGTCTTAGAACCTTAATCACTAGCTTTTAGTGATTAGTTGGAGATTTGGACCTTGATTGTGTGATTCTAGTGCAATGGGGCCATAAATGCACTAGTGAGTGAATTAATTGGGCATTTAACTATATTAGGTGACTCGCATTGAAGGTTACAAGTATTGATTGGAAATCTCATCGAGACGATAAGGTGAGTGGAATAATTATATGTGTATGTATATAATGTATTTATTTGTAGGGCGGGGGTAGGGTCGGATATGCGTTGTCCAAACCACCCAAGAGTTAGTGATATATGTCGTTGTACATTAACGATTGCCATAAATGGATATGCGTTGTCCAAACCACCCAAGAGTTAGTGATATATGTCGTTGTACACTAACGGTTACTTTGATGGATATGCGTTATCCAAACCACTCAGGGGTTAGTGATATATGTCGTTGTACACTAGCGGTTGTTATGAACACCGATGGGAAATTCGAGTACCATTCCCTTGTACTATTGGTTAACCATGGTTACGTGTTGTTGTGTAGTTTATTATACTATTCGAGTTATATATGCTATTGTTGTGCTAGCTTGTGGTCTTGAAGGTTTAGCTTTATGATTGCGATGGTATGCTATATAAATTGCTAGCGTGTATGAGGTATTTGTGTAAGTGTTTGCAAGTAGGTATATTATATATGTATGTGTATAATTATTGCATTCACTAAGTGTTAGCTTACCCTCTCGTTGTTTACCTTTTTAGGATCCGGCTTGGATAAGGGCAAAGGTATTAGCTTGGAATAGTGGCTCTCGGGGGTTTTAGCTTTTGGAAGTTCGACCAAGATATGGGTAGTTTAACCCCAAACACCATGCTCTAAGTGACGTTTGGAAATTAAACTTTTTGTGGTCGAAACTCATCTTTTGTACTTAAGGGTATTTTGGGCATATGTGGGCCCCGCATTGTAAAACTCGTTTTATGATTGAATCGTGTTAGTTTTACATATTATAATATGTTGTAAAAAGGGTTACGTCTAAAAGTGCCGGGAAGCGCGAGATCTTTAAACGAAAAATGCACATTTTGGACAGAAGCTGTCCGGCAGTGTGCGCGCAGCGCACAGACTGGGCTGCGCGTCGCGCATCCAGTCTGGGCAGGCCTGTTTGAAATTTTTTTTATGGTGCATTTTTGGTTGTTTAATGGGTTGGGTTGTTACACTTCACGTTTAGAGCGCCTTGCAGACTTCTTGGCGCTAGACGGTTGGTGAGTAGTTTCAATAATTTCAACATCAGGAGATGGTTGAACAATACCACCATCTCCACCGTCAACTGGCCGCTCTGGGCTCTTCAGCTGTTGCTCAAATTCCGCATCTTTGGCTTTGTCAACCTCAATTTCAGTAGGGGTTTTGGGCCGTTCAGAAACTATCAAAGGATCTAGATTGGTCTTCTTAAAAGTTCTGTAAACCTGCATCTCTCCTTCTGCAAACAGGCAACATACCAAGCAAGCAGAAACATATATAAGAGAACATATATAACTCATGACAACATAACAAAGAACAGAATATATCAATAAAGGTGCCTACCATGGCCTTCCCAGCGCAGCAACGGTACATATCCAACACGCCAATTGTTACTCATTTTACAGAGAACCAATATGGCTTCATAATCATTATATGACCTTTGTGGAAATTTGAATGTCTTCAAGGTGTCAAGAATAAAACTTTCATCAGATAATGTGGTGGACTTGCTAACTCCTATAGTAGTTTTTCTCCAACCACGAACACATGCCCAGGCATCCGGAATAACCCTCTCATTGACAAAGAAATAGGGATCTTTCCAGTTCTTTAAAGAACTTTCCTTCACCCCAGTAAAAGCCTTATTCAGCTTACAGTTGAATGTATACTAGCATTTGCTAACTAATCTAGTTCTAAATAATTCATGGAAAATATTCACATTGGGGATTTCTTCTACAGCATTACAGTACATTTCAAAAAGAATAATTTTTTGTAAACCTAATCGATGAATTTGACTAAGACCTATCCCATAGTGGGCAAGAATCTGTTGAAGAAAGGTAGTAAGAGGAATACGGAGGTTTCCTACAGTTAATTGCAATTTATAGAGGGTAATCATCTTTTTCGAAGGTTTATTGGCCCTATCGCTAGGCAAAGGCACAATAGGATTCAACAATATAAGATATCTGTGCTTTTTACATAAGTGTTCTATATCGGCTTCAGTAATACTAGGAAGGATGGTGCAGACGTCACGATTGTCTCTCTGAAAAGACGTGCTGCTGGATTCGGCCATGGAAGTATGAAAAATGAAAATACAAACAGAAGAAAAGATGAACAATCACTGACCTTGCACTTCATAGATTGCTAAAATGAATAAATTGCAAGGTATCTTCACAGCAAATAATCAATTTTCGGAAGAGGAAAAAGCTAAAAGGCCGGGCTATTTATAGTCAAGCACATGGATAATAAAGGGATGAGATTGAGACACGTGTATGGGCCAGATCAATAGAGCAAGCAATTTAAATTTTGAAAATAAATCAAAAAGATTTTGGGGGCAAATTCATAATTGGTAATGTGACATCAGAGCAGAAAATTAGACGGCTACAGCAGTTTTGTGTCTTCGAGGAAAGAGGGCATCTTTTACTTTTTTAGTTAAATGACTTCATTTTTTACAAAAATAAAGACACTAAACTGGGGGGACTTAATGGTGTATCCTAGGGGATACACGCATAAAAGCACCATTTTCATACAGAAAAATTGATCATAGAGCACAAAAGATAATTAAATTTGGTGGTTTTCAGTATTTGCCGCCCAGCGTACAGCAGGCCGCCCAACGTTAAGCGTAAGCCCTGCAGGCAGCTTCTATGCATAAGCACTTTAACTCACCGCGTGAACGGCACGCAGCCACGTCAGCACACGCCACCGACATTCCAGATACTTCACGTAAAAGAACCATTCAGTGATTGACACGTGTATCCCGTGAAATTCAGACATTCTACGCCTATAAATAGACCCCCTGGGTCACCACATTTCACATCATTCTAATCTGAACTTCAGTCAGAGAGAAGTACACTTTCTCTCTCTCTCACAGTTCTTTCTCACTCTAAAAGCACATTAGCAGCTTAGCAGCAATACACTAGACGGATCATTACAGATTGGTCCACATATTGATTGAGGCCACCCCACAGATCTTACATCTGTGTTCTAGGTCTGCAGAGATTATTTCTCGAGGGCAAACAACAATCAATAGTATACACCACACGCTGAGCAGCTATTGTCTTGTACTGGTACCTTACAGTCGCTATACGGAAAATCGTACCAACACTCAGCGTGTGGTGTATACTGTTGATTGTTGTTTGCCCTCGAGAAATAATCTCTGCAGACCCGGAACACAGATGTAAGATCTGTGGGGTGGCCTCAATCAATCTGTGGACCAATCTGTAATGATCCGTCTAGCGTATTGTTGCTAAACGGCTAATGTGCTTAGAAAGAACTGTAAGAGAGAGAAAGTGTACTTCTCTCTGACTGAAGTTCAGATTAGAATGATGTGAAATGTGTTGACCCATGGGGTCTATTTATAGGCGTAGAATGTCCGAATTTCACGGGATACACGTGTCAATCACTGAATGGTTCTGTTACGTGAAGTATCTGGAATGTCGGTGGCGTGTGCTGACGTGGCTGCGTGCCGTTCACGCGCTGAGTTAAAGGGCTTATGCATAGAAGCTGCCTGCAGGGCTTACGCTTGACGCTGGGCGGCCTGCTGTACGCTGGGCGGCAAATACTGAAAACCGCCAAATTTAATTATCTTTTGTGCTCTATGATCAATTTTTCTGTATGAAAATGGTGCTTTTATGCGTATATCCCCTAAGATACACCATTACTGAGCAGCTATTGTCTTGTACTGGTACCTTACAGCCGCTATACGAAAAATCGTACCAACAAATGGCGCCATCCGTGGGAGTCGAACCCACGACCACGTTGTCGTGGGTTCGACTCCCACGGGTGGCGCCATTTGTTGGTACGATTTTCCGTATAGCGGCTGTAAGGTACCAGTACAAGACAATAGCTGCTCAGCGTGTGGCGTATACTGTTGATTGTTGTTTGCCCTCGAGAAATAATCTCTGCAGACCCGGAACACAGATGTAAGATCTGTGGGGTGGCCTCAATCAATATGTGGACCAATCTATAATGATCCGTCTAGCGTATTGCTGTTAAGCGGCTAATGTGCTTTTAGAGTGAGAAAGAACTGTGTGAGAGATAAAGTGTACTTCTCTCTGACTGAAGTTCAGATTAGAATGATGTGAAATGTGGTGACCCAGGGGGTCTATTTATAGGCGTAGAATGTCCAAAATTCACGCGATACACGTATCAATCACTGAATAGTTCTTTTACGTGAAGTATCTGGAATGTCGGTGGCGTGTGCTGACGTGGCTGCGTTTCGTTCACGCGCTGAGTTAAAGGGCTTACGCATAGAAGCTGCCTGCAAAGCTTACGCTTGACGTTGGGCGGCCTGCTGTACGCTGGGCGGCAAATACTGAAAGCCACCAAATTTAATTATATTTTGTGCTCTATGATCAATTTTTCTGTATGAAAATGGTGCTTTTATGCGTGTATCCTCTAGGATACACTATTATCCGTTCACTTTACCTATTTGAATAAAACATAAATAAGGACCTTCAAAATTATCATGTATGTACATTCACACATTAATGAACTTGTCAAGTTCAATGTATATCTGGATTTATAATAAAATTAGTAATTATTAATTTATCGTTTCGCTGAGACCAATATATTTACATTTGGATTTCAAAAAAATTATTATCTTATTATTTTATCGATTGGGGTCCAAATTTTTACTGGTCCCAAGTTGGGACCGGACAAATTATTACTTTTATCGAGGTTATTAATTTATCGAGTATTAAATTACTGAAGTTTTACTGTAATGCTTTAAGATCAAGTTTGAAAAGTTATAATATATTATTCAAAATGCACCAACTTTGCCAGCATTATGCAAGTTTATGAAATCTATCAACACTCTGTCCACCATTTCTGTGACTAATATATATAAGAATTGAAATATAAAAACATATTTATCTTCTTAAATGTGTTTAGGCAGTTACCGTAAGGAAGTCGCAAGATTTAACAAATTCAATGTAAGCCTTTATGTTTCTCTTGTCCTCCTCTAAAGCCTTAGACCGCTCCTGGTGATAAATCGACAAATTAACAATAAGGTCGTAGTGACGTTACATAAAAAAGAAAAAGAAATAAATAAAATCCCTAAATAACAGCACAATAAGAATATTAAGCCTTGACCTTTCTCAAGTTCTGTAATAGTAACGTTGAAGAGGTCCTCACTTGATTGGTCAACAACTGTGAAGAGGTCATCATATTCTTTAATTTCGAATTGCTTTACTACACAAAATATAAGCCAGAGCGAATACGAACATCAATTTAAATATTTTTATTATTTCAGAAGATTGCGATTGGCTTAAAAAGATATGAGCATAAATACTATTTTAATAAGATATTCATAGCAATTGCATCAATGATGTTTGATTGTTAATTTGAGCAACCCCTTTTTGTTCAATGATGCTATTGTCTGTCAAAGGATATATTTGCTATTGTCATTCACACTCTGTAGAATTTCTAGCACTCTAGCATTCACCTTGACATAAACACCAGTGAAGATTCTCTGAAAGCACCCGCTCATATCGATTATAAACGATTCACATTAGTTGGTTTCATTGCGAGGTATTGACCTCTATATGATACGTTTTACAAACACTGCATTCTTTTTAAAAGACAAACTCATTTTGAAATATAAACTTTCTATAAAAATGATATATGTTTCCCTAATATGAATGACTAATATGCCATTTACTTAATAACAGTCTTTTTGAACTCAACGACTTGAATGCAACGTCTTTTGAAATATGCCATGAACGACTCCAAGTGAAGTCTTTAAAATGAGTAAATGCACAGCGAAAGATTTCTTTAATACCTGAGAATAAAGATGCTTAAAAGTGTCAACCAGAAGGTTGGTGAGTTCATAGGTTTATCATAAACAATTATTTCAATAATTTCAATAGACCACAAGATTTCATTTTCATAAATAATCCGCAGGAACACCCATCTGTAAAAATCCATTCATATGAATAAACACCTGGTAACCGACCTTAACAAGATGCATATAGAATATTCCTCAAAAATACAGGCCTCATACCATTTTCCAGTATGAGGGTTGTATAAGCATACATGCCACATTCCATTTTCCAGAATGCAGGTTGTATACTAAAATTCGAAGTATTAAAAATGAGGGTTGTTAGTGCCCATAGATCTATCTATAGGATTCGCGTCAATTAGTGGCAATTATACAGGCCTCATACCATTTTCCAGCATGATGGTTGTATAATAAACACTAATTCTTAGGTTACCAGACAAAAATAATAGGGATATCCGGTATAATAATTCAGTCGTAGAATGTTTTTAAGTACTTGTGTCTATTTTGTAAAACATTTATAAAAGTAGCGCATGTATTCTCAGCCCAAAAATATATATTGCAAAAGAAATTAAAAAGAGAGTAAATGAAACTCACGATACTGTATTTCGTAGCAATTATGTATATGACAGCACTGAACAAGTGCAGGGTTGACCTCGGATTCACGAACCTATATCAGTTATATATATTAAAACATATAACAAGTTTGTATATATTAATATTATTAATATACTTGTTATATCTAATGAATTATATGTTATTTTAATAATTAAATATCTTATATTTATTCTACATATTTTAACTAGTTAATATTTATTTTCTTAGTGCATTTATTAATATTTTTATAGTAAATATTTATTAACGTAGTTTAACAATATAATAATTATCGCTCTTTATAATATATTAGAAAATAAAAATTCATATATGATAAAAATATATAATAATTGATGAAATTTGTATATAGTTCAATTAATATCATAAAATATAGTGATATGTAATATTAATATAGTTATATTATATGTAGTAATTATATTTTAATATTTATTTGGTAAAATAATATTAATATTAATAATAATAATGAATGTAGAGTTGTATTATTTTGTAATAATAATATTAATGATAATCATATTAGTAATAATATTAATTATGTTCGCTAATGATAGTAATAATTTTTGATAATACTGATAGTCATTTTATTTGTAGTAATATTAATATCATAATATTATTAATAATAATAATAAGTTGTATTATAACGATAACTATAATAATTTTTAATAACTTTTATTAATAATGATAATACTATAACGATATTGATGATAATATTAGTAATAATATTAATGTTATTAATAATTAATAATAATGATAATAATATTAATAGAAATGATAATTTTTAATAATAATAATAATTTTAATAAAAATGATAATTTTTAATAATAACGATACTTTTAATAATAATAATAATGATTAAAATAATGAAAACGATATTTTTATTTAAATCATAATCTTAACAATATTTTTAACTACATCATGATACTTATACTCATTAGTTCCTAATCGACTTGTTTAATAGCTTTTAGTCATCTTTTATATCGCATTCATAATAATGATAATAATAGTAATCATAATAATTAGATGATATTAATATTAGTTTTAATGATAATGATACTAATAATAATAACAATTATATTAATAATAATGATAATACTAATAATTATTATAATGATAATAATAATAATAATAATAATAATAATAATAATAATAATAATAATAATAATAATAATAATAATACTAATAATAATGATAATATTAATAATAACCTTAGTGATAATAACTATAGTAATAATAATAACAATTTTTAATGATAATACTTATATTAATAACGATAATGATAATATTAATAATTATTAGATAATAATAATAATAACGACGACAACGATAACAATAATAATAATAATAATAATAATATTAATAATAATAATAATAATAATAATAATAATAATAATAACAGTAATGAATTTAGGTAATAAAAATGTAATCGTTACTCACGTATCAATATTGTAATTCAATATTGCAGGAAAAGTATGTAGACGCAATGGACATGACAAATGCTAGATTGACCTTTAACTCATGATCACAACCCCCGAGCAATACCCATAACCTCCTTAGCTATAACCCATAATTTCCTTATTTCTATCCCGCTCGAAAAACTCGTTTTGAAATAACTCGCTCATGACCTCGTCGTAGTATTTTATGTATAATACTAATTATAATAATACTAATACTTCTAATAATGCGATTAATAATAATAATAATAATCTTAATGATATATATATATATATATATATATATATATATATATATATATATATATATATATAGAACTCGAGATATAGATAGATGAATTGTGTTACTAGAATGCAAATTCGATCAACTTATAAGAAGTTGGCTGCCACCAACCCCCATGCGATCGCATGGCTCCAAATACCAGCTCACAATTGCATTATTAAGGTTGCCATCACATTTTTAATTAATTAATATATAATATATTTAACTTTTATAATTAATTTAACTTTTATAATTAATTAAATATTATATTTTATTCTCGTGCATAGTTGACTTGTAACATTAGTTTTAATGACTTGTACATTGTCGCTTGACTAATGTCCCGGTTTCGGTTTTTCGAACGTCCTTTCGTACGCTGAGAAAACTTGTACTTTACGTTTCGTGACATGTACCTTTATCAATAATCAGACTTATTCGCCCATAAATTATATTACTTGAAATGTAACTTTTACATTTGAGTGTTTTGGTCATTTGCTTCTTTAAATCATCGTCTTAATATATATAATAATATTATTTTAAATCAAAATGTTTTATAACTAAGTTAATATTATATTTTATCACCTTGTAAAATATATATATATTTTCATTTAGAAATATAATTTTGAATATATATAATATATATTTGAAATATTTATTTAATAATATAATATTTAGTTTTTTTTCTTTTCAAAACTAATTATATTTCAAAGTTCATTATATATATATAATTAAAAATCATTTTAAATAATAGGAATTGTTATATTATAAAACGTTTTCATTTAAGAAAGTAAAACTGCATAAAATGTAGGTCATAACGGTTTCCAAGTTTTAACTTACAGTTTATTCGTGAATCGAAGGGTTAAGTCCATTGGATAGTTAAACGTATGAAATCATCTTAATGAAACATGTCAAATGGGTTTAACTTGTCGACAACCATTATCCCAATTATTTACCTTCCAGGTTCTTACTATTAAATATTATTGAAAGCTAAATAATTAACACATCAAAAGACACGAGGAAATTATTGTATAGCACACTTTGAAAGTTAAACAGGAATCTCTACTAACTTTTGTCTAACACTCGTTAATTGACACTTTGTTCTTACTTGTAGATTAAACTACCATTTATTCTGAATACCGTTAAAAGAAAAGATTTCTTAAATCTATGTAGTCCTTACAACAGAGACCTGTAGTCATATTATAACTTTACGGAACATATAAAAATATCTTTTAATTCAATCACTTGGTGTTATCTATTAACTCCGTTAGTTAAATATACCAAATAGAAATTGAAATTAAAAAATTTGAGGTACGGTATCATACACTTAATACTTTGTTAACGTTTTTAATTAATATATATATATATATATATATATATATATATATATATATATATATATATATATATATATATATTTACATAATTATTCGTGAATCGTTGGGAATGGTCGAAGAGTAATTGAATACATGAACACCGTTCCAAAATTTTGAGACTCAATATTACAGACTTTGCTTATCGTGTCGGAATCATATAAAGATTAGGTTTAAATTTAGTCAGAAATTTCCGGGTCGTCACATTCTCCTTAACCTCAAATAGTAGAGATATTTCCTAGTTTTTATATGCATGTCACTTTTACTGAAAATAAGAGAAAACCATACTAAGTCCACAATAAAAAACTAAAAGAGCTATATAATACACAATAAATATATATATAACTAAATGTCAATATACCCTTGTATACAAATGACAGAAATCAGCTTCGATTGAGGGGCCGTTAATGCCTTTATTGGTCGCTTTGCCTGATGTTTCATTGTAATAAGATCAGCCTCTTAGATAAATATGAAATCTTGATTAGCTCCATACAAAACTAAGAAAACATGATGCAATTAAATCATTAACTGAATGTTAGTCCATTAAGCATAAAAATATGATATTAAGGGAAAAACAAACTTTGAAAACATAAGTATAATTATAACTTTCCTTTGGAAAAGCTTACTTTATCACGGTACTCTCTGATAAATTGTACGGGCTTCTTGATAAAAAATTACTTTTAGAATTCTTGACCATCTATTCAAATTGCTCTTTCCTTATGTTTGTCCAGTAATCATTGTTTTTCCTTTTCTTAAAAACATTCTCCAACACATAATTAAGTGGCTTTGGTTCCTCATCGACAATGATTACAAGTCAACTGCCCAATAAACACACAAAATCTCAATATACAATAATGTAAAACACACCTAATTCTCGGACTTCTTGGTCAACTTCTCGGTCAATTGCCGATTTTACTGAATTTCTCAGTCAAATCTCGGTCAAATGATAAAAATTATTTTTAAAGTCTTATATTTAGACATATATATATATATATATATATATATATATATATATATATATATATATATATATATATATATGTATATATATATTCAAAAATATATACTTATATTAAAAGTCAACGAAAGTCAACAACCAAGTTCTCTCGAGTTCTCCGAGAATTCCTAAAAATTGTCCCGCCGATAACTCCCCGAATTTCGAGTTCTTCAACCTTGCTTATAAGTTATAGCAGAACAAATTCCAAATTTCTCATAGCATATATGTTATACTTACACATAATATATAATAATATATATACTTTAATTGAAAAGTAAAAGTAACAAAAAGGGGGTGTCAAAATATTAGAAAATATAGAACATAAGCCAAACCTCAGTTAAACGCTTGCACCCATCGAGGACTGAAGTATGAGGCAAATATATCTTGACTTGGTAAGGGCTTTCCCATTTATAAACATCCTACAAATAGTACAATCCATAAGACAGTATAATACCAATGAAGTTTCGCTTTCGAATCATTGTTAGATAATGTTACAAAACCTCTTACCTTATATTATCATGAAGTCGTTATCCTGACCATTGGCCCTTTTTTGGTCCTAGAGAATAACATCCAACACCTTCTTTCTTACATGTGTGACTACTTTCTCCAATACATGTTACCATTTATATTAAAAAATACGATTTTGAGAAAATACCTTGATGAAATTTTATTTGAAATTATTAATAATAAATTAAATCACATACCTAAATTTTACAGGCACATTAGATCAAACGTACATGAAAATTAGGGTTACAGGTGTGACAACCCGGAAATTTCCGACCAAATTTAAACTTTATCTTTATATGATTTAATATTTTCGACACGATAAGCAAAGTCTGTAATGTGGAAATCTCAAAAACTTTGAACTATGTTCATGTAATCAATTACCCTTCGACTGCTCTTGACGATTCATGAACAATTATGTGTGAATAGATATGTATGAATATATACATATGTGTGATTATTAAATTGAGAAATATTAACAAGATATTAAACGGTTTGATTGACATGTAAATATATTAGGAAATCTATTTTATGACTTGTAAACTTTAGCAAAATATTAAACGTATAACGTTATACTTATTCGTTATAGATAAAAGTCTACGTAATAAAAAGTGTTATGTGAAACGTGTATATATATATATACACAAGTATATTGAGCTTATATATAAGTGGTTTCGAATACAATTAATAGATATAAAATGTACTATGATATGTTTCGAAAGATTTGTACATTTTACAATATGTCAAGAAGTAAATTATTAAAGTTATTATCATTATCTTTTACTGTTATAAATTTTAGAAATTATATACAATGATTTGAGTGTCACGTCTTCTTTAAAAAGGAATATAACTTTATAAATGTCTGGAACCACTTTTGACAAATTGTTACCGAGTCATTTTAATAAGGATAAAGGTTTTAACGTTATCTTAAAAATTAGAATCTTTCTAGAAACCTTTTGACAAGTTATAAATGATAATGGTCCGTGATTTAATTGAATATATATATATATATATATATATATATATATATATATATATATATATATATATATATATATATATATATATATATATATATATATATATATATATATATATATATATATATATAACTTCCAACGTGTAATTAAAAACGTGTTTATATATATATTTTGAATTATTTAATAAACGATATTAGTATTCGATTATTGAATCAATTGATATTTAGATAAGTTAACTTATGAGAATTTGATGCATGAATAAATTATATGATTTAAAATATAAATGTTATATGATATAATAATTTCTATTATTTAATCGATTCTAAAATGAACTTTGAAATATAAATAGTTTTGAAAAACCAAATATTATTTTATTAAATAGATATTTCAATTACATACGATATGTACGAATTTATATTTTTAATATAAGTATAAATATATATATATACTTTACAAAGTGATTTAATATAATATTAATTAGATACAAAACGTTTTGATTTAAAATTATATTATCATATGTATATATAACGAGATGTCGATTTATAGAAGGAAATGACCAAAACACTCACATGTATAAGTTACACTTCGTGTAATATGAGTTATCAATAATTTTAGTTTATATTTTGACAAGGGTACGAGTCACGAAATGTAAAGTACCAGTTTTCTAAACGTATGAAACGTTATTCGAAAAACCAAAAATGGAACATGAGTCGAGCGACACCGTACGAGTCATCGGAGTCAATGTTACAAGTCAACGTTGCACATAAATATAATATAATATATATAATTATTAAGATTTAATATATAAATTAAATAAATAAATATATATATTAAAATGACTGTCGGCAGCCCTTGCTGGTGGATTGTGAGCTGGAGGATACTGCCATCGATTCCATGGCCATGAGGAAGAAACCCCATGCGATCGCATGGGGTGCAGTTGGGAGAAACATCCTATAAAACGTTCGATTTTTGGATTCAGTTTCACTCACAATTCATTCTCTCTCGTATCCTCTCTTTATATATATATATAAATTATAATTATAATTATAATAATAATTATTATTATTATTAAGATTAATATTATTGTTAAACTTATATTATTATTAGTAGTATTAGTATTATTATTAGTATTATACATAAAATGCTACGACGAGGTCATGAGCGAGTTATTTCAAGACGAGTTTTTCGAGTGGGATAGAGCTAAGGAAATTATGGGATATAGTTATGGAGGTTAGGGGTAATATTCGAGGGTATGCTCGTGAGGTCAATCTAGTATTTATCATCTCCGTTGCGTTTACGTACTTTCCTGCAATATTGAATCACAATATTGATACGGGAGCATTCATATCTTATCTTTTATATATTATTAGTGTATCCCTCGAGTATATAGGATTATGCATACTTGTATGTTTAATTTATGATAAATCACGAATTTAATACATATGCTACTAGGATAAGGTATATGATATGCATGTCGTTGGAAAGCTGACGAAAAATTAATAACTTTTCATTTAGGAAACGTATTGTTTCGATGAACGGATTAAAAGATACGGCCAATTGAATTTTAGTATTGTTATTAAAATGATTATTATTATTACTATCATCGTTATTATCGTCGTTATTTTTATTATCTAATTATTATTATTATTATTATTATTATTATTATTATTATTATTATTATCATATTCGTTATTAATAAATGTATTACCATTAAAAATTGTTATTGTTATTATTATTACTATCGTTATTATCATTAAGGTTATTATTAATATTATCATTATTATTAATATTATTATTATTATTATTATTATTATTATTATTATTATTATTATTATTATTATTATTATTATTATTATTATGTGTATGATCATTAATATTATCATAATATTTATTATTATTAGTATCACTATCAGTAAAACTAATATTAGTATCACCTAATTATTATAATTACTATTATTATCATTATTTTGAATGCGATATAAAAGACGACTAAAAGCTATTAAACAAATTGATTAGGAAATAATGAGTATAAATATCATGATGAAATTTAAGTATTGTAAGATATTGATTCAGATAAAAATATCGTTTTCATTATTTTTATCATTATCATTATTATTATTATTATTATTATTATTATTATTATTATTATTATTAAAAGTATCATTAATATTAAAACTATCATTTTTATTAAAATTATCATTTTTAATAAGAATATTATTGTTAGTATAAAATATCATTATTATTATTATTTTAGCATTATTATTATTAAAAATTATCATTTTGAATAGAATTATTATTTTTAGAAAATATTATTATTATTACAAAATAATACAACTTTTACTTATTATTATTATTATCAATATTATTTTATCAAATAAATATGCGATACAAAGATGTTTTTACCACACGTAACATAATTACATTAATAATACATACTACAATTTCTTTATAATATTAAGTGAATTTATTAAATTATATTACTTAAGATATATAAAAGTATATTCTTATCATATATAAATTTTTATTTATTAATAAAAGATCTACTCTAATAAAATCTGATAACTATATTTAAATATATATATAAAATGACTATTTAAGTTTCATATTAAACATGTATGGATCTTGTAAATCATTTTGGGTCAAATTAACTTTTGTTGACTTTTACATATCGATCTCGAGCATTAGGATTGTGATACACTATGACTTGACCTAAATTGTTAGACAGATATTGACCAACATATAAATATATATACTTAATTTAGGTTCGTGAATCCGAGGCCAACCCTGCACTTGTTCAGTGCCGTCATTTGCATTAATGCTACGAAATACAGTATTGTGAGTTTCATATGATCCCTTTTACTCTTTACATTTTTGAGACTGAGAATGCATGAGCTGCTTTTATAAATGTTTGACCAAATAGACACAAGTACTCAAAACTACATTCTATGATAGAATTATTTGGATTCAGTGGTTCGATTTCTATAAAGATTGCATTAGCTACCATCGGTGAGATTATTTTGCATTTTCGCATTAGTTACCGTTGGTGAGATTGTTTTGCATCTTGATAAATGGTTCGATTTCTATAAAGATTGCATTAGCTACCATCGGTGAGATTGTTTTGCATTGCACGTTGCATTAGTTACCGTTGGTGAGATTGTTTTGCATCTTGGTTGCATTAGCTACCGTCGGTGAGATTATTTTGAATTTTCGCATTAGCTACCGTCGGTGAGATTGTTTTGCACTTTCCGTATTCCCATCCGGTGTTCTTCATATGAATGATTTTTAGCCGTGAGCAGACCGGCATATTATTTTAAAAGAAAAATGAAATCTTGTGGTCTATTAAAATTATGAAATAATTATTTATGATAAACCAATGAACTCACCAACCTTTTTGTTGACATTTTTAAGCATGTTTATTCTCAGGTATTAAAGAAGTTTTCCATTGTGCATTTGCTCATTTTAAAGATATTACTTGGAGTCATTCATGACATATTTCAAAAGACGTTGCATTCGAGTTGTTGAGTTCAACAAGATTATTATTAAGTCATTGATAGTTTGATATATTATGAAATGGTATGCAAGCCTGATAACTTTCGATGTAATGAAAGTTTGTCTTTTAAAAAACGAATGCAATTTTTGTAAAATGTATCATTTAGAGGTCAAATACCTTGCAATGTGATCATATATTATTGTATTCGTCCTTATAAATTATGACGGGTTATCACATGTGGTATCAGAGCGGTGGTCTTAGCGAACCAGGTCTGCATTAGTGAGTCTAACTGATAGTCGTTAGGATGCATTAGTGAGTTTGGACTTCGACCTTAGCTGCATGTCAAAAGTTTTGCTTATCATTTTCTGTCGAAAATTACCTGCTTATCATTCTTAGTCTAGACACATCTTACTGCATTAATTGCATGTAAAGTGTATAGACAAAATTCATATTTTAGCGTATCTGCTAATTCATATCTTGGCGTATCTGTTACTGTAAACTTTGCATATATATGCATATATATATATATATATATATATATATACATACATATACATACATATATATATATATATATATATATATATATATATATATATATATATATATATATATATATATATATATATATATATATATATATATATATATATATATATATGTATGTATATGTATGTATATTCTATGTAATTAGAATACCATCCGATAGCCGGAGATCATTTCATATTGAAAAATCCTTTGTTCAATCGTACGAATTGGAATTCGCCACTAGTTCAAGTCCCTCGGATTCCGATATGGAGTTTCACTCAAGCTCCAAAAGCAGTGTGACCGGAATGGATCAACCAATCATCCGTCATCTATTCTGGATGAATTGGGGATGGGTTCGTAGCCTACTTAATCATTGAAGACAAGAAGAAGGCGATCCCTTCCATCCACCACATTGCCCTCTTGGCAATTACCTGAAGCACTTACCGGCAAACATGTCCGACACCATTTTCTCTCTCATTTCCAGGGTGTCTCGTCACGATTATATATTATCTCAAATTCTAGACCTTATTCACCCGCTCGTTCGAACCACCGGTCATCCCGGTGTAATAGAAGAAGTCAACGAGCTTCGTGCTCGAGTATTGGCTTTAGAGAATATGGTGCAAAGGTTACAAGCACCAGCAGCAACACCACCATCATCAACCCCAACGGTACCATTACCACCACCAACAACAACATCCGCATCCCACACCTCAACATCGCAATCTGTACCTCGAACATCAATGTCATACGCACCGTAGATACCAAGGAGTACCAGCAACATTAACCGATGAAGTATTGATTCATAACTTCATTGGAGAAGCATTCTGCGGTGATTATGTAATCTCTAAAGTCTTAGAGATTATTTATTCCTGCCTTACCAATAAATCAGACGAGTAGATCGAAGTGATAGAGGGGAGAATAGGAACCCTAACAGAAATGGTGCGTGCGTTACAAAATAGATTTGTTATAAAAGTAGCATCAGTAGTACCGACAGCATCACCAGCACTAGTAGTGTTGACAACATCACCAGCACCATCAGTACCAACAGCATCACTAGCACTAGCAGTGTTGACAACATCACCAGCACCATCAGTACCGACAGCATCACCAGCACCGGCAGCATCTACAACATCACAAGCATTGCCAGTTTCATAATCACCGCGAACATCATCACAAACCAACAACGAGTATATCGTATCAACGAGTTATGAAGTATTAACTCATTCCCTCTGAAGAATTTATATGTATATTTTATATACATTTGAATTTTTTTTTAAAAAACACAATATATCTTTTCGTACTAAGCTATTATGTATGAATTGAAAAAGGGTAGATACTACTCGGATTAATTCATATTCATATTACTAATATGCTATAATGTACATCCTTCGTTAACAACTTAACCATCGTTAACTACAATCTCTGTTTCAACACAGTATATTCCATAACAAACCAAGTGTATTATCCAATTATATGTTTGATTTTACACTTTTATTTTCGATATGCTCGAAACTCACTAGAAAACATCATCGTATCTTGCGAAGTTCACAAGAATTCCACTAACATCAACATCCTTCACCGAGGAATATCAATTAGTATCGATTGCTTATGCGTCTAGACAATTGAAGATTCACGAGCAAAATTATACGACTCATGATTTGGAATTAGGCGCGGTTGTTTTTGCATTAAAGACTTGGAGGCACTACTTATATGGGGTCAAAAGTATTATATATACCGACCACAAAAGTCTTCAACACATATTTAATCAGAAACAACTGAATATGAGGCAGCGTAGGTGGATTGAATTGTTGAATGATTACGACTTTGAGATTCGTTACCACCCGGGGAAGGCAAATGTGGTAGCCGACGCCTTGAGCAGAAAGGACAGAGAACCCATTCGAGTAAAAATTATGTAATCTTTAATGTTTTAAAGATTATTCATTTTCAATTCCAGCTAAAAATCAAATGAGTTTAATAGTATATTAACTCAGTAAATCTGTATTACATCTAAAAAAAATATATATACATATATATTTTCATAGAGACTGTAATGAAACTCATTTGTACAAAAATGTTACTTGTGAAAATTTTTTAAATGGGTAGGTAATACCCGAGAGATATATAAATTCACAATTAATATGTTACATTTTTCGAATCTGATTCAACAACCATCAACTATACTCACTACTTTCACAACAATATACATTCTTTCATAGAAATCAAAACAACCATTCTCATCCAAATTTGATTACATAATCTGATTTTGACAAATCAAAATCCAAGTCAAGATTTAACAGAAGACATCACTATTAGATTCTTACATTTTTCAAAGTTATACTTTGACTTCAAAACTATGCTAGAACATCACTTCTATTCATACAACCCAGAAAAATATTCATATTATTCAAAATTCTAGAACATCATATGTATATTAACGATTACAATATGTGTTCCAACCCTTCGAAATTCTTGAAGACACTTCAAATAATGAACAATTGAGATGATGATCCAACCACATATTACCCAAAGTCTTGTACCTGAAAAACCCTCAAAACCAAAGTCATAGTTTAACACATATCCGTGTCAGATCCTTTGGCATTTATTACCAAAAATAACTTTTCAATCCCTTTTAAAAATAGACAGTTTTGTCACAACTACAGCAAATCAACTTCAATTGTTCATTTGAATAAGCCTTATTATAACGATTACCCCTTCATCATTGTTATCGGGAAACCGTTTATATCCCACTACATTAGCAGTAAACTTACTAGCAATTTCATTGATCTTTAAGCCTCTCCGAAAAATCACTATACTTATTCATTGAAACCCTATCATGTACTCATCTGCATCTTGTAATGATAGTTGCCATACCAAAAAGCTTGAATCATTATTCTCGAGTTTTGCAGCAAATCTACGCCAACAGTTATATTTATACATATAACGTTTATCTCCTAGACTTACATACTTCGAATGTGAAGTTTCTGAAAAATACCCTAAACTGCGAACTAGTTCTCGAAATTTTAAAAAATGCTGATGAAGCAGCAAAAATTATAAACGACCTTAACAGTCAAAAGTTTGATGATAAAGAATAGTGTGTTGGCAAAGCTCAGAAAAAGAGAAGGTTTGGAACTAAAAAACTGTTGAACAAACCATGAAGGAGGCTGTGGACAAATCACAAAGACGAAATCTACCTTCAAAGAATCCAAATAATTCAGTGTCTACTGAAATCGTTAGCAAACACCTTACTCCTTATTCTAAACCTTCACAGACAAATTTCCCGCATCATCCTTTGATTCCAGATATTTTAAAATACTAAAACATTATCGAATCTTTCATTATAAATATCTTCGATAATTCTAAAGATATATTCATAATTCTTATCTGAGATGATTTATCTCTTCGCGCTATCTGTGCTACATCATAAAAGAAACCATTTTAGTTTCTAAATTCTGAAAACTTCGAGTTTAAAATATGAATGTTTTTTTTTTGAAGTAGTGTTGGGAACTGAAGCATGAGTTAGTATAATATAATGACACTTGATCAACATGATTATGTTACAGTAAGTCATGCTGAGTTTCTAAATGGAACGTGATGATTCACAGATCATAACGTCATCATGTACCATGTTACATGACTCTTGTATTCTACTTAAACTCTAAACATATCAAGAAAATATTTCTTGATGATTCGGTCTTTTCCGAGGTATTCTGGTAATTTGATAAATCAAGATCATGCCATTACAATTTCTTTCTTAGAACATTAACCATGTTCATTCCGAAATTCATATCTATGAATTATGGACCATTACATGCGGTGCTTACTGGCAAGAAGAGAAAACAAAAGAATGAAGCTCCGAAATAGAAATTGGAGCATAAATCGCAGCAAATAAGAGAAAACATTAACTGTGGATATCAATGATTATAGAAAGAGAGAAGCAGAGACATCGAAATATAAAGGAAGATACCAAACCTAACAGCAAACCAGAAATTACAAACCGTATATATCGATGCATATAGCAATATACAGACACGGGAGAACTAAGAACACTATAAAACCAAGAGTATAGTAGAAGTAAATAGATTCTTTCGATGGCAAATGAAAAAAAAGAATGACAGATATGAAAGTTAGGAATATATCAAGAAGCAGAACTGGATTGAGCATATTGACAAATGCTTTAAAGTATGAATTGAATGAGAAAGAATAGAAGGTGTGAGCTGTGGAAATAAGGAAACGAAGGGGGTGGATTTATAGTGAAATATCCGACAGAGTAATCGAGACAAATTATCGCATTTAACCGAAGAGGATCCTAATTTCCTTAATTACCGAAGAATCAAATCTTATTACGAAGATTTTCTCTAAATCCCTTGAACTCCGAAAATAAATCCTATCTACGCCAAAAGATATATGACGGATCTACATTTATTCATTTCACTCTTTTGTAATAACTTCACTCGTACTCTTCACAAAATCGAATTGTTTTATCTATATTACTCAATAATGATAAAACCCTATTTTTCAGCTTATATGCGTCATGAAAACATACTTATTGTCAGCCATGACCATCCTAATCAAATTTCAGGACTAAATTTCTTTAACGGGTAGGTACTGTGACAACCCGGAAATTTCTGACCAAATTTAAACTTTATCTTTATATGATTTAATATTTTCGACATGATAAGCAAAGTCTGTAATGTGGAAATCTCAAAAACTTTGAACTATGTTCATGTAATCAATTACCCTTCGACTGCTCTTGACGATTCACGAACAATTATGTGTAAATAGATATGTATGAATATATACATATGTGTGATTATTAAATGGAGAAATATTAACAAAATATTAAACGGTTTGATTGACATGTAAATATATTAGGAAATCTATTTTTTGACTTGTAAACATTAGCAAAATATTAAACGTATAACGTTATACTTATTCGTTATAGATAAAAGTCTACGTAATAAAAAGTGTTATGTGAAACGTGTATATATATATATATATATATATATATATATATATATATATATATATATATATATATATATATAGACAAGTATATTGAGCTTATATATAAGTGGTTTCGAATACAATTAATAGATATAAAACGTACTACGATATGTTTTGAAAGATTTGTACATTTTACAATATGTCAAGAAGTAAATTATTAAAGTTATTATCATTATCTTTTACTGTTATAAATTTTAGAAATTATATACAATGATTTGAGTGTCACGTCTTCTTTAAAAAGGAATATAACTTTATAAATGTCTGGAACCACTTTTGATAAATTGTTATCGAGTCATTTTAATAAGGATAAAGGTTTTAACGTTATCTTAAAAATTAGAATCTTTCTAGAAACCTTTTGACCGAAAATGGGACATGAGTCGAGCGACAACGTACGAGTCATCGGAGTTAATGTTACAAGTCAACGTTGCACATAAATATAATATAATATATATAATTATTAAGATTTAATATATAAATTAAATAAATAAATATATATATTAAAATGACTGTCGGCAGCCCTTGTTGGTGGATTGTGAGCTAGAGGATACTGCCATGTGATCGCATGGCCATGAGGAAGAAACCCCATGTGATCGCATGGGGTACAGGTGGGAGAAACATCCTATAAAACGTTCAATTTCTGGATTCAGTTTCACTCACAATTCATTCTCTCTCGTATCCTCTCTTTATATATATATATATATATATATATATATATAAATTATAATTATAATAATAATAATTATTATTATTAAGATTAATATTATTGTTAACCTTATATTATTAGTAGTAGTATTAGTGTTATTATTAGTATTATACATAAAATACTACGACGAGGTCATGAGCGAGTTATTTCAAGACGAGTTTTTCGAGTGGGATAGAGCTAAGGAAATTATGGGCTATAGCTATGGAGGTTATGGATAATATTCGGGGGTATGCTCGTGAGGTCAATCTAGTGTTTATCATCTCTGTTGCGTCTACGTACTTTCTTGTAATATTGAATCACAATATTGATACGTGAGCATTCATATCTTATCTTTTATATATTAATAGTGTATCCCTGACTAGTGCTCGAGTATATAGGATTATGCATACTTGTATGTTTAATTTCGTCGTTAAATAGTTTATGATAAATCACGAATTTAATACATATGCTACTAGGATAAGGTATATGATATGCATGACGTTGAAAAGCTGACGAAAAATTAATAACTTTTCATTTAGGAAACGTATTGTTTCGATGAACGGATTAAAAGATACGGCCAATTGAATTTTAGTATTGTTATTAAAATGATTATTATTATTATTACTATCATCGTTATTATCGTCGTTATCATTATTATCTAATAATAATAATAATAATTATTATTATCATCATATTCGTTATTAATAAATGTATTACCATTAAAAATTGTTATTGTTATTATTATTACTATCGTTATTATCGTTAAGGATATTATTATTATTATTATTATTATTATTATTATTATTATTATTATTATTATTATTATTATTATTATTATTATTATTATTATTATTATGTGTATGATCATTAATATTATCATAATATTTATTATCATAATATTTATTATTATTAGTATCACTATCAGTAAAACTAATATTAGTATCACCTAATTATTATAATTACTATTATAATCATTATTTTGAATGCGATATAAAAGACGACTAAAAGCTATTAAACAAATTGATTAGGAAATAATGAGTATAAATATCATGATGAAATTTAAGTATTGTAAGATATTGATTCAGATAAAAATATCGTTTTCATTATTTTTATCATTATCATTATTATTATTATTAAAAGTATCATTAATATTAAAACTATCATTTTTATTAAAATTATCATTTTTAATAAGAATATTATTGTTAGTATAAAATATCATTATTATTATCATTTTAGCATTATTTTTATTAAAAATTATCATTTTGAATAGAATTATTATTTTTATAAAATATTATTATTATTACAAAATAATACAATTTTTACTTATTATTATTATCAATATTATCTTATCAAATAAATATGCGATACAAAGATGTTTTTACCACACGTAATATAATTACATTAATAATACATACTACAATATTTTTATAATATTAAGTGAATTTATTAAATTATATTACTTAAGATATATAAAAGTATATTCTTATCATATATAAATTTTTAATATAAATTTATATTTATTAATAAAAGATCTACTCTAATAAAATCTGATAAATATATTTAAATAAATATAAAACAACTATTTAAGTTTCATATTAAACATGTATGGATCTTGTAAATCATTTTGGGTCAAATTGACTTCTGTTGACTTTTGCATATCGATCTCGAGCATTAGGATTGTGATACACTATGACTTGACCTAAATTGTTAGACAGATATTGACCAACATATAAATATATATACTTAATTTAGGTTCGTGAATCCGAGGCCAACCCTGCACTTGTTCAGTGCCATCATTTGCATTAATGCTACGAAATACAGTATTGTGAGTTTCATATGATCCCTTTTACTCTTTACATTTTTGAGACTGAGAATGCATGAGCTGCTTTTATAAATGTTTAACCAAATACACACAAGTACTCAAAACTACATTCTATGATAGAATTATTTGGATTCAGTGGTTCGATTTCTATAAAGATTGCATTAGCTACCATCGGTGAGATTGTTTTGCATTTTCGCATTAGTTACCGTTGGTGAGATTATTTTGCATCTTGATAAATGGTTCGATTTCTATAAAGATTGCATTAGCTACCATCGGTGAGATTGTTTTGCATTGCACGTTGTATTAGTTACCGTTGGTGAGATTGTTTTGCATCTTGGTTGCATTAGCTACCGTCGGTGAGATTATTTTGCATTTTCGCATTAGCTACCGTCGGTGAGATTGTTTTGCACTTTCCGTATTCCTATCCGGTGTTCTTCATAAGAATGATTTTTAGCCATGAGCAGACCAGCATATTATTTTTTTTTAAAAAAATGAAATCTTGTGGTCTATTAAAATTATGAAATGATTATTTATGATAAACCAATGAACTCACCAACCTTTTGGTTGACACTTTTAAGCATGTTTATTCTCAGGTATTAAAGAAGTCTTCCGTTGTGCATTTGCTCATTTTAAAGATATTACTTGGAGTCATTCATGACATATTTCAAAAGACGTTGCATTCGAGTCATTGAGTTCAACAAGATTATTATTAAGTCATTGATAGTTTGATATATAATGAAATGGTATGCAAGCCTGATAACTTTCGATATAATGAAAGTTTGTCTTTTAAAAAAATGAATGCAATGTTTGTAAAATGTATCATTTAGAGGTCAAATACCTCGCAATGTAATCATATGTTATTGTATTCGTCCTTATGGATTAGGACGGGTCATCACAACAGGAACCTTATATCCAAATTGGTAAGACTATTCAATATTCAACATTACATTAAATCAATAAAAGAACAACATCAAATACCTGATGCTTCGTCAATCCAAATAAAGTAGATTGAAGTCTGACCCTCAATTGAATCACGGTCACTAATGCTTCGTCAATTGTCTGCTATCAATTATCTGAATAGATCGATGTTAAAGTCTGATTACTAATTGAATCGCGAACCCTATTTTTTTTCCTGCCAATTCTTCCCTCTAGATGTGCTGGTAATTTTGTTTCGTGTATGTGAATAATGGAAATGGAGTGGCTAGTGTTGTGCTAACGTTCTATACGCGTTTGATTAATGGGTAGTATTGTCACTCAACAATTTAATTTGAGGAGAGAGACAATTGTTAAGTGATCACTTAATCTAATGGATGATATTGAAAGTTGCTTTTTAATCTAATGGTCAATTCTTCTTCATTTAAAATTTTTTGAAAATGATTAGCAAAAGTTGACCTTGTTATTATAGATAATATAGAATATAGATATAGACATAGATATATAGATTATTTTGCGTTAAAAAATGCGTTTAAAAAAAGTAATGTACATTTGGTATCTTGTCTTGACATATATTAATGTTAAGTCTATTAACAACATGAATGACATCATAATAATCTCATTATGATGGCATCTACATTACTATTTACGGAGTATAATTTTTCATTAATATTTATCTTGTTAATTATTAACACATATATATATATATATATATATATATATATATATATATATATATATATATATATATATATATATATATGTTTAGAAAAAAGTCAATTACAATCTATGTCTTTATCTATAGTCAGTGTTGTAAAAAACCCGATTACTCGTCGATTAATCCCCGATTAGTCATTTTTAAGAGCAGTCCGTTTCAATTTCCAAAAATCCGTTTAATGTAATGGTCAACGTCAATTGATGGGTTAAAATCGAATTTGGTAATCAAAGTCGGTCAAAGCTAAAAATGGTTAACATTTTAACATTAATTTAAACTAGAACTTTATAGTTTTTGAACAAAATGAATAATTTGAGACAATTACGTTAAAGTTTAATTTTATAATTATAGTTTCCGATTAATCATTCTAAAGTCCCGACCGACTAATCCTCGAATAGCGAATTTTACAACCTTGTCTATAGTATCTAATAAATTTCAATAATGATGATGTCATTAAAAACAAATTATTTAAGCTTAAAAAATTTCAAAAATAAAGAAAAAAACTCTAAGTCCTAATGATGATGTCATTAAAATAATTAATGGTATTTAATAAAAAATATTAACATGTTAATTGTATAATATATGAAGCATTATGTACAACCTTATGGTAAACCACCTCATGACTATATCTACAATATTTCAACCATTATGTACAAAATTATGGTAAATCACCTTATGACCATATGTACAATATTTAAAGCATTATCTACAACTTTATAAGAATATAACCTGATGATTATATGTACAAACTTTAAAATAAATTGTACAATCTTTTGCAAACTTCACATGAACACATGTATAAATTTTGAAGCATATTGTACAATCTTCACATAATAATTGTATTTTAATTTTGAAAAAAAATTGAAGAGACATTTGTAATTACTAATTATTATCATTAAAAATATAAATACTCAAAATTTAAGCCAACTTATTATTATTATTATTGTTCTTATTATTATTATTATTATTATTATTATTATTATTATTATTATTATTATTATTATTATTATTATTATTATTATTATTATTATTATTATTATTATTATTATTATTATTATTATTATAATTATATAATTATTATTCAAATATTTGTTCTTTTTACTAGATTAATTACGTTACATATGATGTCTCAATAAAATGTTATAATGTAGACTTTTATGACAAGAAAAAAATAGTAATTGTGATGAAAATTGGAAGAGTGTGAGAATAAATGTAGTTCATTTATTCTGAGAAAGTTAAGTACATCAATATGCTTGTAAAAACAACGAGAAGTTTTTTAGTCGGAATCTGTGGTTCCACGGGTCATTAAACTAAATCACTTTAGCATTTACATTGACTTAATACCTAAAAATATCATTAAACTGTTTCGTTTAAATAAATACGTGATTACACCAGTCATTTCACTATTACATGTCTATATGATAGTATTTAAAGCCCATAAAATATCTTAAGCTATAGAGTTTAGAAATTTTTAAAGGCCAAAGTACGTACGGAGTATTAGTTTTTCTACTTTGTCCCAACTACATTTGAACGAGTCTTCGTCAAGTATATCACGATTACGGGTGAATATCGATGTTCGATCAATAAGATTCGATCCATTAAAATGAATTTGGATGATTTAAATAGATGATAAGCGGCTATAGAAATAGATATGGATATAGATGTTATGAAAAATTAGAGGATCAGATATGGATTAATAATTATCATCCACAGATATTGATATGGCCGAAACAGACGGTTTTGTTTATGTGGTGTCGTTAGATCGCAAGGCGTCAGAATCAACCACCAACAGGAGGGAGCAATTGTTTTAAATTTATATTTAGCGAGGCCTAAATCTTACTACTCCTTATTATGAGTAAGGGAAGTATGACCTAGGGTCGTATTTTTAAGATATCAGTAGAATCGAACCTATATTTAAAGCTTAAGATAATTCTAAGGTGCAGGAGTAGTGGTTTGTTACCTAATTTTTGGTTTTTCTAGTTTATGAGATAAAGTAAAGTAAATATGATAAAATTTGTAATTCAGATAAGGTTAATATAAGTGCATGCTATGATTTTGTCAGTTACTTTGCCGAGATTATGGAATGTTAGCTCATGAATAGGCAGTGACCTTGTATTCATTACACTAGTCCTAAACGCTCCAGTCATAAGACATGTCATTGGGTAATGCGATAGGCTTAAAGATTCTGAATAGATAGCAACGTCCCTTACCCCCAACGCCCGTGCAGTCTAACTATAGGCATACACGTTCAGACGGCTCATCCAATTGAGCGACTCGGTTGGGTGACGTATTAACATTCCACAAAGGTCTAAACTTTCTTAAGCATAATAGAACACAGGGTTTTCCATATCCGAGAGACGTGATGTGTTTCGATGTTTTCATTAATGATTGGGTTTAAAAGATAGTTAGGCCCTTAAAAAGAGTTTAACCATAAAGATCTCCATGGCCAAGTCAAGTTGACTTCCATGAACACGTTCGGTTATCCTAACAGTTCAATTCTTTATGTGTTTAAACAAACAGTTCCTTAATTAACCAAGAATCCCTCAAGGGGGTGCAATGCTTGAGACCGAGTTATGGTGAAGTGTACTAATCAGCACTGACCGGGTTCCATGACCTTACTTAGCAGAGGTACAGCTTACAACAACCATTGTGCTTCAGCGTGCACGTACGAAGTTTATATGCTTGGTGACTACACTAGCATAGTCTAGGACCGACAATGTACTAGGGGTCTAGTTAGATGTTTCACTACGAAAGAGTCCTCAGTCGGAATCCAAGGCTCGATGGACTTACTACAATCGGTGTACCTCAGTCAAACTTACATTGTATCCGATAGACTTCTCTTACCAAGGGGTGACACAGATAGTGTACTCTAATTCAGGGTTCGCGACTTCTCAATAACAGAGCCAATAACTACGTTCTATTAGTTGGCAAAGCGATTGAGTTTAAAGCATAATCGGAAAGCATTTTGAAAACATACACAAAATATAATATTATTTCGGCATTATAACTGGCTACATCATAACATACACTACAGATAACTACTCGCTAATCATGGCAACAATATCACAAGGCATAATAATAGAAAACATTATATAAAGACAAAGGATAGAAGTACCAGTAGATTAAACGAGTTCCGAATACAAAAGTGACAACTTCAAACTCCAGACCGCTCCTAATACAATCTTCAGCGTTCTTCTCCGGGTACTAGGTTTCTCGCACGGAGTTGAAGACCTTGAAAGTATGAATAATATTGTAGAAAGAGAGAGAAAGAAGTAAATTGAAGTGTGTGTTGAAATGGATGACAAAGACCCTTTAAATAAGCTTGAATTTTGCCTGCAAATGGCTGGCAGGCCGTTTGACAAGCCGTTTGCAGGCCCCGTTTGATCAGTTAGCCCGTTTGCCTTGGGCGTGTGGCAGGCCGTTTGCCATACTGGCAGGCGGCCGTTTGGCAGGCCGTTTGGCAGCCGGTTTGGAAGCCCGTTTGGCTTGCTGATTTGCTGGATTGTAACTTGATTTCTTGTCTTTCACCGTTTTCGCTATAGAATCTTCATTTTAGCTCTGATTCTCTTGATTCTTTTTGCACCGTCTTCGTAATCGCTTGTTCTTCAATTTTAACTGACGAAGCGGGTATTTTGGCGATAAAGTTTGGAACTTTATTATTTTTGGGCCTTAATACCGAGGTGAAAACGTGACTTTTTAGCCGATATCAGATATATTCATTTATCACCCGATACACACACACACACACACACATATATATATATATATATACACACACACACACACACACACACATATATATATATATATATATATATATATATATATATATATATATACACACATATATATACACACATATATATACACATATATATATATATATATATATCTATATATATATATATATATATATATATATATATATATATATATATATATATATTTTTTTTTTTGAACGGTAAAAATTTTATTAAAAAACTAAAAAAATTTACAAATAACAACTAGCAAGGAGCTAGCAAAAGAAAATTACAAAGATAACAACGGGTGTTGTAACCACACCGTCCAGTTTAATCTAGACTTGCGGTATCGCGAGTACAACCAATTAAAACTCGAAATGACAATGTTATCGAAAACGTGGGACTTCCGGTAGTTTTTTTCCATAAAAGTGATGCCGTTACGTAAACCCCAAAATATTCCAGAAAGTAGAATAAGTAATGATTCGAACGATAAGCCTTTATATATATAGTTTTATTTATAGTTTTATTTATAGTTTTATTTGTTCTTTCTACTTATTATCGACATTTAGCAAATCAAAATCTATAAATTAATTTAATCAGCTATAAAACAATCAAAATTAGCTCAAATCACGTGCGACTAATTAATAATCTTATAAATTACCCTTAATATTAGTTGATACATAAATATTGTTTACAATTGTAATATCTTTTTCTCACTTTGACGATAATAGTTACATGTATTTGTGTAAATTTTATATTAATTTATGTTATATTTATATTTTTCAAAATTACATTAAAGATATCATTTCATAATAGGGATATTTAAAAAAATAAAATCTAAATTTTTATTTACCCGTTTACTATAACAGATATGGATATTGATAGACGAATTATATTTATATGGATACAGATTTGAATTTTTAAAAATTAAATGAATTTTAATATGAGATTGTCTGATCCACTTCTGATCCATTGAGAATTTGAGATCCCTAATCCTGATGGATGAATTAAAGTTTTGTGTTCAAAAATTACTTTTGCCATATAGTCATGATATTTCTGTGAGTGTTTCTATCAAATTCCTATTATATACAAACTTTGATCATGGACGTTATATTTCATTCTTGATTCTTTTTTATTGTCCGTTTCTTTTTCGTTATACTCAACTAAGAGTATAATATTATAATAGAAAACATATAGTAGTAAAGTATATCCGCAGCAACGCGGGGGTTATATTTCACTCCTTTATACGATAAACGAAAAGCCACCGAAAATGAGACATTCTTATTGGTTCAAGTAATTTTTCATCTTATGTGTTATGGTAATTTGAGTTTTTTATTAAAAAAAATTAATTAGTTATGTTCAAGGACATAAGATTAACATACGTGGAGGAAGTGACTCTCCTACCAAGATTTTAATGTGTAATTGGCTTTAGTGTTAAGTAGGCTTAAAGAAACAAAGTTTTGTAATTTGTATCCAGGGTATTAACCGCCCATTTTTGTAAATGGCTATGACGATTCGTTTAAAAGACGAAATTGTTAAAACTACCAACTGAGTAACATTTTTATTTACCCGTTTACTATAACAGATATGGATATTGATAGACGAATTATATTTATATGGATACAGATTTGAATTTTTAAAAATTAAATGAATTTTAATATGAGATTGTCTGATCCACTTCTGATCCATTGAGAATTTGAGATCCCTAATCCTGATGGATGAATTAAAGTTTTGTGTTCAAAAATTACTTTTGCCATATAGTCAAGATATTTCTGTGACTGTTTCTATCAAATTCCTATTATATACAAACTTTGATCATGGACGTTATATTTCATTCTTGATTCTTTTTTATTGTCCGTTTCTTTTTCGTTATACTCAACTAAGAGTATAATATTATAATAGAAAACATATAGTAGTAAAGTATATCCGCAGCAACGCGGGGGTTATATTTCACTCCTTTATACGATAAACGAAAAGCCACCGAAAATGAGACATTCTTATTGGTTCAAGTAATTTTTCATGTTATGTGTTATGGTAATTTGAGTTTTTTATTAAAAAAAATTAATTAGTTATGTTCAGGGACATAAGATTAACATACGTGGAGGAAGTGACTCTCATACCTAGATTTTAATGTGTAATTGGCTTTAGTATTAAGTAGGATTAAAGAAACAAAGTTTTGTAATTTGTATCCAGGGTATTAACCGCCCATTTTTTTAAATCGCTATGACGATTCGTTTAAAAGACAAAATTGTTAAAATTGCCTCACAAGTTCTCCTTGCGACCTTGCGACTTGATGTTGAATGAAACATATGGGATTGAAAATCTGAAAATAGGTTACACAAAAGTAAATGAAGAGTTTTTTTGTTGTTGAAATTAATTGGTCATAGGGCACTCTATTTGAAGTGATAAAACGTTATTCGAAAATTTCTTGAAAATGTCAGTAAATTATATCCTAAAAATCTAACCTTATCTAGATGCTAGTCACAAGCTTCGCAAGGTCATGAACTTGCGACTTTCGATTGAGAAGCAGGCAGAAGAATGCTTCAACTACCAACTGAGTAACATTAAAATTGACTTTAATGACTCCAGCAACCAAACCGTCACACTACCATACTTCTGATGCATTAAAAGGGACTTTACCCATTACTGACTTTCATCAACATCCTTCTTCTTCAATAAGTTTCTTCATCAAACGTCATTTTTCATCACTAAATTTTTTCACTGAAACTCTTGCAAGGATGAACTTTCGAAGGATATTCAATGGAATTGAGGTGAATATATATGAGTTTTCGAATCTCAAAAAGAAATTCATTAGGACATGATGTTTCTCTTTTCTAGTGATTTGTGCAGAAACTTATGTCAATTTTATACTCAATGATGACAACACCATAACCTTTCAATTATTCGAAAACACCTACAACTTGACGCTAGAGGTATTCGACAGAGCCTTTAGTGTTCCATCTACGGGACTCACCTATTTCAATTCTCAACGAGTAACTGACACACTTCCTCACACATTTTATCGTCAAGAATTGATAAACGAGATATTGTTCCTCAACACACCTACGATTCCCAATGTCAAACAAGTGAACAAATCTTCATGACTCAGTGATAACTCCAAGAATAATTTCTATATCATCCATCACTCGGAGGAACATACTTGGACGATCGCTTGAGAATGGCGAAATGACCGTCAATGAAATCGCAGTATTGTGGTGCTTACTTGAGCACATTTACATCAACATAACCTTTATCATGGTTAAGCGCATGAATGAAGCTCGTCATGATAAAAACAAGCCTCTCCCATATGTCCTTCACCTATCTAATCTGTTCATATACTTTGGGATCGAGGGTCGCTGCATGGATACCCGGAAAGCCATATCTCCTCCAAATCCTGGGGATAACGTGTCCCTTAAGATCAACGTTAGCTTGTCTTCGTGCTCTAAACAACGTTTACCTTAACATTATGCACTATATTTTCTTTATTTTTTAAATTATGATATTTTGTGTTTATGTTAATCACGATTAAGTCGAAATGTTGTGTATAAGCTGTTAAAACACACAAAAAAACCCAAAGTCCCTAGGTTATCTTGCGAACCTTGTGACTCACAACTTCCTGACAACTATAAACCATGTGTTCTTGGTAGTGAGCCTAAAATTCTAGGTCATGACTTTGAATTTGTCGATCGTGAACGAGAATTCACGAGTCGCAAGGAGAGGTTGCGACTTGCAAGGGATTTTGACAATTTTGTTTTTTAGGGCGAATCGTTATAGTGAGTTATAAAAACGGGCATTTTGGCCAATAGCCCGTATATTTTCCAAACATGAAGAGAAAGGATCCTACTAAAAATTAATCACAAAAATAATTTTACAAAAATCTAAATGCAAAGCTTCAATTGAAAATTTCCTACATGTCTTTTTCGACGCTAATTCTTTCAAAAATTTAATCAAATGAAAGTAAATACAGAGCATTACAATTAATTTTTATTATTATGTTTTTTGGTACAAATAACGCAAACTTGTATAGAATGGAAAACTTCTCCAAAAGAGAACGTTCTCAATCGAAAATTTCTGATATGTTGTGGTTTTCTTAATTTTTATTAAATGTTGTGTTTTTCTTAATTTTATACGTAGTATGCTACTAGACTAGTTCATCTTTAATTAATGACATTATTAATATTAGTGTTTATGCATGTATATGTGTGATTGTGTTTGTTATGCTCCAAAGTGATATCATAAAATATTACTAAGACTGTTTCTAACCCTGCCTGTGATATTACAGGCAGATTTGTACTTTTTGGCTCAAAAAGTGCATTTGCCTGTGACATGGTAGTGTCAGATTTTGATCCCCCAATAACCCCAAATGTCAAATGACAGTGTCAAATTCAGTAGGGTCCACCCGTTTTTTTTCAAATGAATTAAAATAGTAAATAAATACAACAAAATAAAATAAATTACATTAAAATGGTAAAGAAATACAACAAAATAAAATAAATTACATTATAAATAAAAAAATACATAATTAATTTTTGATAAGAATTTAAAAATACATAAATTGACGATTACATAGATTAAAAAAAAAACTAATTCGTATTGCGAAAAGTCGGTGGAAGGTTCCAAATATGCTCGACTAAATCCTCGGTAAGTTGGTTGTGCATATCTCGATCCCTTATTTCTCTTACGATGCTATCTCGATCCCGTCCTCTGTTTCGTATACGTTCCATACCATTTTCCATTTCTTCGGTAGTGAATCTTTCTTCCCATTTAGAAAGTGCAAATCCGTTATCTTCAATATCATGTTATGTAATATGAGACAACAATCCATCACTTTTCGCATCCTGTTAACTGACATACTTCGTGAAGCTATGCGTATAATATGAAAACGACCTTGAAGAACCCCAAACGCCCTCTCTATATCCTTTCGGGAACTAGCTTGAAATCTTGTAAACTTAATCGTTGGTTCTTCAGTAGGACATGTATATCCTTTAACTAAAGTTGCCCAATCGGGATATATACCATCCGCAAGGTAATATCCTTTGCTATATTCATGCCCATTTACCTCAAATGGTGCGGATGAAAATGTTCCGTCCTTAAGTTTATCAAATATAGGTGATTGGTTCAAAACGTTAATATCATTGTTGGAACCCGCCATCCCAAAAAAAGCATGTCAAATCCACAAGTCATATGAAGCAACAGCTTCAAGCATAAGGGTCGGTTTCTTGTGATCACCCCTAGTGTATTATCCTTTTAAAGCAACAGGAGAATTCCTCCACTCCCAGTGCATACAATTTGTACTCCCGAGCATACCCCTAAACCCATGTCTCTCCTCGTGTGCACTATATAATCTAGCAACATCGTGTGCATTCGGAGATCGCATGTATTCCCTTTTGTACAAAGTAATAATACACATACAAAAGTAATCTAGACATAGTATTGATGTTTGCTCACTCATTTGCAAATATTCATCCCACATATCGGGAGCGATGCCATACACCAATTGGCGTATAGCCGACGTACATTTTTGTAAAGTAGTAAATGTAGGCCTATCGATAGCATCAACTCGTTGAGAAAAGTAAGTAATATATTCTGGCATATTATCACTTTGGAAAGTAGTTATACCTTGCACTATCCGGAGAAATAATTGTATTCGCATACGAAAACGGCGTTTAAATTTTCTTTGTGGATATTTTGGCGTCTCACAAAAATAATCATCCCACAAATGTTGTGCAGCAACCTCCCGTTCCCTAGGAATGTAACCTCTAACTCTCGGAATAGATGGTGCCGATTCGACTTCGGAACCATCATCTTCTATTTCTTGAATTAACTGAACAATCCGCAAATCTTCGGAGTCGGAATTAGACCCCGTAACCTCGAACCCATTTATAAACTAGTAAACTTTTGTAAAAAAATAAAATTAGAAAGAAAAAGAGTAAGAATGAAATGTGTGAAAAATGATAGAATTGTTGGGGTTTAAGTAGGAGTAAAATGAAGTAAAAATTGATTTTAAAAAAAAAATTAATACAAAAAACGGGTATATATCCGTTGGGTAACGGATATATTACCCCAACCAATCAGATGTTGCCACATAACCCTTTGGTGCCCCGTTTTTTTAGTCAAAAAAGGAACTGACGCCCCAATATAGGTGTCAGGGGCGTCAGATGCTGCCAACTCGTCTGACGCCACCAGCTCTGACATCGCGTTAGTTTCAGTCTAAAGGATTTTCACATTTCGTTCTCCGTCAGGTACATCAACCTATTTGTTTTATTGTTATTTACTTGTCGTTATATGATGTTTGGTTTTTTGCTTTTTATATATCATGAATCGTCGATGATTTCGCTCCCTTATATTTAAAAATGTATTTTCCGCCACTACTATGTGTTGTAACATACATGAAGGATGGATCATGGTTATTACATTCAGTAATTAAAGATGAAATTCTTCAGGTACAATTTACAAAAAGATGATCTCTTCATATAATCTTTACAACGAACTAGTCCTTAAATTTAGACCACCCCCTATGGTTAGTTACCCGCTCATTACCCGTAACTAACCATAGGCACTACTTAGTTACCTGCGTTAGTTACCCGCTTTCACCATAGATTTAACGGAAGTGTTATAGGAATTGCGGGTGTCAGTGCTTTTTATTGTTGGACTTGATGCTTTATTGCTTGTACGTTGTATATTAAAAGGAGTATTGTTTTAGCCATGATAGGGAGTGTTTAGTTATGAGTTAGTTATATAATATTGGTGTTGATGTGGCGCTGATGTGGTAGGTTAAGAGGATAAATAGTTTAGTTACGATAGGGAATGACCTTACAAAAAATAGATGTTCCCGTTACCGTAACCTTTTTCCACTTTGTATCCAACGACGAGAGAGAATATTTTTTTTTTAAATAAAGTAAAAAAGAAAAATAAAGATTTTAAAAAAGAAAATAGCGAAGTTGACGTTAGCATGATGGCACCTCGTGGGACTACAAACAAGAAAAAAGGTGGGTCACACATGCTTGTGCATGACCCCATTTATTTTATATTAATATTATATTATTATTATCACTTTAATATTGAAAATATATAAGATAATAAGTGGCTCCAGTTTTTTCAATTTTTTTAAAGATATTTGACGTGTCGTTAATGTGAAACTCGGTTTTTTTAGATACGTGGTTGTAGTTCTCTAACTAATGTAACATTAGCCCTTATATTCAAAGGGTGAACTAAGTTTTTTTTTTTTTTTTTTTTTTTTTTTTTTTTAACCTGGGTATCTAAACGGTCAACTTGACTAATCTCAGGGCGACTACTCACTACGCGAGCAGCCTGGAGTCATTGCAGGTGAACTTCCGTGGCCATGAGTGGATAACTGTGGGTGCCTGGAATCGAACCCATGACCTCCACCATGGAAGGCCATGGTCATAACCATTCAACCACCACAATTATGGTTAACTAAGTTGCTTTTTCTCTACATATTTTTAAGAGAATAATGGTGACTTACTATTCCTATTGAGCATTATCTCGTGATCAAATACTTTCACTAAATTATCTTGACATATAAACCAAATCCCAACACAAAAGATTGGCAAATAATAACATTCTAATAGATAATACTTACATCTCATTATAAATGTATATTTACTTTTTGTACATAGTTTTAATAGTTTTAAAAAATTTCTCTAACTTCATTATATCCACTTATCAGAAAAAAAAAATTTCATAATAATATCTTTTAATTGGTTGAAACAAGTGAATATTTTAAAATAGTGATGTAAACACTTGTGCTGAGATGAGAGAGTATATGTGTAATAAAATACTCTCGACGTAAACAAAAGTTATTTATTTTATTTATTTTTTAAAACAACAAACACACTACCTCAAAGTTAATAAGTTATCTTGAGGAATATTCATTTAAATCTTTAATTTAAGTTGAGATCTAAAGGATAAATATCAGCCTTTAGATCAATTGCAGATGATTTCTCATCACCTTCAAATTGTGGGGAACTGCAATAGTACATTTATGTGTTTCATCACCTTCAAATTGTGAATTCTTTTCGTGATGTTTCTCACAATGATTTGAGCTGAAGTAAGTACATGATCTATATCATAATCCTAAACCTCTTTCATCATTAAATTGAATCAAGAACAACAGTATTGAAGCTATTTGATTCGTGTTCTTCGTTCTCCAAAAAGTCAAGGCGATTAGGTCTCTGGATCAATCAGGAACGATTTGAGGAAATGTGAAAATGTAGAAGTGTTCACAATCTCATCGTGAAACTATCAGCAAAATCTCAGTTCCTAAATCGAAGAAACGAATTCGAATTTCAAGGTCAAAGGTTCGAGAAAAAAGTCAACTGTTTGTGTTCGCCATTAAATTCATATAAATTATGTGATGCTTTTGATTCAGTTAATGATTCACGAGTGTTTATGGATGGATTTCGAACAACTTTGGTGAAGGAATCACAACTTGAAAGTGTTTGATTCGAAAAATCACTCTTCAAGTTCATATGAAGACTCTTGCTCTCTATTGTTCATCATTAGTACAATTCGATAAAAGTCAATCACATATAATTGTAAAAACTCAATCACGTGTGATTCTGCATGACAATCACATGTGATTGTAAAATCCAATCACATGTGATTCTGCATGTCAATCACATTTGATTGTAAAATTTAATCAAATGTGATTTCACATGTCAAATTCAATCACATGTGATTGTAAAATTCAATTACATGTAATGAAAATCTGATTTAATGACTGAAATTTGTCTCTATTAAATCTCAACTTAAATTAAAAATGTAAATGAATACTCCCTCCGTCCCGGATTAATTGTCCAGTATTCCTTTTTGGGACGTCCCAGATTAATTGTCCACTTCCAAATATGGAAAGTAAATTTGATAAAGTTTACAATATTGTCCCTAATGAATTAATTAAATTACAAAGGTGAGAGAGATTTCTAATTAATTAGTTGAGGGTAAAACAGTAAAGTACGAAAAAAATACAGAAAAAGTACAGTGTGATAATGACATTTCTTAAACTGTGTATTTTTTGTCTGAGGACAGTTAATCTGGGACGGAGGGAGTACAAAGTAAAGTTATCCCCGTACCAATAAATTATTTGAAAGTGATTAAATTTGTCACATTTAAGGTCAAAGTTGGTGAGAGGTCATGTGACAATGAAAAGGCAAGGGCAGCTACAATCAAAACCAATTGCTGACCGCTGGATCAACTGCTATGGAATCATTCTAGAAATCGAACCAATTAGATGTCTCAATTTTACCTGCGCTTCCCTTCTTTGAAGCCTCTTTTTTAGAATTATTTAGTTTATTCTTATCTATAATATCATATAAATATTTAAATAATGATTTTATAAATAAAAATTATTTAAAATTTGAAAAAAATTTAAAAATGAAGAAAAAAATTTCTAAGCCCCTCATAATGATTTCATTAAAATAAATTAATTATTTTTAATAAAAATATTAACATGTTAATTATATAATATTTAAATCATTATGTACAACCTTATAATAAAATACTCCGTACCACCATAACCATATGTACAATATTTGAAACATTATTACAAGCTTATAGTAAATTCTTTTAGCGACAATTAGACGGAGAAACCACCCACACAACAATTGTAAAATGAAAGGATCACCGTAGCTAAACAATATAAAACAAGGACCAACATAGCACAAAAGAATAAAAATGAAGTAATAAACGAAGATGCCCATCGGCATCACGTGACGGCACTTAACGGATAAATTGGACGACAGTTTGACGGAGGGATGATAAGTACACTTTTTTGATAATCAAGGGATGCTGAAAGCAAAAAAGAAATTTGAGAGCAAAAGATCGTAACTTTAGTTTGGTGTTGTCTATATCTCATTTGGGGTCTTCGCAACAAATTAGTGTTCCAAGGCAAAACGTGGAATGCTCCAATGGCGCTAAATGAGATACAACTAAAAACGTTCGAATGGATTCATCCGAGAGCAAAAGATCGTAACTTCGAGTGGCTAACTTGGATCTCCAAGCCAAGTGAGCTACTTTTCGGCTAGCACCGATAATTATTCTGTATACACGTTTAGGCCATTTGACTTCTTCATGTTTGTTTTGTTGTGTAGCTATTTCTAAGTTGCTCACTTTGCAACTAGCATGTTTGTCTGTTCGTTTGGGTTGTCCGAGTTTTGTCGGATATATCATTGTACTCTCGTTGGTTGTTTTAATGATATTTGCTTTTAAAAAAAAAAAAAGAAATTTGAGGAACGCTGACTACAAAATGAAGTATAATCAAGAGATAAAAAAAAAAAAAAAAAAAAAGTCCTGAAAATTAGTATTTTATATACAAAACAGTAGCCATGTGGTATGTTCCTAAAATCCCATCCGATACCCAACTAAAACACCCTATATAATTTACTAACCAATGATTCCATCATTATTGACACAAATAACACAATCCCTAAAGACATCTAAACATTTTTTTTTTTCCCTACACCAAATACTAGCAAAAACAAGAAAAAAACCCCTCCTCCCTTGAAATTCACAACAGAAATACCAAAATTGCCAACAAAATGGCAACCTTAACAAATTTTGAACTCTTTTCAAGTCAATTTTTCATAGAATTCACCAACACAATGACAGCATTAACTGTCACTTATCACAGCCTCGAACTAAGTAACAAATAGTCATCATTCTTACTAAATGTTTATGTAAATATCATTCTTTGCAATTCTATTTTGTACCAACTGATAACTTCATTGTCCCCAATCATAAATGAAAAAAAAGAGAGACAGACTTATTGGTAGTTATTAGAGGTGGAAAATACAAATAGCTCATCTTCAATGGCTTTAATATAAGCTACAACATTGTGATCTGTAAATAACAATTATAGACAGAGATCATGCAAATGAAGTTTCTAACTGGACCCATTTTACACCTGTAACCAGTCTGTTAGACTGTTAGATATAGTCAGTCTGCTTGGACCATTGTTGATGGAGTCAACTTTGAATTTAATATCAAGCCTTCCTAGTGTGTCCTTTAGTGTGACATATACTCCGTATATGTTATTATTAGTATGGCCGTATGGAACCATATACTACAAGATAAAAGTACATGAATACATAAATGTTCGTAAATTATTCGCATATAGCCTACGTTTGCATACACCAAAGTAAAGACACTCGCCCTCCCGGATAACCCAAACAAGGAAAACCTCATTACTAACATTTTTATCAACCACTATGAAATTAGGTTTAGCTTAACATTTAAATCATTATTAAAAGTGACTATTACAAGTTCAACAAAAGAAAGCACATCCATGCCTTGACAATCGCAACGCAGTTTATACTTTATATGGGCACATTATCTAACTCTAACAATCTATTATTTCAATATCACATACTCAGATGTTCATAAACTTGCAATCTTGATGAACCAAGCCAGACCTTTTTTTTAAATATATATAACATGTAGTAATATGTTTTAGAGATATTATTTATACATATATGTTTGGCCCATGTATCTTGTCTATTGGGCTTAGCTCGTTTATCACTCTTAGGGTTATTGGTTATATAAACCTCACTCTTGTATGCTACTTAGACATTGAGAAATAATATTACACATCTTCAACCTAAAAAAAAAAAAAAAAAAAAACCTAAAACTCCCGCAAAGTGATCGGCCATAAGCTGCTATCAAATTGGCCGTAGCTAGCCTACAACACCATTTTCTCTCCCCCAATAACAATCTGCCACATTTGTATTTTATCTCCAATTGCCACCCACGTGTTCTCCATATCTCAATTTGCGGAAGAAAAGAAAACAAAAAGTCAAGACATCTGCATCAGTCAACGATCTCATGCCTACGGTTTTTGATTTTGTTACTATTATTTGATTCTTATTTCTCGTAATTCGAAAAAAAAAAATCTTGCTGCCATCATCCACAACTCCACGTGATTACCATAGTGTGAAGTAAAAAGGAATTTCTTTTTTGTTTGTTTAATCATTATCTTTTTCGTCGCTCACCTCTTAAAAAAAAATGTTCAACACCAGGAAGCATGAAGGAAACTACACGCCAAATCATGATACAATTGCTGAACTTCTGAAAATAATTCAAGATCAACAGCCCCAACAACAGACTCAATGTTTTTACACAACCCAACCCGATTACGGTAGTGCCGAGTGGCACATGGACACGGGTGCGTCTTCACATCTTACATCCTGTATTAATAACCTCAGTACTATTTTTAATAATTGCAAATATTCATCAGTTGCCGTTGGTAACGGGAACACCATTCCCGTCACTAGTACCGGTCATAGCTTGTTACCCAATATCCACCGACCGCTACATTTAAATA
This sequence comes from Rutidosis leptorrhynchoides, assembly GCF_046630445.1. NCBI lineage: Eukaryota > Viridiplantae > Streptophyta > Magnoliopsida > Asterales > Asteraceae > Rutidosis > Rutidosis leptorrhynchoides. The sequence goes on along the minus strand of NC_092335.1, from coordinate 3,596,609 downwards.
ATGTACTTGTAACCCCTAACATCGTTAAAAACCTCATATATGTTCGTCAATTTACTCGTGATAATCTTGTTTCTGTTGAATTTGATCCTTTTGGATTTTCTGTTAAAGATTATTTGACGCATCGTGTGCTTCTCCGATGTGATAGTACCGGGGATCTCTACCCACTTACATCACCCACCTCCCACTCTTCTCAGCATGCTCTTCTCACCAGTCCGGTTACATGGCATCAGCGTCTCGGACATCCCGGACATGATGTTTTCCGAAGACTCATTTCTAATAAAGATATTATTTGTAATAAACCGTCCTCCCCCATTCTTTGTCATGCCTGTCAGCTTGGCAAACACGTGCGACTCCCTTTTTCTGTTTCTAGTTCTAATGTTAATGCTACTTTTGATATTATCCATTCGGATTTATGGACATCTCCTGTTCCTAGTCTTAGCGGTTTAAAATATTATATTATATTTCTTGATCATTTTTCGCATTATGTATGGGTTTTTCCGTTACGTAATAAATCAGACGCACTCACCACATTCATACAATTTCGTACGTTTGTTCGCACTCAATTTAACCAAGAAATCAAAGCTTTTCAATGTGATAATGGGGGTGAATTCGATAACACTGCTTTTCATCGACTTCTTCAGACTAATGGTATTCAATTCCGATTCTCCTGCCCCCACATTTCTCAGCAAAACGGAAAGTCCGAACGCATGCTCCGCACCATTAACAATTTAATTCGCACTCTCCTCTTTCAAGCTCATCTCCCGCCAATTTACTGGGTGGAAGCTCTCCACATGGCAGCATATCTTCTCAATATTCTTCCTTCCTCTGCTATTAATCACAAAATACCTCACTACCGCCTATATCAACAAAAAACTGACTACACCACCCTTTGTGTCTTTGGCTGCCTTTGCTACCCTCACTCAACAACCGCTCACAAACTCGCACCTCACTCCACTCCCTGCATCTTTCTTGGGTACCCCTCCAACCATCGGGGTTATCACTGTTTGGACCTCACCACCAACAAAATCATTCTCTCCCGTCACGTGACCTTTGATGAGACTTCCTTTCCGTTTGGTTCCATGACACCCACTCAGCCCCCATCATATGACTTTCTCGATCCTCCACCAAGCTTATTCTCTCGATCCTTTCCCTTATCTTCACCTACTCCCAGTCTAACCTCGGAGATACAGCCTGTGATGCCCCGTACTAAATCAACATGTACGGACCATCAACGACAGGATCATTACAAGGTCAAACACTATATGCTGTTTCAAAATAAGTTTGCATTCATAAAAAGGATGACGTATTAACCAACGTCAAATGTTTAAAAACCAAAAGTATGCTTCTACGAATAACAAGCATAGATAATAGTATGTGACCCATAGGTCATTACAATTACATCTTTTCAAAAGTAACAAAGTTTGAATGCAAAATAAATGTTTCATGCGGTGACATCTCTAATAAGCGCAGCGGGTGTCTACAAAGCATGACTAGTACAGCGGAAGCAAGCAAACCTTAAGCACCTGAGAAAAACATGCTTAAAAACGTCAACACGAATGTTGGTGAGCTATAGTTTAAGTATAACAGTAATGTAATGTAGGCCACGAGATTTCAGTGCTTCAACCAGCAATTTAAATCAGTAATCCAAATCAGTATGATAAAGTATATGTTCAACCGTGGGCACCCGGTAACTAACTTAACGTTTATAACCCAGTAAAAGTACACTTGGCAAGTGCGTATGTTTACGAAGTATTAAACACCCGTTAAATGCTAGCGCGACTAGCCCAAGTGGGGATGTCAAACCCTATGGATCCATATCTAAGATTCGCGTTCACCGGTTCAAAAACCAATGACTAAACGTTACCGAGCTAAAGGGAATGTTTATGCCGTTGTATAACCCACACATATATAAAGTTTAAGTACTCGTGCCTAGTATGTAAAATGTAAAACACGCATGCATTCTCAGTCCCAAAATAGTTAAAGTAAAAAGGGATGTTATAACTCACAGTGTAAAGTAGTTAAGTTGATTCGAGATAAGTTTGCAAGTATGGTTGTCCGAAAAGGTCCTCAACCCAAGTCAAAAGTTACTAAGTCAGTAAATCGTCCCAATAGGTTTAAAAGTATGTAAATTAGGTCTTAAGTATCATCATCATTCATCATTAAACAAAAAGTATGAAGTAAGTTTTATTCTAGAAAAGAGTTTAAAACAAAGGCTGACTTCGGTCAGTCACCACGGCCTCTATAAAAACTGAAATAAGGTGAAACCAGTGGCCATGGCTCCGTATATGAGTTCTTTAGTTTCTATAAAAATTTCAGAACCAAACTCGTCTTGGCTTGACTGTGGCGACGGTTTAAGTGCGAGTAGGTCAGAATTTTCAGCACAACGTTAAAGGACATAGTGACGTTCGGAGGGCCATAGATCCTAAACCGTAACTCGGATTAAGACGAGTCTTAAATGAAAAGTCATCTACACGAACTGAGAAAACTGAAAATAAACTTTACAGTAGCCCAGATGGACTGATCAGTTTCAGAAAATAGTAGTTAAAGTGCTCCGGTGGGTTCTTGGTACTTGATGCTCATCACGGTTCTCATCCTTGATGCTTGTAGCTTCAAGTGTACAACTCGTTGATGGGTTTGCATCATCTTTACCAAGTTTTGTCCATCATAACACTTGTGTAAGTCTAATACACGTAGCACAACTCACTTAAGAGTTGTATGTAGTTTGATGAACCAAAGTTGCATCAAGATCTTAGATTTGACTCATACATGAATTATAAAAGTAATATTGAATAACAAACTTGAAAGTAAACTAAATAATCAAGATCTTAAGTTGTAGATCATAGTTCTTAGTTTGATCTTGAAGATCCTAGACCCAAAAGTCTAGATCTAAAGTTCTTAAGTTAGATCCTAAGTTATAACACTTGAATCTTTACCTTAAATGAGACCATAAGTTATGAAACTTAGATTTTCATCTAGTAAAGTGTATGTAAGCTTACAAGCTCTTGTTTATAACAAAATTAGAAGACCATAAGCTATAGAAACTTAGATCTTTCATAAGTATATGAAGTTATAACTAGAAAGTTATACTTCCATGTTCTTGAACTTATAAAGTTAACTTTAGTTTCAAGAAGTATGAGATCAAGATTAACTTGTAATACTTGACCATTTAACCAAAATCACGAATTCAATAGTACAAGAAATGAAGAAATAAACTAATCTACAAGTTAATAAGTGCATGGTTTTTCATACATTTAAAGATTCAAGCCAAGGCTTTGATCTTTAAGAAAGTAAACCTTAAGTTTACACATGAACTCAAGTATGATTATAAACTCATGAACTTTAAATCTTTTAAAACTTTAGGTGTAGAACCATAACTAGAAAGTTTAGGTTCTTGTATGTTCTTGTATGAACAAGATGATATGAAGAACAAACTAGAAAGTTTGATTCTTAACAATAATAAACAACTACAAGTAATTTAAGCAACAACAAGAGCAAGTAAATGATGATGATGATGTGCTAGGCTACGGTTTTCCAAGAAAAGAAAGAAGGAGAAATGGTTCTTGTTACTTACAATATTAGAGAGAAAATGTGAGAGGAATGGAAGTATGAAATGAAGTGTGTGTGAAAGTGAAAAGATACTAGTGAATAAGTAATCAAAAAAAAAAAAAAAAATTGAATCCTCCCTTTATCCACATAAAGGCCAACAGCCTAGAGGTGTGCCAAAAGGGGAAATTGCCCACTAGTTTCTTTCATGTATTTAGCTCAAAAATGGTAAAAAATCAAATTGGTATTGGAACAAGGTGTAAATGTGTAAGTAACTAGATTTCTTTCACTTAATTAATCTTAGTTAAGCCTTAAAGCATCATTAACATAATGTTGGGCTAATTAGTCCATTAAGATAAGTAGGGTGGGCTTCTAAGTATATTAACACAAGCCCAAGTCCAAATAAGTAATAATCCAAATAAAAGCCCAAGTAATTAACTAGTAGTCTTAGTTAATTAAAATGATTAATAAAATTTAATCATGAATGCAAATAATATTCTAAATATTATTCGTGAAAAGTTCGTGTGTCACAAAGACGTGTCGGGCATTTAAAAGTCATGTATGGTAATAGGTAAATGTAATAAAATACATTCATTAACACGCAAGCATTAATAATAAATATTATTAATAAAAGATGGAAAAACCAGGGTCGTTACATTACCCACCTGTTAAAGAAAATTTCGTCCCGAAATTTTGAGGAGTGACCAACAATAGTACCGTATTCGAATAAGAAGGAGTGTGTCAAAGTTCTGTGAGACTTGTAGGCTCAGAAGTGAGTTATTTACCTTGAAAGGTACTTCGGCGTATGAAAGTAACAATAGGCATCTGCCGTTAATTAAGTCTCTTGTCCTAAGAGATCAACAAATTGATTCCGTTTCCGATTAACATGAGTATGTCATCTGAATTTATATCCACAAAAGGAAAGATGGTGTGTTTAGCCTTACAGGCATCTTCGATAAGTTGGATACGTGAAATGCATCATGAATGATTCTAAGCTCATCTAAAACATCGAGCGCTTATGTCGTAATATAAAGCTGACAGGTGGGATGGAAAACATGGTGATCACAACCATGCGTTTTGATGTCTGGATAGTGTTAACCACGGATTTTACTAGCCCCTTGATTTCGGAAGGAGGCCATAGGCATAGGAACTCGATATTTAAGAATGTTTCATTTGAGTAAGTGAATCGAAATCTTAGCTGAAAGTGACCAACCGGACTTGCAAGCCATAATTATTTATAGTGTCTTCAGGACGGTCTGAATGAACAATGAAGGACATCACCTAGTTTACCATAGTGAACTTATCCTTAGATGAAATAAAAGCACAGTTCTGTAATGTAACTTCTTCCTTTCAGTTACATGTTGAAGTTAGGGTTAACATTAACTAGGACAACGGATAGTTGCAACCAACAAAGGGAGAAATATATAGAGTATCCACATCAGTGCCGTAAATGTTTTAAGCAGTCTCTTCCGAAAAGGGATAACGAGATTCATAGGTTCTCAAAGTATCTTATATTACATTTTCAAAATAAAGTCGCACGAAAGGCGTGAGAGTGAACTCTTCGAGTGGTTCGTTCTGAATTTATCTGTGTACTTAAGGGGACGAGCGGATGAGAAGATATGTGAACTCTTGGTCCTAAAGAATGATTTACTCCGAGTGAAAAGAATCTCCAAAATGATTCTTGTATCTCAACATACTGATTCATAGAGATGATGTTTACGAGGGTGTTGCGTTTAGCCGTAAAATTTTGAGAGTAGGAACTCACCTAGTGCCATTCCTACCATGGGGTGACCATTGAGTGTACTCTGGAAAACTGATTTGACAGCCCGCGTTTTTATCATGTCTAACTTTAAAAAGAACATTTTATGGGTGCAAAGATTTTCTAACAAATTTTATAAAACTGCTATCCAAGTGGCTCAAGAGTTTTTAACAAAGATCCTAATAGTAAGATTCATCCCTATCGGAGGGCGAGAAGAAGTGTGATCCCTACATGGTGTAGTCTTAATACGAAAACCTTTAATAAAATCAACTAAGGGAGTTTTGAAAAACAAAACCTTTAAACGTTTGTTGTGACAACATAAATGGAACGAAGTTCCTAGTAAATTTAGAAGTAGGTACAACGTGTACCATTTTGCACAAAACTATTTGACTTAAGTTGAATAACTCGGTAAAGGAGCGGTTTTTAAATAATTTGAAGATATAACTTAGTATCAAAATAAGTAAGCATAAATTTATACATATATGATTTTATAAATCGTATAGGTGACAGAAAAGTTTTTAGTACTTTCATTGTCTGTAAATCTTGTGAGGACCGCACAAATAAACAACGTGTAAAAATTTTGATAAACATAGTTTTCGTATTTCAAAGGTTACGAGTTGAAAAAGATTGAGTGGAAAAGCTTTGAATCACCGGTGACCAGTTACTAGGTTATGAAAACTAATGACATAAATGTAGTTTTGGTAATTATCTGGACACAAGTCGTTGGGCCAAAAATATTTACGTGCGAAGCCGTTGCTAAAAGTGAGGTACGAAGGATAGAGCACGAGGATGAGAAGTTAGTTGCTTCTTGAATTTGCAAAGTACCAAACAGGTTATGACTAGTATTAAAGTCGGAATAATGATGGTATTAATACCACTAAATGAGAATCCCCTGGAATAAGTCAGGACTTAGAGTTATGTAAGAAAGAGCATTGTTCCAACAGGCTTGGCAAATAAGATCGTTGGGGTAATGCAATGATTTTTAAATGGTTTAAGTGTCAGTGGATGCCCAAAGGCTCTGAATGACGTGGTAGAAGTGTCTTCAACACATACACACATGAATCTCTCGATTTCGACAGTTGTAAAGTCTACACGATGACTTGGGTACGAATGAGCAATGAAGAATTTTATATAGCAAGCAACGAAATTTTTTATAGAAATTGTTTAAGGTGACAATGTATGGAAAGAAATGAAGTTCTAGTAAACTAGGGTTATGTACAACCCGTACCATTCAAAGTAAAATATATTTTGAACAAAAGATTTGATTTGTAAGAGTGAAAGTAAAATTCTACATGTATTTGTCAAAAATAAGTAATCATTTACTTTATTTTACATAACATATACGATTTCAAAAATTTGCACGAATGGCGAACAAAATAAATTTATTTTTATAAAGCTTTGAGAGGATAGCACAGTAAAATAATGTGTGTAAGAATTTTTTTTTTTTTTTGGCAGACAAAATTTTCATAGTTCGGAGGTTACAAGTTGGAAAAGGTTGATAAGGATTGAGTAAAAGATTTTTGAAAATTTTGAGTGATATTTGAGGTAATAAAAACCATTGAATTTAAATGTGATTGACAACTATTAGTAGGGCATAAGTCCTTTGACCAAAAATGCTTAAGTGTGAAGCTGTTGCTTATAAGTGAGATACGAATGGAAGAGCATGAGGATGAGAATTAACCACCCATTGAGAAAAAAAAAATTCGAGCTGTTATGACTAATATCGAAGTAAGAAGGATGATGGTGTGGTTATCATCGAATAAGGGATCTCTCGGAATAAGTGAGGGTTTAGAGTCGCTTAAGAATTAATATCAAATAAGATTCTTGGGTAGCCATCGCTGAAGTGACGTGATAAAATTTCCTTTATGTATCGTTGTGTGAGTTTGTCCATTGTATCGGTTTCTCTTATAGGTAGAAAGTGAGCAGGTTTGGTGAAGCGGTCAACAATAACCCAGATGGATTTTTGGCTTGCCATTCTCGCGCGGTATAAGAAAAATTTTCTCACTATCAATATCCTTCGCTTTCATCCTTGAAAGTCAGTTCGTTCCAACTATTTCATCAAAGCTTCCTAACTTGATGAGTATTAGGTTAATCTTAAAGTTCATCCCAACTATTGCATCCAATTTCCCAATTTGATGGGTGTTAGGTTAATCTTAAAGTTCATTCCAACCAATCTTATTATACTGCCATGAAAATTTTATCAATCTTCTCAAATAACACATGCATGTGTGTAGGTAACTAATCCTTTTCAACTACTACATTAAAACTTCTAAGTTTGGTTAATATGAGGTCATCTCCAAATGACCCACCTGTTAATCTTAAAGTACTACCTTAAATTATTCCTCTATCTTTCTCAGCTTACCATTTGCTTGTCCTATAGAATACTTAACCCTCATGGTTGTTATTGGCTTATTAGTCATAACACTAAGGTTCTTAGATATAAGGTTTCTATCGCTCCAGTATTAAACAACCTTGAGACAATAAAACGTTGTGATGAAACGTACCCTAACTAAAATCAGGATCTATGCGAGTTTCCATAACTGAGATAACGATTGCTCTACCGCAAGTCAGTACAAAGTTTTTCCTATTTGAGAACTTTTTCCTTAAATGTCCAGGGTGTCGATATCTATAACAAATTTTTGGGTTATCAATTCTGCAATCAAGGCCCTTCTAGTATAGTATCTAGGCTACGTGGTTATTCCTTCCCTACCTTTAACAGACTATAATGCGTATGCTCAAGTGATCCCTACTAAAGTTTTCCCTGGATCACCTCATATTCCTCATGTAGTAACATTGGAACTTCTGCATGATTTACTTCAATATAATCACGCTGGCCTGGCGTCATTATATTGTACTAAATCGTACGTTCATTCCAATATCACTTCATATGGTCAATGTAACGTGATCACTTCAAGTTCTACTCAATTTCATCTAACGGTGCTTTATCTGTGTTGTCTCAAAATAAAATCTACATAATTAATCTCAGGGTTTCTCGATGTGGGTGCGTAAGTTCCATAGGTCATGCATCAATGCCTAAATGCCCCGAAATTTCTTCAAAATATTCGGGTTCAAGTAACGTCGTTAGATTCCTTTCTAGAAATTCAATCTGGGTCTCATGTCGAGTTGTACGCGTAGCAAGTAGTGATACGATATGTCTCGAGGCGACTCTCAAGTCTTTGGGTATGGCTGAGCATCAGTAGAAGACACTATGACCTTGTTAAAGGGAATGCCTTCCCGACTTCTCCAGTGTCTAGGAGTGTTAGGGACCTAAGTCTAGAAGTGTCGTTAGATCGTCGAGCAGTGGTGAAGAATGAAAGAGTTAAGTGACGGTCATGAAAGCGTATAGGGTATGTGTCAACTGAGCAATCTTCTAGATTGCGTGAAGTAATGTTTCGATCTCTGGAATGGTGGAGCAGTAGTAACAGGTGGATTATACTACTAGTTCTTAGGGTTAGACGAGTGGGAAAGTAGTTCAGGAAAACATAGGGAATAATAAGTTCTCCACGTCGGTACAGCGAATAATAGACATGTAGCAAGCGCGTAATCAGGCATAACAACTACAGTAGCCTAGATCGTTTACAGCAGCACGTAGCATGGCAATAGTAGTAGTATCATACCAAGGTAACATGTTAAAAGCAGATAGTAGCATGCAGTAGCGAGAGTAAGCAAAAGCATACAGCGAGTTTACATAGCAGTAAAAGGAAACAGTAGCATGCAGTAAGTTCATACAGCAGTAGAAGTAAGCAGTGGCATGCAGTAGTATAACACAGTAGCATGCAGCAGGTTCTGCAGAAACAAGTAAACTAGCAAGTTGTAGATTAGTCCTATTAGTGAATCCTACTTGGGTCGGTCTTAGACTCACTAATGCAACCTAATTCCCTACAACCAATGCTCTGATACAGGTTGTGACGCCTCGTACTAAATCAACATGTACGAACCATCCACGACAGGATCATTACAAGGTCAAACACTATATGTTGTTTCAAAATAAGTTTGCATTCATAAAAAGGATGACGTCTTAACCAACGTCAAATGTTTAATAACCAAAAGTATGCTTCTAAGAAGAGAAAGCATAGATAATAGTATGTGACCCATAGGTCGTTACAATTACATCTTTTCAAAAGTAACAAAGTTTGAATGCAAAATAAACGTTTCATGCGGTGACATCTCTAATAAGCGCAGCGGGTCTCTACAAAGCATGACTAGTACAGTGGAAGCAAGCAAACCTTAAGCACCTGAGAAAAACATGCTTAAAAACGTCAACACGAATGTTGGTGAGATATAGTTTAAGTATAACAGTAATGTAATGTAGGCCACGAGATTTCAGTGCTTCAACCAGCAATTTAAATCAGTAATCCAAATCAGTATGATAAAGTATATGTTCAACCGTGGGCACCCGGTAACTAACTTAACGTTTATAACCCCCTAAAAGTACACTTGGCAAGTGCGTATGTTTACGAAGTATTAAACACCCGTTAAATGCTAGCAAGACTAGTCCGAGTGGGGATGGCAAACCCTATGGATCCATATCTAAGATTCGCGTTCACCAGTTCAAAAACTAAGGACTAAACGTTACCGAGCTAAAGGGAATGTTTATGCCGTTGTATAACCCACACATATATAAAGTTTAAGTACTCGTGCCTAGTATGTAAAACATAAAACACGCATGCATTCTCAGTCCCAAATAGTTAAAGTAAAAAGGGATGCTATAACTCACATTGTAAAGTAGTTAAGTTGATTCGAGATAAGTTTGCAAGTATGGTTTTCCGAAAAGGTCCTCAATGAAACGCCCCGTCCTAATCCATGCGGACGAAGTCCACATCGATTATAAACGATTCACAATAGTTGGTTACATCGCGAGGTACTTGACCTCTATATGATACATTTTACAAAAATTGCATTCGTTTTTGAAAAGACAATCTTTCATTACATCAAAAGTTGACGGCAGACATACCATTTCATAATATATCTAACTATAATTGACTTAATAATAATCTTGATGAACGCGACGACTCGAATGCAACGTCTTTTGAAATATGTCATGAATGACTCCAAGTAATATCTCTAAAATGAGCAAATGCACAGCGGAAGATTTCTTTCGTACCTGAGAATAAACATGCTTTAAAGTGTCAACCAAAAGGTTGGTGAGTTCATTAGTTTAACATAAATAATCATTTCATAATTTTAATAGACCACAGGATTTCATATTTCCATTTCTCATAAACATACGTCCCGTGCATAGAGACAAAAATATCATTCATATGGATTGAACACCTGGTAACCGACATTCACAATATGCATATAAGAATATCCCCATCATTCCGGGATCCTCCTTCGGACATGATATAAATTTCGAAGTACTAAAGCATCCGGTACTTTGGATGGGGCATGTTGGGCCCGATAGATCTATCTTTAGAGTTCGCGTCAATTAGGGTGTCTATTCCCTAATTCTTAGATTACCAGACTTAATAAAAAGGGGCATATTCGATTTTGATCATTCAACCATATAATGTAGTTTTGATTACTTGTGTTTATTTCGTAAAACATTTATAAAATTTGCGCATGTATTCTCAGCCCAAAAATATAAAGGGTAAAAAAGGTAAATAAAACTCACCTAATGTATTTTGTAGTAAAAATAAATAGAACGACATTGAACAAGTATAGGGTTGGCCTAGGATTCACGAACCTATATCATTTGTGTATATATATTAATACACATAATCGTAATCGAATAAATATATATAACTTTCTTAGTTATATCGTTTTTATGTTAATAATTTATATGTTCTATTTATTTATTATATATATTTTAACTAAATAAGATATTAAGTTTGTTATGTTGTATATATATATATATATATATATATATATATATATATATATATATATATATATATATATATATATATATAGATATATATGTAAATCATTTGTTTGTTAAGACGGTATTTTAATAATACTAAGATAATATTTGAAGTAGTATAAAGACAATACTAATATTAAATATAATGATAACATTAGTAGTTTTAATAAGATTGATAATTTAATAATAATGGTAATAAAATTAATAATTTTGATATCATTTCATAATACTTAATAATAATAATAATTACTATAGCAATTTCATTACTTGTGATAATATTAATAACAATACTTATGTTAATCATAATCAAAATCTTCACGTTAAATTTCTAAACCAATAATTAAAGCTTGTATAACATCGATTTGTAATCCTAATCATAATAGTAATAGTAATACTTATATTGATAATAATCATCCTAATAATAATATTCAATGATAAAACTAGTGCTAGAAAGGTTTAATGATATTAATATTAATGATAATAACAATAATACTAAATAATATTACTTTTATTAACATTGTTAAAGGTAATTACAATAATAATAATACTTAAGTGACAATCTTTATAATAATAAATACTTTAATAATACTTATAATCATGATAATAATAATAAGTGTTATAATACTAATAATAACAATAATATCAATGACAATAATAATAATCATAATAATAACGTTAATAATAATAATAATAATAATAATATAAATGATAATCAAAATAATAATAACCATAATAATAATAAATAATAATTGAAAACTACCTCTTGTAAAATGAGTTCCAAAAAGAAAGCAAGCCATTGCAAGGCTCGAACCCTTGACCTCCTGCTAACCCGACTCAACACCCAACCACTCGGCCGTTTCCATTTTTCTGATATATATCCAACTCGTATTTATATAACCCGTTATAATTATGTCCTATTTCACTTCTTCTTCTTCTTCACTTCATATAATAGATCGACCAGAGAGCCATATTAACCACTACAATTAATTACTTGGTCGGTTTTAGGACTTTAAATAGATACATAAATGATTATGATTGATTGAATGGGTTGAAGAAAGAAAGAAAAAAAAATTACAAGAACCTGCTGGTACCGTCGCTAGCTAAAAAAAAAAATTTGATTCCCATTTTGAAATCGTTTTGGACAATTGTTATAAAATGAAATAGGTATTAAATCGTCTATAGAAACTTATGCAGTCAACAATTTAACTGAAGATATCAAAATGAGTTCCAATTTCGCGAAGAATGAATTAGTTGACTTTTATTTCTAAAACTTTGACTCCGAAATTTGGATTCGTTACAGAAAATTAGAGGTTCTAACTTTACAGATAGTTAGATTTGATCATTCCTAAATGAATTGCATTTATAGATTTTTGAAAAACGTTTGAAATTGAGTTGTGAAAAAAATAAACCACGACAGGGATGAACTGGGTTTCCGATTTCTGTTTTGCTAAAATTTTGTTCGATTTTCACTTGGCAGCAGCTACGGTAAGTACATATAAGTCGTGAAGATGATGTTACTCGAATAATTAGAGCAGTATTTCGATTTGTTATTTAGCGTTGGTGGTCGACATTTAGTACAGAGGTAGGAAAAAAAAAATATTAAAAGTGATAATGATATGTAACAGATTCATTATTTTATCTGAATAAGTAATAAAATATATCTTTTATATTATTACTAATAAATACATATCTTTTATTTGATTTATATATATTATTATTAATTTATTAGTGATTAATAATTTTATTAGTATTTTCATTAATAATAATATTAATAATAATGATAATAATAATTGTTAACAATAATATCAATAATGACATTAATAATAAATATAATATCTATATAACATATTACACATATAAAATTTCATGTCTATACATCATGTTTTAAAGATAATTCTATTAGTAATAATACTATGAATAATGATAAAAGTAATTATGAAAATAACAATATTATTAATGATACTTATAATAATACTAATTATAATAACATTAATATTATTAATGATAATAGTAATAATTTATAATAATAATCTTTAATGAAAATGATCATAATAATATTTAATAATATCATTAATATTAATCATATGGTTAAAATTACACTTTACTATTAGTAGCAATAATAATGATATTAACAAATCAGATATAACAATTTTCAGTATTATAACTTAATGATATTGATATTAATATTAATAATGATAATGAATGTAATAATAATCATATAATAATTATAATTAAACTTGTAGTTACTTTTAATATATTTACATTACAATTTATATCATATACCATACGACTACATTCATTGAATATTTATTATTTATATATTTTATAAATACTTCATTATAGAAAATCTTTTATATTTATAACTATATAGATTTATAATAATATCATATATCTATTTATATATATTTATTTTAATAACAACTTAATTATTTTGTTTGTCATCTTACATTTTTTTTTTATTCTAATTGATGAATGTATACTGTTTGATTTAAATTATTATATATACACTTATGTATACGTATATATATATATATATATATATATATATATATATATATATATATATATATATATATATATATATATATATATATATATATATATATATATATATATATATATATATATATATATATATATATATATATATATATATATATATCTATATATATATTTACATCATCAATTACACGTTGGTTCGTGAATCGTCGAGAATAGTCAAAGGGTAATTGATTACATAAATATAGTTTTCAAAACATTCGAGACTCAACATTACAGATTTTGCTTATCGTGTCGGAAACATATAAAGATTAAAGTTTAAATTTGATCGGAAATTTCTGGGTCATCACAGTACCTACCCGTTAAAGAAATTTCGTCCCGAAATTTGATTGAGGTCGTCATGGTTAACTATAAAAATATTTTCATGACGAATACGAGCTAGAATTTAGAGTTCTATCATCATTGAGTAATATGGATAAAATAATTCGATTACACGAAGAGTATAAGTGAGGTTATCACAAAAGGGTGAAATGTGAAAATAATGTTTCGTCATATCCTTTGACGTAGATATGGTTGATTTCCGGAGTTCAAGGGATTTGGAGAAAATCTTCGTGATAAGATTTGATTCTTTGGTAATTAAGGGAATTTTGGATCCGCTTTAAATGCGATCATCTGTTTTGATTGCTTTATCGGATATTTTACTATAAATCCACCCCCTTCGTTTTCTTACAACTCACACCTTCTATTCTTTCTCCTTTAATTCGTACTTTGAATCATTTATCAATATGCTCCATCCAGTTCTGGTTCTCGATATACTCCTAACCTTCGTATCTGTCATTCTTCTTTTTCATCTACCACCGGAGGATTTTATTTACTTCTACTATTATCTTGGGGTTATAGTGTTATTAATTTTTCCCGTGCCTTTACGTGGCAATACGTATTGATATGCACGGTTTGTAATTTATGTGTTGTTGTCGAGCTTTATATTCTCCATTATATTTCGGAGCTTCATGCTTTCGTTTTCTCTTCTCGTCCACGAGTCAAGCGAATAATGGTCCAGAATTCGTAGGTATGGATTTTGGAATGAAAATAGTTAATGTTCTAAGAAGGAAATCGTAATGGCACGAACTTGATTTGTCAAATTACCAGAAGATCACGGAAAAGACCGAATCATCAAGAAAATATTGTCTTGATATGTTTAGAGATTAAATAGAATGTAAGAGTCGTGTAACATGACACATGATGACGTTATAATCTGTGAATCATCATGTCCCATTTAGAAACTCAGCATGACTTACTGTAATATAATCACGTTGATCAAGTGTCATTATATTATACTAACTCATGCATCAGTTCCCAACATTACTTCAATAACTTTCATATTTTAAGCTCGAAAGTTTACAGAATATAGAAACTAACAGTTTCTATATGATGTAACACTGATAGTACGAAGAGATTAATGATTTCAGATAAGAATAGTTATAAAAATATCTCCAGAAATATGGAAGATATTTATAATGAAAGATACGATAATATCTCGGAATATCTAAGATCATAGGATGATAGAAACTATTGTCTGCAAGGGTTTAGAGTAATGAGCAAGATATTCACTAAAGACCTTAGCAGACATTGAATCATTTAGATTCTTTGAAGTCAAACTTATTCTTTGTGATTTGTCCACGGCTTTCTTCATAGTTTCGCATAATCTGCTTTTCGGTACTAAATTTTCTATTGAATGTTTCCATTATAATGATACACAGGAAGCACGAAGAGATATATAATTTCGGACGAGAATATTTATGAAAATATCCTCAGAAATATCGAAGATATTGATGATGATATTTTGGAATTTCTAAGTTCGATGGTTGATGGAGAAAGATTTTTTTTTCCGTAAGATTTTAACATGACTTCGGAGCAAGATATTCTCTAAAGATTTCAACGGATCCAGAATTATCTGAATTCTTTGAATATAGGGTATGGTCCTTGTATTTGTCCTTGGTCTCCTTCATGGTTAACTCTATCCGTTTTCCAATTCCAACGTTTCTGAGCTTTTCTAACATATTATTCTTTATCGTCAAACTTCCGATGACTAAGGTCGTTTACAGTTGTCTACAGTTTCTGCTGCTTCATTCAGCTTTTTCAACATTCAGAGTATCGATTCGTAAACTGGGTGCCTTTTCAAAATTTCAGAATTGAAGATCGTAATTCTAGGAGATAATTGTTATATGTATACATATAACTATTGATGTAGAAATGCTACGAGATTCGAAATACTGATTGCTGATTCCCGGTAATTGGTATGGCAATTATTGTTACAGGGTATAGATGAATACAAGATGGGGTTTCAATGAATATAATGATTTTTCGGAAAGTCCAAATTCATTGAAGTTGCTGGTAATTTTACTGCTGATGTGGTGAAATATAAACGGTTCTCTGGTAACGATGATGACAGGCAAACTTATATATCGAGGTTATAATAAGGCTAATTCGAATGAAAGTTGAAGTTGATTTGTTGAAGCTGTGATAAAATTGGCTAATTTGAAAAAGAGTTACAGTGTTATTTTCGGTAATAACAATGCCAAAGGAGCTAACACAGACACGTGTTAAACTTTTACTTAGGGTCCGGGAGTTTTCAGGTGCATAACTATATGCGTCAATCTTTTCTTCCATAGATGAAGTGCGGTTGGTTCATCCTTTCAATTGAGGTGTTTTTAAGAATCATGAAAGGTTTGAACGTAGATTAGAATTGTCAAGATACAAATGAGGTTTAAGAAGAAATCAAGTGGCAAACTTGAAGAATTATTTAGTTTCATATGTTATAATCAATATTTTAATTCATTTTAATTGTCCAAAGTTTCATATGTTATAATCAATATTTTAATTCATTTTAATTGTCCAATGTTGATAGTCCACAGTTAGCAGTGTACAAATAATAATTCATATATAGTTTAATATATAATATTCGAATTAATTAATACGTGTCGTGACCCGTATACGTCTCAGACTCGATCACAACTCAAATCATATATATTATTGTAGAATCAACCTCAACCCTGTATAGAGAACTCGATCATTACTGCATATAGAGTGTCTATGGTGATTCCAAATAATATATATAGATGTGTCGATATGATATGTCAAAACCTTGTATACGTGTCCTGATATTTAAAGTGCGTAAAAATAAATAACAAAAATTAAATGATGATAAATAAAGTGCGTAAAGTAAATAACAGAAAATTAAATGACAATAAATAAAATTGCGAAAATGTAAATTGCGATATTTAAATTGTAATAAATAAAATATAATCAGTTAGCTAGGAACAATTAGCTAGGAACAGTTAGCGTAGATTCTTAACAAAATTTCCTCATAGTTAATTTGTTTGTTTCTAACAAATTTTAATGTATCAATTATTTTCTCCGTTATGCCACTTGTTGGATTCTGATAAATCAAAATCCAAATATGAAATTGGATGAATATGGTTATTCTGTGGTAATCGGATTTGTATATCGGTGGATGTAAGTAGGATAGTAAATGAATGTTGAATCAGATTCGAAGAATGTACAGTATAACCTATTAAAGTGAAATCTAAATATTCCTCGGGTATTACCTACCCGTTAAAATATTTTCACCATTAACAGTTTATACGAAAGAATTTTTAATTACAATCTTTATGAAAATATACTTACAGATATATTTTCTTCAGATGTAATCATAGATTTAATGAGTTAATATAATATTAATCTCATTTGATTTACCGTTAGAACTAGAATATATAATCTCTAAAACATTGAAGATTACATAATCGTCATGTCGAACGAAGATAAATGATGTAGAACGATTCGCAGATTGATGATTATGCTCGAGGTACATAATTAGATGTTGAGGTGTATGATGTGAACTTGAGTTGTTGGTGGTACTGGTATTGATGTTGGTGCTAGTGATGTTGCTGAAGCTGGTACGTTTTGCACCATATTCTCCAAATTGATTACTAGAGCGCGAAGTTCATTGACTTCTTGTATTACTCGAGGATGATTGTCGGTCGGAACGAGCGGATGAATAAGGTTTAGAATCTGAGTTATGATATAGTCGTGGTGAGATATTCGAGAAATGAGGGTGAAAATGGTGTTACGAACAGGTTCGCCGGTAAGTGCTTCAGGTTCTTGGCCAAAAGGTGAATTCGGTTAGTGGAAGGGATCGCCTTCTGCGAGTCTCCATTGATTAAGTCGACTACGAATCCATCAGATGAATTGGGGAAGGATGATTGGTTGATTCATTCTGCTGACGTTGCTTCCGGAGCTTAGATGACTATCCATTCGGAATAACTGTCGGGATAACTATCGGAATAGCTGTCGAAATCCGAGGGACTTGAACTGGTTGAAGGATTCATCTCATACGATCAGATGAAGAATTTTCGATAAGAAATAGATTATAGGATGTAGATTAGTATCCTGCAATACATAATTTACATATGCATATGTAATGCTAAAATCTCATAAGTTACGGAGGAATCTATGGAAGCTGTCAGGTAAAGATAACAATAACAGATACGCTAAGATATGAATTTTGTCTATACACTATTCATGCAGTCAATGCAATAAGATGTGTCTAGACTAAGAATAATAAGCAGGTAATTTACCGAGGATGATAAACAAATGATTTCTGACAAAAATGATAAGCAAAACTTTTGACATGCAGACACGGTCGAAGTCCAGACTCACTAATGCATCCTAACGACTTATCAGTTAGATACACTAATGCAGACCCGATTCACTAAGACCATCGATCTGATACCAACTGAAACGCCCCGTCCTAATCCATCCGGACGAAGTCCACATCGATTATAAACGATTCACAATAGTTGGTTACATCGCGAGGTACTTGACCTCTATATGATACATTTTACAAACATTGCATTCGTTTTTGAAAAGACAATCTTTCATTACATCAAAAGTTGACGGCAGGCATACCATTTCATAATATATCTAACTATAATTGACTTAATAATAATCTTGATGAACGCGACGACTCGAATGCAACGTCTTTTGAAATATGTCATGAATGACTCCAAGTAATATATCTAAAATGAGCAAATGCACAGCGGAAGATTTCTTTCGTACCTGAAAATAAACATGCTTTAAAATGTCAACCAAAAGGTTGGTGAGTTCATTAGTTTAACATAAATAATCATTTCATAATTTTAATAGACCACAAGATTTCATATTTCCATTTCTCATAAACATACGTCCCATGCATAGAGACAAAAATATCATTCATATGGATTGAACACCTGGTAACCGACATTCACAATATGCATATAAGAATATCCCCATTATTCCGGGATCCTCCTTCGGACATGATATAAATTTCGAAGTACTAAAGAATCCGGTACTTTGGATGGGGCATGTTGGGCCCGATAGATCTATCTTTAGAGTTCGCGTTAATTAGGGTGTCTGTTCCCTAATTCTTAGATTACCAGACTTAATAAAAAGGGGCATATTCGATTTCGATCATTCAACCATATAATGTAGTTTTGATTAATTGTGTCTATTTCGTAAAAACATTTATAAAATTTGCGCATGTATTCTCAGCCCAAAAATATAAAGGGTAAAAAAGGTAAATGAAACTCACCTAATGTATTTTGTAGTAAAAATACATAGAACGACATTGAACAAGTATAGGGTTGGCCTCGGATTCACGAACCTATATCATTTGTGTATATATATTAATACACATAATCGTAATCGAATAAATAAATATAACTTTCTTAGTTATATCATTTTTATGTTAATAATTTATATGTTCTATGTATTTATTATATATATTTTAACTAAATAAGATATTAAGTTTGTTATGTTGTATATATAAATTATATTTATATATTTATATATATATATATATATATATATATATATATATATATATATATATATATGTAAATCATTTGTTTGTTAAGACGGTATTTAAATAATACTAAGATAATATTTGAAGTAATATAAAGACAATACTAATATTAAATATAATGATAACATTAGTAGTTTTAATAAAATTGATAATTTAATAATAATGGTAATAAAATTAATAATTTTGATATCATTTCATAATACTTAATAATAATAATTACTATAGCAATTTCATTACTTGTGATAATATTAATAACAATACTTATGTTAATCATAATCAAAATCTTCACGTTAAATTTCTAAACCAATAATTAAAGCTTGTATAACATCGATTTGTAATCCTAATCATAATAGTAATAGTAATACTTATATAGATAATAATCATCCTAATAATAATATTCAATGATAAAACTAGTGCTAGAAAGGTTTAATGATATTATTATTAATGATAATAACAATAATACTAAATAATATTACTTTTATTAACATTGTTAAAGGTAATTACAATAATAATAATACTTAAGTGACAATCTTTATAATAATAAATACTTTAATAATACTTATAATCATGATAATAATAATAAGTGTTATAATACTAATAATAATAATAATATTAATGACAATAATAATAATCATAATAATAACGTTAATAATAATAATAATAATAATATAAATGATAATCAAAATAATAATAACCATAATAATAATAAATAATAATTGAAAACTACCTCTTGTAAAATGAGTTCCAAAAAGAAAGCAAGCCATTGCAAGGCTCGAACCCTTGACCTCCCGCTAACCCGACTCAACACCCAACCACTCGGCCGTTTCCATTTTTCTGATACATATCCAACTCGTATTTATATAACCCGTTATAATTATGTCCTATTTCACTTCTTCTTCTTCTTCACTTCATATAATAGATCGACCAGAGAGCCATATTAACCACTACAATTAATTACTTGGTCGGTTTTAGGACTTTAAATAGATACATAAACGATTATGATTGATTGAATGGGTTGAAGAAAGAAAGAAAAAAAAAATTACAAGAACCTGCTGGTACCGTCGCTAGCTAAAAAAAAATTGATTCCCATTTCGAAATCGTTTTGGACAATTGTTATAAAATGAAATAGGTATTAAATCGTCTATAGAAACTTATGCAGTCAACAATTTAACTGAAGATATCAAAATGAGTTCCAATTTCGCGAAGAATGAATTAGTTGACTTTTATTTCTAAAACTTTGACTCCGAAATTTGGATTCGTTACAGAAAATTAGAGGTTCTAACTTTACAGATAGTTAGATTTGATCATTCCTAAACGAATTCCATTTATAGATTTTTGAAAAACGTTTGAAATTGAGTTGTGAAAAAAATAAACCACGACAGGGATGAACTGGGTTTCCGGTTTCTGTTTTGCTAAAATTTTGTTCGATTTTCACTTGGCAGCAGCTACGGTCAGTACATATAAGTCGTGAAGATGATGTTACTCGAATAATTAGAGCAGTAGTTCGATTTGTTATTTAGCGTTTGTGGTCGACATTTAGTACAGAGGTAGGAAAAAAAATATTAAAAGTGATAATGATATGTAACAGATTCATTATTTTATCTGAATAAGTAATAAAATATATCTTTTATATTATTACTAATAAATACATATCTTTTATTTGATTTATATATATTATTATTAATTTATTAGTGATTAATAATTTTATTAGTATTTTCATTAATAATAATATTAATAATAATGATAATAATAATTGTTAACAATAATATCAATAATGACATTAATAATAAATATAATATCTATATAACATATTACACATATAAAATTTCATGTCTATACATCATGTTTTAAAGATAATTCTATTAGTAATAATACTATGAATAATGATAAAAGTAATTATGAAAATAACAATATTATTAATGATACTTATAATAATACTAATTATAATAACATTAATATTATTAATGATAATAGTAATAATTTATAATAGTAATCTTTAATGAAAATGATCATAATAATATTTAATAATATCATTAATATTAATCATATGGTTAAAATTACACTTTACTATTAGTAGCAATAATAATGATATTAACAAATCAGATATAACAATTTTCAGTATTATAACTTAATGATATTGATATTAATATTAATAATGATAATGAATGTAATAATAATCATATAATAATTATAATTAAACTTGTAGTTACTTTTAATATATTTACATTACAATTTATATCATATACCATACGACTACATTCATTGAATATTTATTATTTATATATTTTATAAATACTTCATTATAGAAAATCTTTTATATTTATAACTATATAGATTTATAATAATATCATATATCTATTTATATATATTTATTTTAATAACAACTTAATTATTTTGTTTGTCATCTTACATTTTTTTTTTGATTCTAATTGATGAATGTATACTGTTTGATTTAAATTATTATATATACACTTATGTATACGTATATATATATATATATATATATATATATATATATATATATA
This sequence comes from Rutidosis leptorrhynchoides, assembly GCF_046630445.1. NCBI lineage: Eukaryota > Viridiplantae > Streptophyta > Magnoliopsida > Asterales > Asteraceae > Rutidosis > Rutidosis leptorrhynchoides. The sequence continues at coordinate 3,574,518 of NC_092335.1, read as the reverse complement.
TATATACATCATCAATTACACGTTGGTTCGTGAATCGTCGAGAATAGTCAAAGGGTAATTGATTACATAAATATAGTTTTCAAAACATTCGAGACTCAACATTACAGATTTTGCTTATCGTGTCGGAAACATATAAAGATTAAAGTTTAAATTTGATCGGAAATTTTCGGGTCATCACACTCAACCCAAGTTAAAAGTTACTAAGTCAGTAAATCGTCCGAATAGGTTTAAAAGTATGTAAATTAGGTCTTAAGTATCATCATCATTCATCATTAAACAAAAAGTATGAAGTAAGTTTCATTCTAGAAAAGATTTTACAACAAAGGCTGACTTTGGTCAGTCACCACGGCCTCTATACAAACTGAAATAAGGTGAGACTAGTGGCCATGACTCCGTATATGAGTCCTTTAGTTGCTGTAAAAATTTTAGAATCAAACTCGTCTTGGCTTGACCGTGGCGACGGTTTAAGTGCGAGTAGGTCAGAATTTTCAGCACAACGTTAAAGGACATAGTGACGTTCGGAGGGCCATAGATCCTAAACCGTAACTCGGATTAAGAAGAGTCTTAAATGAAAAGTCATCTACACGAACTGAGAAAAATGAAAATCAATTTTACAGTAGCCCAGGTGATCTGATCAGTTCCAGAAAACAGTAGTTAAAGTGCTCCGGTGGGTTCTTGGTGCTTTATGCTCATCACGGTTCTCATCCTTGATGCTTGTAGCTTCAAGTGTATAACTCGTTGATGGGTTTGCATCATCTTTACCAAGTTTTGTCCATCATAACACTTGTGTAAGTCTAAGACACGTAGCACAACTCACTAGAGTTGTATGTAGTTTGATGAACCAAAGTTGCATCAAGATCTTAGATTTGACTCATACATGAATTATAAAAGTAATATTGAACTACAAACTTGAAAGTAAACTAAATAATCAAGATCTTAAGTTGTAGAACATAGTTCTTAGTTTGATCTTGAAGATCCTAGACCCAAAAGTCTAGATCTAAAGTTCTTAAGTTAGATCCTAAGTTATAACACTTGAATCTTTACTTTAAATGAGACCATAAGCTATGAAACTTAGATTTTCATCTAGTAAAGTGTATGTAAGCTTACAAGCTCTTATTTATAACAAAATTAGAAGACCATAAGCTATAGAAACTTAGATCTTTCATAAGTATATGAAGTTATAACTAGAAAGTTATACTTCCATGTTCTTGAACTTATAAAGTTAACTTTAGTTTCAAGAAGTATAAGATCAAGATTAACTTGTAATACTTGACCATTTAACCAAAATCACGAATTCAATAGTCCAAGAAATGAAGAAATAAACTAATCTACAAGTTAATAAGTGCATGGTTTTTCATACTTTTAAAGATTCAAGCCAAGGCTTTGATCTTTAAGAAAGTAAACCTTAAGTTTACACATGAACTCAAGTATGATTATAAACTCATGAACTTTAAATCTTTTAAAACTTTAGGTGTAGAACCATAACTAGAAAGTTTAGGTTCTTGTATTTTCTTGTATGTTCTTGTATGAACAAGATGATATGAAGAACAAACTAGAAAGTTTGATTATTAACAACAATAAACAACTACAAGTAATTTAAGCAACAACAAGAGCAAGTAAATGATGATGATGATGTGCTAGGCTACGGTTTTCCAAGAAAAGAAAGAAGGAGAAATGGTTCTTGTTACTTACAATATTAGAGAGAAAATGTGAGTGGAATGAAAGTATGAAATGAAGTGTGTGTGAAAGTGAAAAGATACTAGTGAATAAGTAATCAAAAAAAAAAAATTGAATCCTCCCTTTATCCACATAAAGGCCAACGGCCTAGAGGTGTGCCAAAAGGGGAAATTACCCACTAGTTTCTTTCATGTATTTAGCTCAAAAATGGTAAGAAAGCAAATTGGTATTGGAACAAGGTGTAAATGTGTAAGTAACTAGATTCCTTTCACTTAATTAATCTTAGTTAAGCCTTAAAGCATCATTAACATAATGTTGGGCTAATTAGTCCATTAAGATAAGTAGGGTGGGCTTCTAAGTCCATTAACACAAGCCCAATTCCAAATAAGTAATAATCCAAATAAAAGCCCAAGTAATTAACTAGTAACCTTAGTTAATTAAAATGATTAATAAAATTTAATCATGAATGCAAATAATATTCTAAATATTATTCGTGAAAAGTTCGAGTGTCACAAAGACGTGTCGGGCATTTAAAAGTCATGTATGGTAACAGGTAAATGTAATAAAATACATTCATTAACACGCAAGCATTAATAATAAACATTATTAATAAAAGATGGAAAAACTAGGGTCGTTACACAGCCTCCTCTGACTGAGGCTACAGATATCACACCACCTACTGATTCTTCATCGGAGACTCAGCCTCCTCCTACTGAGGCTACTGCCACTGCCACAGCTCAGCACCACCTTCCGGAGACACAGCCTCCTCCTACTCAGGCTACATCCTCATCCACTTCCACTCACTCCATGATCACACGCACACGCCTTGGCACTACCAAACCGGTACAACGTCTTAACCTGCACACCACTGTCATATCTCCTATTCCTCGCACTTACGCTGACGCCCTTCAAGACCCTAACTGGAAACAAGCTATGACTGATGAATATAATGCTTTAATTAGTAATAGTACTTGAAAACTTGTGCCTCGCCCATCAGACATGAACATAGTTCGCTCTATGTGGCTCTTCAAGCACAAGTATAATGCAGATGGTAATTTGAGCAGGTACAAGGCTCGACTGGTTGCTAACGGTCGCAGCCAATAGGTTGGCATTGATTGTGATGAGACTTTTAGTCCGGTTGTCAAACCGGCCTCGATACGCACTGTCCTGAGTTTGGCGATCTCTAGACACTGGCCTATTCATCAGCTAGATGTCAAGAACGCTTTTATCCACGGACAGCTATCGGAGACAGTGTATATGCATCAGCCTCCAGGATTTCGGGATCCCAGATACCCGAATCATGTCTGCTTATTGCAGAAATCCTTGTATGGCCTTAAACAGGTCTTTCGTGCGTGGTTTCAGCGCTTTGCAGGTTATGCTCAGACACTTGGCTTTCATCAAAGTCGATGCGACACCTCTCTTTTTATTTATCGTCAGGGATCAGACACTGCGTATCTACTGTTATATGTTGATGATATTATCTTGACTGCTTCTTCCACAGGTTTACTTCAGCAGATTATTTCTTCCTTACATAAGGAATTTTCTATGACTGATTTGGGCCCATTGAACTACTTTCTTGGGATTCACGCCACTCGTACTGCTTCTGGTCTCTTCCTCTCACAGAAACAGTACGCCACTGAGGTTATTGAGCGGGCTGGTATGCCCACTTGTCACCCTTGTCGGACCCCGGTTGAACAGGGTGCCAAGCTTACTTGTCATGGCCCTCCTGTTAAGGACTCGACTCTTTATCGGAGCCTTGCCGGAGCATTACAGTATCTCACTTTTACTAGACCAGATATTTCTTACGCAGTTCAGCAGGTATGTCTATTCATGCATGATCCTCAAGAGCAACACATGCACGCCCTCAAACGGATCATTCGGTACATTCAGGGAACCACTGACCTTGGTCTTCAGTTATATGCATCTTCTCCCACTTCATTGGTTACTTATTCTGATGCTGATTGGGCGGGTTGCCCCACTACTAGGCGCTCTACTTCTGGTTACTGCGTTTTTCTCGGCAACAACCTCCTCTCCTGGTCATCTAAGCGGCAAATCACGCCCTCTCAATCCAGTGCCGAAGCAGAGTATCGTGGGGTTGCAAATGCAGTTGCCGAGACTTGTTGGGTTCGTAATCTTCTTCGAGAGTTACATTGTCCTCTCACGTCCGCTACTCTTGTTTATTGCGACAATGTAAGTTCGGTCTACCTCTCTAGCAATCCAGTTCAGCACCAGCGCACCAAGCACATTGAGATTGATATTCACTTTGTCCATGACCTAGTTGCTCAGGGACAGGTGCGGGTCTTACACGTTCCGTCCAGATATCAGTTTGCCGACATCTTCACTAAAGGTCTACCGTTTGCATTGTTCGACGAGTTTAGATCCAGTTTGAGCGTACGAAGCACTCCCGCTCCAACTGTGGGGGGAAGTTAGAGATATTATTTATACATATATGTTTGGCCCATGTATCTTGTCTATTGGGCTTAGCCCATTTATCACTCTTAGGGTTATTGGCTATATAAGCCTCACTCTTGTATGCTACTTAGACATTGAGAAATAATATTACACATCTTCAATCTTAACAATATGTACCTTATGTCTATATCGATTTCATTTAGGGTAAATTGCCCAAAAAGGTAACATAAATGCCACTTTTTTTCAATAAAGGGTATATCCGTTTTTTTCTTGCCCATAAAGGAGTACGATTTATATTTAGTGCGTAAAAGGGTGTGTGATTGAAAAATAGTTGCAATTGAGGTAATATCTGACACGTGTCATTGTATTATATTATTTTATGCTTACATGTATATTTCATGTCAATATTCTAAATGAATTTTTATTTTTTTTTTGCTTATGTGTAAATTTCATGTCAACTAAATCATCATTAATATTTCAAGTGTGATATTTTCATTGACACATCATTAATACTATTCTATTCAATTTTAAATTATTACCAAAAAAAAAAAAAAAATTAATGTTGTCAAACAACGATCCAGTACCCATTATCTTCATCTTCATCATCCATCATTTTTTTTTTTTTTAAAAAGCAAGCAATATATTCCTAGATCATATTATTCCCATATGATTATTCCTAGATCTGTACACCATCTTCATAATCATTCTTCCCCAAATTAAAAGATAAAATTCATAAATACAAATCCAATTTACACAAATAAACCCAAATTGAAACTTCAGATTCATAAATCCAAATCAACCCGTTCCAAAAGTTCTGTTGTTTGACCATCTGCGGTCACCGTCAACGACGTGGTGGTCGGATTTGATAGTAATACTCGGTCGTCTTCTCCGACGAACGGCGGTCACCGTCAACAGCGAGAGAATCGAGATCTGGCCATGCAATTCGTCCAACCAATTGTTGTATATTTTGTAATTCGTTGTTGCAATCCCACTCCCAATTCCTTTCATGACTTAATTTATATAGTTTTTTTATTCTTTTTATCTTCTCTCACTTGCAATTAGTTTGATTTAGATACTGAAACCAAGGCATACGTGAGTCTTTTTCATTTGTGAGAGACTGAAATGCAATCTTCAAATTTTAGCAGAAAGAAGGACAAATGATTAGATTATTTTTTTTTTTTTTTTATAATTGTACAAGTTATTTAGTTGATAGGAACAAATGAAAAAGACTGACACATCACTAAATTGTAAAAATAAAAAAAAATAAAAAAATGTTAAAATGCTAGTCATTAAATAAATTATGACATGTAAATACACATCACCAATAAAAATTATAAAAAAAATCCACGGTGTCACATGTTACCCCAATTGACACTATTTTTCAATCAGACACCCTTTTACGCACTAAATTGTAATTAGACTTCTTTATGGGAAAAAAAAAAAAACGGATATACCCTTTATCCGTAAAAAGTGACTTTCATGTTACCTTTTTGAGCAATTTTCCCTTTCATTTAACATACATGTAAAAAATAAGTGAGTATTTATGTGTCTATAATTGAATTAGCATACATAATGATAAAGTATTTTACCTTAGAATTTAATAGCAATGGCGGTTATCCAGTCTCTGTCTTTACTAGTATATGCATAACTGATGCTAGATGCCAACAAGACAATCTTCACATTAGAGTTATTATCGGCTTCATTTGAAGTTTTAAGCACTGGCAAAACTAGAAGAGAACGTGTCCCTTCAGGAAGCATCTCCGAAACGTTGACCAAATAGGATCAATTTTCAGTGTAGAACCATACTAACTAAAAATGTCTCAACAACATAAAGTACCACAGTGAAGAAATATTAAGATAAGCCCAATAATACATTATAATAAATTTTAAATCATTACTACTCAAGAATACGATAACGTACCCGATATCTAAGGAAAATAAAGAGTTTCTGTTATATTGTACAGGCCAATCCGTGGAAATTGTTCCTTAAACCATACAACAAGTTTATCTTTTGAAAAATCGATGATTTTCGGTGTGTTCCAGTAGCCACGTACGCACAATGCATGGTTCATGGATATAAGCTGCTACAACAAAAATAACCTTAGCATATCAAGAATAAAACAACTAAACCAGACCATCAAAAACTCATATAATTTCAGTTATGGCTTTAAAAGCCTCGACAATACTGAGAAGAAGTGAAGATAGACACAACGGGAAAGGTTGCAAAGCGAAGGAGCAGAGAATAACTATACTAATTAAGGTGGTATTTGTGGTTGCCTATGAATGATGACAAAAGAAGGGTAAGGCTTATATTCTCAAAAAAGTCAAAATCTTTTGGTCAACCCTTGGTTTAGGAATTTAAAATGCATGCTGTGTGTGAAACAGATGTGTTGCTTGTTATGATGAAAGTATCACAAAATTTATATTCTCCAAAGTGAATCTTAGGGTCAGAAATGTTTGGAGCTTAAGTGGAGTTTGTGGTGATGAAAGAATGGCACTCGTAATATTTATATTTTCATATAGTAAGAATATTTGGGTCAAACCTTGGTTTTGGAGGCTAATTTTAGGCTCCGTGTGAAGCATTAGTGCAGATTGTGATGAAAAGAAGAATTAGAATTTAGAATCCTGCTGACTGGAATTAATTCATGAAGGAAGTAATTATTAATAATGGAGTCATTAATGTACCACAGTGACTAATGGATGAGAAGAATATAAACACCAAGGAATGTGATGAAGTTGTGTTGGTGTTGTACATTGACAGGTTTAGTAACATTGAAGCATACGTATCAGCAAAGTGATGCACAATGATCAAAGCAATATCGAGGATAATAAGCTTGAGTTAAAACCTGAGGGAAAAAAGGTTGAATTCAATTGTTTTATCTACGACAATCATGCAAACCCGATCGGAATTTTGATTCGCGATGGTATAAAACAATTGGTGGATTAATTTACTCAGAGAATGAGTCATTAATATCTAAAACGATGAATCCTGATTGAGGTAATCAGCTGTTGATCAGAAGTCGTAAGCATATATCTGAGAGTAAATTCTTGCAAAGTAAGTTTAGAGTGAGGTAAGATGATGAAATGAATAGTCCAAGGGGTCTATTTATAGTCGGGAAAGTTTGTTACACGAGTGTGGCTGACGTGGCACACGTACAACTTATTTGTATAGAAAAATTTCCGAAATAAAGGGACTTACATGGCACACACGCTCCCCATCTGCCATATATTTTACGTAAAATGTTTACCGGATGGCGTGATGAATGCCCAACATAAAGGATTTACGTAAAATATTGCATGATATTTGTCAAGTGTTTCTATCCGGCTCCTCATGAATCAGTTTAGATGCGGAACATTGTTTATTCGAGATGAGTTTTGAAATGTCCCGTTCATATTGATTATAAACGTTCCACATTAATTGATTTCGTTGCGAGGTTTTGACCTCTATATGAGACGTTTTTCAAAGACTGCATTCGTTTTTTAAACAAACCATAATCTTTATTTTATCGACAAGGTTAAAAGGACTCCACCTAGATTATCCAGAAATGATAATCTAAAAATATCACACTTACACACTACCAATACATATTGGTTTACAAAATTAATATGTTACAACAAAGTAAATCTCGAATGCAGTTTTAAACAATATTATACAAACATGCTGACACCAAATCTTGTTCATATTTTAGCATGCAACAACGGAAACTCTTAATAATCACCTGAGAATAAACATGCTTTAAACGTCAACAAAAATGTTGGTGAGTTATAGGTTTAACCTATATATTTATCAAATCGTAATAATAGACCACAAGATTTTATATTTCAATATACATCCCGTACATAGAGATAAAAATCATTCATATGGTGAACACCTGGTAACCGACATTAACAAGATGCATATAGAATATCCCCATCATTCCGGGACACCCATCGGACATGATAATTTCGAAGTACTAAAGCATTTCAAATTCCAGAATAGGGCTAGTTGGGCCCGATAGATCTATCTTTAGGATTCGCGTCAATTAGGGGGTATGTTCCCTAATTCTTAGGCTACCAAGCTAAAAGGGGCATATTCGGCTTCGATCATTCAACCATATAATGTAGTTTCACGTACTTGTGTCTATTTTGTAAAACATTTATAAAACTACATGTATTCTCATCCCAAAAATATTAGATTTTAAAAGTGGGACTATAACTCACTTTCACAGATTTTTACTTCGTCGGGAAGTAAGACTTGGCCACTGGTCGATTCACGAACCTATAACAAATATGTACATATATATCAAAGTATGTTCAAAATATATTTACAATATTTTTAATACGTTTTAATGTTTTTAAGTTTATTAAGTCAGCTGTCCTCGTTAGTAACCTACAACTAGTTGTCCACAGTTAGATGTACAGAAATAAATCGATATATATTATCTTGAATCAATCCACGACCCAGTGTAGGCACGTCTCAGGCTAGATCACAACTCAAAGTATATATATTTTTGGAATCAACCTTAACCATGTATAGCTAACTCAAACATTACTGCATATAGAATGTCTATGGTTGTTCCAAATAACATATATGCATGGGTCGATATGATATGTCAAAACATTTGCATACGTGTCTATGGTATCTCAAGATTACATAATATATTAGAATACATGTATAATACAATATGAGCTACCTAGGATATGATTAATATAGATTTGTTACCAATTTTCACGTAGCTACAACAAGCAAAATTATTCAATCTTGTTTTACCCATAACTTCTTCGTTTTAAATCCGTTTTGAGTGATTCAAGTTGCTATGGTTTCATATTCAACTTAAGTTTATGAATCTAAACAGAAAAAGTATAAGTTTATAGTCGAAAATACAGGTTACAAGTCGTTTTTGTAAAGGTAGTCATTTCATTCGAAAGAACGACGTCTAGATGACCATTTTGGAAAACATACTTTCTGTAACGACCCTACTTTTTCCGTTATCTTTTACCGTTAATTATTTAACGATTGTTAACTGTTATTCGTGCCACGTCATTTCCATGACCTATATTATTAATTTAGTAATAATATATTAATTATTATGTGTTAAATGAATATTTGTATGCTTATTTTAAATCGTACGTTTCTACGTGTCGCGGATTTCTATCCGGCGAATCTTTTCGGTTTTCAAACCAACGGTCGAGCTTTTGGGATTTTTAAGTCCTAATTATTTTAAATATGATATTTTAATATCATATGAATATATATATATATATATATAGTGTTTATATATATTTTTCGTCGCGTATTTGTTATTTCTCCAGATTTTTAATCGCGTAGTCGTGTTTTCGCGTTTCGGGTTTCGTTCGGGCCACAAGACTTCCTTCCATTGATCAAGTGGGCCATGTAGGGCCCACCCCTCTAAAAATTTTGGCCAAAACACCCCTATACCCCCTTTTTTCAATTTTTCATTCCATTTTATTCCTCATTTCTTTTCTAAACCTAAAACTAGCAAGTATCTTTTTCTCTCATCTTTCTCCCTTTCTCCTTTTCTTTGGCCATCACCCAACAACAAAATCATCATCATTTCATCATCAATTTTAGCTTGGATCAAAGGGCTTTTAGCATAATCGGATTCATCTCTTCGATCTCTACGCGTTCATACTAATCAATTATTGATTAGGGTATAAACCCTAACCCTAGCTTTTTGATTTTTCTTATATTTTTCTGTTTTTATATGTTATAATGATAGTATGATGCTTATATGTTATTGTATTGTTGATTGTATGCGTAGAAATGCTCGATTATATATGTTTTCGGTTGGATTGTTTTGGGACAGCGGTTTGTTTGTTATTTTCTGAGAACATAACTGATATAAAAGTGAAATTAGAGTGTTTATATGAGTTCCTCTCATCAAGACATTAATTTTAGACTCCGGATTCATGTTATTTCGATTCCTGGAGCTTTAGATATGGTTAAAATGGTGTTTAATTGAAATTAAAATGTAAGAACGAACTGGTACAGGTATGGTCCGACTTTGTGACCACTTTTGGAGTCTTTAGGGTGTACTAGTGTGTTAGGATTGATTATTGGATGAACTTTCATGTTTGGGTCATCGAAATTCGAGCCACGGATCACCCGGTATGACTAAAACATGTTTTTGAACGGATTAAAGCTCCAAGTTGAATAGTGGCTGTAGGTCACGACTTGGTGGCTGTTCTTGGGGTGTTCTTGAGCACACTAATGTGTTGGGTGGGTTGGTTAGGTGAAGATATATATGAGACTCGCCGAAAACCGATTCTCGGGGCTCAAGTTATGACCCGATGAACTTTTAATTAAAACTTAAGGTTATTAATTATGACTTATGATATAAATAATGAATTTCATTATTAATAAATTACATATGTTATAAAAAGTAATTATTTTAATTTAAGACTTATGATATACATATTTATTATATCATTTATTAATTAATTATGATTTAATCAAACTTTTAATTAAACTTATGATTAATAATACTTTTATTATTAATGAAAAATACTTATGGTAAGTATTAAACTTATATTATGAGATATTATAATAAGACTTATAATAAGGATTAGTTAATTATTTAATAATTATAAGGCTTAGTTATTATTTAATTATAATTTAATTATTAAATACTTATGATTTAATAATTATAATTAGAAACTTATGATATAATTAATAATTCATTATTAATTAATAATACATATGATATGATTAATAATTCATTATTAATTAATAATACATATGATATGATTTAAAATTTATTATTAATTAATAATACTTATATTATGATTAATATTTAATTACTTAATTAAATACTTATGTTATATTAATTATATTATTTAAACTTATGTTAACTTTAATAATTCAATTTAATTTAATTAAACTTATGTTATGACATAATTATACATTCATGACTTTAAATAACATTATAACCTATATTATTATTATAACTTATACTTTAAAAATCAATGTTGACTATGTTTGACCAAGGTTGACTTTTGAGTTGACTTTCGATTGACTTTGACTTTCAGTTGACTTTTGTTGACTTTCTAATTAAGAAAACTTTACTAACTTGTAAACTTTCCAAAAATAGCAACTTTCTAAATATGGAAACTTTCTAAATTTGGAAACTTTCCAAAAATAGAAACTTTCCTAAAATAGAAACTTTCCTAAAATAGAAACCTTCCAAAAATAGAAACTTTCTTAAAATAGAAACTTTCCAAAACTGGAAACCTGCTAAAAATAGAAACTTTCTAAAAATAGAAAGTGTGTGTCCGTACGCTGTTTCGATCAAACCGATGCATGTTGAGTGTTCTTCTATGTCTACTTGCAACATGTACAATAGCTATCATACTAAGACTTGACCTAAGTTAGTTATTTATATCGACTTGCTTTATTTATAGGTCGGCGTTGTGATCATTCCTGATCACTTTACTTCGTTTGTTGTTCTCATTTTTGTGTGGTTACTTCTTTTGCTTTAAGGTGAGTTATAGTCCCATTTTTACATACTTTTCAAAGTATATTTTTGGGATGTGATTACATGCATTTTATTTTACGTTTAGACACAAGTGGCATTTAAATTTAAATTATTCATTATGAGTTGAACAAAAATATTCTCCAGTCTGGTAACTGTAATCACTGGTTTCTACTGGTGAACGCGAATCCTACGGCTAGATCTATCGGGTTTGACAACCCCATTTCGAGCTAGTCGCGCTAGCAATTTATAATCGGAATGTTTAGTACTTCGTATTTTGTTGTAGATACACTTGTTCAGTGTATATTATTTATTGTGTTTGGCAAGGGTAAATAAATGGTTAAGTGGTTACCAGGTGGCTCATTGATAATGGAATAATGTTTTATGTTTTCTAACATTTTAAATCTTGTGGTCTAAAGCTTATACGTTTATTTAAACCTATAATTCACTCAACATTTTTGTTGACAGTTTACTCGCATATTTTCACAGGTACTTGAGTTTGTTTGGTGCTTCCGCTGTGTTAGAAGTGTCTGCATGCATTGGGCAGATTTTGTTAAACAATTATGAAACATTAAACTTGCATTCTCATTTGAATAATTAAACTTGTGGGTGTTTGGTTGACAATGTTTTATGTCTACTTTGGATATTTAATATGTTGGGTTTGTTAAACTACATATTTTGTTAAATTTCCTTTTTGGGAAACTTTTGAATAAAAATACAATGTTGTTTATTAAATTCATTTAAAGTTCGATCAAGTTGTGGGACCAAGTGACGGAGCCATCACAGTTGGTATCAGAGCGTTGGTTGTAGGAAATTAGGCTGCATTGATGTCGTTACTCGAGTCAATAGGGTGCATTAGTAAGTCTAGTCTACAGCCCGGCCTATAATATATTATTATATGTGATTATTTGTATAGTATTGGTATGTATATTGTTATCATACATACATCTCTATTATATTCTGAATCCGGGAGGAACTCCTATTCCGATTTAAACGTATTCTCCGACTCATGCGAACTATCCTTATAAGAACACCTCGGGTAGTGAGACCGATGGATGTCATTCTTGACTTCTAAAATTCTCGACATTTCTATGTCATTTATTATGGTTATGTATATAACGTTTGAGTTATCTTACGCGAGATGTCATTCTTGACTTCTAAATGCTCGACATTTCAATGTCAGCTATTATGTTTAGGTATATAACATTCTTGTTATATTACATGCATTTGTGCCGTTGTGCCTATGTGCTTTGGTTTTGAACCGGAAAACGTCATTCTTGACTTTTAGAGATTCTTGGTACTTTGAAGACATTTTTATGTCATCGTTACTCATATTCATTACTTTTGATGTTTTGTCTCTTGTGCTATCCTTAGCACATTGTTTAAGAAATCGTTTTAGGAAAATTGTGTGGAAATTCGAGGTTGATCGCGTGTCCTGACCTCATGTAGTGCTATTGGAATGGAACTATGAATTAGCTAAATATAATGGCGTCAGGCCAACGTGATTATATTACGTTAATTCATAAAGAAGTCCCAATATTGTGACATTAGAAATAGAAAGCGAGTCAAAGAAAATTTTTACACTACTCATTTAGAAATTCCGATGTATTACATGGGTAGGGAAAATATTCATTATCTTATTTGTTGATATACGAGAAGCTCGTTTTAACCAGATTATCTATCTCATGCTCTATCCTTCATAACTCGCTTGTTAGCAACAGCTTCGCTCGGGAACAGTTTTGGCCCAAGGACTTATGTCCTGATATTAGTCAAAACAACATTTAACTCGTTGGTTTTCATGACCTCGTAACATTTGTTGGTTAAAAGTCGCTCGACAATTCAAGTCCTTTACTCGATCTTCCACGATCTTACTTCAACTTGTAACCTCTGCAATACAGATACTCTGTTTATCATCGGGAGTTTTACACATTTGTTTAATTGGGCGGTTCTCACGAGATTTATGGGTGAATAGAAGTAATGAAATATTTTGTCATGTATACAAATTATAAAATCATATATGTATGTATGGATTCAAATGAATAAATTTACCCTTACCTATTTTAGCTAGTATATACTAAATTATACCTTCAAAATTATTTTAAGACCACTCATTTATTGAGCTGTTTGACTAAGTCAATTTGTTTTATATAAAATGGTACACGTTGTACATACTTCTAAATTTACTAAGAACTTCGTTCCATTTATGTTATCACATCAAACGTTTAAAGCTTTTTTTTTTCAAAACGCCTTTGATTGATTTTTATCAAATTTTTGCATTACTCTACAGAATGTTTGGATCACATTTCTTCTCATCCACTGTTTAAGGATGAAACTTACCATTAAGTTCATTGATAGAAACTCTTACACCACTTTGGATTCCGGTTTTATAAAATTTGTTGGAAAGTCTTTGCGCTCATAAAAATTTCCCTCTTATGGTTGGACATGGCCGAAACGCGGACCGATAAACCAATTTTATGGGGTACCCTCGGTGGTCAACCTATTGTAGAAAAGGCGTTAGGTGGGTTTCTACCCCAACTATTGTTATAGTGGGTATCATGGATATATTTTACACTTGACCGTTTGAAGAGTTTCTACTCTCAATATTCGTTGTCAACCGCAACACCCTCGTAAACATCAATCCTACGATTCAATACTTTGAGGTACACGAAATTATTTTTGGAGATTCATCTCACTTGGAGTCGACCATTCTTTATAAACCATGATTCGCGTTCTTTTCATCTGCACATAAATTTAAGAATATGGATGAATCCTAGATTTCCTCGCTCATTGTATAAGGAAGTTCACTCTCGTTGAAATATCACACCTTTCGTACGTCTTCCTTTCGAAAATGTAATGAAAATTTACTTTGAAGTCCATGATCCTCGTTATCTCCTTTGAGAGAATTTCCTTATATATCTATGCCACCGTTGTGACTACTCCATATATTTCTTCCTTCATCGTTGCAACTATATTTCATTCGTCCTAGTTCGCCCCCTTGGGGAGCTCCTGTTTTGTTTGATAAGAAGAAAGATGGTTCGTTTCGTTTGTGTATTAATTATCGTGAATTGAACAAGCTTACTGTTAAAAACCGTTACCCTCTTCCTAGAATCGATGATCTGTTCGATTAGCTTCTAGGTTCATCTGTTTATTCTAAGATCGATCTTCGTTCCGGTTATCATCAACTGCGTGTTAAAGAATCTGATGTTTCGAAAACCGCTTTTCGCACCCGTTACGGTCACTACGAATTCCTTGTTATGCCGTTCGGATTGACAAATGCACCTACTGTGTTTATGGACCTCATGAACCGTGTGTACAAACCCTATCTGGACAAATTCGTTATTGTATTCATCGACAACATCCTTATTTATTCTAAAAGAGATGAAGAGCACGAAGAACATTTGAAGTTATGCTTGATCTATTGAGGAAAGAAGAGTTGAACGCTAAGTTCTCTAAGTGTGCTTTCTGGCTATGAGAAGTTCAATTCCTTGGACATATTGTTAGTAAACAGGGAATACAAGTTGATCCTGCCAAGATAGAGGCAATTGAGAAGTGAGAAATCCCGAAGACTTCTACTCAGGTTCGTCAGTTTCTAGGGTTGGCAGATTACTATAGAAGGTTCATTCAAGATTTCTCTCATATAGCGAAACCTCTGACTGCTTTAACACACAAGGGGAAGAAGTATGAGTGGAAGGATGAACAAGAGACTGCTTTTCAAACGTTGAAGAAGAAGTTGACTACCGCTCCGATATTGTCACTACCTGAGGGTAATGACGATTTTGTTGTTTATTGTGATGCTTCGCGTCAGGGCTTTGGCTGTGTTTTGATGCAGCGAAAGAAAGTTATTGCGTATGCGTTACGTTAGTTGAAGATCTAAGAGCAGAATTATACAACCCATGATTTAGAGTTGGGAGCTGTTGTGTTTGCACTTAAGATTTGGAGACATTATCTTTATGGGGTCAAAAGTACAGTGTACACGGATCACAAAAGTCTTCAACATATTCTTGACCAGAAACAGCTAAATATGAGGCAACGAAGATGGGTTGAGACGTTGAATGATTATGATTGCGAACTTTTATATCATCCGGGAAAGGCCAATGTTGTGGCCGATGCGTTAAGTCGTAAAGAGAGGGCTGAACCTCGAAGGTTTAGAGCCTTGGATATGACAATTCGAACCAACCTCGCAAGGCAGATTCTTGAGGCACAACAAGACGCCTTAAAGGAGGAGAATTTTGTGAACGAGAAAGTCAGAGGCATGGCTAAGAATTTTGAGATACGAGCAGATGGTACTAGATATTTTGGGGACGTCTTTGGGTTCCGAAGTTTGGTGATCTGCGACAACTTGTTTTAGATGAGGCTCATAAGTCTAGGTACTCTATTCATCCTGGTTCAGGAAAGATGTATCATGATCTTAAGGAGCTGTATTGGTGGCCTAATTTGAAGGCTGATGTGGCTACTTATGTGGCTAAGTGTTTGACCTGTGCTAAGGTTAAAGCTGAACATTAACAACCGTCAGGACTGTTGGTGCAACCTGAGATTCCCGAGTGGAAATGAGAAGGTATTACGATGGATTTTATTACGAAGTTACCGAGAGTTGCGGGTGGCTATGATACCATTTGGGTGATTGTAGATCGACTCACTAATTCAGCTCACTTTTTGCCGATTAAGGAAACAGATTCGATGGAGAAGCTTACTTGTTTGTATTTGAAGGAGATTGTCTCTAGACATGGTGTTCCTGTATCAATCATTTCAGACCGAGACAGTCGATTTATATCGAGGTTTTGGCGATCCTTACAGGAAGCTTTAGGAACTAAGTTGGATATGAGCACCGCTTATCATCCGCAGACGGATGGTCAGAGTGAAAGGACCATTCAAACATTAGAAGACATGTTGCGAGCATGTGTTATTGATTTTGGTAATGGGTGGGATAGATATTTGCCGCTAGATAAATCTTTTTATAACAACAGTTATCATGCAAGTATTAAAGCCGCACCGTTTGAAGCTCTGTATGGTAGAAAGTGTAGGTCTCCTGTTTGTTGGAATGAGGTTGGGGATGCTCAACTCACAGGTTCAGAAATTATTCATGAGACTACCGAGAAGATCGTACAGATTAAGGAAAGATTGAGAACCGCCAGAAGTAGGCAAAAGAGCTATGCCAATAAGAGAAGGAACGATATTGAATTTTAGGTCGGTGACCGTGTTATATTGAAGGTATCACCTTGGAAGGGTGTGATACATTTTTGTAAAAGGGGAAAGTTGAATCCTCGTTTTGTTGAACCTTTTGAGATTATTGAGAGAGTTGGACCCGTGGCTTATCGTTTAAAATTGCCACAAGAACTCAGTGCTGTTCATGACATTTTTCATGTATCGAATTTTAAGAAGTGTTTGGCCGAGGCCGATAAGACTATTCCTCTGGAGGAACTTCATATTGATAAGCAACTTCATTTTATTGAGGAACCTGTTGAAATTATGGATCGAGAGGTTAAGACTCTTAAGCAGAGTAAAATTCCTATTGTCCGAGTTAGATGGAATGTCAGACGCGGTCCCGAGTTCACTTGGGAGCGTGAAGATCAGATGAAGCATAAAATACCCGCATTTGTTCCCAGATGCTGAGTCAACCTCTGCACCTGCTTAAATTTCGGGACGAAATTTCCGTAACGGGAAGGTACTGTAACGACCCTACTTTTTCCGTTATCTTTAACCGTTAATTATTTAACGACCATTAACTGTTATTCGTGCCACGTCATTTCCATGACCTATATTATTAATTTAGTAATAATATACGGAGTATTAATTATTATGTGTTAAATGAATATTTGTATGCATATTTTAAATCGTACGTTTCTACGTGTCGCGGATTTCTATCCGGCGAATCTTTTCGGTTTTCAAACCAACGGTCGAGCTTTTGGGATTTTTAAGTCCTAATTATTTTAAATATGATATTTTAATGTCATATGAATATATATATATAGTGTTTATATATATTTTTCGTCGCGTATTTGTTATTTCTCCAGATTTTTAATCGCGTAGTCGTGTTTTCGCGTTTCGGGTTTCGTTCGGGCATTCGGGCCACAAGACTTCCTTCCATTGATCAAGTGGGCCATGTGGGGCCCACCCCTCTAAAAATTTCGGCCAAAACCCCCCTATACCCCTTTTTTTTCTAATTTTTCATTCCATTTTATTCCTCATTTCTTTTCTAAACCTAAAACTAGCAAGTATCTTTTTCTCTCATCTTTCTCCCTTTCTCCTTTTCTTTAGCCGTCACCCAACAACAAAATCATCATTATTTCATCATCAATTTTAGCTTGGATCAAAGGGCTTTTAGCATAATCGGATTCATCTCTTCAATCTCTACGCGTTCATACTAATCAATTATTGATTAGGGTATAAACCCTAACCCTAGCTTTTTGATTTTTCTTATATTTTTCTGTTTTTATATGTTATAATGATAGTATGATGCTTTTATGTTATTGTATTGTTGATTGTATGCGTAGAAATGCTCGATTATATATGTTTTCGGTTTGATTGTTTTGGGACAGCGGTTTGTTTGTTATTTTCTGAGAATATAACTGATTTAAAAGTGAAATTAGAGTGTTTAGATGAGTTCCTCTCATCAAGACATTAATTTTAGACTCCGGATTCATGTTATTTCGATTCCTGGAGCTTTAGATATGGTTAAAATGGTGTTTAATTGAAATTAAAATGTAAGAACGAACTGGTACAGGTATGGTCCGACTTTGTGACCACTTTTGGAGTCTTTAGGGTGTACTAGTGTGTTAGGATTGATTATTGGATGAACTTTCATGTTTGGGTCATCGAAATTCGAGCCACGGATCACCCGGTATGACTAAAACATGTTTTTGAACGGATTAAAGCTCCAAGTTGAATAGTGGCTGTAGGTCACGACTTGGTGGCTGTTCTTGGGGTGTTCTTGAGCACACTAATGTGTTGGGTGGGTTGGTTAGGTGAAGATATATATGAGACTCGCCGAAAACCGATTCCCGGGGCTCAAGTTATGACCCGATGAACTTTTAATTAAAACTTAAGGTTATTAATTATGACTTATGATATAAATAATGAATTTCATTATTAATAAATTACATATGTTATAAAAAGTAATTATTTTAATTTAAGACTTATGATATACATATTTATTATATCATTTATTAATTAATTATGATTTAATCAAACTTTTAATTAAACTTATGATTAATAATACTTTTATTATTAATGAAAAATACTTATGGTAAGTATTAAACTTATATTATGAGATATTATAATAAGACTTATAATAAGGATTGATTAATTAATTATTTAATTATTATAAGGCTTAGTTATTATTTAATTATAATTTAATTATTAAATACTTATGATTTAATAATTATAATTAGAAACTTATGATATGATTAATAATTCATTATTAATTAATAATACATATGATATGATTAATAATTCATTATTAATTAATAATACATATGATATGATTTAAAATTTATTATTAATTAATAATACTTATATTATGATTAATATTTAATTACTTAATTAAATACTTATGTTATATTAATTATATCATTTAAACTTATGTTAACTTTAATAATTCAATTTAATTTAATTAAACTTATGTTATGACATAATTATACATTCATGACTTTAAATAACATTATAACCTATATTATTATCATAACTTATACTTTAAAAATCAATGTTGACTATGTTTGACCAAGGTTGACTTTTGAGTTGACTTTCGATTGACTTTGACTTTTAGTTGACTTTTGTTGACTTTCTAATTAAGGAAACTTTCCTAACTTATAAACTTTCCAAAAATAGCAACTTTCTAAATATGAAAACTTTCTAAATTTGAAAACTTTCCAAAAATAGAAACTTTCCTAAAATAGAAACTTTCCTAAAATAGAAACCTTCCAAAAATAGAAACTTTCCTAAAATAGAAACTTTCCAAAAATGGAAACCTGCTAAAAATAGAAAGTGTGTGTCCGTACGCTGTTCCTATCAAACCGATGCATGTTGAGTGTTGTTCTATGTCTACTTGCAACATGTACAATAGCTATCATACTAAGACTTGACCTAAGTTAGTTATTTATATCGACTTGCTTTATTTATAGATCGGCGTTGTGATCATTCCTGATCACTTTACTTCGTTTGCTGTTCGCATTTTTATGTGGTTACTTCTTTTGCTTTAAGGTGAGTTATAGTCCCATTTTTACATACTTTTCAAAGTATATTTTTGAGATGTGATTACATGCATTTTATTTTATGTTTAGACACAAGTGGCAATTAAATTTAAATTATTCATTATGAGTTGAACAAAAATATTCTCCAGTCTGGTAACTGTAATCACTGGTTTCTACTGGTGAACGCGAATCCTACGGCTAGATCTATCGGGTTTGACAACCCCATTTCGAGCTAGTCGCGCTAGCAATTTATAATCGGAATGTTTAGTACTTCGTATTTTGTTGTAGATACACTTGTTCAGTGTATATTATTTATTGTGTTTGGCAAGGGTAAATAAATGGTTAAGTGGTTACCAGGTGGCTCATTGATAATGGAATAATGTTTTATGTTTTCTAACATTTTAAATCTTGTGGTCTAAAGCTTATACGTTTATTTAAACCTATAATTCACTCAACATTTTTGTTGACAGTTTACTCGCATGTTTTCACAGGTACTTGAGTTTGTTTGGTGCTTCCGCTGTGTTAGAAGTGTCTGCATGCATTGGGCAGATTTTGTTAAACAATTATGAAACATTAAACTTGCATTCTAATTTGAATAATTAAACTTGTGGGTGTTTGGTTGACAATGTTTTATGTCTACTTTGGATATTTAATATGTTGGGTTTGTTAAACTACATATTTTGTTAAATTTCCTTTTTGGGAAACTTTTGAATAAAAATGCAATGTTGTTTATTAAATTCATTTAAAGTTAGATCAGGTTGTGGGACCAAGTGACGGAGTCGTTAAGTGTATTGACGGGGCCATCACACTTTCACTTTGAGTTTAACCATGATTTTTGGATATAGTTTCATGTTCATAAGAAAAATCATTTTCCCATAAGAACAACTTTTAAATCAAAGTTTATCATAGTTTTTAATTAAGTAACCCAAAACAGCCCGCGGTGTTACTACGACGGCGTATATCTGGTTTTACGGTATTTTTCGTGTTTTCAGGTTTTAAATCATTAAGTTAGCATATCATATAGATATAGAACATGTGTCTAGTTGATTTTAAAAGTCAAGTTAGAAGGATTAACTTTTGTTTGCGAACAAGTTTAGAATTAACTAAACTATGTTCTAGTGATTACAAGTTTAAACCTTCGAATAAGGTAGTTTTATATATATGACTCGAATGATGTTATGAACATCATTACTACCTCAGGTTTTGTGGATAAACCTACTGGAAATGAGAAAAATAGATCTAGCTTCAAAGGATCCTTGGATGGCTTGAAAGTTCTTGAAGCAAAATCATGACACGAAAACAAGTTCAAGTAAGATTTCCACTCGAAATAAGATTGTTAAAGTTATAGAAATTGAATCAAAGTTTGAATATGAGTATTACCTTATATTAGAAAGATATCTTACTATAAATAAGAAAGATTTCTTGAGGTTGGATGATCACTCAAAGTGGATTTGCAAGATTGGAAGTAAGTTAGCAAACTTGGAAGTGTTGTTGGTGTGTTCTTGAGTAGTTGTTTTATAACTTGGTTTATGTATGGATTTATGAACTAGATTGAGCTAGATTTTATTGAAGATGATGAAGAACACTTAGAACAAAGGAAGAACACTTGAGTGAGAGTAGTTTGATTCAAGAAAATTGCAAAGTGAATGTGTTTGTGGTACCTCTCATTCACATGAATTGCTAGTCTCCATATAGGCTCCATTAGTTTGTAATTTTGTGAGATATTTCATGATAGATGCTAAATGATGGTTCCCACATGGTTAGGTGACTCACATGGGCTGCTAAGAGCTGATCATTGGAGTGTATATACCAATAGTAAATACATTTAGAAACTGTGTATTGTACAAGTACAAATACGAGTGCATACGAGTAGAATTGTTGATAAAAATGAATGAGGATGTAATCGTAAGCATTTTTGTTAAGTAGAAGTACTTTGATAAGTGTCTTGAAGTCTTTCAAAAGTGTATGAATACATATTAAAACACTACATGTATATACATTTTAACTGAGTCGTTAAGTCATCGTTAGTCATTTCATGTAAATGTTATTTTGAAACCTTTAAGTTAATGATCTTGTTAAATGTTGTTAACCAATTGTTTATTATATCTAATGAGATATTAAATTATTACATTATCATGATATTATGATGTATTAAAATATCTTAATATGATATATATACATTTAAATGTTGTTACAACGATAATCGTTACATGTATGACTCGTTTCGAAATCCTTAAGTTAGTAATCTTGTTTTTACATATGTAGTTCATTGTTAATATACTTAATGAGATACATACTTATCCTAATATCATGTTAACTATATATATATATCCATATATATGTCATCATATAGTTTTTTACAATTTTTAACGTTCGTGAATCGCCGGTCAACTTGGGTGGTCAATTGTCTATATGAAACCTATTTTAATTAATCAAGTGTTAACAAGTTTGATTGCTTAACATGTTGGAAACACTTAATCATGTAAATATCAATTTCATTTAATATATATATATATATATATATATATATATATATATATATATATAAACATGGAAAAGTTCGGGTCACTACAGTACCTACCCGTTAAATAAATTTCGTCCCGAAATTTTAAGCAGTTGGAGGTGTTGACGTATCTTCTAGAAATAAGTGCGGGTATTTCTTCTTCATTTGATCTTCTCGTTCCCAGGTGAACTCAGGTCCTCTACGAGCATTCCATCGAACCTTAACAATTGGTATCATGTTTTGCTTAAGTCTTTTAACCTCGCGATCCATTATTTTGATGGGTTCTTCAATGAATTGAAGTTTTTCGTTGATTTGGATTTCGTCTAACGGAATAGTGAGATCTTCTTTAGTAAAACATTTCTTCAAATTCGAGACGTGGAAAGTGTTATGTACAGCCGCGAGTTGTTCAGGTAATTCAAGTCGGTAAACTACTGGTCCGACACGATCAATAATCTTGAATGGTCCAATATACCTTGGATTTAATTTCCCTCGTTTACCAAATCGAACAACGCCTTTCCAAGGTGAAACTTTAAGCATGACCATCTCTCCAATTTCAAATTCTATATCTTTTTTTTAATGTTAGCGTAGATCTTTTGTCGACTTTGGGCGGTTTTCAACCGTTGTTGAATTTGGATGATCTTCTCGATAGTTTCTTGTATTATCTCCGGACCCGTAATCTGTCTATCCCCCACTTCACTCCAAAAAATCGGAGACCTGCACTTTCTACCATAAAGTGCTTCAAACGGCGCCATATCGATGCTTGAATGGTAGCTGTTGTTGTAGAAAAATTCTGCTAGCGGAAGGTGTCGATCCCAACTGTTTCTGAAGTCAATAACACATGCTCGTAGCATGTCTTCAAATGTTTGTATCGTTCTTTCGTTCTGCCCATCAGTTTGTGGATGATAAGCAGTACTCATGTCTAGACGAGTTCCTAATGCTTGCTGTAATGTCTGCCAGAATCTTGAAATAAATCTGTCATCCCTATCAGAGATAATAGAGATTGGTATTCCATGTTTGGAGACGACTTCCTTCAAATACAGTCGTGCTAACTTCTCTATCTTGTCATCTTCTCTTATTGGCAGGAAGTGTGCTGATTTGGTGGGACGATCAACTACTACCTAAATAGTATCAAAACCACTTGCAGTCCTTGGCAATTTAGTGATGAAATCCATGGTAATGTTTTCCCATTTCCATTCCGGGATTTCGGGTTGTTGAAGTAGACCTGTTGGTTTCTGATGCTCCGCTTTGACCTTAGAACACGTCAAACATTCCCCTACGTATTTAGCAACTTCGGCTTTCATACATGGCCACCAAAAATGTTTCTTGAGATCCTTGTACATCTTCCCCGTTCCAGGATGTATTGAGTATCTGGTTTTATGAGCTTCTCTAAGTACCATTTCTCTCATATCTCCAAATTTTGGTACCCAAATTCTTTCAGCCCTATACCGGGTTCCGTCTTCCCGAATATTAAGGTGCTTCTCCGATCCTTTGGGTATTTCATCCTTTAAGTTTCCATCTTTTAAAACTCTTTGTTGCGCCTCCTTTATTTGAGTAGTAAGGTTAGTGTGAATCATTATATCCATAGCTTTTACTCGAATGGGTTCTCTGTCCTTTCTGCTCAAGGCGTCGGCTACCACATTTGCCTTCCCCGGGTGGTAACGAATCTCAAAGTCGTAATTATTCAAAAATTCAATCCATCTGCACTGCCTCATGTTCAGTTGTTTCTGATTAAATATGTGTTGAAGACTTTTGTGGTCGGTATATATAATACTTTTGACCCCATATAAGTAGTGCCTCCAAGTCTTTAATGCAAAAACAACCGCGCCTAATTCCAAATCATGCGTCGTATAATTCTGCTCGTGAATCTTTAATTGTCTAGACGCATAAGCAATTACTTTCGTTCGTTGCATTAATACACAACCGATACCTTGCAAAATCATCATTCCCTTCAGGTAATGACAATATAGGTGTCGTAGTTAACTTTTTCTTCAACAATTGAAACGCTTTCTCTTGTTCATCCTTCCATTCAAATTTCTTCCCTTTATGCGTTAATGCAGTCAAGGGTTTTGCTATTTTGAAAAAATCTTGGATGAATCTCCTGTAATAACCAGCTAGCCCTAAAAATTGGCGTATGTGTTTCGGAGTTTTCGGGGTTTTCCACTTTTCAACGGTTTCAATCTTTGCTGGATCCACCTGAATACCTTCTTTGTTCACTATATGACCGAGGAATTGAACTTCTTCCAACCAAAATGCACACTTTGAAAACTTAGCGTACAGTTTTTCTTTCCTTAACAACTCTAGCACTTTTCTCAAATGTTCTTTCTGCTCTTGGTCATTCTTTGAGTAAATAACTATGTCATCGATGAAAACAATGACAAACTTGTCAAGGTATGGTCCACACACTCAGTTCATGAGGTCCGTGAACACAGCTGGTGTGTTAGTCAACCCAAACGGCATAACCATAAACTCGTAATGACCGTAACGCGTCCTAAAAGCAGTCTTTGGAATATCATCCTCCTTCACCCGCATTTGATGATACCCAGAACATAAATCAATCTTCGAATAAACCGACGAGCCTTGTAGTTGATCAAATAAATCGTCGATTCTCGGTAGTGGGCAGCGGTTCTTGATGGTAAGTTTGTTCAACTCTCGGTAGTCGATACACAAATTAAATGTACCATCCTTCTTCTTGACAAACAAAACAGGAGCTCCCCACGGTGATGTGCTTGGTCGAATGAAACCACGCTCTAAAATTTCCTGTAACTGACTTTGTAATTCTTTCATTTCGCTGGGTGCGAGTCTGTATGGAGCACGAGCTATTGGTGCAGCTCCTGGTACAAGGTCTATTTGAAATTCAACAGATTGATGTGGGGATAATCCCGGTAATTCTTTCAGAAATACATCGGGAAATTCTTTTGCGACGGGAACATCACTGATGTTCTTTTCTTCAGGTTTAACTTCCTTGATATGTGCTAGAATGACGTAACAACCTTTTCTTATTAGTTTTTGTGCCTTCAAACTACTAATAAGATTTAATTTTGCGTTGTTCTTTTCTCCGTATACCATTAAAGGTTTTCCTTTTTCACGCATAATGCGAATCGCATTTTTGTAACAAACGACCTCTGCTCTTACCTTTTTCAACCAGTCCATGCCAATTATTACATCAAAACTCCCTAACTCGATTGGTATTAAATCAATTTTAAACGTTTCATCCCCCAGTTTAATTTCTCTATCCCGACATATATAATCTGCTGAAATTAATTTACCGTTTGCTAATTCGAGTAAAAATTTACTATCCAAAGGCGTCAATGGGCAACTTAATTTAGCACAAAAATCTCTACTCATATAGCTTCTATCCGCACCCGAATCAAATAAAACATAAGCAGATTTATTGTCAATAAGAAACGTACCCGTAACAAGCTCCGGGTCTTCCTGCGCTTCTGCCGTATTAATATTGAAAACTCTTCCGCGACCCTGCCCATTAGTATTCCCCTGATTCGGGTAATTACTTCTAATGTGGCCTGGTTTTCCACATCCATAACAAACAAAGGCGGCATTACTTGTTTCGACACTATTTGTTCCTTTAGTTCTGTTAAACTTTGGTCCGTAGACTTCACACTTTTTTGCACCATGGCCAGTTCTTTTACACTTGGTGCAAAATGTCGTGCAGAACTCATTCTGGTGGTACTCTTCACACCTTTGACATTTTTGGTTTTTGTTGCCATTATTGTTGTTGAGATTGTTGTTTGGATTTTTATTGTTGTTGAAATGATTGTTGTAGTTGTTGTTGTTGTTGGGACGTTTGTTGTAGTTATTGTTAGGATTGCGGTTATTGTTGCGATTTTTGTTGCGGTTGTTATGATTGTTATTGTGATTATGGTTGTGATTGTTGTTGTTGTTGTATTGGTGACCCTTGTCACTGGTTTCTTCCCACTTTCTCTTGAGTTATTTCTGTAGTGACCCGAACTTTTCCATGTTTATATATATTAATTGAGATTGATGTTTACATGATTAAATGTTTCCAACATGTTAAGCAATCAAACTTGTTAAGACTTGATTAATTGAAATAGGTTTCATATAGACAATTGACCACCCAAGTTGACCGGTGATTCACGAACGTTAAAACTTGTAAAAAAACTATATGATGACATATATATGGTTATATATATAGTTAACATGATATTATGATAAGTAAACATATCATTAATTATATTAACAATGAACTACATATGTAAAAACAAGACTACTAACTTAATGATTTTGAAACGAGACATATATGTAACGTTTATCGTTGTAACGACATTTAATGTATATATATCATATTAAGAGATATTCGTACATCATAATATCATGATAATATAATAATTTAAAATCTCTTTTGATATTATAAACATTGGGTTAACAACATTTAACAAGATCGTTAACCTAAAGGTTTCAAAACAACACTTACATGTAACGACTAACGATGACTTAACGACTCAGTTAAAATGTATATACATGTAGTGTTTTAATATGTATTTATACACTTTTGAAAGACTTCAATACACTTATCAAAATACTTCTACTTAACAAAAATGCTTACAATTACATTCTCGTTCAGTTTCATCAACAATTCTACTCGTATGCACCCGTATTCGTACTCGTACAATACACAGCTTTTAGATGTATGTACTATTGGTATATACACTCCAATGATCAGCTCTTAGCAGCCCATGTGAGTCACCTAACACATGTGGGAACCATCATTTGGCAACTAGCATGAAATATCTCATAAGATTACAAAAATATGAGTAATCATTCATGACTTATTTACATGAAAACAAAATTACATATCCTTTATATCTAATCCATACACCAACGACCAAAAACACCTACAAACACTTTCATTCTTCAATTTTCTTCATCTAATTGAACTCTCTCAAGTTCTATCTTCAAGTTCTAAGTGTTCTTCATAAATTCCAAAAGTTCTAGTTTCATAAAATCAAGAATACTTTCAAGTTTGCTAGCTCACTTCCAATCTTGTAAGGTGATCATCCAACCTCAAGAAATCTTTGTTTCTTACAGTAGGTTATCATTCTAATACAAGGTAATAATCATATTCAAACTTTGGTTCAATTTCTATAACTATAACAATCTTATTTCAAGTGATGATCTTACTTGAACTTGTTTTCGTGTCATGATTTTGCTTCAAGAACTTTGAGCCATCCAAGGATCCATTGAAGCTAGATCCATTTTTCTCTTTTCCAGTAGGTTCATCCAAGGAACTTAAGGTAGTAATGATGTTCATAACATCATTCAATTCATACATATAAAGCTATCTTATTCGAAGGTTTAAACTTGTAATCACTAGAACATAGTTTAGTTAATTCTAAACTTGCTCGCAAACAAAAGTTAATCCTTCTAACATGACTTTTAAAATCAACTAAACACATGTTCTATATCTATATGATATGCTAACTTAATGATTTAAAACCTGGAAACACGAAAAACACCGTAAAACCGGATTTACGCCGTCGTAGTAACACCGCGGGCTGTTTTGGGTTAGTTAATTAAAAACTATGATAAACTTTGATTTAAAAGTTTTTATTCTGAGAAAATGATTTTTATTATGAACATGAAACTATATCCAAAAATTATGGTTAAACTCAAAGTGGAAGTATGTTTTCTAAAATGGTCATCTAGACGTCGTTCTTTCGACTGAAATGACTACCTTTACAAAAACGACTTGTAACTTATTTTTCCGACTAGAAACCTATACTTTTTTTGTTTATATTCATAAAATAGAGTTCAATATGAAACCATAGCAATTTGATTCACTCAAAACGGATTTAAAATGAAGAAGTTATGGGTAAAACAAGATTGGATAATTTTTCTCATTTTAGCTACGTGAAAATTGGTAACAAATCTATTCCAACCATAACTTAATCAACTTGTATTATATATTATGTAATCTTGAGATACCATAGACACGTATACAATGTTTCGACCTATCATGTCGACACATCTATATATATTTCGGAACAACCATAGACACTCTATATGTGAATGTTGGAGTTAGCTATACAGGGTTGAGGTTGATTCCAAAATATATATAGTTTGAGTTGTGATCAATACTGAGATACGTATACACTGGGTCGTGGATTGATTCAAGATAATATTTATCGATTTATTTCTGTACATCTAACTGTGGACAACTAGTTGTAGGTTACTAACGAGGACAGCTGACTTAATAAACTTAAAACATCAAAATATATTAAAAGTGTTGTAAATATATTTTGAACATACTTTGATATATATGTATATATTGTTATAGGTTCGTGAATCAACCAGTGGCCAAGTCTTACTTCCCGACGAAGTAAAAATCTGTGAAAGTGAGTTATAGTCCCACTTTTAAAATCTAATATTTTTGGGATGAGAATACATGCAGGTTTTATAAATGATTTACAAAATAGACACAAGTACGTGAAACTACATTCTATGGTTGAATTATCGAAATCGAATATGCCCCTTTTTATTAAGTCTGGTAATCTAAGAATTAGGGAACAGACACCCTAATTGACGCGAATCCTAAAGATAGATCTATTGGGCCTAACAAACCCCATCCAAAGTACCGGATGCTTTAGTACTTCGAAATTTATATCATATCCGAAGGGTGTCCCGGAATGATGGGGATATTCTTATATATGCATCTTGTTATTGTCGGTTACCAGGTGTTCACCATATGAATGATTTTTATCTCTATGTATGGGATGTGTATTGAAATATGAAATCTTGTGGTCTATTGTTACGATTTGATATATATAGGTTAAACCTATAACTCACCAACATTTTTGTTGACGTTTTAAGCATGTTTATTCTCAGGTGATTATTAAGAGCTTCCGCTGTCGCATACTTAAATAAGGACAAGATTTGGAGTCCATGTTTGTATGATATTGTGTAAAAACTGCATTCAAGAAACTGATTTCGATGTAGCATATTTGTATTGTAAACCATTATGTAATGGTCGTGTGTAAACAGGATATTTTAGATTATCATTATTTGATAATCTACGTAAAGCTTTTTAAACCTTTATTTATGAAATAAAGGTTATGGTTTGTTTTAAAAATGAATGCAGTCTTTGAAAAACGTCTCATATAGAGGTCAAAACCTCGCAACGAAATCAATTAATATGGAACGTTTTTAATCAATAAGAACGGGACATTTCAGTTGGTATCAGAGCGTTGGTCTTAGAGAACCAGAATTTTGCATTAGTGTGTCTTATCGAGTTTGTTAGGATGCATTAGTGAGTCTGGACTTCGACCGTGTTTACTTGAAAAATGATTTTCTTAACATTTTTGTTGGAAACTATATATTTTTAACATATGAATATTATGTGATATATTAATCTCTTAACGTGTTTGATATTATGTGATAGATGTCTACCTCTAGAACAAGTCCCATTGACTCACCTAATAATAATGAAGAGTCAAATGTAAATTGGAATGATTTGTGGACTGATTCACAAGTTCCCGAAGAGGAACCGGAAGAAGAGTCGGAACCGGAAGAAGAATCGGAACCGGAAGAAGAATCGGAACCGGATGAAGAAATAGAACCGGTGGGGGAAATAATAAAACGGTTAAGTAAAAGAAAATCCTCAACCAACCGACCAAAGTTAATTATGGTCAATGGTGTTTCCGCCAAGGAAGCAAAATATTGGGAAGATTACCAATTCTCCGATGAATCGGATTCCGACGAGAATTCCGATGATGTTATAGAAATTACCCCAACTGAATTTAAAAAGGCAAAAGAAAATAATAAGGGAAAGGGCATAAAAATAGAGAAATCTAATTCCAACCCCGATGAACTTTATATGTATCGTCAACCCCCGAAGTCCTTAAGTTGTAACAATGACCCGGGAACCTCTAAACCACCAGGTTTTTCTAAACCAATGTGGACAACGACGGCTCGTATTAGGGGAACATCATATATCCCTAGAAACTTGGCAAAACGAACCAAAACCGAAGAAGAAGAAACGAGCGAGTCGGAATAAGATAGTTGTATTCGTGTGGTGTAATATATGTAATATAGTGTTCTTATGCTTTATGATATATGTAAAAATTGCTTGTATTAATAAGTATTTTTTTTTTATGAAACTAACTCTTGTCTATTTTACAGTTTAAAAACACAAAATGGATAGACAACCCAATATTTTAAGAGACCTACCCGGAGACATGATTGATGAAATCTTGTCTAGAGTCGGCCAGAATTCTTCGGCACAACTATTTAAGGCGAGATCAGTTTGTAAGACATTCGAAGAACGTTCCAAGAATGTCTTGGTTTATAAGAGACTTTCGTTTGAAAGATGGGGGATATCACATTGGGAAACCCATAAGTTACGATGTGTTTACTTTGACGCATATATTGCGGGGAACCCAAATGCTATTTTACGCAACGGGTTAAGAAATTATTTTGACTCAATATATCCGAATATTGGACTTCGTGATTTAGAAAAAGCAGCTAACATGCAACATAAAGAAGCATGTTATGCTTACGGATTAGTAATGTTCGCTTCTCACCAAAGTGAGAACAAGAACATCGGGCTACAACTATTAAACAAAACGTTTCCACAAGTGACGGAGTCGGTAATTGGGGTAAGAAATGAGGTTTTTAGATTATTACGGGACTGTTGGACATTACGTAACCCTCGTCCCTTTGATGACGTTACAACACGCTGTCTTATCAACGGCCATAACGGTTATGTTGCACAAGACCAAGGATGGGAAGTAGTCCTAGTAAAACCAGAATGCATGACTTGTTTCTGGACGTATGAATTACGTGTCTTTATTGCCTTTGCCGAACGACTTGTGTACTAGCTAGAATTGTCTTCACAACTATCTTGTATCAAAGTTATTGTGTGCTATATTTCATGCTTTATGTAAAATAAGCGGTATTGTAAGTTTGTAAAATATTGTATAAAAGTTTGAACGCGAAATATTATTACAATCAGTTTTTCATATAGAATTGTAGTAGTTGAATTGTATATTAGCTACTAAGTATGAACTTAACGGGTAGGTACTACCCGAATTTAAACTTATAAAACGCTAATATGAAGAAAAAGCTTTTATAAATGAGTTCATATTATGCTACGAAATACTATTAACTACTCTTAATATTCTGTATGATTAACTTGTTCCATTTAACTATTTTGAAGGAAATGGCACCGACTACTCGACACACCGTGAATATGAATGAAGAGGAATTCCGTACTTTTCTAGCTTCAAACATAGCCGCAGTACAGGCTGCGCTACATACCAACAATAACCTTGGATCTAGCAGTACAGGAAATCGTGTAGGATGCACCTACAAAGAATTCACTGCCTGCAAACCTTTGGAATTTGATGGAACCGAAGGACCGATCGGATTGAAACGGTGGACCGAGAAGGTTGAATCGGTGTTTGCCATAAGTAAGTGTACTGAAGAGGACAAAGTGAAGTACGCTACGCATACCTTCACAGGTTCTGCGTTAACATGGTGGAATACCTATCTAGAGCAAGTGGGACAAGATGATGCGTACGCACTACCGTGGTCAGCATTCAAGCACTTGATGAACGAGAAGTACCGTCCCAGAACCGAGGTCAATAAGCTCAAGACAGAACTTAGAGGGTTACGAACCCAAGGTTTCACAGAATTGTGCCTATTGTGTCCGGGAGCATTCGAAGATGAGGAAGAGAAGATCGACGCGTTTGTGAAAGGATTACCGGAAAGAATCCAAGAAGATATAAGTTCACACGAGCCCGCCTCCATACAACAGGCATGTAGAATGGCTCACAAACTAGTGAACCAGATTGAAGAAAGAATTAAAGAACAGACTGCTGAAGAGGCCAATGTGAAGCAAGTCAAAAGAAAGTGGGAGGAAAACGGTGATAAGAATCACCAATACAACAACAACAGCAATTACAACAATAATCGCAACAATTATCCCAACAATCGCAACATCAATCGCAACTACAACAAACGGCCCAACAACAACAACAACAACAACAACAGCAACTACAACAATCATCCCAACAACAATAATAACCGCAACAACAACAACAATCAGAAGCAACTATGCCAAAGGTGTGAAAAGAATCACTCGGGGTTCTGCACCAAATTTTGCAACAAGTGTAAAAGAAATGGTCATAGCGCGGCGAAGTGTGAGGTCTACGGACCAGGGGTTAATAGAACGAAAGGAACAAATGGTGTCGGAACGAGTAATGGCGGAGCAAGTAGTGTCGGAGCAAGTTATGCCAATGTAGTTTGTTATAAATGTGGAAAACCAGGCCACATTATTAGAAATTGCCCGAACCAGGAGAACACGAATGGACAAGGCCGTGGAAGAGTTTTCAATATTAATGCGGTAGAGGCACAGGAAGACCCGGAGCTTGTTACGGGTACGTTTCTTATTGACAATAAATCTGCTTACGTTTTATTTGATTCGGGTGCGGATAGAAGCTATATGAGTAGAGATTTTTGTGCTAAATTAAGTTGTCCATTGACGCCTTTGGATAGTAAATTTTTACTCGAATTAGCAAATGGTAAATTAATTTCAGCAGATAATATATGTCGGAATCGAGAAATTAAACTGGTTAGCGAAACATTTAAGATTGATTTGATACCAGTAGAGTTGGGGAGTTTTGATGTGATAATCGGTATGGACTGGTTGAAAGAAGTGAAAGCGGAGATCGTTTGTTACAAAAATGCAATTCGCATTATACGAGAAAAAGGAAAACCCTTAATGGTGTACGGAGAAAAGGGCAACACGAAGCTACATCTTATTAGTAATTTGAAGGCACAAAAACTAATAAGAAAAGGTTGCTATGCTGTTCTAGCACACGTCGAGAAAGTACAAACTGAAGAAAAGAGCATCAATGATGTTCCCATTGCAAAAGAATTTCCCGATGTATTTCCGAAAGAATTACCGGGATTACCCCCACATCGATCCGTTGAATTTCAAATAGATCTTGTACCAGGAGCTGCACCAATAGCTCGTGCTCCTTACAGACTCGCACCCAGCGAGATGAAAGAACTGCAAAGCCAATTACAAGAACTTTTAGAGCGTGGTTTCATTCGACCAAGCACATCACCGTGGGGAGCTCCTGTTTTGTTTGTCAAGAAGAAAGATGGTACATTCAGGTTGTGTATCGACTACCGAGAGTTGAACAAACTTACCATCAAGAACCGCTACCCACTACCGAGAATCAACGACTTATTTGATCAACTACAAGGCTCGTCTGTTTATTCAAAGATTGACTTACGTTCCGGGTATCATCAAATGCGGGTGAAAGAAGATGATATTCCAAAGACTGCTTTCAGAACACGTTACGGTCATTACGAGTTTATGGTCATGCCGTTTGGTTTAACTAATGCACCAGCTGTGTTCATGGACCTTATGAACCGAGTGTGTGGACCATACCTTGACAAGTTTGTCATTGTTTTCATTGATGACATACTTATTTACTCAAAGAATGACCAAGAACACGGTGAACATTTGAGAAAGGTGTTAGAAGTATTGAGGAAGGAAGAATTGTACGCTAAGTTTTCAAAGTGTGCGTTTTGGTTGGAAGAAGTTCAATTCCTCGGTCACATAGTGAACAAAGAAGGTATTAAGGTGGATCCGGCAAAGATAGAAACTGTTGAAAAGTGGGAAACCCCGAAAACTCCGAAACACATACGCCAGTTTTTAGGACTAGCTGGTTACTACAGAAGGTTCATCCAAGACTTTTCCAGAATAGCAAAACCCTTGACTGCATTAACGCATAAAGGGAAGAAATTTGAATGGAATGATGAACAAGAGAAAGCATTTCAGTTATTGAAGAAAAAGCTAACTACGGCACCTATATTGTCATTGCCTGAAGGGAATGATGATTTTGTGATTTATTGTGACGCATCAAAGCAAGGTCTCGGTTGTGTATTAATGCAACGAACGAAGGTGATTGCTTATGCGTCTAGACAATTGAAGATTCACGAACAAAATTATACGACGCATGATTTGGAATTAGGCGCGGTTGTTTTTGCATTAAAGACTTGGAGGCACTACTTATATGGGGTCAAAAGTATTATATATACCGACCACAAAAGTCTTCAACACATATTTAATCAGAAACAACTGAATATGAGGCAGCGTAGGTGGATTGAATTATTGAATGATTACGACTTTGAGATTCGTTACCACCCGGGGAAGGCAAATGTGGTAGCCGATGCCTTGAGCAGGAAGGACAGAGAACCCATTCGAGTAAAATCTATGAATATAATGATTCATAATAACATTACTACTCAAATAAAGGAGGCGCAACAAGGAGTTTTAAAAGAGGGAAATTTAAAGGATGAAATACCCAAAGGATCGGAGAAGCATCTTAATATTCGGGAAGACGGAACCCGGTATAGGGCTGAAAGGATTTGGGTACCAAAATTTGGAGATATGAGAGAAATGGTACTTAGAGAAGCTCATAAAACCAGATACTCAATACATCCTGGAACGGGGAAGATGTACAAGGATCTCAAGAAACATTTTTGGTGGCCGGGTATGAAAGCCGATGTTGCTAAATACGTAGGAGAATGTTTGACGTGTTCTAAGGTCAAAGCTGAGCATCAGAAACCATCAGGTCTACTTCAACAACCCGAAATCCCGGAATGGAAATGGGAAAACATTACCATGGATTTCATCACTAAATTGCCAAGGACTGCAAGTGGTTTTGATACTATTTGGGTAATAGTTGATCGTCTCACCAAATCAGCACACTTCCTACCAATAAGAGAAGATGACAAGATGGAGAAGTTAGCACGACTGTATTTGAAGGAAGTCGTCTCCAGACATGGAATACCAATCTCTATTATCTCTGATAGGGATGGCAGATTTATTTCAAGATTCTGGCAGACATTACAGCAAGCATTAGGAACTCGTCTAGACATGAGTACTGCCTATCATCCACAAACTGATGGGCAGAGCGAAAGGACGATACAAACGCTTGAAGACATGCTACGAGCATGTGTTATTGATTTCGGAAACAGTTGGGATCGACATCTACCGTTAGCAGAATTTTCCTACAACAACAGCTACCATTCAAGCATTGAGATGGCGCCGTTTGAAGCACTTTATGGTAGAAAGTGCAGGTCTCCGATTTGTTGGAGTGAGGTGGGGGATAGACAGATTACGGGTCCGGAGATTATACAAGAAACTACCGAGAAGATCATCCAAATTCAACAACGGTTGAAAACCGCCCAAAGCCGACAAAAGAGCTACGCTGACATTAAAAGAAAAGATATAGAATTTGAAATTGGAGAGATGGTCATGCTTAAAGTTTCACCTTGGAAAGGCGTTGTTCGATTTGGTAAACGAGGGAAATTAAATCCAAGGTATATTGGACCATTCAAGATTATTGATCGTGTCGGACCAGTAGCTTACCGACTTGAGTTACCTCAACAACTCGCGGCTGTACATAACACTTTCCACGTCTCGAATTTGAAGAAATGTTTTGCTAAAGAAGATCTCACTATTCCGTTAGATGAAATCCAAATCAACGAAAAACTCCAATTCATCGAAGAACCCGTCGAAATAATGGATCGTGAGGTTAAAAGACTTAAGCAAAACAAGATACCAATTGTTAAGGTTCGATGGAATGCTCGTAGAGGACCCGAGTTCACCTGGGAGCGTGAAGATCAGATGAAGAAGAAATACCCGCACCTATTTCCAGAAGATTCGTCAACACCTTCAACAGCTTAAAATTTCGGGACGAAATTTATTTAACGGGTAGGTACTGTAGTGACCCGAACTTTTCCATGTTTATATATATTAATTGAGATTGATGTTTACATGATTAAATGTTTCCAACATGTTAAGCAATCAAACTTGTTAAGACTTGATTAATTAAAATAGGTTTCATATAGACAATTGACCACCCAAGTTGACCGGTGATTCACGAACGTTAAAACTTGTAAAAAAACTATATGATGACATATATATGGTTATATATATAGTTAACATGATATTATGATAAGTAAACATATCATTAATTATATTAACAATGAACTACATATGTAAAAACAAGACTACTAACTTAATGATTTTGAAACGAGACATATATGTAACGTTTATCGTTGTAACGACATTTAATGTATATATATCATATTAAGAGATATTCGTACATCATAATATCATGATAATATAATAATTTAAAATCTCTTTTGATATTATAAACATTGGGTTAACAACATTTAACAAGATCGTTAACCTAAAGGTTTCAAAACAACACTTACATGTAACGACTAACGATGACTTAACGACTCAGTTAAAATGTATATACATGTAGTGTTTTAATATGTATTTATACACTTTTGAAAGACTTCAATACACTTATCAAAATACTTCTACTTAACAAAAATGCTTACAATTACATTCTCGTTCAGTTTCATCAACAATTCTACTCGTATGCACCCGTATTCGTACTCGTACAATACACAGCTTTTAGATGTATGTACTATTGGTATATACACTCCAATGATCAGCTCTTAGCAGCCCATGTGAGTCACCTAACACATGTGGGAACCATCATTTGGCAACTAGCATGAAATATCTCATAAGATTACAAAAATATGAGTAATCATTCATGACTTATTTACATGAAAACAAAATTACATATCCTTTATATCTAATCCATACACCAACGACCAAAAAAACCTACAAACACTTTCATTCTTCAATTTTCTTCATCTAATTGAACTCTCTCAAGTTCTATCTTCAAGTTCTAAGTGTTCTTCATAAATTCCAAAAGTTCTAGTTTCATAAAATCAAGAATACTTTCAAGTTTGCTAGCTCACTTCCAATCTTGTAAGGTGATCATCCAACCTCAAGAAATCTTTGTTTCTTACAGTAGGTTATCATTCTAATACAAGGTAATAATCATATTCAAACTTTGGTTCAATTTCTATAACTATAACAATCTTATTTCAAGTGATGATCTTACTTGAACTTGTTTTCGTGTCATGATTTTGCTTCAAGAACTTTGAGCCATCCAAGGATCCATTGAAGCTAGATCCATTTTTCTCTTTTCCAGTAGGTTCATCCAAGGAACTTAAGGTAGTAATGATGTTCATAACATCATTCAATTCATACATATAAAGCTATCTTATTCGAAGGTTTAAACTTGTAATCACTAGAACATAGTTTAGTTAATTCTAAACTTGCTCGCAAACAAAAGTTAATCCTTCTAACATGACTTTTAAAATCAACTAAACACATGTTCTATATCTATATGATATGCTAACTTAATGATTTAAAACCTGGAAACACGAAAAACACCGTAAAACCGGATTTACGCCGTCGTAGTAACACCGCGGGCTGTTTTGGGTTAGTTAATTAAAAACTATGATAAACTTTGATTTAAAAGTTTTTATTCTGAGAAAATGATTTTTATTATGAACATGAAACTATATCCAAAAATTATGGTTAAACTCAAAGTGGAAGTATGTTTTCTAAAATGGTCATCTAGACGTCGTTCTTTCGACTGAAATGACTACCTTTACAAAAACGACTTGTAACTTATTTTTCCGACTAGAAACCTATACTTTTTTTGTTTATATTCATAAAATAGAGTTCAATATGAAACCATAGCAATTTGATTCACTCAAAACGGATTTAAAATGAAGAAGTTATGGGTAAAACAAGATTGGATAATTTTTCTCATTTTAGCTACGTGAAAATTGGTAACAAATCTATTCCAACCATAACTTAATCAACTTGTATTATATATTATGTAATCTTGAGATACCATAGACACGTATACAATGTTTCGACCTATCATGTCGACACATCTATATATATTTCGGAACAACCATAGACACTCTATATGTGAATGTTGGAGTTAGCTATACAGGGTTGAGGTTGATTCCAAAATATATATAGTTTGAGTTGTGATCAATACTGAGATGCGTATACACTGGGTCGTGGATTGATTCAAGATAATATTTATCGATTTATTTCTGTACATCTAACTGTGGACAACTAGTTGTAGGTTACTAACGAGGACAGCTGACTTAATAAACTTAAAACATCAAAATATATTAAAAGTGTTGTAAATATATTTTGAACATACTTTGATATATATGTATATATTGTTATAGGTTCGTGAATCAACCAGTGGCCAAGTCTTACTTCCCGACGAAGTAAAAATCTGTGAAAGTGAGTTATAGTCCCACTTTTAAAATCTAATATTTTTGGGATGAGAATACATGCAGGTTTTATAAATGATTTACAAAATAGACACAAGTACGTGAAACTACATTCTATGGTTGAATTATCGAAATCGAATATGCCCCTTTTTATTAAGTCTGGTAATCTAAGAATTAGGGAACAGACACCCTAATTGACGCGAATCCTAAAGATAGATCTATTGGGCCTAACAAACCCCATCCAAAGTACCGGATGCTTTAGTACTTCGAAATTTATATCATATCCGAAGGGTGTCCCGGAATGATGGGGATATTCTTATATATGCATCTTGTTATTGTCGGTTACCAGGTGTTCACCATATGAATGATTTTTATCTCTATGTATGGGATGTGTATTGAAATATGAAATCTTGTGGTCTATTGTTACGATTTGATATATATAGGTTAAACCTATAACTCACCAACATTTTTGTTGACGTTTTAAGCATGTTTATTCTCAGGTGATTATTAAGAGCTTCCGCTGTCGCATACTTAAATAAGGACAAGATTTGGAGTCCATGTTTGTATGATATTGTGTAAAAACTGCATTCAAGAAACTGATTTCGATGTAGCATATTTGTATTGTAAACCATTATGTAATGGTCGTGTGTAAACAGGATATTTTAGATTATCATTATTTGATAATCTACGTAAAGCTTTTTAAACCTTTATTTATGAAATAAAGGTTATGGTTTGTTTTAAAAATGAATGCAGTCTTTGAAAAACGTCTCATATAGAGGTCAAAACCTCGCAACGAAATCAATTAATATGGAACGTTTTTAATCAATAAGAACGGGACATTTCAATTTCGTGTTGGCTTCTTCGGCCGCCTGCTCTTTAATTCTTCCCTCAATTTGATTTATGAGTTTATGAGCCATTCGACTTGCCTTTTGTATGGAAGCGGGCTCGTGTGAACTCACATCTTCTTGAATCCTTACTGGTAACCCTTTTACAAACACGTCGATCTTCTCTTCTTCATCTTTGAACGCTCCCGTACACAATAGGCACAACTCTGTGAATCGTCATTCATATGTAGTAATGTCGAACCCTTGTGTTCGTAACTTCCTAAGTTCTACCTTGAGCTTATTGACTTTATTTCTAGGACGGTACTGCTCGTTCATCAATTGCTTGAATGCCGACCATGGTAGTGCGTAAGCAGCATTTTGTCCTACCTGTTCAAGATAGGTGTTCCACCATGTTAACGCAGTACCTGTGAAGGTATGCGTAGCATACTTAACTTTGTTCTCTTCAGTACACTTACTTATGGCAAACACCGATTCGACTTTCTCGGTCCACCGTTTCAATCCAATTGGTCCTTCGGTTCCATCAAATTCCAAAGGTTTCCATGCAGTGAATTCTTTGTAGGAGCATCCTACACGATTTCTTGTGGAATTAATTCCACTGCTAGATCCAGAGTTATTGTTATTTTGCATTACAGCCTGTACTGCGGCTATGTTCGCAGCAAGGAAAACACGAAAATCTTCCTCACTCATGTTCAAGTTCTGACGAGTCGTCGGTGCCATTTCCTTCAAAAATAGCCAAAAGAATTGAGTTAATCATATAGAATTTAGGAGTAGTCAATAGTATTTCGTAGCATTATATGAACTTATTTATAAAAGCTTTTTCTTCATATTAGCATTTTATAGTTTTAATTCGGGTAGTACCTACCCGTTAAGTTCATACTTACTAGCTACTATACAACTCAACTACTACGCTTCTATATGAAAAACTTATTACAATAATATTTCTCATTCAAACTTTATACAAAATTTTACAAACTTACAATACCACTATTATACATATAGGATGAAATATAACACATAATAACTTTGCTACTCGGCAGTTATAAAGGCAATTCTAGTTAATATGCAAGTTGTTCAGCAAAAGAAATAAAGATACGTAATTTATAAGTCCAGAAACAAGTCATGCATTCTGGTTTTACTAAGAAGACTTCCCATCCTTGGTCTTGTGGAAAGTAACCGTTATGACCATTGGCTAGGCAGCATGTTGTAATGTCGTCAAAAGGACG
This sequence comes from Rutidosis leptorrhynchoides, assembly GCF_046630445.1. NCBI lineage: Eukaryota > Viridiplantae > Streptophyta > Magnoliopsida > Asterales > Asteraceae > Rutidosis > Rutidosis leptorrhynchoides. The sequence continues at coordinate 3,534,015 of NC_092335.1, read as the reverse complement.
AGGGTTTCGTAATGTCCAACAGCCCCGTAATAATCTAAAAACCTTGTTTCTTACCCCAACTACTGAATCCGTCACTTGTGGGAAGGTTTTATTTAAAAGTTGTAATCCGATGTTCTTTTTCTCATTTTGGTAAGAAGCGATCATCACTAACCCGTAAGCATAACATGCTTCTTTATGTTGCATGTTAGAAGCTCTTTCTAACTCACGAAATCCTATGTTGGGATATGTTGAGTCAAAATAGGTTCTTAAACCATAGCGTAAAATTGCATTTGGGTTCCCCGCATTTAACGCTTTAAAGAAAACACGGCGTAACTTACGGTCTCCCCAATGTGATATACCCCACCTATCAACGGAAAGCCTTTTATAAACTAAGGCATTTCTGGAAAGTCTTTCAAATGTTTGACAAGTTAATTTCACCATAACTAAATGTGCTGATGAATTCTGACCGACTCTAGACAAGATTTCCTCAATCATATCCTCTGGTAGGTCTTCTAAAATATTTAGTTGTCTACCCTTAACGTCCATTTTGTTTTTTATACTGTAAAACAGACAAGGATTAGATTCGTAAAAAAAATAATTAAGAAACAATACAAGCAATTTTTACATAGAACATAAAAGTACAAGCACACTACAATACATATAATACACAACATGATTACAACCCTCTAATCTGAATCACTGGTTTCTTCTTCTTCGGACTTGGTTCGTTTTCCTAATTTTCTAGGGATATATGGTGTTCTTCTAATACGAGCCGTCGTTTTCCACAATGGTTTAGAAAAACCTGGTGGTTTAGAGGTTCCCGGGTTATTGTTACAATTTAGGAAATATGGATGTTGCCGATACATATAAAGTTCATCGGGGTCAGAATCAGGTTTCTCTATTTTTATACATTTTCCCTTATTATTTTCTTTTGCTTTATTAAATTGGGTCGAGGTAATTTCTATAACATCATCGGAATCCTCATCGGGATCCGATTCATCGGAAAATTGGTAATCTTCCCAATACTTTGCTTCCTCGGCAGAAACACCATTGATCATTACTAACTTTGGTCCGTTGGTTGAGGATTTTCTTTTATTTAATCGATTTACTGTAGGTATCAATATTTCTTCCTCCGGAACCTCTTCTTCTTCCGGTTCCTCTTCTTCCGGTTCCTCCTCTTCCGGTTCCTCCTCTTCTGATTCATCCTCTTCGGGAATTTGTGAATCTTCCCAAAATATATTCGACTCTTCATTATTATTAGGTGAGTCGATGGGATTTGTACTAGAGGTAGACATCTATCACACAATATCAAACACAATAAGAGGTTAATATATCACATAATTTTTACATGTTAATAATATATAGTTTCCAACAAAAGTGTTAAGCAATCGTTTTTAAAGAAAACACGGTCGAAGTCCAGACTCACTAATGTATCCTAACAAACTCGATAAGACACACTAATGCAAATTTCTGGTTCTCTAAGACCAACGCTCGGATACCAACTAAAATGTCCCGTTCATATTGATTATAAATGTTCCATATTAATTGATTTTGTTGCGAGGTTTTGACCTCTATATGAGACGTTTTTCAAAGACTGCATTCGTTTTTAAAACAAACCATAACCTTTATTTTATCGACAAGGTTAAAAGGACTCCACCTAGATTATCCAGAAATGATAATCTAAAAATATCACACTTACACACTACCAATACATATTGGTTTACAAAATTAATATGTTACAACAAAGTAAATCTCGAATGCAGTTTTAAACAATATTATACAAACATGCTGACACCAAATCTTGTCCATATTTTAGCATGCAACAGGGGAAGCACATAATAATCACCTGAGAATAAACATGCTTTAAACGTCAATAAAAATGTTGGTGAGTTATAGGTTTAACCTATATATTTATCAAATCGTAATAATAGATCACAAGATTTCATATTTCAATATACATCCCATACATAGAGATAAAAATCATTCATATGGTGAACACCTGGTAACCGACATTAACAAGATGCATATAGAATATCCCCATCATTCCGGGACACCCATCGGACATGATAATTTCGAAGTACTAAAGCATTCCAAATTCCAGAATAGGGCTAGTTGGGCCCGATAGATCTATCTTTAGGATTCGCGTCAATTAGGGGGTATGTTCCCTAATTCTTAGGCTACCAAGCTAAAAGGGGTATATTCGGCTTCGATCATTCAACCATATAATGTATTTTCACGTACTTGTGTCTATTTTGTAAAACATTTATAAAACTGCATGTATTCTCATCCCAAAAATATTAGATTTTAAAAGTGGGACTATAACTCACTTTCACATATTTTTACTTCGTCAGGAAGTAAGACTTGGCCACTGGTCGATTCACGAACCTATAAAAAATATGTACATATATATCAAAGTATGTTCAAAATATATTTACAATATTTTTAATACGTTTTAATGTTTTTAAGTTTATTAAGTCAGCTGTCCTCGTTAGTAACCTATAACTAGTTGTCCACAGTTAGATGTACAGAAATAAATCGATATATATTATCTTGAATCAATCCACAACCCAGTGTATACACGTCTCAGGCTAGATCACAACTCAAAGTATATATATTTTTGGAATCAACCTCAACCATGTATAGCTAACTCAAACATTACTGCATATAGAATGTCTATGGTTGTTCCAAATAACATATATGCATGGGTCGATATGATATGTCAAAACATTTGCATACGTGTCTATGGTATCTCAAGATTAAATAATATATTAGAATACATGTATAATACAATATGAGTTAGCTAGGATATGATTAATATAGATTTGTTACCAATTTTCACGTAGCTACAACAAGCAAAATTATCTAATCTTGTTTTACCCATAACTTCTTCGTTTTAAATCCGTTTTGAGTGATTCAAGTTGCTATGGTTTCATATTGAACTTAAGTTTATGAATATAAATAGAAAAAGTATAAGTTTATAGTTAGAAATACAGGTTACAAGTCATTTTTGTAAAGGTAGTCATTTCAGTCGAAAGAACGACGTCTAGATGACCATTTTGGAAAACATACTTTCACTTTGAGTTTAACCATGATTTTTGGATATAGTTTCATGTTCATAAGAAAAATCATTTTCCCATAAGAACAAATTTTAAATCAAAGTTTATCATAGTTTTTAATTAACTAACCCAAAACAGCCCGCGGTGTTACTACGACGGCGTATATCCGGTTTTACGGTGTTTTTCGTATTTTCAGGTTTTAAATCATTAATTTAGCATATCATATAGATATAGAACATGTGTCTAGTTGATTTTAAAAGTCAATTTAGAAGGATTAACTTTTGTTTGCGAACAAGTTTAGAATTAACTAAACTATGTTCTAGTAATTACAAGTTTAAACCTTCGAATAAGGTAGTTTTATATATATGAATCGAATGATGTTATGAACATCATTACTACCTCAGGTTTTGTGGATAAACCTACTGGAAATGAGAAAAATAGATCTAGCTTCAAAGGATCCTTGGATGGCTTGAAAGTTCTTGAAGCAAAATCATGACACGAAAACAAGTTCAAGTAAGATTTCCACTCGAAATAAGATTGTTAAAGTTATAGAAACTGAATCAAAGTTTGAATATGAGTATTACCTTATATTAGAAAGATATATTACTGTAAATAAGAAAGATTTCTTGAGGTTGGATGATCACTCAAAGTGGATTTGCAAGATTGGAAGTAAGTTAGCAAACTTGGAAGTGTTGTTGGTGTGTTCTTGAGTAGTTGTTTTATAACTTGGTTTATGTATGGATTTATGAACTAGATTGAGCTAGATTTTGTTGAAGATGATGAAGAACACTTAGAACAAAGGAAGAACACTTGAGAGAGAGTAGTTTGATTCAAGAAAATTGCAAAGTGAATGTGTTTGTGGTACCTCTCATTCACGTGAATTGCTAGTCTCCATATAAGCTCCATTAGTTTGTAATTTTGTGAGATATTTCATGCTTGATGTTAAATGATGGTTCCCACATAGTTAGGTGACTCACATGGGCTGCTAAGAGCTGATCATTGGAGTGTATATACCAATAGTAAATACATTTAGAAGCTGTGTATTGTACAAGTACAAATATGAGTGCATACGAGTAGAATTGTTGATGAAAATGAATGAGGATGTAATCATAAGCATTTTTGTTAAGTAGAAGTACTTTGATAAGTGTCTTGAAGTCTTTCAAAAGTGTATGAATACATATTAAAACACTACATGTATATACATTTTAACTGAGTCGTTAAGTCATCGTTAGTCGTTACATGTAAATGTTATTTTGAAACCTTTAAGTTAACGATCTTGTTAAATGTTGTTAACCCATTGTTTATTATATATAATGAGATATTAAATTATTACATTATCATGATATTATGATGTATTAAAATATCTTAATATGATATATATACATTTAAAGGTTGTTACAACGATAATCGTTACATGTATGACTCGTTTCGAAATTCTTAAGTTAGTAGTCTTGTTTTTACATATGTAGTTCATTGTTAATATACTTAATGAGATACATACTTATCCTAATATCATGTTAACTATATATATATATATATCCATATATATGTCATCATATAGTTTTTACAATTTTTAACGTTCGTGAATCGCCGGTCAACTTGGGTGGTCAATTGTGTATATGAAACCTATTTTAATTAATCAAGTCTTAACAAGTTTGATTGCTTAACATGTTGGAAACACTTAATCATGTAAATATCAATTTCATTTAATATATATATATAAACATGGAAAAGTTCGGGTCACTACAAGTTTGGTGACAACGTATTGTTCTGACGACTACACATAACTCTTTCTTCCATTTAGAACCTTTAAACCCTTCCTATTCTGCGTACGGAGAATGGATAAACTTTCTCTAATTTCTGACTTTTTGAAGTGATACGTAGGGCGTATCGGTATCATTACACAGTGTCATCATCGTGTTCGGCTTTGTGAGTATATAATGTGTAGTTTAAAGAAGAGCTATGTTAAAATACAATGCAAATTTGGTATTATAAAATAATATGGAATTAGTAAATGTATATATGTAAAATATCTAGATATTAATATGTATAAGAAAATATCTAGATATTAGAATATGAAAGAAAAATCTATAAATTGAAATGTAAAAGAAAAATCTAGATATTTGTAGGTTGTAGAAATATCTAGATATTTATATATTCATGGAAATATCTAGTGTCTAGAAAGTTCCATGGAGTAGTATAAATATGGGTGAAGTTTTCATTTGTGGTGTGTGAAGAAGAGAAGGTGTGAGAGTTGTGAGGAAGTAAGAAGAGTGTGAGTTAGAGAAGAGAAAACTTATATGTAAGTAATATTGTAATTGTATTTTGTATTAATAAAAGTGTTCTTTGTTAAGTTTCCCGGTTAAGCCTTAGTTCGTGTTTAAGTCATTAGTGCACTTGTGTTATTTTTATTATATGGTCGGCTTTGCCACCTAAGTGATATATGGTCGGTTATACCGCCTGAATGATATATGGTCGACACTGTCGCCTAAGTATTATTGTGCACTAAAGATTTATAAAATTAAAGGCTAACCAACGTCAAAGTGTTTGTGTAGTGAGTGAGTATAACCTAGGTCCTCTATAGTGGGTGTGTTGGGCTCGTCGAAGCTTCCAACAATTGTTATCAGAGCGGGTCGTTCGGGACCATTACTGGTGAAGGTACTCATCGGTAAACGGTGGACGTTTACATCGACTTGTTTTCGTCAAGGCTCTAAGGGAGATTCTGTGGAGCATAGTTAGGAATTGTGAAAGCTCATTGGTCAGGGACCAAGCTTATTGGACGTTGGACGTCATGATGGCAGATCTTGCAAGTACGAGCAGTGGAATCAAGAGTCTCAATAACCACAACTATGGTTATTGGCGGACTTGTATAGAATCCTACCTACAAGGACGGGATTTATGGGAAATAGTTGCTGGTAGTGACACAACGCCTCCACTGAAAGAAAATGTCGAAGCCTTGAGAAAATGGAACATCAAGGCCGGGAAGGCTTTATTATATTGAAGACTACAATCGAGGAGGATCTATTGGAGCACATCCGTGACGAGAAAACACTAAAGGCAGCTTGGGAAACTTTTGAAAAATTGTTTTCAAAGAAGAATGAAGCACGCCTCCAGCTCTTAGAAAATGAGCTCGCAGGTATCTCACAAGGAAGTCTATCTATTTCTCAGTATTTCACCAAGGTGAAATCTATTTGTCGTGAGATATCTCAACTTGCTCCTGAAGAAAAAGTGAGTGATGCAAGGATGTAGAGAATTATCATCCACGGCTTAAGATCCGAGTATAATGGATTTATAGCCGCTGTGAGAGGATGGCCTACTCAAGCATCATTAATAGAGCTGGAGAATTTATTGGCTAATCAAGAGGCATTAGCCAAGCAGATGAATGAAGTAACCATAAAAGACGGAGAAGATGCACTCTTCGCCAATAAGAAGAAAGCAACATCTCGAAGACAAGAGGCGATGAAAGAAAGTAGGACATATGGGTGGAAGGGTCACCCAAAATCAAAAGGCAACGCTTCAGGGGGAGCTCAATAAGGAAGAAGAGATCATCGCCAACAATACGGGAAAAATGATAAGAGAAAGAATGGTGAATGCTTCAATTGTGGCAAGAAGGGTCATTTTTCTCGAGATTGTAGATTCCCCAGAAGGCGAACTTTTGAAGGAAATGTGGCCGCCGCAAGAGATGAGAAGAAAGAGGTTACATTTGAATCAACCATTAATGAGGAAACATGGGATTCAGAAGCTGGATTCTCTGTTGAAGCTGGCATGGATGATCAAGCACTTGCAGCAATCTTAAAGTCAACAATAAACTACAAAGATGATTGGATCATCGATTCTGGGTGCTCAAATCATATGACCAATGCTGAGATGAAGCTGCAAGAAATGGATGATTACAAAGGAAAGAGAGTCGTGTTGACAGCTGACAATTCAAGGTTATCTATTTCTCACATTGGAAAGACAATAATTTCAAATGAAAGTGGCTCTCATAAGTTCCAACTCGAGAAGGTGTATCTTGTCCTTGGCCTAAAGAAGAATTTACTGTCAGTATCACAATTGACAGCAGAAGGGAATTATGTGCTCTTTGGACCAGAAGATGTGTCCGTATTCAAGAGAGTGAAGGTGGTTGGCAATCCAATTATGCAAGGAAGAAGAATAGAGTCGGTCTATGTACTATCTGCTGAAACAGCATATGTGGATAAGACTCAAAAAAATGAGACGGCTGATCTTTGGCATGAACGACTTGGGCATATGGGCTACAACAAGTTAAAGGAGATGATGGTAAAACACATAGTAAATGGGCTTCCTCAAATTGATATCCGAACAGATACAATATGTGCTGGATGTCAATTGGGAAAGGCTCACCAATTGCCATTCAAGGAGTCACAACATTAGTCCAAGACACCACTAGAGCTCATACACTCAGACGTCTTTGGCCCAGTGAAACAAACATCACTTGGAGGAATGAAGTATATGGTGACATTCATTGATGACTTCTCAAGGTATGTGTGGGTTTACTTCATGAAGGAAAAGTCAGAGACTTTTCAGAAGTTTAAAGAGTTCAAGAAGAAGATAGAAAGTGAGCTCAATAATAAGATTACGTGCTTACGCACAGATAATGGAGGAGAATATTTATCGACTGAGTTCAATATCTATCTTGAGAAGCACAAGATTAGAAGACAATTAACTTGTCCCAATACTCCACAATAGAATGGAGTCGCTGAACGCAAGAATCGTCACCGTGCCGAAACTTGTAGAAGTATGCTTCATGGTAAGAATGTGCAGGAAGATTTTGGGCTGAATGTATGAGAACGGCATCATACATGATAAATAGGCTTCCACAAACAAAGTTGGGGCATATTTCACCGTATGAAAGATTATGGAAGATCAAGCCAACCGTCAACCATCTCAAGGTTTTTGGATGTGTATGCTACGTCTTCGTGCCAGATCATCTACGAAGCAAATTTGATAAGAAGGCAATTCGATGCATTTTTGTCGGTTATGATGAATCAAGAAAAGTATGGAGATCTTGTGATCCAAATACTGGAAAGTGCCATACTTCAAGAAATGTGGTATTTGATGAAGCTTCTTCATGGTGGTCACCTAAAAAGATAGAGCTTCCAGAATCTCATGGATTAGAAGAAGGTCCAGAAGAAAAAGAAGAATGTAAAGAGCAAATAGTGGATCCAACTAAAGAAGGAGAAGAGGCGTACTCTAAAGAAACGAGTCCATGAAAAACTGGTGTGCATCAATCTGTATCCAAGGAGGTTCGTCTAAGCCAAATGGATGTCGAGGAGCATGTACAAGAATTACAGAGATCAACAAGACCGAGGCAACCTAATCTGAGGTATGCCAATGCTGCTCATGTGGATGAATCAATACATATTGAGCCTTCCACTTATGAAGAAGCAGCACAAAGTCGAGAGTGGCAGAAAGCGATGGAAGAAGAAATTAATGCAATAAAGGAAAACCAGACATGGAGTTTAGTTCCAAAGCCAAAAGATGTAAAACCAATATCTTGTAAATGGGTTTACAAGGTGAAGACTCGATCAGATGGATCCATTGAAAGGTATAAAGCTCGACTAGTTGCTAGAGGTTTTTCTCAACAATATGGGCTGGACTATGAAGAAACGTTTAGTCCAGTGGCAAAGATCACAACAATTCGAGCTCTACTAGCTTTAGCCGCAAGCAAATCTTAGAAGTTATGGCATATGGATGTCAAGAACGCTTTCTTACATGGAGAACTTGACAAAAACATTTATATGGAGCAACCAAGAGGCTTTGAGAACAAGATCCATCCTGACTGTGACGACCCGGAAATTTCCGACCAAATTAAAACTTAATCTTTATATGTTCCAATACGATAAGCAAAGTATGTAATGTTGAGCCTAGAAAATTTTGAAACGATGTTCATATATTCAATTGACCTTCGACTGCTCCCGATGATTCACGAACCATTGCTTGTAAATATGTGGATATATATAAATATGTGTATATATAAATATATGTATATTATATATATATATATATATATATATATATATATAATAACATGAACATTAATAAACTATTATATACATTTATTGTTATAAATAAATATGTACAATAAAATACATTGTAATAAAAACTATTATTTTATATGTATATTTCTTGTATATATATATATATTGTAATATTTAATTTAATTATTTAATATATATTTATGTGCGTAGTAAATTTTGTTATTTAAAACTGTTTATATATATACGTAGTGTATATTAAATATAATTAATTTTGAGCTTTAATGGTAAATGTCTGTAACTTTCGGTTGACGTTTAATTATTTTAAAATAGGTCTAATATATATATATATATATATATATATATATATATATATATATATATATATATATATATATATATATATATATATATATATATATATATATATATATATATATATATATGAAGTTTAAAGTTATTCCAAAATTTGATTAAAAAGATAGTAGTTTTGATAAATATTTTTTTACCTTTTCAATCTAAGTTTTTGTACTCCATACATATAAATTGGAACAGAAAAGAAATAATTATCGAATTTCTTTGATCGGGTTTATGCAGTTAGTGACCGAAATAATTAAATGGATTCAACTTTAAAATATGGAATTTTTCTAAATTAAGTTTATCTATAACTGTTTAGCAATGGACCACGTTATCATAGTTTGAATATTAGTGTCGGCAAGGAACTCTGCTATTGAATCTGTGATATTTCAAACTCAATTATTTTACTATTTCTTACTTTAATTTCTTTTGTTTCCTTGTCTTGCCGTAACCCCACCCCTAACTAAATTTGTCCACTGATTGTTTTAGAGCCAACATATCATATATCTTTGTTATTGATCTTATTGGAGTAATTATCATCTAAGTTGTACATAATATATATACATACAATGCAAACGCTTACACTACCTTTCCTTCTTTCTTTCATTTCTTCTTTATGTTGTCAAGACCAAACCCCCATGACCATGAACACAAAACCTCTCCATCACTATCACCGGTTACCTTGTTCTACGATTATCAATCCATTTGATTACATGCACCGTACTATTATTATTCTGTTTAACCTACAACATAATTGAACACTACCATTGATCTTATTATTTTACTTGTTTGATTGACATTCACCACCACCCTATAAACCGCCACAAATCAAACACCATCCTCATCATTCAACTACAAACCATCACTATATATTAACGGCTGCTACCACCTTCTTCTGTCCAAAACCCAGCAAACCATCATCACCATGAAACTCATGAACCATCACCACCTCTTATTTCTCCTATCTTCTGTTTAGTTGTAAAACCACGAAGACCACCTCAAACCATCACTTGAAATCACTTTCTTTCTTTCTGTTTTTCTTTTCAATCGAAACCTATTTCAATTCATTATATCTATCTACTCTATATTTCTATCTATCTACCTATATACATATACATACAAGATTACTTATATAAATATATAAACTAGACCAAACACCAAAATCATGAAACCCACTTAGATACGTTTCGGTTTCGTTCAACCACAACACTGATGCGTTTCTCCTTTTCTGTATCAAACCCACCACCTTGAAACATCCACCTGCTGCCACTACTCAAACACGATTATAAAACAACTACCTTTCGATTCTTGTTTCATGTTTCTACTACTGTCCGCTGTGAAAACATCATCAAACCACCCCTCACTGTCACTAAATAAACTGCTACAGTGGCTGTGTTACCTCTTTTCTGTCAAGTCTTAAACACGAACCAACTTTCCTGCTGTTGACACTATATTCGTGATTTACAGCTAGAAGTCATGAGCTTTTAAAAAGGTAAAGTTGAAGTAGACTTATGTTATTAAATTATAATTAGTAAGTGACAAGATTAAGGTAGGGTTTGAGTATGAGAACAAACTTTACAATAGTAATGAGCTGGACGTTATTTTAATTGATTTAGCTACGAAACCCAACAACTTCACTTTTGCATTTTGGGCCGAGATGTTTTCTGTTTTCGGTTGGGCTGCTAAACCAAAGTGGACTTGGTTAAATATTGCTGGACCATTTTAAAAACCCACTAGACTTCTGATTTAATTGCTGGCCATTCGTTATTACTACTGTTAATATTACTTGGTTCTGTTATTCGCTAATGCTGTTGGGGAAATTACACGCGAGTGACGAGAAGTAGAAGATAACGTTTATGATTAGGACATTCATATGTAAGGCTGAAAATGGCGAGTTAGTGTTAATGAGGTGAGGATGATTATAATCATGATAATGAATATTATAAATGGGTAATGATTTGTTAACATGGCTGTGAATGGCAGCGGTTTAGACGAATTTGTTATTTATGATAGATGTATGATGTAGATGATGACGATGACGATTAGATTAGGATGATGATGATTTGGGTTTCTAGTTTAGAAAGAAGAAGAAGTCGTCAGACATGGATTAAAAAGATTTAATCTCTTATTATTACATAAAGAAATAGATGGAGGAGTGGTTTGGGGGAGTGTTGGGTTAACCAAGAGGTCTTGAGTTCGAACGAATGCTCTTGCAAGTTATTTTTTTTACTGAATCACAGCAGCTCCTTCAGTGCTATTTAATTAGACATGGACCGAGATCCAAGCTACGTTTCTCGGTTGGGCCAAGAACATGTATGTATCGATGGGCCAATATCGATTTATTTGTTGGGCCGAAAAAGAGATGGGCCGAATTAAATGATGAAGTAGAAGGAGAATGGAATAACAGATTATGGGTTAAGTACAATTAAGATTGGTTATGGTTATAAAACAGAAAAGCATTGGTAGTGCAGTCGTTAGGAGTGTTGTGGTGTGAGCGAGAGGTCTCAGGTTCGAGCCTGGGCTATGGAGTTTTATTTTTTTTGAAAGGTTATACACCCTTGAGGTATTACTTATTATTATTATTATTATTATTATTATTATTATTATTATTATTATTATTATTATTATTATTATTATTATTATTATTATTATTATTATTATTATTATTATTATTATCACTATCATTATAACTACAACTAAAGTGGCAAATGTTCTTATCCAAAATTATTATTTTCGACATCATTATTAAATCTGATTAATTGTTATCATTATTTGGTATTATCATTAATTTAACAACTAATTAAAATTTACAAAAATATATTTGAATACACATAACTTAACTATATTACTAGTTTTAGTTATTAAAAATATACATATAATGAATATAAACAATGAAACATATAAGTTATTAATATAAAATAAAATAACTAATAAATTTATATATATGTATATATAAATTTTGTTCGATTTCAATTATGTGTATTAATATATAAATAAATGATATAGGTTCGTGAATCCGAGGCCAACCCTGCATTGTTCAATGTCATCATATGTATTTTTACTACAAAATACAGTATTGTGAATTTCATTATTCCCTTTTTAAATGCTTTCGCAATATATATTTTTGGGACTGAGGATGCATGCGCTGCTTTTATAAATGTTTTACAAAATGGACACAAGTAATCGAAACTACATTCTATGGTTGGATTATCTAATCGAATATGCCCTTTTTATATAGTCTGGTAATCTAAGAATTAGGGAACAGAAACCCTAATTGACGCGAACTCTAAAGATAGATCTATCGGGCCCAACAAGCCCCATCCAAAGTACCGGATGCTTTAGTACTTCTAAATTTATATCATGTCTGAAGGAGGATCCCGGAATGATGGGGATATTCTTATATACATATTGTGAATGTCGGTTACCAGGTGTTCAATCCATATGAATGATATTTTTGTCTCTATGCATGGGACGTATGATTATGAGAAATGGAAGTATGAAATCTTGTGGTCTATTAAAATTATGAAATGATTCTTTATGATAAACTAATGAACTCACCAACCTTTTGGTTGACACTTTAAAGCATGTTTATTCTCAGGTACGAAAGAAATCTTCCGCCGTGCATTTGCTCATATTAGAGATATTACTTGGAGTCATTCATGACATATTTCAAAAGATGTTGCATTCGAGTCGTTGAGTTCATCAAGATTATTATTAAGTCAATTATATTTGGATATATTATGAAATGCTTTACATACCTGTCAACTGTCGATGTAACGAAAGTTTGTCTTTTAAAAACGAATGCAATGTTTGTAAAATTTATCATTTAGAGGTCAATTACCTCGCGATGTGATCAACTGTTATGAATCGTTTGTAATCGATATGGACTTCGTCCGGATGGATTAGGACGGGTCTCTACACTGACCATGTCTGCAAATTAAAGAAAGCACTATACGGCTTGAAGCAGGCTCCAAGAGCTTGGTACGGGAAGATTGGTGAGTTCTTGGTACAAAGTGATTTTACAGTTGCTCCTTCATATTCTAGTTTATTTGTGAAACAAGATCAAGGAAAACTAGCCATAGTGCTAGTATATGTGGATGACTTAATCATCACGGGAGATCACTATGAGGAGATCCAAAGAACAAGAGAGAATCTGTCTATCAGATTTCATATGAAGGAGCTTGGAGAACTCAAACATTTTCTTGGACTCGAAATAGAGCAGAAAAGAGAAGGATTATTTATGGGACAACAGAAATATGCGCGAGATCTTTTACAAAAGTACGGAATGCTTAATTGCAAACCTATCTCAACTCCGATGGATCCGAATACAAAATTACGAGCAGATGAAGGAAAAAGTCTTCAAGATGTTTCCATGTATCGAAAGATGGTCGGAAGTCTTATTTATCTCACATTAAGCCAACCAGACATATCTTATGCAGTTGGAGTGGCTAATCGGTATATGAGCAATCCAAAGAAGCCACACCTTGATGTTCTACGACGCATCTTAAGGTATGTTAAAGGCACTATCAACTTTTGTATTTTATACAAGAAAACAAAAGAATGTCACGTGACTGGATATTGTGACGCCGATTACACTGGAGACTATGATACACGACGGTCAACAACTGGATACATGTTTAGTCTTGGATCAGGAGTAATATCATGGTGCAGCAAGAGACAACCAACTGTATCCTTATCAAGCACTGAAGCAGAATATCGATCGGCAGCATCAGCAATACAAGAAATTACTTGGTTGAAGCAACTAATGGAAGATCTTCATCAATCAACAGATTATCAAGTAAAACTTTTCTGCGATAATCTATCAGCTATACATCTAGCAGAGAATCCAGTCTTTCATGCAAGAACAAAACATATAAAAGTGCACTATCACTATGTTCGCGAGAAGGTCCTTGAAGGGGAGATAAAGATGGTGCCAACAAAGATAGATGAACAGGATGCAGATATATTCACCAAGAGCCTAAGTAAACCGAAGTTTATCAAATTCAGAGAAGCACTTGAAATGGTCTGCAAGACATCGTTGGAAGAAAATTTACATTGAGGGGGAGTGTTAAAATACAATGCAAATTTGGTATTATAAAATAATATGAAATTAGTAGATGTATATATGTAAAATATCTAGATATTAATATGTATAAGAAAATACCTAGATATTAGAATATGAAAGAAAAATCTAGAAATTGAAATGTAAAAGAAAAATCTAGATATTTGTAGGTTGTAGAAATATCTAGATATTTATATATCCATGGAAATATCTAGTGTCTAGAAAGTTCCATGTAGTAGTATAAATATGGGTGAAGTTTTCATTTGTAGTGTGTGAAGAAGAGAAAGTGTGAGAGTTGTGAGGAAGAAAGAAGAGTGTGAGTTAGAGAAGCGAAAACTTATAAGTAAGTAATATTGTAATTGTATTTTGTATTAATAAAAGTATTATTTGTTAAGTTTTCCGGTTAAGCCTTAGTTCGTGTTTAAGTCATTAATGCACTTATGTTATTTTTATTATATGGTCGGCTTTGCCGCCTAAGTGATATATGGTCGGTTATACCGCCTGAATGATATATAGTCGACAGTGTCGCCTAAGTATTATTGTGCACTAAATATTTATAAAATTAAAGGCTAACCAACGTCAAAGTGTTGGTGTAGTGAGTGAGTATAACCTAGGTCCTCTATAGTGGGTGTGTTGGGCTCATCGAAGCTTCCAACAAGCTACTTATGTTGTCAGTATTCAAAGTGCAATGGTTGTACATCCGACATCCTCAGCGTGAGGAAAAAACTTATCATGATGGAAGATAGGCTTAACACGTCCCCTGGTTAATATTATATCCATTTGCTGATAACAATAAAATTGTTACATAAAAAATTCACTCATGAGTGTCAAATAATTGCGTACAACAGAAATGTTGTTGGTGTTACGCAAAAAAGTGTATGATCCCCAAGCTAAAGACTCTTTAATGGTATCTAATATATTTGGTGACATCACAAATATTTTCTTAGTGCCTTAAGGTATGCTTGCCTGAAGCACCGGAATAGCACCCTGTCATTCGTTAAACAAATCAACTTTTAAAGATAGTTATAGTAACATCTGGATTTCTTTGTTAGCATCTTAAGAAATAAAATATAACCACAAATGATAATATATAGCCAAATATCAATACACACACACACACATATTACCTTAAGAAACTGGCCAAGGTAAGGAAGCATGACAGAGAATGCTGCCAAACAAAAAATACCAAATACCTCTGTTCTCTAAAATTGAAAAAAAAAATGATTTTCCTAAATACGTTTCGTTGCACATAACCTCGGTAGTGATTTTACATGAAAATTACTCACAAGCTGTGCAGGAGGACATGGGTTGAATTTGAACCAACAAGGTGATTCAAAATAAGAAGTGATCGAAAAGCATAACCAATCCATCTAGGCAAATAAGATTCATCTAATCCAGGTATCCCTAAAGTAAACCGAAGCACAAAAAGATTTAGTTGTTGCTGACTTTGAGAATTGTCAACATAAGAGCATTTTATATTGGTTAACATTCTTTTACTGTTGGAAATCTTGATGGCAATGTTGAGTGCAAAACTTGAAGAAACATTTAAGGGGGTAAGAAAGAAGGTATGGCTCATTTTCAAATGGACCATCGTCGAAAAGTTGTTAAATTGTAACAACCCGACCTTTTCCGTTAACTTTCGTTTACTTTCGGTTAAATACTTAACGAATGTTAGTTTTTTTTTTTTTTTTGAAAAGCAAGCTAATTTTATTGATAAGGAAATGATACAAAGAGGTTTACAATACGAGTAACACTAATTTGAGTGAAACTCGAGGACCTATACTAGACATAAAGTAAGAAACTAACAAGATGAATACCCTAATTTCGGAGCATTATTATCAAACTTAACATCAATCGCCAATAACCATGCCATCTTTATCAAAGTTACCAAATCCAGCAGCAATCCATTGAGTCCTAAAATACTTGAACTCGTGTGGTTGCCATTGATCGATTACTTCTTTTCCTGGAGGATTATGTTTATCCAAATAACTTTTTAGTTTCTTTTTTTCTGAATTCCGTAAGTTCCACCTATCATCAAATTTATCATTTATAGATTCTTCAATTATAATCTCATCAGTATTACCATCAGTATTACCCTCATCATCTACTAATACATAAAAAGGATTGTTTGTTTCAATTCTATCTTTAGAATATGTCTTATTATTACCTTCACCATCAATGCCCTTCCCTTTATCTCCTTTCCTCAAAACATTATGATTTTGACTTTTCTGGGACTCCACATTCCAATCTGTTTCCTCCACATCAATATTGTCTTTAATACCATAATTATTCTTAACTGCATTTTGCTTGATACCTTTTGCTTCGGTTGACTGCCTTTGACTTTTATTATTATCAAAATTCAACTTTTGAAAAACCCTTCCTTTCTTACCAACAACTTTAAAGCCGTCCTCAACACACTGGTTATTTAAATCAACTGTTTCACCATCATTGTTGATTTTCAAAGCGTCTTTTAACACTTGTGCCGATACTTCATCTTCTGTTTTAGGCCTAATTTTACAAGTATTAAAAGAGTGGCCAAACACTTTGCAATGAGTGCATGAAGGCGGTTTCCATTGATAGGTCACCTCAAGTTTACCCACTTTGGCTGGAAAAGAACTAATCACAGGATAGGAAAATTCGACAAAGCTAGGAAGGTCATCATTTGCATTGACTTCAGTCAAAACTCTAGCAAACCCTAGTCTTCCACTTTTACTCAAACATCTCTCTGAAGTAACTTTGTCCATCAACATAGGCCTACCAATACCACTAACAAGTTTACCTATACTTCTGCCACTCCATAGTTCAATTGGAATATTGTGAATACAAATCCAAATTGGGACTTTTTCAGGTTCAATTTTTTCAAGCCAAACCCCAGGTTCCCACTGATTCACAAAAAAAGGAACATTATTAACTAACCATGGACCACTCTCAAGCACCTCCTTCATACCCTTTTCACTTTTAAATTTGCATAAATAAAATCCTGCAGCTGTTTTGACGATTTCTTTAAGGTCATACCTCCACCACATTCTCCTTAGATGGGCATTAACAACCCTATAATCCATAGAAGTTCCAATAAAATACCCATATAATTAAAGAGAAAATGCACTACCGCCCTTCTTAACCTCCTCAGCGGAGAAAACAACTCTCTTTTGACCATTAGACATTAAAACAGGTGGAATGAATTCCATTTTTAATTCCTCTTCATTTTTAATTCCTCTCTTTTGTTTTGTTTTGTTTTGTTTTGTTTTGTTTTGTTAGTTAAATTCTATGAATTTATACACCAGAACTTTTTTTTTGAAAATACTATTTTTAATATGTGCTACAATTACTTGATTTCATACTTTGGTTTAGAAGTATGCGAGAGACTTAGAGAACGCAAGAAAAACGTACGGTTAGTGAAAATCGGAAAAACGTCTTTTAAGGCATTGAAACGAATGATATTTCACTTTTAATAATTATATTATATAATTATTATGCTTTAAAGATACTTTTAAATTTATTAGAATATTTATAAACTAAAAACGCAAAGGATTCGTTAAACGCTCGGTAACGTTCCGTTCTCAGTTTCGGTTAGCGACACTTAGCAACGAATTAAATAATTATTATTTAAAATAATTATTCTATATATAATTTATGTAAATTGGACTTCTTTTATGACTAAGCGAATTTAATTTAAATTTAGAATCCGAAAAATTAACGTTTAACGATTTCGTTTGCGTTTTCGGGCCACGGAACTCAACGACACTTAACGGAACTCCATAAAAAATTAACTAGCAAGATTTGTGAGTCCATGGACTCTTTTTTGGGCCTTATGGCCGAAAATCTCCTTCCATGGCTTTTTAATTCGGCCCTTTTGTTCATTTAACCCACTACTAGCTTAATTTAGGCCCAAGTTATATCCCTAAAACCCACAAACACAAACAAATTACGTATACTCCCTCACTTCCTCATTATGACGGCTGAAACAACCCCCATCATCATCTAAGTTGAAATTCTTCAAAGGATCAAGAACTCATCAATTACTTACTTGATCGTTAAATTGATCACATATCCGTGTTCCTCCCGACGAGCCCTACGCATCTATACCACCAATTGAATGATTAGAGTAAGATTAAAAAACTCTATTTTTCCATATTTTATTATTATTATACATGTATGGGGTTATAATGGTGTCTAGTGCTCAAACCATGATGCGTGTATGTCCGATTTGTTCGTTATATGACCGTACATGCTATTTTATTTGACCCACGAATTTTACCAGGCCCTAACTGATATTTACATGTTAAATAATTTTAATATTATTTCATATTTGGATTTATCTTGAAAAACTATTAATTTTGCACATAGATAACACGCGATTTCCGATAAACGGTTAACATGATACGTACAATTAGGGTTTCGATATGAAATTGTGATGAATCTGATTTTTTTGGAATAACATGATGCTTTACTAATCATAATATGTTTTGTATTGAATATCTTGTGAAAATTTAATAATTTTACATTTAGATATCGCATGTTTTCGAGTTTTGGTTCGAAAGTTATGATTAAAACAAATTCGGTAAGATTATATGTGTAATTAATTTTATGGAATTTCATGCTTATGAATTAATTCATGAAATATTGATAAATGGATTTCTTATGAAAAATTAATAAGTTTACACTAAGATATTGCGTGATTACGATTTGTAAAACTTAAGTTATGATCGAAACATCGTTTTGTAAGATTTACTCGACGAATAAAATGTGATTGTGACTAATTGGTAACATGGATTGCCATGGTTTCCTGGTATATCAATTATAAAATGATTAGGAAGACTTTATAGTTGGTGGTATATTGAATTGTTGTGTTATGTGGAGGTAATGCTATACAAGATAACATGCTTCCGAAATATCTTTGAAAACAGAACGAATGACTTGCATGAATAAACTGTACTAATTGGCTAAACCAATAATTATGATTTCTTTACAGTAGGTAGAGGAATTTGTTTGTAAAATTCTCCCATTGGTCTCATATTATTTTGAATTTTTATGCTCAACTTATAAGAGTTATGTTCTAACTGCGTGTGCAGAAACTGAATTGGTGTAATTTGTGTATATCTTAAGTTCTAGAAATCCTATGATAGCATGGTTAGACTTTTTAGAAATCCAATAACATAATCTACTGGTCTGGAAAGAATCATTTTATCATGTTGTGTATTTTGTGATTTATGCTCATCTGTTTGAGCGCCGGTAGACATGAACACTTAGTCGGTTAACTAGAACGCTAAACAGCCACTGAAACTTTACCGAATGACGTGTGTAGATTTTTTAGACCAAAATGAGTGACCTAATGATGTGGTTGACTTATGTTAACCTCATTGGCAATGGTTGACTACCGTTAGACTTACTTTGACTTGTGTTGACTTTGTTGAAACTGTTACGTGCAATGTGTGATTGTAAATGTGCTTCTGTGAATGTATAGATCATATAGCCTAGATTTATAGAATGGTATGAACCTTACCTACTGAAATGTGAATAACTATAAGCATACATTACTTCTTTGTGTTTTATGGAACTTTATTTGGTCATTAACGGACTATTTATACGGTACGTAACCGAAAACTGTTAAAACTGTGAAACTGAAATCTGAAAGTGGTCAATTGAACTTGGTTTGACTTATTGACCAAGATTTTATAACCTAATAATGTGTCTGACTTAGGTTGACCGTCTTTACCAAGTTTGACTTTTATTGACTTGCATGAGTTTTGTTGACTATGTGTTGACTTTTACTGTGACTATGAGTCGGTTTTACCATTAGGACTATGTGCACTTTATGTACTGACCTAGATTATTAGACACATATTTACCAACTTATTTCTTTAGGATGAGTCTACAGGTCAAGGACCTACATCTTGGTTATCTACTGCGCTATTTGTAGCTGCGCTAAAGGTGAGTTATAACCCTTTTTTCTCTACTATTTTTGGGGTGAGAATACATGTTTGCTAAGTTTTTCAAAAGTTTACTATACAAGAGTTCACAGTCCTACTTTATTTTAAACTTTTACTGTTTATACTAGGGATGTGAATACACGTTGTTGAAACAAATTTTATAACCAGACACGATGATTTAGAAACAAACTTTGTATTGCATGAGTTACATACCGAAAATCCCTTAGCTCGAATATGTTAAATTACTTATGTAAGCACGAATCATATGGATAGATCTGTTGGGTTTTGACAAACCCCATCCTACCTTAACTGAGGTGCATGCTACTTCGTAAACGATACACTTGGTCGGTGTACACTATTATACGGTAAAAGGAAGACGCTTGGGATACCATGCGCGGTGTTAAGCTTCATGATCCGAGTGCTCACGAGATGCATACACTTTAGAAACTTTTATTGCTAAATATCGTGGTTTACAAACTTGAAACTAGACATTTTTGTTGTCTTACAAACATTTGAAACGGGACATGGTATTGTTTACAAACATTTGAAACAGGACATAGTATTGTCTACAAACATTTGAAACAGGACATGGTGTTGTTTACAAAAAAAAACTTGAAACAAGACAATTTGTTGTCTACAAAAGATTTAAAATAAGACACTTTGTTGTCTACGAAGATTTGAAAACATGAGCTTACGTTGTCTAAAACTTTTGAACTACTAAACTTTTATGGTCTATCTTTATTACTGCTGTGATACTAAGCATATAACTCACCAACCGTTGTGTTGACCTTTTAGCATGTCTATTCTCAGGTACTTATTGCTTCCGCTGTAGAACTTTGCTGTTACATAGAAGTCAAGTCAAGCACTGGGATCAGAGTTAACATCGCCGTTAATGGACTTTGACGGGATGTTAAATAAATGTCTGCAACACATGATATGGTCCTACATTCTGCAACAGAAGATATAAAAAGAACATCATTAAATTCATATGATATAACAAGATTCGATTAATCAAAAAACATTCATAGTAGAATAATAGCTACAAAGTAAAAAGTAAACAATTGAGAACCTTACATAAACAAGTAAATATTTCAACGCATTTCGAACTAATTGTACAACTAGCACAAAATTCACTATAACGAACTACTACTGTAAAATACGTAATACAACGTCCATTTTATCAAGTTTGTATCCAGAAACTAACCATTGCACGCAATAATTGGTTCTCCACTATTTGTTATGTTGATCAAATGAAGTAATGAGTTAAAAGCACGTGATACGATGATATTGGAGATTCAAAAATCAAATCAGTATCTACGGTTAACTGGATAGCAGAGAGTGATGAACACAATACGAGATTCAATCAGTACATAAATATAAAGAATATTGTTCACTGTCGATAAATAGTTGTGAAACCCACGGTTTACATTTCATTCCCCCTTTTGATTTGATTCTTGAATTTAAGCAACCAAACAAAGAAGTAGGCTGGGAGCCCAATTTATATCAACCTCGTTTTAATAACAACTTCAGACCCATTGAATTTATGCTCCACCAAACGGATCAGTTAACCCGTTTTCGTCTCAATTATCTAAACTAGTCATTTTCGGTTATTGAAAGATCATTTTTTTTAAATCAAGTTTTTAAAAAATCAGTTTCGATTCGTTTTCAGTTTTTGTCCGTTTTAAATGTTTGGAATCGGTTTTCACCCGGTTTTGTTCTGGTTCGATTTTTTTTCAGTTTTATTTTGAATTCGAGTTCGTTTTTTTCCGAATTTGTTTATAAACAGTTCGACTATTATCGGTTTGTTTTTAAAATAAGTTGTCTGTTTCATTAACAGCCAAGACTCGAGATGAAACCAATGAGTCGTAAGGGCGAGATAAAAATTTGTCGTATCAAGTGGTGCGGTTCAAATGTCCCTAGTTATAAAAACATCATATTTATAATTTCGAAATCCTTCAATAATTTCGTTTTTAGCACGTTCCCATAAATTAAAAGTGTCACTTCTAAGAGTAGTACGACTAACAGCTTGATAATGAGGTTGTAGTATACTCTTGATGATTCAAGTTTAGCATTGTTGGAGTGGTTGAATGGAAGTGCTCTTTGGATGACGAACCTTGTAAAATCTTGTCAAAATGCTTCTTGATCATATATGAAAACCCAACCATCTGAACCGATATTAGCTTCTGACGAATCTTGACTCGTTGCTTTTTAAAAGGTAGTAGTATGTTTTCAACATACTATTAATTGTTATTGTATAAAAGTTCCCACATTTCTTACAACAAGCCTTTTCCGTTCCATCATTCATAATACACAACTCATAATTATCCCAAATTTCCTGATATCGAAAAGCTTTTTTTAATTTCACGAATATCGTTGTTATTTGGGTAAGTTTTGCTTTGAAAATTGAAAGTGGAATTCGAATTGGATGCTTATTGTGAGTTATTTATGATAACGAAATAAAAAAGATTATGGTATATAACGAAAAAGTTCACATAGAATTATAAAGAATAAGAGTGTTTGGTGTGTTTTGAAACTAACACAACAACATATATATTTATTTTCGTACTAACAAGTTTACGGGGTAAAATAGTTCAAGCAATACGAAAAAAATAAAAAAATCTTGTATGAAATAATCTGGAAAGTTGTGCTATACTTGAAACGGATCACGTTGTATTGTAAGAATGTATTTGACAACCTTCCTCATACCATGATGAGAGATACCACACCGAATTTTCGTGCTCGTCGTTATCGTTTACATAATCGTAAATTTTTAGTTATGTAATCGTAATGTTTTTTTTAGTTTGACCTTTTTTTTAATTTTATCTGTATTTTTTTATGTAATTGTTTTTTATTTAATGTAATGTTTTATTTTTATTTATAGTTTAGTTAAATGTTATTTTTATTTATTTATTGTACTAGCTTAAGGCCCGCGATTTCGCGGGCACTTTTGTATAGGCGTTATCGAAAGTGTGATGATTCCATTAAAGTAGCTTTATATATAATATAAATATATATTGATAATGAAATATAAGTTTTTTCACATTGATAATCATCACAAAAATAAGTGTTAAAGTCATCCAAATCAAACCTACCACTTTATGTATCTCTCGAGTTATTTTCCATAATTTGTCAAAATAAGTTATTAGTAGTACACACCAACTATACTATATATACTACTAAAAATGACTCACCCAACTGCTGCAATGTCAAGAAATTCTACCATACTCTTTATACTTTTGGAGTAAACTACTCACCCAACTTGCTTGGTCCACTTCGATCGCTTCGTCGTTAAGGCCAATACCCTCACCAAACACGTGCATTACATGTCAAGAAAATTTTCCATGGACTGTTACTGGGATGCATTTTATTTAATATTTTGATATTTATATCAAAATATTACAAATGTAAGCTTGACCTATACCAAAACTTACGACCCATTACAAACCCACATGCAAGGCTTTATTTTGTCATTTCTAGTAAAGTCTTAGAGTCAAGCCAAACAAAGATGTTTTTTACACGGCCCACAAAAGGAGTTCATCGCAACTAAAAAACTCAATAAACAGATGCATGAATAAAACAAAATGCACATTTACAAAGTTATTTAGATGATCGTAACACTATTCAAAGCAATAAAGTTTTACCAAAAGAAACTCATGATTAGCTAAACAACTTACATAATAGACATACTACGTAATACGTAATTTGTAACATGAAGTTCACCAGCTTGACATTTTTTGGAGGCTTGTAGTCCATAACTGGCAAACACGTAAATTAAACTACACAATAATCTTAAATCATACATAAATTTCATTGATATAACTAAAAATACACAAAGTTGACATCCACTAATGAGTCAATTTGAATGAGAAATTTTCAACTAAATAAGTTTTTAAAAAAATTTTGTGAGTTAAATTTTAATTGAGAAAATTAGAAGTTTAAATGAATCCTTAAATACATGTTAACAACCCTTGCTGGTTATAATATTCAACGGTTGCATTTTGACAACCCTCCAACAACATCTAATCACAGATACTTAAATGACAATAATCAGGACAAAGAGTCGATCAATGCTGAACAAATGTTGTACCGGTGTATGTTTATTAAATCACATGTTATCGCATAAATTTCTAATGATATAACTACGACATGTACAAATCTGCTAGGTTATATACAATGAGTACGTACAAAAAAACAGTCAACAATGTATACACCAAAAACAGACTTATCTTTAGCATAGGTATTATACACATATATAAACTACTCCTCAAAGCCAAACTGATTTGTAGGGTATATTGAAATCAGTTGAAGAAAGTGTTATGCGTTAACTTTAATCCTTTAATATTACCTTTATGTGTAGGTTTCCCAAATCCAATTTATTTAAAACTCACTTGGTGAACATTAAAATTAAATGAATACTTATTCAGACCAACACAAGTCGAAGATAAGCATTAAACTGTGTATTTTGACAGTTAATTTAGTTTCATAGATATGAAATCCCTGCTAATGGAAAAAATTATCGATACTTACCACTTCTTATCCTTTTATGAAAAAGGGTTTGTGATCCTTGAAAGATGCCAAGGTAACAGTTGAACACTTGAACCAACATATGATTGTGTGAGATGCACAACAAATTGAAGCTACTCCATCTGTGTAATATAGTAACAATCACTGTCAATATATATCAACTTATGATGTTATATGCATTAACAATAAACTTCCACTATTACTCAATCATTAAATTTGTTTGCAAAAGAATATTTGAGTTCACCCACATTGACCCGTTACCCAACCCGCCTGATTTGCCACCTCTGTTTTTTTATAATTCGAAAAAGAAAATTCAAAGCAACTAATTTAGGGAAACAAATGTTTAACAGTATTCGTGTATGAACCTGCATCCATTTAAGAAGATTAATGTCATAATGAATATGTTACATGTAAACTATAATCAACTAATGAATGCAGATACTGTGTTTGATCATTCAAAAGTTCATGATCGGACACTAATTCTTAAATTTATAAGATAGTTCAAAGCAACTAATTCAGGGCAACAAATGATTAATGTCACACCCCCAAAATGGACCAGGGGTAATTGTGACCAATCATATCATAACACAGTTGTATAAACGAGAACGACTCTATATGAGACTTTTTAAATAAAACCTTTGTTAATAAAACAGCGGAAGCAGTAATAAATGTTTACATTATTATTAAAATGTAAAATAAATGTTTATGAACTAAAATATAATATGCGATGTGGACTCCATGCAAGCATCAAATCTATCATCACAAAGTTGCAAACAGCTAGCTCAATTATCACCTGAGACAAAACATGGTTAAAGTATCAACCAAAAAGGTTGAGTGAAATTCATAGGTTTATAAATAATATCCAAAGTTTTAGACCACAAGATTTAGTTTAAAGTTGATCAATATAGATATATCAATCTAAAAGTGTTGCTGCAGTTTGTAATATCGCTACTAAACAAGTTTACCCTATGACACCTTGTACTGTCAGTGTCGTAGAATCATTATTATGTAACCAAAAACCAAGGTCGAATGGTTAGAGACGTTACTCTCAATAGGCATGCTCACAATAATTAAGTTTGCATTTAAACGTAGCAATTAACGATATTACGGTAGGGATTTAGCATGAATCAAAGCATGACAGCATAGTTAACAATTTAGTACTTGTGTCTAAGCGTAAAACAGTTATAAAGCAAGCATGTGTCTTACCTCAAAAGTTATAAAAACAATTATGAAACAGTAAAAAGTGGGGCTATGAAGTTCACCTTAATAGCAAGTAAGTTATTCCACTCAAAGAAGAATGAACGAAGTAAGTAATCGGAGATCTTAACCTAGAGATATAATCTTTGATTAGTTAATGTCTAACAGACATAAAGTTTGTTTATTAATATAGCAACTATATTAACAGTGACGGTTTTCGAGAAAAGTTCCTATTTCTCAAAAGTTTCTATTTTTGGAAACCTACTATTTATGGAAAGCTTCCACTTATAGTAAGCTTCTAGTTTAAGAATGTTCGGGTTATAATCCTCAACAAAGACGTTGTACAATCTCGCCCAAACTTCGTTGCTAACATGCAAGTCACTCGAATGATCTATTGTTACCGAGCGGCCCAGGATCTCTTGACCAGAATCTAAGTCTTGACATTCGAGATCCACAAGCATCCCATAATGGTAACAAGGATCACCCTAGACCACAAGTAGAGGTGAGGTTTGTATAAAGTGCACGTTATCTTTTAATTATAACCTTCTTGTTATAGGTGTATACACACAACGAATTATTAATGTACTTAATAATTATATATGTGATAATATAACCTAAGTATTATTTAATATTTAGTTATTATACCTTAGTATGTTTTATATATATTAAATATAATTACCTTTAAATAAATACCTAAATTACTTCAAAAATAATAGTGTTTTATTAATCGAACATTATCTAAAAATGTCTAAATAATTAATTAAATATCTAAAAATTATATACATAATTTTTATAGTCTTAGTTAATCATATAGATTAGTAGAAAAATTTAAGAAAATGTTTTTATTATATTTTTGTATTTATTTTTGTTTTTACCCTTAATTTATTTACAAAACAAGTTTAATTCTACATAATTACTAAATAAACCCAAAAAATTATTTTTATAATTTTTATAAGTATCTATCAGTCTAATAACTTGTAGAAAAAATATTTAAAAAATATTTTTTTATTATTTTATATTTATTCTTAATTTACCTTTGAATTACATAATAATAGAGTTTAATTATATAATAATTACCAATTCTACCCAAGTGAAACAACCCAACCCGTATTAAAACCGGCCCATAAAAATTTTTCTTTTAATACACGTTAAATAATACTTTAGGTCCCATTACACAATTTTCATAACGTATTTTCATCAAAGTAAGTTCAACGAACTTAAAGACATACATTAATAGATTAAACTCGTTAATACAATGATACGTTAATTAAATCATAAACCGGTTATAATCATTATGACCCGACTAGTTACGTTTACACAAAACTGAGCATGGTGATTTGGGACTACGCTACCCAAATCCTAATCAAGTACAAAAGCAAGATCTTCTAAAGCAACCTAGCCAAGATCTCTAATCCCCAAGCTTACCCGAGCCGCCAAGCGTGCGAACCTATAAAAATATTAACAACGAGAGGGTAAGCTAATGCTTAGTGAATGTAAAGATACTACACACATACATATGCATAAAATGGCTACGCATCACCAAGCATCAAAATAACACATACCGTAACTGCATGGTAAGCAACTACAAAAGAGCACAATACACAAGTAGCTACACGCTACGTAACCGCCAAGCTAACATCACAAGATTAGCTACAACGCAACAATAGGTATATACGCGTATACAATAATTATAATCAACAACAGCAATAAGGTTAACCCCTTAACCCAAACCACATGAAGGTCGGCCAAACTACCCGAGCCTTAGTGAATTCGCACTACCCGAGATTCACTTTCTTCACCACTTCTACAACAAAGGTTGGCCGAACTACCCGAGCCTTAGTGAATTCGCACAACCCGAAATTCACCACCTCATCACCAATATGACCGAAACAACCCGAGTTATCATGAATCCGCACTAACCGAGATTCATTTCCTCAACAACAAATGCTAGCAATCCATCGCCAAAAGGGTTATCCAAAACGCTAGCCAATTCACAACACCAAGGGTAAAAACTGAAATGTCCCGTTCTTATTGATTAAAAACGTTCCATATTAATTGATTTCGTTGCGAGGTTTTGACCTCTATATGAGACATTTTTCAAAGACTGCATTCATTTTTAAAACAAACCATAACCTTTATTTCAAAAATAAAGGTTTAAAAAGCTTTACGTAGATTATCAAATAATGATAATCTAAAATATCCTGTTTACACACGACCATTACATAATGGTTTACAATACAAATATGTTACATCGAAATCAGTTTCTTGAATGCAGTTTTTACACAATATCATACAAACATGGACTCCAAATCTTGTCCTTATTTTAGTATGCAACAACGGAAGCTCTTAGTATTCACCTGAGAATAAACATGCTTTAAACGTCAACAAAAATGTTGGTGAGTTATAGGTTTAACCTATATATATCAAATCGTAACAATAGACCACAAGATTTCATATTTCAATACACATCCCATACATAGAGATAAAAATCATTCAAATGGTGAACACCTGGTAACCGACATTAACAAGATGCATATATAAGAATATCCCCATCATTCCGGGACACCCTTCGGATATGATATAAATTTCGAAGTACTAAAGCATCTGATACTTTGGATGGGGTTTGTTAGGCCCAATAGATCTATCTTTAGGATTCGCGTCAATTAGAGTGTCTGTTCCCTAATTCTTAGATTACCAGACTTAATAAAAAGGGGCATATTCGATTTCGATAATTCAACCATAGAATGTAGTTTCACGTACTTGTGTCTATTTTGTAAATCATTTATAAAACCTGCATGTATTCTCATCCCAAAAATATTAGATTTTAAAAGTGGGACTATAACTCACTTTCACAGATTTTTACTTTGTCGGGAAGTAAGACTTGGCCACTGGTTGATTCACGAACCTATAACAATATATACATATATATCAAAGTATGTTCAAAATATATTTACAACACTTTTAATATATTTTGATGTTTTAAGTTTATTAAGTCAGTTGTCCTTGTTAGTAACCTACAACTAGTTGTCCACAGTTAGATGTACAGAAATAAATCGATAAATATTATCTTGAATCAATTCACGACCCAGTGTATACGTATCTCAGTATTGATCACAACTCAAACTATATATTTTTTAGAATCAACCTCAACCCTGTATAGCTAACTCCAACATTCACATATAGAGTGTCTATGGTTGTTCCGAAATATATATAGATGTGTCGACATGATAGGTTGAAACATTGTATACGTGTCTATGGTATCTCAAGATTACATAATATACAATACAAGTTGATTAAGTTATGGTTGGAATAGATTTGTTACCAATTTTCACGTAGCTAAAATGAGAAAAATTATCCAATCTTGTTTTACCCATAACTTCTTCATTTTAAATCCGTTTTGAGTGAATCAAATTGCTATGGTTTCATATTGAACTCTATTTTATGAATCTAAATAGAAAAAGTATAGGTTTATAGTCGGAAAAATAAGTTACAAGTTGTTTTTGTAAAGGTAGTCATTTAAGTCGAAAGAACGACGTCTAGATGACCATTTTAGAAAACATACTTCCACTTTGAGTTTAACCATAATTTTTGGATATAGTTTCATGTTCATAATAAAAATCATTTTCCCAGAATAACAACTTTTAAATCAAAGTTTATCATAGTTTTTAATTAACTAACCCAAAACAGCCCGCGGTGTTACTACGACGGCGTAAATCCGGTTTTACGGTGTTTTTCGTGTTTCCAGGTTTTAAATCATTAAGTTAGCATATCATATAGATATAGAACATGTGTTTAGTTGATTTTAAAAGTCAAGTTAGAAGAATTAACTTTTATTTGCGAACAAGTTTAGAATTAACTAAACTATGTTCTAGTGATTACAAGTTTAAACCTTCGAATAAGATAGCTTTATATGTATGAATCGAATGATGTTATGAACATCATTACTATCTCAAGTTCCTTGGATAAACCTACTGGAAATGAGAAAAATAGATCTAGCTTCAAAGGATCCTTGGATGGCTTGATAGTTCTTGAAGCAGAATCATGACACGAACACAATTTCAAGTAAGATTTCCACTCGAAATAAGATTGTTATAGTTATAGAAATTGAATTAAAGTTTGAATATGATTATTACCTTGTATTAGAAAGATAACCTACTGTAAGTAACAAATGTTTCTTGATCTTGGATGATTACTTGGAATGAATTTAGAAAACTTGGAAGTAAACTTGCAATCTTGGAAGTATTCTTGATTTTATGAAACTAGAACTTTTGGAATTTATGAAGAACACTTAGAACTTGAAGATAGAACTTGAGAGAGATCAATTAGATGAAGAAAATTGAATAATTAAAGTGTTTTTAGGTGTTTTTGGTCGTTGGTGTATGGATTAGATATAAAGGATATGTAATTTTGTTTTCATGTAAATAAGTCATGAATGATTACTCATATTTTTGTAATTTTATGAGATATTTCATGCTAGTTGCCAAATGATGGTTCCCACATGTGTTAGGTGACTCACATGGGCTGCTAAGAGCTGATCATTGGAGTGTATATACCAATAGTACATACATCTAAAAGCTGTGTATTGTACGAGTACGAATACGGGTGCATACGAGTAGAATTGTTGATGAAACTGAACGAGGATGTAATTGTAAGCATTTTTGTTAAGTAGAAGTATTTTGATAAGTGTCTTGAAGTCTTTCAAAAGTGTATGAATACATATTAAAACACTACATGTATATACATTTTAACTGAGTCGTTAAGTCATCGTTAGTCGTTACATGTAAATGTTGTTTTGAAACCTTTAGGTTAACGATCTTGTTGAATGTTGTTAACCCATTGTTTATTATAACAAATGAGATGTTAAATTGTTATATTATCATGATATTATGATATATAATATATCTTAGTATGATATATATACAGTTAAATGTCGTTACAACGATAATCGTTACATATATGTCTCGTTTCGAAATCATTAAGTTAGTAGTCTTATTTTTACATATGTATTTCATTGTTAATACACTTAATAATATATTTAATTATAATTTAACATAATTAACCAAGTGTATCAATATCTTAATATGATTCATATGTACCTAGTAAGACGTTGTTATAACGATAATCGTTATATATATCGTTTTCGAGTTTCTTAAATTAATAGTCTCATTTTTATGTATATAACTCATTGTTAAAATACCTAATGAGATACATACTTATAATAAAATCATGTTAACTATATATATAACCATATATATGTCATCGTATAGTTTTTACAAGTTTTAACGTTCGTGAATCACCGGTCAACTTGGGTGGTCAATTGTCTATATGAAACCTATTTCAATTAATCAAGTCTTAACAAGTTTGATTGCTTAACATGTTGGAAACACTTAATCATGTAAATAACAATTTCATTTAATATATATATAAACATGGAAAAGTTCGGGTCACTACAGTACCTACCCGTTAAATAAATTTCGTCCCGAAATTTTAAGCAGTTGAAGGTGTTGACGTATCTTCTGGAAATAAATGCGGGTATTTCTTCTTCATCTGATCTTCACGCTCCCAGGTGAACTCGGGTCCTCTACGAGCATTCCATCAAACCTTAACAATCGGTATCTTGTTTTGTTTAAGTCTCTTAACCTCACGATCCATTATTTCGACGGGTTCTTCAATGAATTGAAGTTTTTCATTGATTTGGATTTCGTCCAACGGAATAGTGAGATCTTCTTTAGCAAAACATTTCTTTAAATTTGAGACGTGGAAAGTGTTATGTACAGCCGCGAGTTGTTGAGGTAGCTCCAGTTGGTAAGCTACTGGTCCGACACGATCTATAATCTTGAATGGTCCAATGTACCTTGGATTTAGTTTCCCCCGTTTACCAAATCGAACAACGCCTTTCCAAGGTGAAACCTTAAGCATGACCATTTCTCCAATTTCAAATTCTATATCTTTTCTTTTACTGTCCGCGTAGCTCTTTTGTCGACTCTGGACGGTTTTCAATCTTTGTTGAATTTGGATGATTTTCTCGGTAGTTTCTTGTATTATCTCCGGACCCGTAATCTGTCTATCCCCCACTTCACTCCAACAAATCGGAGACCTGCACTTTCTACCATAAAGTGCTTCAAACGGTGCCATCTCAATGCTTAAATGGTAGCTGTTGTTATAGGAAAATTCTGCTAACGGTAGATGTCGATCCCAACTGTTTCCGAAATCAATAACACAAGTTTGTAGCATGTCTTCAAGCGTTTGTATCGTCCTTTCACTCTGCCCATCAGTTTGTGGATGATAGGCAGTACTCATGTCTAGACGAGTTCCCAATGCTTGCTGTAATGTCTGCCAGAATCTTGAAATAAATCTGCCATCCCTATCAGAGGTAATAGAGATTGGTATTCCATGTCTGGAGATGACTTCCTTCAAATACAGTCGTGCTAACTTCTCCATCTTGTCATCTTCTCTTATTGGCAGGAAGTGTGCTGACTTGGTGAGACGATCAACTATTACCCAAATAGTATCATAACCACTTGCAGTCCTTGGCAATTTAGTAATGAAATCCATGGTAATGTTTTCCCATTTCCATTCCGGAATTTCAGGTTGTTGTAGTAGACCTGATGGTTTCTGATGTTCAGCTTTGACCTTAGAACACGTCAAACATTCTCCTACATATTTAGCAATATCGGCTTTCATACCTGGCCACCAAAAATATTTCTTAAGATCCTTGTACATCTTCCCCGTTCCAGGATGTATTGAGTATCTGATTTTATGAGCTTCTCTAAGTACCATTTCTCTCATATCTCCAAATTTTGGTACCCAAATTCTTTCAGCCCTATACCGGGTTCCGTCTTCCCGAATATTAAGATGCTTCTCCGATCCTTTGGGTATTTCATCCTTTAAATTTCCCTCTTTTAAAACTCCTTGTTGCGCCTGATGGTTAAAGCTAAGGGGTATAAAATACTATTAAATTTTAGCAGGAAATACTATTAAATACGATACAATTTTACACAAGATATTTATTTATTTATAGAATGGATATACTTAAACCTTGCTACAACACTTATAGGCAGTGTACCTAATCGTACAGTAGTGTAGTTTTTAGTAAGTCCGGTTCGTTCCACAGGGAAAATCTTTTAATCAAACCTTAACGCTATATTAGTTTAATTTATAAAAATACGAATATATATATAAGTAATATTATTATTTTAAAGGGGGTTTTTACCGTTTAATGACCGGTTTGTCGATTTTAAAACTTTAGTCGCAGTTAAAACAAAATGTAAAATATTAAATAAATAAAAGACTTAATTTAAAGCGTAAAGTAAATAACGATAATGAAATTGCGATAAATAAAAGTGCGATAAAATAAACTTGCGATAATTAAAAAGTACGATAATTAAAATTGCAATTAAATATAATAACAATAAATAAAAGTGCGATAATTAGAAGTGCAATTAAATATAAAATAAAGGAAATTAAATATGAAATAAAAGAATTATGCTTATTTAAACTTCCGTAATCATGATGTTTGACGTGTTGATTTTAGTTTTATGCCCATGGGTTAATTGTCCTTTATCCTGGATTATTTAATATGTCCGTCTGGTTTTTGTCCATAACAGTCCATCAGTCATAAATATAAAGTGCGAGTATCCTCGTCAAATTATCCTTATACCCGAAGTTAAATATTCCAACTAATTGGGGACTTAAACTGTAACAAGATTTTAATACTTTGTTTAATAATTACACCAGGATGTCTACTGAATGTAACCCAAGGTTTTAATACTTTGTTATCAATTATGCCAAGTGTCCTTGTACATAATTTCACCCCTGTTTTAATAATTCTAGTGGCTATTAATCCATTCCCGTGTCCGGTTAAATGAACGATTATTCGTACATATAAATACCCCGCCCATCGTGTCCGATCGAGTGTAAATGGTTATTTATAGGAACGCCCAATTGTAAATCTTTATATTAACATTAACAAACTATCATTTAGTTAAACAAATATAAAGCCCATTAATAGCCCATAGTCTAATTTCCACAAGTGTCGTTCTTTTGTCCAAACCCCAATTATGGTACAAAGCCCAATTACCCAATTTTAATAATTAGCCCAACATCATGATTACTTCGGATTAAATAAGCATAATAATAACTTAGCTACGAGACATTAAATTAAAAAGGTTGAACATAACTTACAATGATTAAAAATAGCGTAGCGTTACACGGACAGAATTTCGACTTACACCCTTACAACATTCGCTAACACACCCTTATTATTAGAAATTAAAATTAAAATTAATATATATATATATATATATATATATATATATATATATATATATATATATATATATATATATATATATATATATATTACGTATATATTGAGAGAGAGATTAAAGGATGGATAAATGGTGCACCAAAGCTCGATTTTTATAGGCCTGTGATCTGGAAAAGGGGCTCATGCGATCGCATGGATTTATGCCTTCCAGGCCATGCGATCGCATGGCCAGCTGGGGAGAGCCACTTTTGGTTGTTTTATTCTGCCGACGTTTATTTAAATATAATATAATATATATATTAATTTTAAGAATTAATTATATATTATATTATATTCATATGCATAGTTGACTTGTAATTTTTAGTCCGTTGCGTCGAGCATTGAGAGTTGACTCTGGTCCCTGTTTCGGATTTTCGAACGTCCTTGCGTACAATTTAATATCTTGTACTTTTCGTTTTGAATCTTGTACTCTTGTAATTTTGAGACGTTTCTTATCAATAATTGGAACCTCTTTGATTGTCTTTTGTACTTTTGAGCTTTTTGGTCGTTTGCGTCTTTAATTCGTCGAATCTGCCTTTTGTCTTCACCTTTTATTATTTAAACGAATATCACTTGTAAATAGGACAATTGCAACTAAAAGCTTGTCTTTCTTGAGGAATAATGCTATGAAATATATGTTCGTTTTTAGCATTATCAAATATTTCCACACTTGAGCGTTGCTTGTCCTCAAGCAATATAGTCTTGAAATACTAGAATCACTTCTTTATTCTTCACACTTTGTACATCAGTGATTTCTTTACGGCGGTATAAACAATGGTAGTAACGATGTGGTTTACAGTCCCACATGACTATAAAATTTAGATCCATTAACGAAATTGGATCTTTATGAAAACATTTGATCTTTTGAAAATTAAATCTAGTTTTTACCCTAGATAAGTTTTCCGGAATAACCCTTCACCGGTGTTTGCAAAATATTTTTATGGGCTTGGTGGGTTTCAGATTTGAAAATTTTAGCTCAAAACTTGTGGTTTTGTGTCACCCACTTGCTAACCTTGTATTAGGAAAGCAACACATCCAGTATACTTGCTCCGTATATTACCTTTCGGTAAACTACCGTCCGGTTATAAAGGAAAGCGTTGAACAAGCAACTGTTAAGGCAATGTCCCCTGACATGCTTTTGATTATGGTCTATAACGTGTCGGACGCAATTACTATCCTTTGTAGGAGCAATAGTAAAGCTCACCCTTATAATTTTTTGGTCTGGCACAAGGTCCTGTCTTCGACCATGCTATGCAACCACCGTTCTTACGGTTGACACCCAATTTGGTTCAGGTGACCTAATG
This sequence comes from Rutidosis leptorrhynchoides, assembly GCF_046630445.1. NCBI lineage: Eukaryota > Viridiplantae > Streptophyta > Magnoliopsida > Asterales > Asteraceae > Rutidosis > Rutidosis leptorrhynchoides. Next base: position 3,498,302 of record NC_092335.1, on the reverse strand, counting down.
AATTCCAGGTGAATTCCTAGGATTTTACGTTCAATGGTAATGAACGCATTGAAAATGGGTTTTCAGAAAATAAATCGGTTTATAATTTGATCAAAATATTTTCTCGTTCAAGCTCGAGTTTAGATATCATTGAATTCCATGAGTTTGTAATTCTCAATCTTTAAGGTCAATCTCTAGGATTGAGTAATATCAGTCTTAAAAGCTGATTTTTGATCTTTTAAGGAGATTATCCTTTCTGGGGATCTGATTTATTAGTCTTATCAAGCTAATTTGCACGGTGCCTCCCCATTGTACGAGATAAATCCTTCTCATGGTTAGGATAAATCTGATCACTTGGCGACCCTGTTTTATGCTGAGGTCCGTGGATTTCCTGCTGATTTTAGTGATGACTTTTCTAGGTTTTTCGTCAACCTACAGCTGGTCTGGATGACAACTTCATGACCTAAATCAAGAAGTGCGTTTCTTTTTCGAAAGACTTTACTTCCTTTAAATGATGGAATTGATTCATCGTGTAGATCCATCTCTTCTTTTCTTTCATCGGGTAAAACAGTTAATTATCGTCCAAAACAAAAGTATTTTCGATTATTTGTACAAAAATATGTGATATGTATTTTGAATAACTCGGTTAAAATTTCCCACACTTGGCTTTTATTTTCCTTTTTATTGTCCTCTATTCCATTTTAAATGAATTTTAACATTTTGGTTTGTTTCTCAATTTATGTCCTTTCCGAGGTAACAATAATTTCGGTGTTAACACCTAATTTTATCGTTCATAAATATGTATAAACATGATTTTGAGTTCATTTATTTGAAAATTTTGAAAAATTTTACTAGAATTGGGTAGTCAGTATATAAGACTAGGGCTGTTCTTTATTATCAGAGAGCACTAGATTCTAATACAACTACTACTTTACTAGTATTTCTAATGGTAACCAAGTGTATAAAGTAAAAATTTTAAAATCCGAAAGAATTTAACCTCTTCCCACACTTAAGATCTTGCAATGCCCTCATTTGCAAGAAATCAGTAACAATTTAAATTATTGAGGGTGATTAGCGTAGAAAAATGATTAAATTTTACCAAAGTTTCCAAACATATTGGCATTTGTTTTCTGAATGATAAATGGTGCATATCATTTGTTCATTCCGTCTGTTATTACATCACATTTATTTGTCATCTTGTCGTCAAAATTAGTAGCTTTTGCTGAACTTAATGTCAGTCTTTGAAAATGCGCTGTTTTACTCTGTTTTGTACAATTTACAATATACATACATACAAATATAAACATGCATGGCAATTTGAAATGGGACTTAATATCCCACTTTCAAATCCTAAATGTGAAATATTAGTACACAATAATAATAAAAATGATAAAGATTATATAAGTATATTCAATAACATAAGTTTAAACATGAATAAGTAAAAAGATAAAAACATAAAAATCATATAAATAACCAAATGGAACCAAATCAGTCTGGATATGGGTTCCAGTTCATCTCGTCAGGTGGGTTCCATTGTTGGTTATAGGTGTTCTGATAAGCTTGGTTATAGTCATACCGGTTAAAGGGTGGTCGGATATCGGGGCTGTGTGGCGAAAAATGAGCAGGTCGAGTAGGTACATAGTTATTTGGTACCTGATATGATAGCTGGCTCATGATTTGGTGCTGATGAACTAACCAGCTATCGTGTTGGCGTCGCCTATAATCCTCGTATACTCGTTCGGAGTTCCACTGCTCATACATACTATGTCTGGCCGCGTTCGTCATTGCTTCCTCATCTATACGAACGTGGACGTCAAGAATAGCATCTCGAAAGACATCCCTAATGTCTTCCGCCTCCTCCATTTCCTCGTCTGAGCCTCTCTCTACCTGAGGATGAGATCCCTCATAGGGTACTGCCTGGTTACGTCTACTTTTTAATACCTTAGCACCCACATAAAATTTCAATCCTAAGGGCTCAACCTGTTCTCTACAAAGCTGTAATGGACCCCCTTGGTTCCTATCAACACCTAAATACTCTCCAATGAGAGTAACAAAAATACCTCCTCCTATTATACTCCCGTCCTGCATTCCCTCTACCATTTTAGATAAATAAAAAGCAACACAGTAAGGGATATTGACAAAGCTTCTAGGATCCCGAATACACTTTAGGTAGAATAAATCATGTGAGGTAATTTTTTCTTTATTATGACCTCTCTGTGTAATCGAGTTAGCCAAAAATCTATGAATAATACGAAGCTCGGCTCTGTCAATATGTGTATAGGAGTGTCCTCCTGCTCGTGTAAAAACATCAAAATGTGACAACGCCTCCAAATGGCGTCAGCGTCAAAGTTACTATCTACCCTTTCACCATAATGAATCAAATTTGTACAATCGGGTAATAGCAACTCACCAGGAGTATATATCTGTAAGGCCCTGGCCATGTCCAGCATGGACATTCTGTACATCCTACCGCCAAGGATAAACCTAAGAAATCTTCTATCATCTATTCTAACTATATTTGTATCAAGTGATACAGTACTCATCAACTCAACACACCATTCCTTATATACAGGTCTACGAATGGTGAAAAGACGTTCCCAATCTGTAAAAGAAGAACTGCCATACCTTTGAACTAAAAGGTGTCTAACACGGTCAGCTAGATGGACCGTTTCCAAAGGGGCCCAATCGATTACCCTTGGCACCTCTACATTTTTTGTTACCAATTTGAATTTGTTCCTTTGATATGTCTCGTAATCTCTCCATCTCCTATCAAATCTTAGATTAGGATGCAGAGTGTGCTCAGGAATCGTTGGGAATTCTACTGGCGGCCTCATCGGGAATACTATGAATTCATTAACAAACTGTACCGGATCATAATAAGGTATGTGCTGATCAGGCTGTTGTTGTTGTTCCTGTTGTGGTTGTTGTTCGTGTTGCATTTCTGGTTCTGGTTCTGGTGCTGGTGCTGGTCGTCTAGATGATGATGCTCCTGAACCTCCAGTATCGGCTTTCTACAAAACACATTAAACACAAAATTTGTGCATCCAAATATGCATTAGTGTTAGCAAAATAACAACTTAAAACAATCACTATAACATGTTAAATCAAAATTAAACTTATACACATTTTCACAATTTTTCACAATTCTACACTTTTCAAATAAGCAAATATGAGAATGTATACAAAGTTCATAAGCTTTTAACTCAAATAACATGTCAAAATATTCATTACTAATAATTAAACAAGTCTCAAATGGCAAATATATCAAATTAATCAAGTTCATGAATTTTGGACTTAAAAAGTCCACTTTAATCTCCAAAAATCATGTTTAGGATCAATGTTTGGATCATTTAACTATCTAAACATGTTACACTACTCAATTTAGCAATAATTCATGACAAAAATTGGCCATAACCTGTTTATATCAAAAAGCCCCAAATTGCTCAAGAACACAAACCCTAGATTTCTAAAAATTTTGAAGTTTTTGGCTTCAAATCATGTTAAATAGCATCAATCTAGGTTATACATGCATAAAATACTAACAATTTAACACTAATTACACTAGAAATTAACAAAATTGCATTAGGTAAAAAATTGGTAATTATCACAAAAACTAGGAATTTATAGAGTTTAGGAGTGTAATTTTTACCATTTTGCTGAAGAATGAGAATCTAGACATGATTAGAGCAAGAAAAATGACGAATTACGGTGGAAAATTGCGAATTTTAGAGGTGATTTGGGAGTGTTTTCGTGTTTGTGTGTGTGTTTTTTGTGCAGAACAGCGAGCTGCTCTTTTTATCAAACTGGCCTGGAATCCAGCCTCATGAGATCGCATGAGGTTGAAGAGTAAACCCTATGCGATCGCATGGGGTTCCGGGTACAGTACTTTCAGTTTTTTTTTTTTTTTTTTTTTTATATAAAACCTTATTCTTAATAAAACACAAAATTAATAAAATTTTAAAAATTTGTTTCTTTTTAGGATGAGGGTGTTTCGGATCGATGTCTTAGTCTGTCCCTCGACAAAATTTTTAAAATTTGTCAAATCAAAGCGCGGTTTTAAAAGTAAAGATTTTTGGATTTTTTTAATGTTGTTGGCATACTTTAATTCAATAAGATTAAAAATAATGATAATAAAAGTTCTCGTCCCTCCCTCGGGTAAAGCAATTTCAGTTCAACGACCTAGTCTTCAACTCACGACGAATTTTAAAAATCATATTTTTAACTTAGCGAAATAAAGTAAATTTTTGTTTTTAAATTCACACAACTTAAATTTAAAATATGCATAAAATTAAAAATTCACATTTTTTAAAAATTAAAAATTCACACCAAACTTATATTATATTTTTGTTTTTATACATACAAACTTAAAATCAATTGTTCAAATATCTACAATTTTAAATATATTAATTTAAAAAGTTTACAATATTAATTTAAGATTTATATATTAATTTTAAAAACATGGTAAAAATAAAATTAAAAATCTTTTTGGTCTTTTATCCCACTTTAATCAATCAAATATTATCAAAAATATGTGCCCCTCTTTTCGGTAAAGTAATTTCGGTTCCATGACCTAATTTAACTCATGACGAATTTTTGAAATATTTTGGGTTGATTGATTAAAGATATTTATACCTTAAGAATAAACGTTAAATTTCGCAGTGATGTAATAAATTTTTGTATGATATCAATAATTTCGGTCGCCAAACCTAATTTTATTCAATACCAATTTAATACTTTATAGCGAACAAATTAGCGTTTATTATCAAAAGGTTAAAAATAAAAATAAAAAAATAAAAACTGTACAGACTTATCTGTGAGATAGTATTATTAGTTATATGATCTATCCCATTCATAAGATAGTCGGTTTAATTGGTTTTCCATAGCTACATAGACGTAACCTCGAGCATTCAGTGTTTTTTCTTCTAAACATATGAACGGTCCGTCTCTGCATAAAGTAACAAATTCGGTATTTGAATAGGTTTGATTATTTGAACATTTACCTTCATGTGACCATTTTCCGCATTTGTGACATCTTTCAAGGTGTCGTGCTCTTCTTTTGGCTGCGGATTTTGATTTTCCTTTACCAAATTGTAACTTATTATCTTCGCATCTGGATTCTTTTTTTACTCCGTCCAATCTTTCTCTGATTACTGATACTATTTCACTCGGAAGTGTGTCATTATTATGTTTAGTGATCAAAGCGTGTAGCATTAGACCATGGTTTAGTTCACAAGCAGTCTTCATTTCCTAAAAAAAATAAAAATTCAGAATGGGGGAAGAAGACTAGTTCTTTAGGGTCTACTAGGGAAAGACCATTCGGGTTCCATTTTCGAGAACTACACGAAAACAGACAATCTAACTCTAACAGAAATACATAAAATACTTAAAAGACTTGATTCTCCTCACACTTAGTTAGCTGTGGTATCGAAATTGTGATTAACTTCGTTGTCGACTTCCATCGGACTATCTATGTAATGTTTAACTCTGTGACCATTAACTTTAAATTCAATTCCATTTGAATTTATTAATTCTATCGTTCCGTAGGTGAAAACTCTTTTGACTATGAATGGTCCAGACCATCTTGATTTCAATTTTCCAGGAAATAGCTTGAATCGTAAATTGAAAAGAAGAACTCTGTCTCCTTCTTTAAATTCTTTTGAACTTCTGATTCTTTTATCATGCCATTTCTTCGTTCTTTCTTTATAGATTAACGAATTTTCGTATGCTTCATGTCTTAATTCTTCTAATTCATTTAGTTGACTTAATCGTAGACGTCCAGCTTCATGTAAATCAAGATTACATGTCTTCAAAGCCCAAAATGCTTTGTGTTCAATTTCTACTGGAAGATGACATGCTTTTCCGTAGACGAGTTTAAAAGGTGTGGTTCCAATTGGAGTTTTGTAGGCTGTTCTAAAAGCCCAGAGTGCATCCTCCAATTTAATGGACCATTCCTTCGGATTTGATCCTACGGTTTTCTCTAGAATACATTTTAAAGCTCGGTTGGTATTTCCAACTTGTCCACTTGTTTGTGGATGATAAGCAGTGGAGATTTTATGAGTTACTCCATATCTTTTGAGAACTTTCTCAAGTTGATTATTACAGAAATGAGTACCCCGATCACTTATTAAAGCTTTCGGTGTTCCAAACCTTGCAAAAAGACATTTTAAAAAGTTGACTACAACTCGTGCATCGTTAGTTGGAAGAGCTTGCGCTTCCGCCCATTTAGATACATAATCAATGGGTACGAGAATATAGAGATTATTATGAGATTTTGGAAATGGACCCATAAAGTCAATACCCCAAATGTCAAATACTTCACATACTTGGATGACATTTTGTGGCATTTCATCACGTTGACTTATTTTTCCGGCCCTTTGACAAGCATCACAGGATTTGCAAAGAATGTGTGCGTCTTTGTAAATTGTAGGCCAATAGAATCCAGCATCATAAACTTTTCTTGCTGTTAGTTGAGGCCCATAGTGCCCTCCTGTTGGTCCTGTGTGAAAATGGTTTAAAATTTTACTAGCTTCATCTCCGAATACACATCGGCGTATTATTCCATCTGGACAATTTTTAAACAGATGTGGATCTTCCCAGAAATAGTGTTTTATATCACTGAAGAATTTCTTTCGTTTTTGGTACGATAATCTTTTTTCAAGGAATCCACATACTAAGTAGTTTGCATAGTCTGCAAACCATGGTATTTCATTATAATCTATCTTCAATAGATATTCATCAGGAAAGTTGTCTTGTATGGCCGATTCATTTAGAACTTCTAATTCAGGATTTTCAAGACGAGAAAGATGATCAGCGGCGAGATTTTCTGCTCCTCTTTTATCTCGGATTTCAATATCGAATTCTTGTCAGAGTAAGATCCAACGGATTAATCTTGGTTTGGCATCTTGTTTCGAAAATAAGTATCTAAGAGCAGAATGGTCGGTATAGACCACCGTTTTTGCTAGAACGAGATATGAACGAAATTTGTCAAAAGCAAAGACAATAGCAAGGAGTTCTTTTTCAGTAGTTGTATAATTTTTTTGTGCTCCTTGTAACGTCTTACTAGCATAATATATAGGTTGAAATCGTTTTTCAATCATTTGTCCTAAAACGGCTCCCATCGCAAAATCACTTGCATCGCACATTAGTTCAAACGGTAGATTCCAATTTGGTGTTATCATGATCGGCGCATTAGTGAGTTTCTCTTTAAGAATATTAAAAGATTTGATACATTCATCTGAAAAGATGAATGGAGCATCCTTTTCTAGGAGTTTATTCATAGGAGTGGCAATTTTAGAAAAATCTTTTATGAAACGTCGGTAAAAACCGGCATGCCCTAGAAAACTCCTAACTCCTCTAACATTGGTGGGATGTGGAAGTTTAGCAATTACATCTACTTTAGCTCTATCCACTTCAATTCCTTCTTTTGAAATTTTATGTCCAAGAACGATGCCTTCTTTAACCATGAAATGGCATTTCTCCCAATTAAGAACTAGATTTGATTGTTCGCATCTAATAAGCATTCGTTCCAGATTAACTAGACATGATTCAAATGTATCACCGAAGACTGAAAAGTCATCCATGAAAACTTTCATGCATTCTTCTATCATGTCGTGAAAAATCGCCATCATGCACCTTTGAAAGGTTGCAGGGGCGTTGCAAAGTCCAAATGGCATGCGTTTGTAAGCAAAAGTACCATAAGGGCACGTGAATGTGGTTTTCTCTTGATCTTCGGGTGCTATTGGAATTTGAAAGTATCCTGAAAATCCATCAAGAAAACAATAATAACTATTTCCAGCTAATCTTTCCAACATTTGATCAATGGAAGGTAAGGGAAAGTGATCTTTTCTGGTGGCGTCATTTAATTTTCTATAATCAATACATACACGCCATCCTGTTACAGTCCTTGTAGGAATAAGCTCATTTTTTTCATTTGTAATGACAGTCATGCCACCCTTCTTAGGCACGCATTGAACTGGGCTTACCCATGGACTATCAGATATTGGATAAATTAAACCTGCATCTAGCAGTTTAATAATTTCTTTTTTAACTACATCTTGCATATTTTAGTCTTCATTGGCGTTGCACATACGTTTTATGACCTTCTTCCATAAGGATTTTATGTGTGCAATACGAAGGACTTATTCCTTTAATATCATGAATCTTCCATGCAATGGCTGGTTTATGAGCTTTCAACACAGAAATGAGTTGTGATTTCTCATTTTCAGTAAGAGAAGACGATATTATTACAGGTAATTCAGATTCACCATGTAAATAAGCGTATTCCAAATGGTTTGGAAGTGGCTTTAACTCTAATTTCGGAGGTTCTTCTATCGATGATTTATATAGATATCTGTCTTCTTCTTTTAGCATTTGAATTTTTTCTGTTGTTGGTTCATATCCATTAGCTATAAGTGTAGCTAACATTTCAGCTTCATCAATTTGTTCAGTTCCTTCTCCTAAAGAACATTCTCCTGTTCCTTGTAATTCTGGAAATTCTTCTAACAATTCTGCATGTGAATCTATAGTTTGAATATAATAACATGTATCATCTGCAGATTGCGGTTGTTGCATTGCTCTATCAACTGAAAAGGTAACACTCTCGTCCTCTATACTTAGGGTCAATTTCTTACCAAACACGTATATCATTGCTTTAGCCGTGTTTAAGAATGGTCTTCCTAATATGAGAGGAACTTGAGAATCTTCTTCCATGTCCAGAACAACAAAATCTACTGGAAATACTAAAGTACCAACTTTAACTAGCATGTTCTCCATTATCCCTCTAGGATATTTTATTGATCGATCGGCTAGTTGTATGCTTATTCTTGTTGGTTTCAATTCTCCAAGGTCTAGTTTAGTGTATAGTGAAAACGGCATTAAATTTATACTAGCACCTAAGTCTGCCAATGCTTCTATTGAACTAAGACTACCCAGAAAACATGGAATTGTGAAACTTCCTGGATCAGATAGTTTTTCTGGTATCTTATTCAACAGCACTGCTGAACAATTAGCATTCATAGTAACAGCCGAGAGTTCTTCCATTTTCTTTCTATTCGAGATTAGATCTTTCAGAAATTTAGCATATCTAGGCATTCCTGAAATCACATCAATGAAAGGAAGATTTACATTTATCTGTTTAAACATATCCAAGAATTTGGATTGCTCGGCTTCAAGTTTCTCTTTTTTCATTTTACTTGGGTAAGGAAGTGGTGGTTGGTATGGTTTAACATAAGGTTTATCCTTAGCTATGTTATCTTCATTAACCTTTTCAACTACCGGTTCTTTTTCCTTATCTTGTTCAGGTTGTGGTTCTTGTGGAGTAGGAATAGCTTCATCAGAAGTTACAGGTATTTCAGGTGGTTTAAGTGTTGTACCACTTCTTGTGGTAATGGCTTTAGCTGTTTCATTCCGGGGGTTAGCATTTGTATCACTAGGTAGACTTCTCGGTTTTCTTTCACCTATTAACCTTGCTAGGTTACTTACTTCTTGTTCCAAATTTTGAATAGAAGCTTGTTGATTTCTAAATGCTTGAGCATTTTGTTCATTAGTTTGTTTCTGAGATGTGAAAAACTGCGTTTGAGTTTCAACTAGCTTCGTCATCATATCTTCTAAATTCGGCTTTTTATCATCGGTTTGTGGTGGTTTGTTTTGAAAATTAGGTCTTTGCTGGTTGTAAGTATTATTGGATACTTGTTGGTTGCTAGGACCTTGTTGGTTGTTGTATGGAATATTTCGGTTATAATTCTGATTTTGATTGTAAATCGGTCTTGGCGGTTGATAATTATTCTGATAATTATTTCCAGACCGTTGGTTTATGTATGAAATATTCTCTCTTTGTTCCATTGTTAATTCAATACTAAGACAATCTTTTGTCAAATGTGGTCCTCCACACTGCTCACAACTAATTCGTATTGAGTGGATATCTTTAGTCATCTTTTTCATTCGTCTCTCGACAGCATCTATCTTTGCAGAAATGGAATCTAAGTCATGGCTAGAATCGGCTCTAGCTGCTTTAGATGATCTAACGATATCTTTTTCTTGGTGCCACTCATGTGAGTGGGAAACAGTGTTATCAATAATTTTGTAAGCATCAGTTTCGGTTTTCTTCATAATGGAACCACCAGCTGCAATATCTATGTCTTTCCTTGTAGTGATGTCGCATCCTTGGTAGAATATTTGTACTATTTGACAGGTATCTAAACCATGTTGCGGACATCCTCTTAATAACTTTCCAAATCTTATCCACGCCTCATATAGAGTTTCATTTGGCTTCTGTGTGAACGTAACAATTTCTCCTTGAAGTCTTACGGCTTTAGATGCCGGAAAGAATTGTTTAAGAAATTTTTCAACTAAAACGTCCCATGTATCGATCGCCCCTTCAGGTAATGATTCCAACCAATCTTTGGCTTCTCCCTTTAAAGTCCAGGGAAATAACATGAGATATATCTGTTCATCCTCAACTTCTCTTATTTTAAATAGTGTGCAGATCCTATTAAAGGTACGAAGATGTTCATTTGGATCTTCCTTCGGCGCACCACTAAATTGGCATTGATTAGTCACCATATGTAGAATTTGTCCTTTGATTTCATAATCTGGCGCATTAATGTCTGGATGAGTAATTGCGTGACCTTGGCCAGTACGTTTAGCTCTCATTCGGTCTTCCATACTTAAAGGTTCCAGATTTTCCATGATTGAATTTGTTGAATCCGAATCACTAGAGGATTCTGATTTAATGGTTCGTTCCTCAACAATATTTGTTTGAATGATTGGTGGTTCCGGAGGAAAATTTAATGGTTCAGGATCTATGAATCGTCCCTGAATATTCTCCGGATTCTCAATTGTGAGGTCGGATTCAAAAAAAGGATTATCAGAAATTTGAATTGGAGTACTTGGTCGACTGGATGACGATTCTAAAGAAAAATCAACGGCGGTAATATTTGCTAGATATCTTGATCTGGTTACAGGTGGTGAACGTACAAAAGGTGGTGAACGTCTTGCTCGGTGCATTCACTGAATATCCTATTAGTTTTTAAAAAGGAAAGAAAAATTATATAAGTTATCCAATTAATAGACTTTTCTGATTTTGCCCACGTTTCGAATAGCCAAAAGATGCAGCAGAGGGGCAGGATTCGTTTGGTCTCAATATAATTGAGTACTGTTTGGCTCCAATAACCCGGTCCACGTACAAATCCAACTATTACTACGAACCAGAAAATTTTGATGTCTATCAATTTAACCACTTAAAATAAATTTTCGTAATTTTAAGAAGTATAGATAAGAAGTAGAAAAAATTCTAAGTCCTAAAAACTAGAATGACGAGAAATAAGAAAGAAAAAGAGCGCATCGAAAAAGGTCGAAAAAGAAAAGATCGAAAATAAAAGGCGTCGAAAAATAAGAAAGAAGAAAAAAAACTCGACTATAACACTTAAAAAAAAAACTCGACTAACCCAACCTTATTACTATCACTAACTTAAAATTATAATCGCAAATTGAGATTACTAATTGGAATGATAATTGATACATAGGTAAAAGGTGTCTAAAAATATTAAAGCTTACAGGAAAAACTATATCCCAAATGGCAATATCTCAAAAAGGTACTAAAACTTAAAAAGGCGTCGCAGAATTCTAAAGCACTTAAATCTTAGTCTAAAGAAAAAGCACTTAAGGGATTTTACGGCAAAGCCTAAAAATCTAGAAATAAAAATAACTATGGCAAAAACTATGAATTAAAAATAAATACGAGCAAAAATTACAAAAGTTACGCTAAAACAATTAAAAAGGGATAAAATATAAAAATATACTAAAAGTTGTAAAAAGTACAATTTTTATAAAAATATTATTTTTATATTATTTATTTTATAAAACTATTAATTTTATAAATTAATTAAACTAATTAAACTTAAATAATACAAAATAGTAAAATTAAAACTTAAATATTATAATAATACAACCCTAATTAGGGTTTGTTTAATAATAATAATAATAATAACCCGTAATAAATGCTGACTGCAACCAACTGTGGCGTGTCAGACGGGCTCATACGATCGCATGAGTCCTAAGCTATCCATCCATGCGATCGCATGAGCTAGAGTTTCGGGCCACAGAGTGGGCTGCTACAGTACCGGACTCGAGTGTTTTTATTTATTTTTTTTTTATTTTGCTGTGTTGAATTTTCTGTTTTATATATTTATGTAATATATTTATATAAATTAAATAAAACTTATATTTTTATAAAATAAAGATAAATAAACTTTTATAGAACTTAAATATTTAACAAACTCTTAAAAATATTTATATTTTTGTTTTCTTTTTATATTTTCGAATATATTAAAACGTATTTTTTTACAAAAGCGTATTTTAATAAAAGTAAACTAAAAATAAAAATCTTTTTGTTTTTTATATATATTAGCGTTGCGCTTCCGGCTTTTAAGCAAGAAAGTTCCCCGGCAGCGGCGCTAAAAATACTAGATGGTTAAAGCTAAGGGGTATAAAATACTATTAAATTTTAGCAGGAAATACTATTAAATACGATACAATTTTACACAAGATATTTATTTATTTATAGAATGGATATACTTAAACCTTGCTACAACACTTATATGCAGTGTACCTAATCGTACAGTAGTGTAGTTTTTAGTAAGTCCGGTTCGTTCCACAGGGAAAATATTTTAATCAAAGCTTAACGCTATATTAGTTTAATTTATAAAAATACGAATATATATAAGTAATATTATTATTTTAAAGGGGGTTTTTACCGTTTAATGATCGGTTTGTCGATTTTAAAACTTTAGTCGTAGTTAAAACAAAATGTAAAATATTAAATAAATAAAAGACTTAATTTAAAGCGTAAAGTAAATAACGATAATGAAATTGCGATAAATAAAAGTGCGATAAAATAAACTTGCGATAATTAAAAAGTACGATAATTAAAATTGCAATTAAATATAATAACAATAAATAAAAGTGCGATAATTAGAAGTGCAATTAAATATAAAATAAAGGAAATTAAATATGAAATAAAAGAATTATGCTTATTTAAACTTCCGTAATCATGATGTTTGACGTGTTGATTTTAGTTTTATGCCCATGGGTTAATTGTCCTTTGTCCTGGATTATTTAATATGTCCGTCTGGTTTTTGTCCATAACAGTCCGTCAGTCATAAATATAAAGTGCGAGTATCCTCGTCAAATTATCCTTATACCCGAAGTTAAATATTCCAACTAATTGGGGACTTAAACTGTAACAAGATTTTAATACTTTGTTTAATAATTACACCAGAATGTCTACTGAATGTAACCCAAGGTTTTAATACTTTGTTATCAATTATGCCAAGTGTCCTTGTACATAATTTCACCCCTGTTTTAATAATTCTAGTGGCTATTAATCCATTCCCGTGTCCGGTTAAATGAACGATTATTCGTACATATAAATACCCCGCCCATCGTGTCCGATCGAGTGTAAATGGTTATTTATAGGGACGCCCAATTGTAAATCTTTATATTAACATTAACAAACTATCATTTAGTTAAACAAATATAAAGCCCATTAATAGCCCATAGTCTAATTTCCACAAGTGTCGTTCTTTTGTCCAAACCCCAATTATGGTACAAAGCCCAATTACCCAATTTTAATAATTAGCCCAACGTCATGATTACTTCGGATTAAATAAGCATAATAATAACTTAGCTACGAGACATTAAATTAAAAAGGTTGAACATAACTTACAATGATTAAAAATAGCGTAGCGTTACACGGACAGAATTTCGACTTACACCCTTACAACATTCGCTAACACACCCTTATTATTAGAAATTGAAATTAAAATTAAAATTAAAATTAAAATTAAAATATAAATATATATATATTACGTATATATTGAGAGAGAGATTAAAGGATGGATAAATGGTTCACCAAAGCTCGATTTTTATAGGCATGTGATCTGGAAAAGGGGCTCATGCGATCGCATGGATTTATGCCTTCCAGGCCATGCGATCGCATGGCCAGCTGGGGAGAGCCACTTTTGGTTGTTTTCTTCTGCCGACGTTTATTTAAATATAATATAATATATATATTAATTTTAAGAATTAATTATATATTATATTATATTCATATGCATAGTTGACTTGTAATTTTTAGTCCGTTGCGTCGAGCGTTGAGAGTTGACTCTGGTCCCGGTTCCGGATTTTCGAACGTCCTTGCGTACAATTTAATATCTTGTACTTTTCGTTTTGAATCTTGTACTCTTGTAATTTTGAGACGTTTCTTATCAATAATTGGAACCTCTTTGATTGTCTTTTGTACTTTTGAGCTTTTTGGTCGTTTGCGTCTTCAATTCGTCGAATCTGCCTTTTGTGTTCACCTTTTATTATTTAAACGAATATCACTTGTAAATAGGACAATTGCAACTAAAAGCTTGTCTTTCTTGAGAAATAATGCTATGAAATATATGTTCGTTTATAGCATTATCAGCGTGTGACGATCGCTCCAAATCCATATGGACGAACACGTCATTCATCGATTTCATTGCGAGGTATTTGACCTCTATATGATACGTTTTGTAAACATTGCATTCTTTTGAAAAGGCACACCATAAATGAATATTTAAATCAAAGGTTTTCGACATCTGATGATTTCTACATATAGACAATCACTGTAAATAATAGTTTACAATAGTACTTCCGTCGACAATGCAGTCAAAATAATATACATGGTGATGATTCGGTGAATGCAACGTTTCCTTGAAAAATATGCCATGTAAGACTCCATGCACATAGCTTGTCTAACATATAAGCAAACAGCGGAAGACTTCTAGGGAACCTGAGAATAAACATGCTAACAAGTGTCAACACAAAGATTGGTGAGTTCATAGTTTCAATGTTTTGCATAATCTGTACATAAAGGTGGATCACAAGATTTCAGTTGTTCAATCCAGAAACGTTTATCAAAATATTCTACAAGATTGAGCACCCTGGTAACTAAACTTAAAGTATATATAATTTGTACCCTTTGTATAATCATCTTAATAATACACGCAAACCAACGTGTACGCTTCTCAAATAGCATACGTCCATTAAAAGGCTAGCGCTCTAGCTCGGACGGGGATATCAAGCCCTATGGATCCATATACTACTACTCGTGCCCACCAGTTCTTATAACTGGCAGTTACTAGTTACCAAAGCTAAGGGATTTTCGGTTCAAACTCAGTGTAGAATTTAGTATGTACTTGTATCCATTGTGTTTAATATAAAGTGCATGTATTCTCAGCCAAAAAATATATATTGCAAAAGTAATTAAAAAGGGAGCAAATGAAACTCACCTTAGCAGCATATAAAGTCGTTCACCAAAATGTGACCGAAACTCGGATTACCAAATAACCGTAGATCTCAACCTAGAGAACATATGTTGGTCAATAAATGTCTATCAAGCTAGGTCAGGTCATAGTGTATCACAATCCTAATGCTCGAGATCGACATACAAAAGTTATCCAAAGTCGTTTGAAAAGGTCAATTTTGACAATAGTTCAACAAAACGAGACGTACCTTATATAAGGATTCATTTACTCGGTTGGTAATATTCAAAAATCTAATTTATCAATCTTACAAACAAGTTGTTTAAATATTAATTGCAGATTCAAAAGCAATTCCAATTAACGTCAATCATAATTCAGTTGACCATATCTTTTGATTCGTTCATCGAAATTACGCGATTTCTAAATGAAAAGTTATTGATTTTTCGCCAGCTTTCTAAAAACATGCATATCATATACCTTTTATCAGTAATATATGTATTTAATTCGTGATTCATCATAAACTGTTTAACGACGAAATTTAGCATACAAGCATGCATAAATATATATACTCGAGCACTAGACATGTATACACTATTAATATATAAAAGATAAGATATGAATGCTCACGTATCAATATTGTAATTCAATATTGCAGGAAAGTACGTAGACGCAACAGAGATGATAAACACTAGGTTTGACTTGCAAACAATACCTACGAATATTACCCATAACCTCCATAGCTATAACCCATAATTTCCTTAGCTCTATCCCGTTCGAAAAGCTTGTTTTGAAGTGACACACTCATGACCTCGTCGTAGTATTTTATGTATAATAATAATAATAATAATAATAATAATAATAATAATAATAATAATAATAATAATAATATATAAAGAGAGCTGAGGATATATGTGTGTGTAATCGAGCAAAAACGAATTCAATTTATAGACTTTTCCTGAAATCTGACACCATGCGATCGCATGGGTTTTATGCCTATTTTCCATGCGATCGCATGGCCCCAAAATCCAGCTCACAATTTTTTGTTGTTTTGTTTGTCGACATATTTAAATATAATATATATAATATATTTAATTTAAATAATTAATTATATATTATATTAAATTCATGTGCATAGTTGACTTGTAATTTTCGTTCCGATGACTCGTACGTTGTCACTCGACTTATGTCCCAGTTTCGGTTTCTCGAACGCATTTTCGTACGCTTAGAAAACTCGCAATTTACGTTTTGTGACTCGTACCTTTGTCAAAATATAGTCTTAAATTATCAATAAACTATATCATTCAAAGTGTATCTTAAACTTTCGAGTGTTTTGGTCATTTACTTTTATAAATCATTGTCTCGCTATTTGTTAATATATATATATATATATATATATATATATATATATATATATATATATATATATATATATATATATATATATATATAATAACAAATCGTTTTATGACCAAGTTAATATATATTTTCAACATTCATAAAAACGTTTTAAATATATGTCGCAAATTATTCATACAATTAATATTCCAACTTATCATATATATTCAAATAAATATTTAAACCAATAAGTTTATTGTACAGTATCAAACAATTAATACGTTGTTACATTTTCAAGTTATAGTATATATATATATATATATATATATATATATATATATATATATATATATATATATATATATATATGTATCTATATACATATAATTGTTCGCGAATTGTCAAGAACAACCGAAAGGTATTTGAATATATGAAAGTAGTTCAAAAATTTTGAGATTCAGTTTTATAGACTTTGCTTATCGTGTCGGAAATGTTAATCATACAAAGATTAAGTTTAAATTTGGTCAGAAATTTCCGGGTCATCACACAGCGCCTCCTTTATTTGAGTAGTAAGGTTAGTGTGAATCATTATATTCATAGATTTTACTCGAATGGGTTCTCTGTCCTTTCTGCTCAAGGCGTCGGCTACCACATTTGCCTTCCCCGGGTGGTAACGAATCTCAAAGTCATAATCATTCGACAATTCAATCCACCTACGCTGCATCATATATTCAGTTGTTTCTGATTAAATATGTGTTGAAGACTTTTGTGGTCGGTATATATAATACTTTTGACCCCATATAAGTAGTGCCTCCAAGTCTTTAATGCAAAAACAACCGCGCCTAATTCCAAATCATGCGTCGTATAATTTTGCTCGTGAATCTTCAATTGTCTAGACGCATAAGCAATCACCTTCGTCCGTTGCATTAATACACAACCGAGACCTTGCTTTGATGCGTCACAATAAATCACAAAATCATCATTCCCTTCAGGCAATGACAATATAGGTGCCGTAGTTAGCTTTTTCTTCAATAATTGAAACGTCTTCTCTTGTTCATCCTTCCATTCAAATTTCTTCCCTTTATGCGTTAATGCAGTCAAGGGTTTTGCTATTTTGGAGAAATCTTGGATGAATCTTCTGTAGTAACCAGCCAATCCTAAAAATTGACGTATATGCTTCGGAGTTTTTGGAGTTTCCCACTTTTAAACGGTTTCGATCTTTGCCGGGTCCACCAGGATACCTTCTTTGTTCACTATGTGACCGAGAAATTGAACTTCTTCCAACCAAAATGCACACTTTGAAAACTTAGCGTACAGTTTTTCTTTCCTCAATACTTCTAGCACTTTTCTCAAATGTTCTTCGTGCTCTTGATCATTCTTTGAGTAAATAAGTATGTCATCGATGAAAACAATGACAAACTTTTCAAGATATGGCCCACACACTCGGTTCATAAGGTCCATGAACACAGCTGGTGCGTTAGTCAATCCAAACGGCATAACCATAAACTCGTAATGACCATAACGCGTCCTAAAAGCAGTTTTTGGAATATCATCCTCCTTTACTCGCATTTGATGATATCCAGAACGTAAATCGATCTTCAAATAAACCGACGAGCCTTGTAGTTGATCAAATAAGTCATCAATTCTAGGCAGTGGATAACGGTTTTTGATGGTAAGTTTGTTCAACTCTCTGTAGTCAATACACAACCTAAATGTACCATCCTTCTTCTTGACAAACAAAACAGGAGCTCCCCATGGTGATGTGCTTGGTCGAATGAAACCACGTTCTAATAGTTCTTTCAGTTGGCTTTGCAGTTCTTTCATCTCGCTGGGTGCGAGTCTATAAGGAGCACGAGCTATTGGTGCAGCTCCTGGTACAAGATCTATTTGAAATTCAACAGATCGATGTGGAGGTAGTCCCGGTAATTCTTTCGGAAATACATCGGGAAATTCTTTTGCGACGGGAACATCATTGATGCTCTTTTCTTCGGTTTGTACTTTCTCGACGTGTGCTAGAACAGCATAGCAACCTTTTCTTATTAGTTTTTGTGCCTTCAAATTACTAATAAGATGTAGCTTCATGTTGCCCTTTTCTCCTTACACCATTAAGGGTTCTCCTTCTTCTCGTACAATGTGAATTGCATTTTTATAACATACGATCTCTGCTTTCACCTTCTTCAGCCAGTCCATGCCAACTATTACATCAAAACTCCCTAACTCTACTGGTATCAAATCAATCTTAAATATTTCGCTACCCAGTTTAATTTCTCGATTCCGGCATATATTATCTGCTGAAATTAATTTACCGTTTGCTAATTCGAGTAAAAATTTACTATCCAACGGCGTCAATGGACAACTTAATTTAGCACAAAAATCTCTACTCATATAGCTTCTATCCGCACCCAAATCAAATAAAACGTAAGCAGATTTATTGTCAATAAGAAACGTACCCGTAACAAGCTCCGGGTCTTCCTGTACCTCTGCCGCATTAATATTGAAAACTCTTCCGCGGCCTTGTCCATTCGTGTTCTCCTGGTTCGGGCAATTTCTAATAATGTGGCCCGGTTTTCCACATTTATAACAAACTACATTGGCATAACTTGCTCCGACACTACTTGGTCCGCCATTACTCGTTCCGACACCATTTATTCCTTTTGTTCTGTTAACCCCTGGTCCGTAGACCTCACACTTCGCCGCGCTATGACCATTTCTTTTACACTTGTTGCAAAATTTGGTGCAGAACCTCGAGTGATACTTTTCACACCTTTGGCATAGCTGCTTCTGATTGTTGTTGTTGCGGTTGTTATTGTTGTTGGGATGATTGTTGTAGTTGCTGTTGTTGTTGTTGTTGTTGTTGTTGTTGTTGTTGTTGTTGTTATTGTTGTTGGGCCGTTTATTGTAGTTGCGATTGATGTTGCGATTGTTGGGATAATTGATGCGATTATTATTGTAATTGCCGTTGTTGTTGTATTGGTGATTCTTATCACCGTTTTCCTCCCACTTTCTTTTGACTTGCTTCACATTACCCTCTTCAGCCGTCTTTTCTTTAATTCTTTCCTCAATCTGGTTCACTAGTTTGTGAGCCATTCTACATGCCTGTTGTATGGAGGCGGGCTCATGTGAACTTATATCTTCTTGGATTCTTTCCGGTAATCCTTTCACAAACTCGTCGATCTTCTCTTCCTCATCTTCGAACGCTCCCGGACACAATAGGCACAATTCTGTGAATCGTCTTTCGTACGTGGTAATATCAAATCCTTGGGTTCGTAACCCTCTAAGTTCTGTCTTGAGCTTATTGACCTCGGTTCTGGGACGGTACTTCTCGTTCATCAAGTGCTTAAATGCTGACCACGGTAGTGCGTACGCATCATCTTGTCCCACTTGCTCTAGATAGGTATTCCACCATGTTAACGCAGAACCTGTGAAGGTATGCGTAGTGTACTTCACTTTGTCCTCTTCAGTACACTTACTTATGGCAAACACCGATTCGACCTTCTCGGTCCACCGTTTCAATCCGATCGGTCCTTCGGTTCCATCAAATTCCAAAGGTTTGCAGGCAGTGAATTCTTTATAGGTGCATCCTACACGATTTCCTGTACTGCTAGATCCAAGGTTATTGTTGGTATGTAGCGCAGCCTGTACTGCGGCTATGTTTGAAGCTAGAAAAGTACGGAATTCCTCTTCATTCATATTCACGGTGTGTCGAGTAGTCGGTGCCATTTCCTTCAAAATAGCCAAATGGAACAAGTTAATCATACAGAATATTAAGAGTAGTTAATAGTATTTCGTAGCATAATATGAACTCATTTATAAAAGCTTTTTCTTCATATTAGCGTTTTATAAGTTTAAATTCGGGTAGTACCTACCCGTTAAGTTCATA
Organism: Rutidosis leptorrhynchoides; assembly: GCF_046630445.1. NCBI lineage: Eukaryota > Viridiplantae > Streptophyta > Magnoliopsida > Asterales > Asteraceae > Rutidosis > Rutidosis leptorrhynchoides. The sequence continues at coordinate 3,477,821 of NC_092335.1, read as the reverse complement.
CTTAGTAGCTAATATACAATTCAACTACTACAATTCTATATGAAAAACTGATTATAATAATATTTCGCGTTCAAACTTTTATACAATATTTTACAAACTTACAGTACTGCTTATTTTACATAAAGCATGAAATATAGCACACAATAACTTTGATACAAGATAGTTGTGAAGATAATTCTAGCTAGTACACAAGTCATTCAGCAAAGGCAATAAAGACACGTAATTCATACGTCCAGAAACAAGTCATGCATTCTGGTTTTACTAGGACTACTTCCCATCCTTGGTCTTGTGGAACATAACCGTTATGGCCGTTGATAAGACAGCGTGTTGTAACGTCGTCAAAGGGACGAGGGTTACGTAATGACCAACAGTCTCGTAATAACCTAAAAACCTCATTTCTTACCCTAATTACCGACTCCGTCACTTGTGGGAACGTTTTGTTTAATAGTTGTAGCCCGATGTTCTTTTTCTCACTTTGGTGAGAAGCGAACATTACTAACCCGTAAGCATAGCATGCTTCTTTATGTTGCATGTTAGCCGCTTTTTCTAAATCATGAAGTCCTATATTCGGATACATTGAGTCAAAATAATTTCTTAACCCGTTGCGTAAAATAGCATTTGGGTTCCCCGCAATATATGCGTCAAAGTAAACACATCGTAACTTATGGGTTTCCCAATGTGATATCCCCCATCTTTCAAACGAAAGTCTCTTATAAACCAAGACATTCTTGGAACGTTCTTCGAATGTCTTACAAACTGATTTCGCCGTAAATAGTTGTGCCGAAGAATTCTGACCGACTCTAGACAAGATTTCATCAATCATGTCTCCGGGTAGGTCTCTTAAAATATTGGGTTGTCTATCCATTTTATGTTTTTATACTGTAAAATAGACAAGAGTTAGATTCATAAAAAAAATACTTATTAATACAAGCAATTTTTACATATATCATAAAGCATAAGCACACTATATTACATATATTACACCACACGAATACAACTATCTTATTCCGACTCGCTCGTTTCTTCTTCTTCGGTTTTGGTTCGTTTTGCCAAGTTTCTAGGGATATATGATGTTCCCCTAATACAAGCTGTCGTTTTCCACAACGGTTTAGAAAAACCTGGTGGTTTAGAGGTTCCTGGGTCATTGTTACAACTTAAGGGCTTCGGGGGTTGACGATACATATAAAGTTCATCGGGGTTGGAATTAGATTTCTCTATTTTTATGCCCTTTCCCTTATTATTTTCTTTTGCCTTTTTAAATTCAGTTGGGGTAATTTCTATAACATCATCGGAATTCTCGTCGGAATCCGATTCATCGGAGAATTGGTAATCCTCCCAATATTTTGCTTCCTTGGCGGAAATACCATTGACCATAATTAACCTTGGTCGGTTGGTTGAGGATTTTCTTTTACTTAACCATTTTATTATTTCCCCCACCGGTTCTATTTCCTCCTCCGGTTCCTCCTCTTCCGGTTCTGATTCTTCTTCCGGTTCTGATTCTTCTACCGGTTCTTCTTCGGGAACTTGTGAATCAGTCCAATATATATTCGACTCTTCGTTATTATTAGGTGAGTCAATGGGATTTGTGCTAGAGGTAGACATCTATCACACAATATCAAACATGTTAAGAGATTAATATATCACATAATATATACATGTTAATAATATATAGTTTCCAACAAAAATGTTAAGCAATCATTTTTAAAGAAAACACGGTCGAAGTCCAGACTCACTAATGCATCCTAACAAACTTGATAAGACACAGTAATGCAAATTTTCTGGTTCTCTAAGACCAACGCTCGGATACCAACTGAAATGTCCCGTTCTTATTGATTAAAAACGTTCCATATTAATTGATTTCGTTGCGAGGTTTTGACCTCTATATGAGACATTTTTCAAAGACTGCATTCATTTTTAAAACAAACCATAACCTTTATTTCATAAATAAAGGTTTAAAAAGCTTTACGTAGATTATCAAATAATGATAATCTAAAATATCCTGTTTACACACGACCATTACATAATGGTTTACAATACAAATATGTTACGTCGAAATCAGTTTCTTGAATGCAGTTTTTACACAATATCATACAAACATGGACTCCAAATCTTGTCCTTATTTTAGTATGCAACAGCGGAAGCTCTTAGTATTCACCTGAGAATAAACATGCTTTAAACATCAACAAAAATGTTGGTGAGTTATAGTTTTAACCTATATATATCAAATCATAACAATAGACCACAAGATTTCATATTTCAATACACATCCCATACATAGAGATAAAAATCATTCATATGGTGAACACCTGGTAACCAACATTAACAAGATGCATATATAAGAATATCCCCATCATTCCGGGACACCCTTCGGATATGATATAAATTTCGAAGTACTAAAGCATCCGGTACTTTGGATGGGGTTTGTTAGGCCCAATAGATCTATCTTTAGGATTCGCGTCAATTAGGGTGTCTGTTCCCTAATTCTTAGATTACCAGACTTAATAAAAAGGGGCATATTCGATTTCGATAATTCAACCATAGAATGTAGTTTCACGTACTTGTGTGTATTTTGTAAATCATTTATAAAACCTGCATGTATTCTCATCCCAAAAATATTAGATTTTAAAAGTGGGACTATAACTCACTTTCACAGATTTTTACTTCGTCGGGAAGTAAGATTTGGCCACTGGTTGATTCACGAACCTATAACAATATATACATATATATCAAAGTATGTTCAAAATATATTTACAACACTTTTAATATATTTTGATGTTTTAAGTTTATTAAGTCAGCTGTCCTCGTTAGTAACCTACAACTAGTTGTCCACAGTTAGATGTACAGAAATAAATCGATAAATATTATCTTGAATCAATCCACGACCCAGTGTATACGTATCTCAGTATTGATCACAACTCAAACTATATATATTTTGGAATCAACCTCAACCCTGTATAGCTAACTCCAACATTCACATATAGAGTGTCTATGGTTGTTCCGAAATATATATAGATGTGTCGACATGATAGGTCGAAACATTGTATACGTGTCTATGGTATCTCAAGATTACATAATATACAATACAAGTTGATTAAGTTATGGTTGGAATAGATTTGTTACCAATTTTCACGTAGCTAAAATGAGAAAAATTATCCAATCTTGTTTTACCCATAACTTCTTCATTTTAAATCCGTTTTGAGTGAATCAAATTGCTATGGTTTCATATTGAACTCTATTTTATGAATCTAAACAAAAAAAATTATAGGTTTATAGTCGGAAAAATAAGTTACAAGTCATTTTTATAAAGGTAGTCATTTCAGTCGAAAGAACGACGTCTAGATGACCATTTTAGAAAACATACTTCCACTTTGAGTTTAATCATAATTTTTGGATATAGTTTCATGTTCATAATAAAAATCATTTTCCCAGAATAACAACTTTTAAATCAAAGTTTATCATAGTTTTTAATTAACTAACCCAAAACAGCCCGCGGTGTTACTACGACGGCGTAAATCCGGTTTTACGGTATTTTTCGTGTTTCCATGTTTTAAATTATTAAGTTAGCATATCATATAGATATAGAACATGTGTTTAGTTGATTTTAAAAGTCAAGTTAGAAGGATTAACTTTTATTTGCGAACAAGTTTAGAATTAACTAAACTATGTTCTAGTGATTACAAGTTTAAACCTTCGAATAAGATAGCTTTATATGTATGAATCGAATGATGTTATGAACATCATTACTACCTCAAGTTCCTTGGATAAACCTACTGGAAATGAGAAAAATAGATCTAGCTTCAAAGGATCCTTGGATGGCTTGATAGTTCTTGAAGCAGAATCATGACACGAAAACAATTTCAAGTAAGATTTCCACTCGAAATAAGATTGTTATAGTTATAGAAATTGAATTAAAGTTTGAATATGATTATTACCTTGTATTAGAAAGATAACCTACTCTAAGTAACAAATGTTTCTTGATCTTGGATGATTACTTGGAATGGATTTAGAAAACTTGGAAGTAAACTTGCAATCTTGGAAGTATTCTTGATTTTATGAAACTAGAACTTTTGGAATTTATGAAGAACACTTAGAACTTGAAGATAGAACTTGAGAGAGATCAATTAGATGAAGAAAATTGAAGAATGAAAGTATTTGTAGGTGTTTTTGGTCGTTGGTGTATGGATTAGATATAAAGGATATGTAATTTTGTTTTCATGTAAATAAGTCATGAATGATTACTCATATTTTTGTAATTTTATGAGATATTTCATGCTAGTTGCCAAATGATGGTTCCCACATGTGTTAGGTGACTCACATGGGCTGCTAAGAGCTGATCATTGGAGTGTATATACCAATAGTACATACATCTAAAAGCTGTGTATTGTACGAGTACGAATACGGGTGCATACGAGTAGAATTGTTGATGAAACTGAACGAGGATGTAATTGTAAGCATTTTTGTTAAGTAGAAGTATTTTGATAAGTGTCTTGAAGTCTTTCAAAAGTGTATGAATACATATTAAAACACTACATGTATATACATTTTAACTGAGTCGTTAAGTCATCGTTAGTCGTTACATGTAAATGTTGTTTTGAAACCTTTAGGTTAACGATCTTGTTGAATGTTGTTAACCCATTGTTTATTATAACAAATGAGATGTTAAATTGTTATATTATCATGATATTATGATATATAATATATCTTAGTATGATATATATACAGTTAAATGTCGTTACAACGATAATCGTTACATATATGTCTCGTTTCGAAATCATTAAGTTAGTAGTCTTATTTTTACATATGTATTTCATTGTTAATACACTTAATAATATATTTACTTATCATTTAACATAATTAACCAAGTGTATCAATATCTTAATATGATTCATATGTACCTAGTAAGACGTTGTTATAACGATAATCGTTATATATATCGTTTTCGAGTTTCTTAAATTAATAGTCTCATTTTTATGTATATAACTCATTGTTAAAATACCTAATGAGATACATACTTATAATAAAATCATGTTAACTATATATATATAACAATATATATGTCATCGTATAGTTTTTACAAGTTTTAACGTTCGTGAATCACTGGTCAACTTGGGTGGTCAATTGTCTATATGAAACCTATTTCAATTAATCAAGTCTTAACAAGTTTGATTGCTTAACATGTTGGAAACACTTAATCATGTAAATAACAATTTCATTTAATATATATATAAACATGGAAAAGTTCGGGTCACTACAAAAACCCACAACGCATAAGCGTATCACATGGACCCGAAGCACAAGGTCCATTCTCCCACATGAACATAGAGTAAACCCGAACAAGGGTCACCCTACACACACGCACCCATTTTACACATACACATGTGCATAGTAAATTTACACTCACCTTAAACGCCTCGATGAAGTGAAATCCAAAATCCGCAACACGCCAATGGAAAGTACCTATTCCATTAATCACAAATACAACACAATTAGGGTGGATTTACAAATCAACCCAAATTAACAACTAGTGCGATTTCGACCCAAATTGCACTTCCAAGCTCAAACCCCGCCCAAACTAACCAATAATCACTAACACTAGTGACATTGGTCCTAATAAGCCAATTAAACCCGAACACAAGTGTTAAACACTTGTCTTGCCCAATTTGACACCAAAACCCTAATTTTGACCCATTTCAAAATTAGTCAACCGAATGAACCCTAAAGGCTTCCAACACCTCAATAATCACTAAATGCTAGTGATTACACCCATTTGCAAGTCTTACAAACTTACACTTGTTCACCAAACCCAAAATCCACCAATAACAACAATAAACCCGAATCTTGGTGTTAATCTTCAATTAACAACTAAATGGGTTCCATCTATGAACATACAAGCCAAAATCCCTAAATTTGAATGATGAACACAAAAACGAATTTCGGAGTTAGAGCTTACCACTAGTTTCACCTTGTAGCTAAGAACGAGGGGAACAAACTTGTCTCTTACGCTTTCGATCAAAACCCGCTTCTTCCTTTCCAAATATCCCTTTGAATCAATTGGGGTGTTTGAGTTTTTGAGAGAAAATGAAGAAGAAAAGGAAAAAGATAAAAGGGAAAATGAATGAGTGGATGAGATTAAGATCTCAAATCTGGCTCAAATGCGAAATGACCAAAATGCCCTCGAACATCCTTTAAAATTGCAAATCTGGTACCAGCTCGCCCAGAATGCCGCGCTGCGGCCACAATCGTCGCGCCGTGACCTATAACGTATTCTGGTGGTTTCCTTAACATGCTTCCTGGAATTGAAATCAGCTGAATGTCGCGCCGCGGCCCTTTCTATCGCGCCGCGACCCAAGGCATGGTCTGGTGCCTTCCTTACCGTGCCTCCTGACCCTGATTTGTTTGTAATGTCGCGCCGCGACCCATACCTCCGCACCGCGACCTTTAACTTGGTCTGATCACTTTTCGCATACAAGAACTTTAACGCATGAACATGTCTCAATTCCTTCATACACCTATCGTACATACGCGATACACCTGTAAATCATGTACGGGGAAAAACGGGGTGTTACAACTCTCCCCCACTTAGATTCGATCACGTCCTCGTGATCCTAATCACTTAACCAAATCGAACCTACACTCGATGGTTCTCAAACAATCGTTCCAATCCGACTTCCAACACATTCCTCACTAGCCCGAAGATTAATTCATTAACTAAAATACACAGTTGCATGCATTCCGAGACGTACAATACACACAAATCATTCGAAGTCTTATAACGATCACTTGGAATACGCAAAATTGCCACGTATCCTTCCAACCCCTCTAGGCAATTCTTTTCATAGAGTTACCCCTAACAACTAAATCGTCATTCGCATTTATCAAGTCCACAAATCCGAGCACTAAAACTTGCTCAATCCCTCATATCGGGAAAAACTCCACCAATCTCGTACCGAGACATCAACCCTTTAACGTACCATACCAAGTACAATGCTAAAAGCAACCAAGTCTCAACCTAAGGTCAACAACCCGAAATGATGAAGACCGAACAAAAACGAATCCTTACGGATACGCTTACCACATAACATCCCTTGTAGTGCGCAATACGACCAATATGCAACTATCGTAACATCATAAACAAACGGCTAAAATCGATAGTACCCCAAACGGCTATGGCAACGCAAATCCCAAGGTGTACAAAATCAACTATTGTCACACCCGTAACAACATGTGAGCAAAACGCGGCTATCCGCATCACTAATCATACAACATGGTCCTCACGACCCCACCATCGGCATATAAAACAACCAATAGTTCACAATACAACATAATATGGCCGAAACAACCCGAGCCTAAACACATATGGAGGATGGTCGAAACAACCCAGACCTTAGCGAATTCGCACAACCTGAAATTCACCAACCCAATCCATATATCCCACAACGAAATGACCGCACAACCCGAGTCATTGTGAATATGCGTAAACCGATATTCACTACCTCCGCCACATAGTATAACTGAGGATGGCCGTACAACCCGAGCCTTAGTGAATCCGAACTACCCGACATTCACTACCTCAAACTATGAGTCCAACCAACAGGGACAATCGTACTACTCGAAATATTGTGAATACGAACAACCTGATATTCACGTCCCACAACACAACACGTGAATGGTACTCCCATTCCGATAACGTTATACCATACCGATATAACACTAAACCCATGATGAAGTCAGCGGACCCCGAAGGTCATGCTCCACCAATCAACAATACCATGATGAAGTCAGCGAACCCCGAAGGTCATGCTCCACCAATCAACAATACCATGATGAAGTCAGCCGACCCCGAAGGTCATGCTTCATCAATCTCATACGCACTTTTGGCCTCAAACAACGAGTATTGCAACATCGCGCTCTGCTACACTATGGTGAACCCTAACGGGTACCACTAACCATCCACACAATCGAGCAAGAACCACCTATACCGAACATAGGCACAAAACAATAATTCTCTACAAGAGAATCTACCACGCACATCCCTTAGCCGAGGGATTTCACCTTGCTCGCCAAACATGCCCATTATCTCTCAACGAGATTACCACATTATCACCTCGGTGATAATTTATATCCCAAAATCATAAGTACAATTTAACCGAAATTTTACTCTACCACAAATCGACCAAAACTAGATCCCAACGCAAACTTCCGGATCTACCAAAAGCATTATACGAAGTCTCACACTAAAACTTCCTCGTGCGGGAGTGTAACTCCCCCACTTGGAACTACGTTCCATAACCGCCTCTCGTACAACCGTACAATGCTACTAAAGGTAGACTTTACCAACAATTGGGTTCACACGATCCATTACCATATCTTGCTCCAAACCTTGAGCATACGAAGGATTTTAACCAATCCTTAAACACTTGAACGAAAAGTGTACCACGATTACACAAACCATACTCTCGCAATCATCCAATTGCTATAGTTTGTCAACTTCCACCTAGTCACTCATGTACCTAAAGGTTTCACTTCGGTACCCTAAGTACAATGTAACCACAACATAATCGGAGCTGAACACCACGCTAGTAGGTATAAAAGAGGCACCTAATGTCGCGTCATGTAGACTCCATTACCAACATACATCGAGATCCAAAACACTCGATCTCAAAGGTTCCAACCACCTGACGAACCTCACGGTTCATCAATTTCAACACGAGAGCGAACACTCTCTAACATCCGAACACCAAAGCCCATTCCCAAGGCTTGGTAGAACATTTCTCAATACTAAGGAATGCTTGGTTACACCAAGTCTTACGCCCTTCGCCCATTAATCAAAACGTCACCATAGGGTACTTCCATTAGGAACGTCACCCATAACAATAACATGCAAAACACTATGCAACCTACAAACCCGGACGCATCGACACATAAATAAATATTAAAAGGCCATATTTATTACAACGAAACGTACCTTAACGTCTCCTTGCGGCATTCGCCGCCGCCAACTCGGGACAATCCGGCTTGCGATGTCCCTCTTTATGACAATAGTAGCACATTCCGTCATCACTCTCCGGCATTGTGCATTCCCACAACTTGTGGCCCCTAACACCACAATTGAAACATCTAGGCGCACGAGAACTCGTCAAACCTTTCTTCACATTACCCATACTCGCACCTGCACCCTTAGTTTTCTTACTTGGAGCACCATACGAATCAACCCTTCTCTTATTTGAAAGCTCCCTAGCTTTCGATCGCGAATGTGATTCGAAACCCCTAGCCATGTTAAATAACTCCGCAAACGAGTTCACTTGGCCTACACTAATTTTGCCCTGCAACTCATCATTCAAAGTCCGATAGAAATCTTCCATCAACATCCGATCATTCCCAATATACTCCGGGCAAAAACGAGCCTTCGACATAAAGGTCGTCTTTAGAGTATTCAAGTCCATCGATCCTTGTTGCAAATTTCGCAACTCATTTCGCATTTCTGACAAATCGGCTGAAGTCCGGAACTCCTCGAAGAATTCCTTCTTAAACTCGTCCCACGACAACGCCATAAACGGTTCACCACTGAAAAGATCGATCTTACCATCCAACCAATCCTTTGCCCTACCCCGCAATAAACTAGTAGCGAGTCTCGTCTTTTTCTCGGGAGGGCATTCAATAGTACGAAAATACCCTTCGACATCCGAGATCCAAGTTGTGCTTATCAAAGGATCCGGTTTTCCGTCGTACATCGGGGGTTTAGTCCTCATGAAGCTCTTAAGACAATGCTCCATTTCACCACTACTTTGACGTTCGGAATACTTCCTATCCATTTCTTCTCGAAATGCACTCATTTGCTCCGCAACAGCGGCCGCAACTCTAGCGTTAAACTCTAGATCGTTCGTCTCAATCCCGTTTCCCGTCACCATTCTAAGGAATGCAAAATGATTAGTCCACGAACGTATAAAACCACACGCACAACACTGCCCCATCTTGCTCAACACCCGTCGTACATCACTTGTTTGACACGATTTGCACCCGTAATAAGGTTTGCAAGTCCTTATTATGCACACACGCCGTATCGACTCGTTAGTACAACGACCGCCTCGCTCGATGATATAAACCAACACAATGCAATAATATATTAATAGAATCCACATATTAACACAAACGTTAGTCCACCTACAAACAAGGCACTAACTATAGCCCGTTCCGACCCGTTCACCTACAAGTCCCGCAACAAATAAGCACACACAAAATTCTAAGTCTAGGCACCTATCTCAAGTCGCCTAAATCCCTTAGACCATGCTCTGATACCACTTGTAACAACCCAACCCGTATTAAAACCGGCCCATAAAAATTTTCCTTTTAATACACGTTAAATAATACTTTAGGTCCCATTACACAATTTTCAAAACGTATTTTCATCAAAGTAAGTTCAACGAACTTAAAGACATACATTAATAGATTAAACTCGTTAATACAATGATACGTTAATTAAATCATAAATCGGTTATAATCATTATGACCCGACTAGTTACGTTTACACAAAACCGAGCATGGTGATTTGGGACTACGCTACCCAAATCCTAATCAAGTACAAAAACAAGATCTTCTAAAGCAACCTAGCCAAGATCTCTAATCCCCAAGCTTACCCGAGCCGCCAAGCGTGCGAACCTATAAAAATATCAACAACGAGAGGGTAAGCTAATGCTTAGTGAATGTAAAGGTACTACACACATACATATGCATAAAATGGCTACGCATCACCAAGCATCAAAATAACACATACCGTAACCGCATGGTAAGCAACTACAAAAGAGCACAATACACAAGTAGCTACACGCTACGTAACCGCCAAGCTAACATAACAAGATTAGCTACAACACAACAATAGGTATATACGCGTATACAATAGTTATAATCAACAACAACAATAAGGTTAACCCCTTAACCCAAACCACATGAAGGTCGGCTGAACTACCAGAGCCTTAGTGAATTCGCACTACCCGAGATTCACTTCCTTCACCACTTCTACAACCGAGGTTGGCCGAACTACCCGAGCCTTAGTGAATTCGCACAACCCGAAATTCACCACCTCATCACCAAGATGACCGAAACAACCCGAGTCATCATGAATCCGCACTAACCGAGATTCATTTCCTCAACAACAAATGCTAGCAACCCATCGCCAAAAGGGTTATCCAAAACGCTAGCCAATTCACAACACCAAGGGTAAAAACCCACAACGCATAAGCGTATCACATGGACCCGAAGCACAAGGTCCATTCTCCCACACGAAGATAGAGTAAACCCGAACAAGGGTCACCCTACACACACGCACCCATTTTACACATACACATGTGCATAGTATATTTACACTCACCTTAAACGCCTCGATGAAGTGAAATCCAAAATCCGCAACACGCCAATGGAAAGTACCTATTCCATTAATCACAAATACAACAACATAATTAGGGTGGATTTACAAATCAACCCAAATTAACAACTAGTGCGATTTCGACCCAAATTGCACTTCCAAGCTCAAACCGCGCCCAAACTAACCAATAATCACTAACACTAGTGACATTGGTCCTAATAAGCCAATTAAACCCGAACACAAGTGTTAAACACTTGTCTTGCCCAATTTGACACCAAAACCCTAATTTTGACCCATTTCAAAATTAGTCAACCGAATGAACCCTAAAGGCTTCCAACACCTCAATAATCACTAAATACTAGTGATTACACCCATTTGCAAGTCTTACAAACTTACACTTGTTCACCAAATCCAAAACCCGCCAATAACAACAATAAACCCTAATCTTGGTGTTAATCTTCAATTAACAACTAAATGGGTTCCATCTATGAACATACAAGCCAAAAGCCCTAAATTTGAATGATGAACACAAAAACGAATTTCGAAGTTAGAGCTTACCGCTAGTATCACCTTGTAGCTAAGAACGAGGGGAACAAACTTGTCTCTTACGCTTTCGATCAAAACCCGCTTCTTCCTTTCCAAAAATCCCTTTGAATCAATTGGGGTGTTTGAGTTTTTGAGAGAAAATGAAGAAAAAGAAAAGGAAAAAGATAAAAGGGAAAATGAATGAGTGGATGAGATTAAGATCTCAAATCTGGCTCAAACGCGAAATGACTGAAATGCCCTCGAACATCCTTTAAAATTGCAAATCTGGTACCAGCTCGCCCAGAATGCCGCGCCGCGGCCACAATCGTCGCGCCGCGACCTATAACGTATTCTGATGGTTTCCTTAACATGCTTCCTGGAATTGAAATCAGCTTAATGTCGCGCCGCGGCCCTTTCTGTCGCGCCGCGACCCAAGGCATGGTCTGGTGCCTTCCTTACCGTGCCTCCTGACCCTGATTTGTTTGTAATGTCGCGCCGCGACCCATACCTCCGCGCCGCGACCTTTAACTTGGTCTGATCACTTTTCGCATACAAGAACTTTAACGCATGAACATGTCTCAATTCCTTCATACACCTATCGTACATACGCGATACACCTGTAAATCATGTACGGGGAAAAACGGGGTGTTACACCAAGTAATTATTTTTATAATTTTTGCAGATCTATATAAGTTTTATAAACTCAGAAAAAAATTATATATATTTTATTTTTTGTTAAAAATATTTATTACGAATTTTACAATGTTTTTACGTTTAAATACTACATAATTCGTATTTAATTATAAATAATATTCCATAAATTATCAAAATTATTTTTATACATAATAATACTTATAATACTAATTATAACATATAAACATAATTAATTTCGAATTTTACAAAGAATATACAATAAATATAAATATAATCGACAATATAAAAAAAAATAATAAAAATAGAAAGTACCTCAAATTTTCTTCAAGGTTTTGAGAGAATAACTTAAGGTTTTTTGTTTTTGGCAAGAAAAAATGAATGAGGAGCCATGTATTTATAGGTAAAAATGATTGGTGAAAAGAAAAAAAATAAAATAAAATAAAGGTGCCAATTTTGACAAAATAATAAAAACATGTTAAAAATGTTTTTAATAAGTTTTTGCTTTTGAAAATATTTAGTCAAAATTCATGGGCTCATTATTTAATTTATAAAAAAAATCTTATTTCTTTTTTTTATAAGCTAAAAATATAAATAATGATTAAAATAACTTATCATTTTATTAATAATTATGTTACATATAGTTTTATATAAAATACACATTAATATTAATATTAACTAAAGTTATTTTATATAATTAGTATAAACTTTAGTTAAAAAAACGTGTCGGCAAAAAAATAAATATTTAATCAACGTCGAATTTAATCATATATTAAGTGTGGATAACAACCTTAGGGGCAAATTAGTCAATTCAAGTATGAAAATGTGAGGGTTGTTATAATTAACACTATTCGTGTATGAACCAATAATGTTTTAAAAGTTTATCAAGAGATTCACCAACCTTTTATCATATAATATTATATGAATAAATCTTATACAACGGACATTCATTTACATGTTACATGTAAAATATAATCAACAAATCAATACGAAACATGTTCTTGATCATTCAAAATTTTATTATCGGACATTAGTTCATATAGGATAACGGAAAGCAAGTAATTCAGGGACAGAGCAAAGCCAACTTTTTTATATCCCTTTGAAGCATTGCACCACTTCAAAAGAACAACTGCAAGTATCAAAATATAACCAATTTATCTATTTTGTAGTTAATAACTTTGGACTAAAAATATGTAATTTAAACACCAAAAGCAGAATTTCAAGTGTTTAATACCCAATTATGCAAACGAAAATCATATGGAATGTAGCTATAAATCGTTTGATGAATCACATGATCAGAAGGAGATGTTTTTGGTAAAGCCTAATCAAACTTGGTTGTCAATCGAACTCCGAACGAAACCAAGATCCTGCACCGATTCCTGAATAACGCATCAATAAGTAAAAGAAATAAATGATAAACACTAATTAGATCGAGTGAAATTATCTATGCTAAATAACCTAGAAAATCGTAATATGATTTCATCGGAAATATTAGCCTGTTATGCCTTAAACCCAATCATAGATCTTAAAATCCTAATAAAACTCACAACCAGCAACTAAAGTAGCAGTATATGAAACACAATCGTATAGCTACATAACAAACAGAGCACATTTAAATTGTTTAGGAATAAAAAAAATGGGTGCATACGATATTGATGACTAAAATTAGGAAATTTACATACTTTTAACCAAATCAAACACAAGAACATCATAAGAACAAATTTTCATATTAAACCCTAAAATAAACAATTTAAGATGTATAATGAATAGTTCGAAAGGTAAACATAATAACTAATATTTGCAACACATGATCAATTCATGATGAATACCTGATTATTAACAAATAACGCAAAAGCTTCATAAATAAAAGAAAAGGAACTAACTTGTTCGTTTCAAAACTGATATTGATTCGAGAGAATTTGGAGAAAAAGTTAGGGTTGTTCATAAGAACCGGTCAATCTTGTTGTATTTGATCTACAGCCGATTAATCTTCCTGTTAATCATTGAAAACGATCAGATTGGATGTTGTCTATTGAACATGAATTGTTAGTCATAGGAAAAGGATCTCGATTGATCGGATTAGTTGTAGTAGTTTATGAATGGCCAGAACCCCTAATTTTTCCTTTTGATTCCGCCCAAAAACGATTTTAGGATGGTAATTTGGTAATCAAACATATCATGTAGTTGATTTATGAAGTCATAATGAAGTTTAGGAAAAATGGATGGTCTAGATTAGTGAGGAGTAACTTAATGGAATGCTAGGATTACTTATGGTTACTCAAGATGATCTATTTTCATCTTTGTTATTATAATATAAAGAGATTTAATAATAATTTAAAATGAGTTATAGTTTGAGTTAGAGTGTAAGAAATTAGTTAAATCAATGTTTTTTTTAATCAAAAAACTGCAACTATATTAAAAACTCGAGAACTTCATAAAAAAATGAAGCCTCGCAACAAAAGATACAACCAAATGCACCGAGGCCCAAACAAACTACAAACACCAAACAATTTCTAAATACACCAAAAGGAGCAAAATAAATAAATAAATAAACGGAAAAACATCCATAACCTTGAAACCAAAACACGAAAAAAACACACCTTCACCATTAACCTTTACCGTTATCCTTTCTTGACGTCTCCCCGACCACTTTCTTAGCCTTATATCTCTTGCTATCTTTAATCTTTGGAAGCATCCTCGAACCAATCAACTTATCTTCGACCCTAATACAACCTTGACCACCTCCTCAAAAAACTAAAAGATTTGCCCGAAGAATTTATCTTTAACTCGGCCCGCTACAGACTCAAAGATATGAATGGTCTGACTGGAAAGACCGAAGTATGACCTCCTATAGTCGGTTGCAGTAGTTTTAAGCATCTACACTTGTCTGTTAACTCATTCCGCCAGATAAAACCCCACCCATCTCTTACAAATTCTTTCTTTTTAACTTTTATCTCCAACACAACGATTTCTCCGATCAGTTCACAGGTTAATTAGCTTATTTATATCTAAAATTATCATTTTAATAATATTGATGTTTATGTTTATGATGATTAACTCTTTTTTATACGCAGTACATGTTACTAAAATGAAATCATTATCATTATTCTGTTTTAACTATCTGGTCAACACTTGAATTGTGCAAACACCCAGTTTCTACTGTAGTATTAAGCAATAATCATTCCGAATTTATGCTGTAGCTTCGTTGTTGTAAACTTCCAATTACTTGTTAGAGGTGTTAAATGTGATTTTACAGAGGTCTTTTTAGGTCTTTCGCATTTCAAAACAACTGCTAGGTGGACTAAAATATTTTGAGCTTGATGTTTCATTCAACGATAAAAAAAATAATAATATGTGATGAGATTGATCGTTGAAATCGTGACTTCTAATCTTATATTACCTGTTTTTCATTTCCTGTCGTTACGAGTTAGGGTTTTCCTTTTTCTTATTTTGCTAGATGGTAAATTAGGGTTACTTTTTTTTTTTTTTTTTTTCAATGAGGGCTTTTTGTAATTGTTGCTCAGAGGTAAAGGATATGTTCTTATTTTGTTCTCTATTCCCCAATTCTTGATTTGATATCCGTATATGTATGTACGCATGTATGTAATGGTTACTGCTCATTGTTCAAAAGTGGTATTGTCAGATTTTGTTGAGTTTTTTTAATCTAAAGAATCAGCAAAGTTTTTGATATTAAATTAGAAGCTATGTCGGTACCTTTTATGAGAGGATGATTGTGTCAATTCATATTGCATTACATTAGACTATACTGATATTATAACTGAATGCAGCAGCGCTGGATAATCATCCGGATCAAAACTTCCAAGCGGCCCCATCACACATGGGGCCATCACGGTTAAACGGTAGGATATCTCAGTCACCATCGAGCTCTGGCATTTTCTTTGAAGGAGATGAACATACTCATGCTTTGAGAAGTCCTCATTTTAGCTTCTATGGAAATATGTACCCTAATGTGGTTCCTGTCTCTGGAACGCAGCCAATGATAATTTAGAGACGGGCTCATTGGTTGCAGATGCTAATTCGGGACATTCAGGAGGTAATCCATCTCTCAAACGAAGTACAAGTGTCAACGCCGAATCGTATCTGCAGTTGCCTGCATCACCGTTGTCATTCAGCTCAAATAATATCACCGATGCAATGAGCACAACGTCTTCAGCAGCAGCAACAACAACAGCTGAATTCAAGGCATGTTTTTCCGCAACAGGGCTTGCAACCTGCAACTGTTGTAAACCGTTACTTTGATAACACTGTTTGTTCAACAAGACTCGTGGAATATCTAATTCATCAGCGACATCGGCCAGCTGTAAGTTGATCATTATGAATTCAAGGTCAATTTGAGTTTTGTTTTTCAAGGATTGAATGTATTTTAACTTTTTATGCTTATAGGATATAAGCTACTGGAGGAAGTTTGTGGCGGAGTACTACTCTCCACGTGCAAATCAAAGATGGTGCCGTGCATGATAATGTTGGGCATCACCCGTTCCCCCCGGCAAATATGGTTATTGCTTTTACTTGTTACTCGATACTTAAAACAAAAATAAAAAAATAAACCCATCATGTTTTAAGTACCATAGAGCTAGATGTGACAAAAGTTTATATTTCTAAGGTTTACATCTTGTATGATTTTCTGAACTTTGGCATTATGATTTAATTTGTGCATTGGATGGATTATATTTCTGGATAATATTATCTCACACATGTTTTTTAATGGTGTATCCTATCGTATACACGCATAAAAGGCATAATGGTTGCATAAAAGTAGCGTCAGGAAGGCTGGAAACAACAGTTTTGTGGAGTTATCCGTCCAGCGTTCTCCGTTGTACAGGCTGCTCCGTCATGCGTAAGCCCTGAAGGCCGCCTAGCGCGTAAGCCCTGGCCGGAGAACGCCACCTTCAACGTAAATTTCGGATCACAAGTAACAGAACGTATCATCATCTGACACGTGTCCCCGAGCAATCTATCTGGTGGATCTAACACTATAAATAGACCCCTTGGGTCGTCATTTTACACAGTTCAGACATTCTGGCAACTTTGAGAGCTGAGACTTCACTTCTCTCTCTCTACTTTCTCTCACTAGAAGTCATCCGGCTAGAACTTTTACACTCTACGGACGACAGATTGATTAAGCCACCCCACAAGTTTCTACACTTGTGAACCGGGTCTGCAGGGATTATTTCCTAAGGGTAAAAATCAATCGGCAACACTCCGCCCACCTAAAGCTAGATTACTTCTAGTATTGTGTTGACACACTAAGCCTTACCTCATAAGGAAATAGGTGTTAACAATGGCGCCATCCACTAATGCAAAGAACACACGAAACGGAAAAGGAACAAAAGCAACTGAAGCTCCATTTGTACTTGAAGCAGTCAACAATCCATCAACTGACGACATGATCACTGTTGAAGATGTACCTGTTCCGCCACTAGATGGTACGATTGAAGAAACAGTTGCTGAAACTGCGGAAAGGCTAAAACATTTGGCAACTAATTCGGAGAAAAGGCCAGTAATCGAAGAAACGACAACCGAAAGTGCGGAAAGACTTCCAAATTTTGTTACTAATCCAAAGCGACGACCATTGATGCAACCACGACGATGTCCGTCATTTATACCTTTTCGGCGGATGGCGGACGGCAAAGACAAGCAAATCATGAAAAGGCAATCTATATCAAAATACAGGTTATCCAGGCTACTTGACAAGATGGGTAGTCTTATTGATGATTCTGAGGATGATAATGACCTGAGCTATGATAATAATGACTCTGATGATCAAACTGACAAAGATGAGTTCATGTCAGAGAAGCAGGCAGTGTTGCTTTTGAATGACATTCTTAAGCAGACAGCTCCGGCTAAATATAAGCAACGCTTAGCGCAGCCCGCCGTCCGTGTTGTGGCTGTAGATAATTTCTTCGCCCTTATTACTGGAGAGCAAGCTACAAAGCCACCAGCTATGGCAGAATCCACTCAGTGTTTCATTGATCGAATTGCTAATTATTCGTTGCCTAGGAACCTTGGCATACCGGCAATTGGAGTTTATGATGGCACAACAGATCCCGAGGATTTCCTCACCATGTTTGAAGGCGCTATGAGGTTGCAGCATTGGGATGACGAGGTAGCTTGTCATATGTTTCCAATGGTGCTGCAGAAAATGGCAAGGGAATGGTTTGCTAGCTTGCCGCCAAGGAGCATCACTAGTTATTTGGACCTCCGTGCAAAGTTTGTTATGCAGTATCAAAACCTTCGAAGCTGTACTTCGACGCATCTTGATGCGCATGAGATTACAATGCATCACAATGAATCCTTGAGTAATTTCATGAAGCGATACACACTTGAAGCACAGAAGATACCTGATTGTCCAGAATCTCAGCTAGTATCTGGTTTTATTTTTTGTCTGGATCAGCGGCGGTTTAGTGCACTTGTTCATGCGTTAAGGTACGACTTGCCAAAAACTCTACATCAGGCGTTGGAAGTTGCATAGAAGCATGTTCGAGCCGGTGAGCGAGGGATGAATAAGTTTGATGGCAGCAGCAGTAGCAAACCGCATAACGGAGGGAGATACTTTGACAGAAATCAGAGGAATGACAATTCCAATGGCGGATGGAGAGGCAACAACCATCACAATGATTTTCATCACAATAGGAAGCCAATAGAGAGGCATCCGTTGATAATGGCGCTGACTAAAACTCCAAAAGAGATTCTTTTCACTGAACCAATCCGGACCACTTTCAATCCGCCGGCACCCATGGAAGAAAGAGAAGGTCCAAAAAGTGAACTATGGTGTGACTTTCATGAAGCATGGGGTCATGATACAGATAATTGCAAATCCCTGATGAGAGAGATCATCGCAAAGATCAAAGCAGGAGAGTTAAACCACTTGTTACCAGGCAAACAATACAGGAGGAATGATCCTCGTAGGAAATTTGGATGGCAAAGGAATGATGGTGGAAGAGGTCGTCGGGGAGATAACAGAAGACGGGAAGAGCATGGTGGAGGAGATAATAGAAATCAGTACGGAAACCGGATTACGGAGCGTGAGTCAACTCCAGACGTTGTAATCAAAATGGTGTGGTTGAATGGAAGTCACTACGAGGAC
This sequence comes from Rutidosis leptorrhynchoides, assembly GCF_046630445.1. Lineage (NCBI taxonomy): Eukaryota > Viridiplantae > Streptophyta > Magnoliopsida > Asterales > Asteraceae > Rutidosis > Rutidosis leptorrhynchoides. The sequence continues at coordinate 3,458,178 of NC_092335.1, read as the reverse complement.
GGTGAGCAGTCGGATAACAATGTTGATAGCTGGAGATATGCTCCAATTATTTTTCAACCAATTCAAAATTGGGCTTTGTCCGTTCAGCCAGTGGTCATTTCAGCAGAAATTGCAAACAAGTTCATCAGCCATATTTACACAGATACAGGCAGTGAGGCTGACATCATTTATTGGCATTGTTTCAAAGCTTTTCCAAGGCATGTGCAGGTAAGAGCTAGGCGGACGAGTTTGAAGGTTTCAGGCTAACAGGAGCGCCAGTGAATGCAATGGGAAGAGTTCGTTTGGAGGTCGTTTTGGGAACATTTCCACTATTAAGAACTGAAACAATCGATTTCACTATCTTGGATGGTAATTCACGATTCAATGTCCTTTTTGGACGGGCAGCGTTAGCAACGTTTGGAGCGATAACATCAACGGCCCATGCAGAGATCAGATTCCCAACTCCTAACGGAGTAGCCGCCATACACTCACAGTATGTGGCACCAGCAAGGGAGCGATCCACATTTGCAAGCATACCAGAAGGCAATATGAATCAGAGGAGGAGAAATCGGTTGTTCAGGGAAGATGAGGTTCAGGAGTTTTTCATTCCATAATCAAGTGTTCCGGACAGCGCTGGGCGCTCGGCGTATGAAGAAGCAATTTGTTGTCATTTTTATCAAGAGCAGAATTTATCATTTCAATAAACGCAGTTTATTAGCATTTTCCGAAGAGCAACGTGTATCAATTTACTGTAGACCATTGTGGTCATTTTTACAGTGCATGTATTCGCATAAGCATACACTAAACATTCATGATGTACTAATTAGGCTTGATCCGCCTAAATTCGTCATCAATCGTTTATGTATCGCTCAGTACTGATCAATAAATTTTATATTTTTCTTAAACAAAGTGCTACCCGTGACAAATGTAGAACATTGCATTTATATCCTGCCCACAGAAGGAGTGTATTTTTATACCTCCGATGGCGGAAGCTTTTGTGCCGGCCAGCAAAAAGCACAAGGGATCGGCTAGAAAACGTTTAAGTTTTACTAGAACGCACCGAGGCATGATACAAAACTCAGATACTTGTCATGACAAACATCTATAAAAAACTTACTTCACAGAACGAAGTTCTATATTTTATATATGAAGGCAAAAATATTTAGCAATTCTTCCTCATATACTATATGACGGAAGGCGTATGACGGACAAGTCACTAACTCATAACTAATATTTATATAATATTTCAAAAATTCTTCCTCATATACTTTATGAAGGAAGGCGTATGGCGGAAAGATTATTTTATAATCACTCTTCAAAGAACATTCCATAACTATTCCTCATCAATTTGATGGTGGAAGGCGTACAACATACTTTAAATATCCTATTACTTGTTTAAAGGCATAATATTTGGATTTCAATTTTGCATGTGTTATTCCTTTGGCAGAAATTCACAGTGCAAAACAATTCAAAAACGAATTACCATAAAAATGCTCTGTTCAGTTGTACAATACACAGTTATACATAAAATTTTATGATATGCTTCGTGCATAACAGATGCGTTATACATAACAAACATTAAAGTATTTGGTGCCAGCACATAAGCAAAGTATAATCACTACAGTAAGCGTATATTTTTGGCATTCAAGATTAACAATGTTTATTACACACGGTTGCTCATCAAATGGTTAGAAATTTATGAAAATTTAACATTGAGCACATCCTCAGCAGAGGACTCCTCTCTGCTACATACTTCATCATAAACATCTATCTTCAGATTAATCAATCTGTCTCTAGCTTCATCAACCTTCTCCAGGGTTCCTGGAGGCATCAGATTCGTAATAGCAGCAGGGAGAGGCTTGTTTGGAGCAAGGCGTCTGGTTAATTTGTCTGTCACATCAGCAATAGCATGGGTGCGTATAGCATCAACATAATCATTGTAAGGATTCCCTACAAGACTGGATCCAAGCACCTTCGCTATCAAACCCGGTATACCCTTCTTAAGCTCAGCAAAGTTGCTCTCACCCTTTTCCGCCCTCTGGAGAAGCCCAGCAGACTTTTCCCTTTCTGCAGATAGCTGCTTTTCCAACTCAGCAATCTTCAACTGATCCTCCTCAACCCTTTTCTTCTCAGCATCCACCAACTTGTCTTTCTCCTCTTGCAGGGCAGTAGCAGCATCTAGAGCATTTTTTAGCTCAGTCTCTTTAGCTTTTATTGTTTTCTGAGCGTCACTCAAGGCACGCTCAGCATCAGCAGCTCTCTTACGAGCATTTGCACCTTCAGCTATATCTTTACGGGCTAAAGCAAGAATAGACTCCTGATGTTCCTGCAGTTGCAGGACGGACTCCAACTGATTGGTTAGTAGCAAGTGAGTAGCAGCAGTTGATTCCCTGAGTTGTTCAGAATGGAGAGCGTTTAAATGAGGTTTCAACTCAGGGATAGCACAACCCTGCAACAGCAAAATATTATGATTAAATATTGCAAGATTACATAAATAAATCGCAGGTACAGGCATACAGATGATTTAATCGTTAATACCTGAAGAGCAGTTGCAAAACCTTTGCTCTTAGTAGCAGGATAATCAATGAGTGCCTGCAACGTACTAACATGATCAGGAACTTGTGGCACTTGCACATTTGATGATGTGACAGCAGGGTTGCCAGTGTTGGGAGGAGGAGAACGATAGGAGGCATCGTCCTCCACCCTCTGTTCAAACTCAGATTCATTAAAGGGAGTGAAGTTGTAGTCCGGAGTTTTTAGTGTTTTATCTCCTTCACTCTCACGGTTTTCCTCCGGCACCCGTTCACCGCCCTCAGTAGCCTTCCCTTGGCTATCATCAGATTCTGCTAAAATCACTAACAAGAACAAATTAGCATTATGAACAAACATAACAGTTATAAGCAAAAAACATGTGCATTATCAAGAAAGAGCAGAATGGACATACTTCTTCTGCGTTTCTGCTTTTGGCCCCCCTCTGTACTTTTTACCCTCTTAGAGCCTATGCTCTTCTTCCTTGTCTTTTGGGTTGGAGGGGGGGTGGGGTTTGTTTCACCCGTGATATCAACCGAACCAGATGTCTGCTGCTCGGCGGTGGTGGTGTCTGTAACATCCCGCCTTTTTCCGTTTACTTTTCCGTTATACTATTTTAAACTCCGTTATATGTTTATAACATCTCCCGTTAATACGCGTTTTAAATTATCTCGTTTAGGTAATTCACGCACCCGTTTTCAAAGTTGAGGGACTAGGTTTGACAAAGGAGCAAAGAGGTGACTAGGTCAAAGAGTCAACACTCTTCCTCCTCCATTCATTATTTCTTTTCTTTTTTCATTTTTCTCTAATACTTTCACCAAATCTCTCAAACACCACTTCAAGGATTCATCATCCAAATCAAATCGAGCAAGCATCCATCTAAACAAATTGCATATTCGGAATCCTCTCATCTTCCTCTTCGATTCCATACCGATTTCATCAAGTTTGGGTAACTTTCTAAAATCACTAGATTTTGTGTTCTTGATGTTTTTAACTTATAAAGTTGTTAATTAGTGTCTATGGCTCAAGTCTAACATGATTATATGATTTATATGCTCGATTTCGTTATTTGAAGTAACTAGCTTGAATATGAACTTTGGTGTGTTTGATTTGGTAATTTGGTTGCTTAAATGTTGTTGTTATGGTAAGGTGCAAGTATTAAATGTGTTACTAGTAACACTAGCTTCAATTTGATGTGTAGGTTGTTTTAGAAAACTTCATAAACTTGATTATTGGTTTTGGTGGATTTGGGTTAGGGTTTGATGAACTTGAAATGAACTTTTGATACTTTGAATGACATGAAATGTTATTTGTAAGTGTTAGGTTGTATTGTATGCTTGATCACCTTCGAAACGGCATACCATTCATGTAAATTGGTTGCCGAATCATCGAATTTCATTTATGAACTTGAATGCATTTAATGAGGAGCTTTGGATGTGATTTTGGTTGTTGTAAAAGTAAATGTGATGGATGAAATGTGTTTAGTTGTTTTCCTTGTCAAAATACCTTTCCGATGATATAAGATACATGCTTTGGTTGTTTGCGGGTCATAAATGGTGATTGGTTGAAGTTAGGTTCGTGCATAAAACATAAAAACTGCCAGAATTCTCTGCACAGGTAATGGCGCGGCGCGCCATATAGCCGCGCGGCGCGCCAAAGTGGTCTGTCCAACTTTGTCGATTTTTGAATAATGTTTGCTATGCTACACACCTCCGATTCACATGTAACTTGTTCTAACATGCTCATACATGATTAATAACCTCAGAAAAATAGTTCGGGACCCGACCCGAACGTGTTGACTTTTTCGTTGACTTTGACCGACCAAAGTTTGACTTTTTGTCAAACTTAACCAAATGATTATGCAACCTTCCTAACTTGTTTCTATACTTGTATCTTGCATGAGACTTGACAATTTGACTTCACATGCTACATAATCGAGTCGTAACGAGCCATAGGACTAATTGAACATCTTTGACCTATCGTGTTTACCGTTATTGATACGACCTATTTGTTTAGGTCAAGACTAGCACTATCCTTCGCACACGTTATTTTGTGAAGTACTTTTCGTACGTGCACTCAAGGTGAGATCATAGTCCCACTTTTACTCATTTGCACTTACATTTGGGATGAGAAAACATAAACGTTTCTTTTTACTAAGTGAACACAAGTACAGGAAAACAAACATTCTACATACGAGTTTGAACAAAAATCCTCAATTCGATTATCATTAGTTACACTTGCCGGGTGTAAGCGAGAACTTATGTTATATGGCCATATGGGTTTGACAAACCCTCATTCAAACGGTTCGCTACCGTTTACGAATGAAATGTATTTTCGAGAAACAGTGTATGTTCTAACACTATTGTGATGGGGTTCTATGGAAGGAATGTTAAGCATTGATAATTGGGTGCTCGTGAAACAAACTTTTGGAATGTATTACTATTATCTCATTGTTGCAAATCTTGTGGTTCACTTGTACTTACTTACTTAAACCTATGATTTCACCAACGTTTTCGTTGACAGATTTCTATATTTTTCTCAGGTCCTTGAACGATACATGATACATGCTTCCGCTCATTACTTTTGATACTTGCTTGGATGTCGAGTATACATGCATAGTTGGAGCGTCTTTTGGCTACTTTAAATTGTGTCGCATAGGTTTCATTCGTACGTTAAACATTGTAATGTAACTAGTCTTTTGAACTACATTTGTAAACTTGAAACATCCTTTTACTTGAAATAAATGCGACATATTTTGGTCAAACGTCATGATAAAGACTTATGACCACGTAACGGGACCTAAGTAGTCGGCGTCGTCAAACTTGATTTGGTCGGGTCGCTACAGATGGTATCAGAGCGTTGGTTGTAGGGATTTAGAGTTCATTGGTGTCAACCTCAAGTCATAGGGTACATTGGTGAGTCTAGACTACAACCGGCATATAGACTTAAAGTAGGAATTACTTGACTACTTGTGCATTTATACTCGAACGCTTCTACTCACATCTACTCTTAGTTCATCTTAATCTCACGTTGTTTAATTTGATTGACACGCCACCTTGACTTTATAGAATAATGTCGAATGCACATATGAATCAGGGTAATATAATTGCCGGGATTATATTACGGTGACTCATATGAACGTTCCGACATTATGACATAAAGAATTTAAGGCGAGTCGAGGAAAAACTTCTCTTTATCTTTATTCTACATCACGGTTAGTATTATTGAGAATACTAATCAATGATATTCTTGTGTCTTGAAGGAACAATGGCTCCTCGTCGTGTACGCCGCAATGAAACTCCCGAACAAGCTCTCGAACGGATGATAGCTACCGCCGTAGATGCGGCCATGGCCGGTCACTCATCCAACAACAACAACCATAATAACAACAACCACAACAACAACAACAACAACAACAACAATGGAGCCGGTAACTCAAACGAGGGATGCTCCTATAAAGCTTTCATGGGGTGCAAACCTCACACTTTTGATGGAACCGGGGGACCGGTCGTGCTCACCCGATGGTTTGAGCAAACGGAAGCCGTCTTTAGCATAAGCGGTTGTCGGGACCAAGACAAGGTCAAATACTCCACTCACACCTTCGCCGGTGTCGCTCTTACATGGTGGAATACTTATGTACAATCGGTGGGTACCGATGAAGCTCACGCCCTCTCTTGGGCCGACTTGAGGGAAAAGATGATTGTCGAATATTTCCCTCGTGAAGAAACCCGAAGGCTCGAACAAGAGCTAAGAACTTTAAAGGCGATCGGAAATGATCTCAAGGCTTATAATCAACGATTTTCCGAACTAGCCTTGATGTGCCCAAATCTTGTGAACCCCGAAGCTTTAAGGGTTGAACTTTACATGGATGGTCTTCCAAAGAGTGTCAAACACGGAGTAATGCCATCCAAACCCACTAATCATCAAGAAGCTTTGAACATGGCCCGCAAATTGATAGAAACGGTTGACGAAATCGTAGTTCCGGCACCTAAGGCCGAGGATAAATCGGGCGGCAACAAAAGAAAGTGGGAACCCTCCCAATCAAGCAACAACAACTTTGCTAAGAAGCCTTACACCTCCGACGGCAAGAAGGGTTATGCCGGGAACCTACCTCCTTGTAACAAATGCAACAAACATCACTTTGGTGAATGTGGCAAGTTAATTTGCCACTGGTGCCAAGGAGTTGGTCATAAGGCCAATGAGTGTAAAAGTGTTGCCCCCATCGCTCGAAAGGGGCCCAATGCACCAAAAACGGGCACTTGTTATGAATGTGGCCAAACGGGCCATTATAGAAATGCATGCCCGAAGAGGAAAGATAACCCCAATACGCGCGGCCGAGCTTTCAACATCAACACCGAGGAAGCCCGAGATGATAATGAATTAGTCACGGGTACGTTTCTTCTCAACAACACTTATGTTACTTGTTTATTCGATTCGGGTGCCGATAAGAGTTTTGTGTCCAAGACTTTGACTCATTCTTTTAATACTCCACCACGTCCACTAGATACCACTTATACCATTGAAGTGGCCAACGGAAAACTATTGAGTGCCGACACATATTACCGGGGGTGTACTTTAAACATTTTGGGTAATGAGTTTGAAATCGACTTGATACCCATGGAACTAGGTAGCTTCGATGTAATAATCGGTATGAATTGGCTAGTCAAAACGAAATCTCACATCCTTTGTGATCTTAACGCAATCCGAATCCCTATCGAGAATGGTGAACCTTTGATCGTCTATGGCGATAAGAGTTGCACCGGACTCAACCTCGTTTCGTGTATTAAAGTTAGAAAACTACTCCGTAAGGGTTATTTTGCGATCCTTGCTCACGTTAAGAAAGTCGAGTCCGATGAGAAGCACATCGATGATGTGCCAATTGTTAGTGACTATTCCGATGTATTTCCCGACGAATTGCCGGGTCTTCCACCTCATCGACCGGTTGAATTCCAAATCGATCTTATTCCGGGAGCCGCACCCGTAGCACGTGCACCATATAGACTCGCTCCATCCGAAATGCAAGAATTGCAAAGTCAAATCCAAGAACTACTTGATCGTGGTTTTATCCAACCTAGCCATTCACCTTGGGGGCGCTCCGATTTTGTTTGTTAAAAAGAAAGACGGATCCCTACGAATGTGCATTGACTATCGTGAACTAAACAAATTGACGGTTAAGAACCGATATCCTCTTCCTCGCATCGATGACCTCTTTGATCAATTACAAGGGTCTTGTGTATATTCAAAAATCGATCTCCGCTCGGGTTATCATCAATTGAGGGTTAAGGGGGAAGATGTCTCCAAAACCGCTTTCCGAACTCGTTATGGTAGTTATGAATTTCTTGTAATGCCATTTGGTCTCACTAACGCACCGGCGGTGTTCATGGATCTTATGAACCGCGTGTGCAAACCGTATCTTGACAAATTCGTTATCGTGTTCATCGATGATATTTTAGTCTATTCAAAAAGCGAAGAAGAACACGAGGAACACCTCCGACTTGTGCTTGAACTTTTAAGACAAGAACAACTCTATGCCAAATTCTCCAAGTGTGAATTTTGGTTAAAGGAAGTTCAATTTCTTGGTCATGTTGTAAGTGACAAAGGTATTAAAGTCGATCCAACGAAAATCGAAGCCATTAGTAAATGGGAGACTCCTACTACTCCTACTCACATTCGTCAATTCTTGGGTCTCGCCGGGTACTATCGTCGATTCATCGAAAACTTCTCTTTGGTTGCACGTCCTCTAACCGCATTAACTCACAAGGGAAAGAAATTCATTTGGGCGACCGAGCAAGAATCCGCGTTCCAAATCTTGAAAACGAAGCTAACCACCGCTCCTATATTGTCACTTCCCGAAGGCAATGATGACTTTGTTGTATATTGCGATGCCTCGAAACATGGTTTTGGGTGTGTATTGATGCAACGAAAGAAAGTCATTGCTTATGCTTCTCGACAACTAAAAATTCATGAACGGAACTACACAACACATGATCTCGAACTCGGAGCCGTTGTCTTTGCACTTAAAATGTGGAGACACTATCTTTATGGAACCAAGAGTACTATCTTTACCGATCACAAAAGTCTCCAACACATTTTCGATCAAAAGCAACTAAACATGAGACAACGAAGGTGGATTGAAACCTTAAACGATTACGATTGCGAGCTTCGTTACCATCCCGGAAAGGCAAATGTAGTAGCCGATGCCTTAAGTCGAAAAGAAAGAGCGGTGCCTCTTCGTGTCCGAGCTTTAAACATCACCATCCACACAAACCTTAATAGCCAAATTCGGGTAGCCCAAGATGAGGCTCTCAAGGATGAAAACCTTTCACACGAGCTCTTGAACATTCTCGTCTCTCGATTCGAAATTAGGGAGACCGGACTCCGATATTACGCCGGAAGGATTTGGGTGCCTAGTTATGGGGACCTACGAAGCCTTATTTTAGATGAAGCCCATAAGTCACGATATTCGATTCACCCCGGTGCCAATAAGATGTACCACGACCTTAAACAACTATATTGGTGGCCGAACATCAAAAGGGACGTAGCTACTTATGTTTCCAAGTGTTTGACATGTTCCAAAGTCAAAGCCGAACACCAAAGACCGTCCGGACTACTTCAACAACCCGAGATCCCGCAATGGAAGTGGGAAAGGATAACGATGGATTTTATCACCAAGCTACCAAAAACGATGGGCGGTTATGATACCATTTGGGTTATTGTTGACCGTCTCACCAAATCCGCACACTTCCTTGCCATGAAAGAAACGGACAAAATGGAGAAACTTGCACAACTTTACATTAAGGAGATCGTAGCCCGACACGGTGTACCTTTATCGATTATCTCCGACCGAGATGGCCGTTTCGTTTCTAGATTTTGGCGTACATTGCAAGAAGCGTTGGGAACGCGTTTAGACATGAGCACCGCATATCATCCTCAAACCGATGGACAAAGCGAACGTACAATTCAAACCTTAGAGGATATGTTACGAGCTTGCGTGGTTGATTTCGGAAAAGCTTGGGACAAGCACTTACCTCTCGCCGAGTTCTCTTACAACAATAGTTATCACGCGAGTATTAAAGTCGCACCTTTTGAAGCGCTATATGGCCGAAAATGTCGTTCACCTCTTTGTTGGGCCGAAGTAGGCGACGTACAAATCACCAGACCCGAACTCATTCACGAAACCACCGAGAAGATCGTTTAAATCCGAGATAGGCTTCGGACGGCCCGGAGTCGTCAAAAGTGCTATACCGACAAAAGACGCAACGACCTTGAATTTCAAGTCGGTAACCGCGTCATGTTAAAAGTCGCACCTTGGAAGGGTGTAATCCGTTTTGGAAAACGCGGGAAGCTAAATCCGCGGTATATTGGTCCTTTCGAAATCTTGGAGCGTATTGGAGCCGTTGCTTATCGTTTAGATCTTCCGCCTCAATTGAACTCCGTTCATCCTACCTTCCATGTATCTAACTTGAAAAAGTGTCTTGCCGAACCCGACATCGTCATCCCTCTCGAGGAACTTACTATTGATGACAGACTTCATTTTGTGGAAGAACCGGTTGAAATTGTGGACACCTCCGTCAAGACATTGAAACAAAGCCGAATTCCGATTGTTAAAGTCCGTTGGAATGCCAAAAGGGGACCCGAGTTTACTTGGGAAAGACAAGATCAAATGCAAAGAAAATACCCTCATTTATTCGTGAATTCGGAAACGCAAGATCTCGAGGAAGAAACAACGACTACTATGCCTACTTAAATTTCGGGACGAAATTTCTTTTAAGGAGTAGGTAATGTAACATCCCGCCTTTTTCCGTTTACTTTTCCGTTATACTATTTTAAACTCCGTTATATGTTTATAACATCTCCCGTTAATACGCGTTTTAAATTATCTCGTTTAGGTAATTTACGCACCCGTTTCCAAAGTTGAGGGACTAGGTTTGACAAAGGAGCAAAGAGGTGACTAGGTCAAAGAGTCAACACTCTTCCTCTTCCATTCATTATTTCTTTTCTTTTTCCATTTTTCTCTAATACTTTCACCAAATCTCTCAAACACCACTTCAAGGATTCATCATCCAAATCAAATCGAGCAAGCATCCATCTAAACAAATTGCATATTCGGAATCCTCTCATCTTCCTCTTCGATTCCATACCGATTTCATCAAGTTTGGGTAACTTTCTAAAATCACTAGATTTTGTGTTCTTGATGTTTTTAACTTATAAAGTTGTTAATTAGTGTCTATGGCTCAAGTCTAACATGATTATATGATTTATATGCTCGATTTCGTTATTTGAAGTAACTAGCTTGAATATGAACTTTGGTGTGTTTGATTTGGTAATTTGGTTGCTTAAATGTTGTTGTTATGGTAAGGTGCAAGTATTAAATGTGTTACTAGTAACACTAGCTTCAATTTGATGTGTAGGTTGTTTTAGAAAACTTCATAAACTTGATTATTGGTTTTGGTGGATTTGGGTTAGGGTTTGATGAACTTGAAATGAACTTTTGATACTTTGAATGACATGAAATGTTATTTGTAAGTGTTAGGTTGTATTGTATGCTTGATCACCTTCGAAACGGCATACCATTCATGTAAATTGGTTGCCGAATCATCGAATTTCATTTATGAACTTGAATGCATTTAATGAGGAGCTTTGGATGTGATTTTGGTTGTTGTAAAAGTAAATGTGATGGATGAAATGTGTTTAGTTGTTTTCCTTGTCAAAATACCTTTCCGATGATATAAGATACATGCTTTGGTTGTTTGCGGGTCATAAATGGTGATTGGTTGAAGTTAGGTTCGTGCATAAAACATAAAAACTGCCAGAATTCTCTGCACAGGTAATGGCGCGGCGCGCCATATAGCCGCGCGGCGCGCCAAAGTGGTCTGTCCAACTTTGTCGATTTTTGAATAATGTTTGCTATGCTACACACCTTCGATTCACATGTAACTTGTTCTAACATGCTCATACATGATTAATAACCTCAGAAAAATAGTTCGGGACCCGACCCGAACGTGTTGACTTTTTCGTTGACTTTGACCGACCAAAGTTTGACTTTTTGTCAAACTTAACCAAATGATTATGCAACCTTCCTAACTTGTTTCTATACTTGTATCTTGCATGAGACTTGACAATTTGACTTCACATGCTACATAATCGAGTCGTAACGAGCCATAGGACTAATTGAACATCTTTGACCTATCGTGTTTACCGTTATTGATACGACCTATTTGTTTAGGTCAAGACTAGCACTATCCTTCGCACACGTTATTTTGTGAAGTACTTTTCGTACGTGCACTCAAGGTGAGATCATAGTCCCACTTTTACTCATTTGCACTTACATTTGGGATGAGAAAACATAAACGTTTCTTTTTACTAAGTGAACACAAGTACAGGAAAACAAACATTCTACATACGAGTTTGAACAAAAATCCTCAATTCGATTATCATTAGTTACACTTGCCGGGTGTAAGCGAGAACTTATGTTATATGGCCATATGGGTTTGACAAACCATCATTCAAACGGTTCGCTACCGTTTACGAATGAAATGTATTTTCGAGAAACAGTGTATGTTCTAACACTATTGTGATGGGGTTCTATGGAAGGAATGTTAAGCATTGATAATTGGGTGCTCGTGAAACAAACTTTTGGAATGTATTACTATTATCTCATTGTTGCAAATCTTGTGGTTCACTTGTACTTACTTACTTAAACCTATGATTTCACCAACGTTTTCGTTGACAGATTTCTATGTTTTTCTCAGGTCCTTGAACGATACATGATACATGCTTCCGCTCATTACTTTTGATACTTGCTTGGATGTCGAGTATACATGCATAGTTGGAGCGTCTTTTGGCAACTTTAAATTGTGTCGCATAGGTTTCATTCGTACGTTAAACATTGTAATGTAACTAGTCTTTTGAACTACATTTGTAAACTTGAAACATCCTTTTACTTGAAATAAATGCGACATATTTTGGTCAAACGTCATGATAAAGATTTATGACCACGTAACGGGACCTAAGTAGTCGGCGCCGTCAAACTTGATTTGGTCGGGTCGCTACAGTGTCGTCCGCTGTCCGCTCAGTGTCTGTCTCTTCAGATCCAGATTCACTGTCCGAGCTGCTAACAACGATTTCTTCCCCCTTTTCAGCAGTAGCATCAGCAGCAGCTTTAGCCTCAGCTGCAGCTCTCTCCGCCTCTAGCTCTTCAGCCGTTTTATCACGAGCAGTGACCTCCACGTCATCATCAAGATCAACGGATAAAAGAGCAGAACGAACCTGCATCACGGAGTTGGCTGCAAAAATTGAACATGAACAGCAATATAAGCAAACATGACAAGCAGTAGAAACACATTTATATATATAATAGGATGATCATATCACATCCTACCCTGGTTTTTCTCACGAAGTACTGGCACAGAAGTGCTCGGCCATTCTCGACTCACTTTGCATAGTACAAGAATTCCCTCATACCTTTCGTATGATCTGGGCGGAAGGCGGAGCTCTTTCAAGCTATTTACTATCCGCTGCTCTGCGGCAGAAATCTTCACACCCTTTCCTACACCAGCATCAATAGCACCCCATTCCCGGACAACGGAGTACTCCTCCGGAATAACAGTCTCATCAACAAAGAAAAATGGACTTTTCCAGTCCTTCAAATTTGAAACTCTATTTGTACCAACAAAATGAGTATTTCGCTTACTATCAATTGTAAGCCAGCAGTCACTAATTGTGCGAATTCTAAACAAGGAGATAAAAACTTTAATACGAGGCTTTATATTAATAGCATTGCAGTACATTTCAAAAAGGATGATTTTTTGAAGGCCATGGGGATGCATCTGACTAAGACAGGCCTTATAATATCTAAGAAGACGAAGAAGAAAGTTAGTAAGGGGAACACGGAGGTTGCCGTGAGTAATTTGTAAAGCGTATAAAGTAATTTTTTCGTCAGGAGGGTTGTCAGCAGTTTGTTTGTTGGTGGGAAGAACAGGGTTGTATTGATTAAGATGGCGGAAGGCAATCTTTAACCCATCTAAGTATTCACTTGTCAATGATGACGCCATCGTGCTAACTTCTGGAATGTCAGCGGTATTTGACGAAGAAGGCTTTGCGTGTTCTTGGCCAGTACTTGGAGTAGAAGCCATGATAATACAGTAAAAAGATATCAATAAGAAGAAAATAGCAGAAGGATGAAGTATAACTGACCTTGGAAAGATGCTAAACCTTAAAAAGTTGAAAATTAAAGAATGCGATGAAGATTTGGGGAGAAATATGCTTTTCAGATCTTGGCAAAGGTAAAAAAGTGAGGGTAAAAGGGTTATGACGGTTCATATAGGAGTTCATCGATGCAATTTTTATGGCCACGATTAAGACACGTGTACGGGTGAGTTTGAACGTGGGGTACGAAATAACACTTTTTACAGCTGGAGGCGCGTGGAGGATCTCAACCGTGCAAAATTAATCATAACAGCGTCAGTAAAATTCGTCTACATTTAATGCCTGTAATGTTTTCCCCGATGCAAGTGGGCAATGAGCAGGCTAGTTTGGCATGCGTTATCAAAAGTTTAATAACTTAAACATTTTTCAAATGCTTAAGTCATTAAACTGGGGGGACTTAATGGTGTATCCTATCGTATACACGCATAAAAGGCATAATGGTTGCATGAAAGTAGCGTCAGGAAGGCTGGAAACAACAGTTTTGTGGAGTTATCCGTCCAGCGTTCTCCGTTGTACAGGCTGCTCCGTCATGCGTAAGCCCTGAAGGCCGCCTAGCGCGTAAGCCCTGGCCGGAGAACGCCATCTTCAGCGTAAATTTCGGATCACAAGTAACAGAACGTATCATCATCTGACACGTGTCCCCGAGCAATCTGGTGGATCTAACACTATAAATAGACCCCTTGGGTCGTCATTTTACACAGTTCAGACATTCTGGCAACTTTGAAAGCTGAGACTTCACTTCTCTCTCTCTCTCTACTTTCTCTCACTAGAAGTCATCCGGCTAGAACTTTTACACTCTACGGACGACAGATTGATTAAGCCACCCCACAAGTTTCTACACTTGTGAACCGGGTCTGCAGGGATTATTTCCCAAGGGTAAAAATCAATCGGCAACACTCCGCCCACCTAAAGCTAGATTACTTCTAGTATTGTGTTGACACACTAAGCCTTACCTCATAAGGAAATAGGTGTTAACATTTTTGTTTACTTATTTACGACGTGTGGTATTGTAGCATCTGTAGGTCAAAATTTGGAAGAGGATTTGGTATGTATCTTATAATCTGGGATTATCTCAGGCAACCAATTTGCTCAAAAAGTGAAACTTTAGTCTTACTCATGTATATTTAATCTTTATCTTATAATCTGGATCAAATCAGGCAACTATGTTGTTTTTTTTTCAAAAAAAAAAAAATAATAATAATAATGTTTTGGTTAATTTTAACAGAGGCTGCCTTTGAAATACTGCCAAGGCTTAATGAAATAAAGTTTGGTAATGGTGTTGTTGATGAAGTTTGGTTATTAGACTCACCTAGGGAATGTAGATTTTCTTCTGGAAAAGCAATCCAAGATAGTGTTTATGAGCAACTTCGTGTGGTTCATGAGGTTGAAAATACATCTGAAATCTAATTTACTACTTCATCTGGTACTCTGTTTTGATCCAGTATTAATAATACTGTTATAAATCTGTTTCAGATACTAAGCTGGGAATTCTGTTGTTGGCGCCATGAGGAGCTTCTTCCTCGTCGACTGCTTGCTCCTCAGGTATTCTACTTTTCTTGGATATGCGTACGAGATTACATGACTGGAAAAAAGTGATTTAGGTTTAAAAAACGTACATTTGTCAGGATGCCTCGCCTTATGTGAGTATTATTAAACTATGTTTGTGTAGTAGTTGCATAAGTATTCATTTTGATTATCATGCTGGTTAAGTTGCAGTAATTACAACATGGAGTTAATAGCTCGATGAATAATTTTCAAGTGGGCAGCACTCAGCAGCCAAGCACTCTCAAATTACCAGAATACCCTGATGAAACAGACGATGATAAATTCAAATTCCCGACAGGATCCCTCGCCTTCTTTCATTAACAGATCTCCATTTCAAGGTCAGCCCATACCGAATAACAACGGTAAAATTCCAGGTGACCACCAGCGGTTTGCGAGTGGCATATTCCAAGTCCAACAGAACCAGAATCAGAACCAAAAGTACCACCAACAGTTGTCCTCTCAAGTTCGTGGTAATCAGGCAGTACAACACCAGATGATTCAACAAATGATATGATGAAAGGGTATGAATTAATGATTGATAACAATGGATCAGAGGAAAAACCGTCGAGTTCTGGTCAGATGGTTGCGGGCCAACCAGAAGAAGCAACAGTTTTAAAGCAAGTGGTTCGGGTTCATACAGCGACTCTTGTGCAGGTGGTGGTGGTGGTGGTGGTGAGAAAGCACCTGATTTGGTTCATGTGCCGGACATTTTCCAGAGCGACTTCACAGAGATTGGTTTTTTTTTTTTTTTTTTTTTTTTTTTTTTTTTTTTTTTTTTTTAACAATGACGAGCCTGGCTGCAAGACATGAGGTGACTGGTGGAAGTGAACGTAGTTCGAGAATATATAATCGGATTGTTCTCTCCTTTTGTATTGTGTTGCAGGGTTATTCATTATATAGGGGTTTATATCTTGTGTTTTCATGGTAAATGCAAAATGCAATAGCTATATCTATCTATATATAATACGGAGTATAATACATGCATAGAACAATACTTGCAGGCATAGCCCAACGGTTCCTCCTACTTTGAGTCATGGGATAAACAGAGGTTATGAGTTTAATCCTTAGAGATCACGTGATTCTCTTTAAAACAATTGAAATGGTATATATTGACCTAAGGTTTTACCGGATTCGTTTACGGAACACTACCCAAATGATGAATGTCTTTAAAATAAATGATTTACTGATACCAAAAGATCGTCGTTCAAAAAAAAAATATATATATATATATATATGCATAGAACAGGTTATCTTTTGTGAAAAAAGATTAATTTCTTGCTGCCTAATAAATGATGGTTACAACTGTAGAGGTGAAACATCTTCAGTTTGGTCTGCGATTAACATAACGAATCTCTTAAGAAAATACAATAAAGAATGAAATTTGCTCAAGTCCTTGTATTTTCGGATTTTAAAATCAAATGAAAAAGTGAAATCCACATTTTATTACGGAGTACAACTTTTTGGATGTCAAAGATGCTTCATTGCAGAGTAATACGTACGAAAGTTAAAGCACAAAATATAAAGTAGCTCTAGTTAGCTAACTTAAATGCTCCCATAGTTACAGCCATATGATAATGTTTAAAATATACACCAATGACGCAGGAACCAAAACTCTCATCTCAATCATTTGCAAATCCGTGATCGTAGACTTCCAATGCGAACATGCTCGGAACCAAAACAAATGTTACAGTATCCCAAACAAAGGCCGTAAACAAGAAAGAAACATGGAGGGAGAATTTACTCGGATTACAGGTCATTAACCTTTCTACTTGCGCTGTGGTGAATGAATGGAAACGAGATGGGCTGTTCTTCACCTTCGGGTTTAATGGGTGAACAACTAATTGACTCAGCTCGGGTAATACTAATACTTCAGCATAGCATAGCATATATATATATATATATATATATATATATATATATATATATATATATATATATATATATATATATATATATATATATATATATTGGTAGGATCTAACCATTCGGGGGGAAGCAAAAACTTTTTTTTTTTTTCGTTTTTTGAAAAAACTTTGTTCACGAACATTATAAATGAGATGAAAATATGAACATTTAGTAGAGACACTTTGTGATAAATGTTTTTATTTTGGCGGGAAAACGCTCGAAGAAGTAATATATAACAATTATCGTGTTTTTCGAGCGTATTTTGAGGTTTTAGCTATTGGGGTTTAGATATTAGGGTTTATAGGGTTTAGATATTAGGGTTTAGAAATTTAGGGTTTAGGGTTTAGATTTGGGGTTTAGATTTAGGATTTAGATTGAGTTTTTAACACGAACGGTTTAGAGTTTAGGGTTTAGGGTTTGTTGTTTTGGGTTTATGGAATAAACCCAAAACACTAAACCCTAAACCCTAAACCCTAAACTCTAAATCGGGCTAAATTTTACTTCACAAAACATGAAAAAAAAAACGTTCATATTCTTCACGAACAATATTATCTTGAATGTTATTTTTTTCGATCGTTTTCCCGCCTAAATAATAACATTCATCACGAAGTGTCTCTTCTAAATGTTCATATTTTCGTGTGATCTTGATGCCGGAAAAAAAAAATTTCAAAAAAAAAAAAAAAAAAAAAAAATTTTGCTTCCCCCCGCTTCCCCCGATTGGTTACTTCCCCATTGATCCTGCCTGTGAGTTAAAATAATCTTGGATGCTTTCATTCCATTCATTCTGTCGTATATATACAATGAGAATCCCTACCTTTAGCCGACAAACTATCCTGCATAATAGGGATATGATATCATTACTAACTATTACATGTTTGACTTAATATAACTTTCTATACAAGTGATGACTAAATATGTATAAGATTTGTTATAATATATATCGGCTAATACAGCCCCTCAGTTTGAACGGGAGAGCGAGCGGACGTTCAAACTGGTTCTGAATTCTTCAAATAGTACACGAGGTAAACCCTTAGTAAAGATATCAGCGATCTGAAACCGTGTCGGAATGTGAAGAACACGAACTTGGCCACATGCGACCTTTTCACGAACAAAATGTATATCCATTTCTATGTGTTTTGTGCGTTGATGTTGCACGGGATTACCAGAGAGAAAAATGGCGCTAACGTTGTCACAAAAAACAATAGTAGCTTTGGAGATGGGGCAACGAAGTTCCAAGAGAACATTTCGAAGCCAACAGGATTCGGACACAACATTAGCTACACCTCGATATTCAGCCTCGGCGCTTGAGCGAGAAACGGTAGGTTGGCGTTTAGCTGACCACGACACTAAATTACCTCCCAAGAATACGCAGTAGCCGGAGGTGGATCGGCGTGTGTTGGGGCACCCACCCCAATCGGCATCTGTATAAGAAGTTAAGGATGAAATGGAGCTCTTTGTCAACTGTAACCCATGAGATATAGTACCGCGAATATACCGGATAATACGACGCAAGGCTTGCATGTGACACTCTTTCGGATCATGCATGTGTAAACAAATCTGTTGAACTGCATAGGAAATGTCGGGTCTGGTGAAGGTTAAATATTGAAGCGCGCCAGTTAAGCTTCGGAATTCGGTTGGATCTGAGTATGAGGGGCCGTTTGTACTCATTTTACCATTTGTATCGACCGGCGTCTTAATGGATTTGCAACTGGTCATTCCGGCCCTGCTGATAATGTCTTCGGCATATGTTTCTTGGCTTAAAAATAGTCCGTGTTCATTTTTTATGACCGAAATTCCCAAAAAGTAGCTGAGAGGTCCCAAGTCCTTCATGGCAAATTCCTTTGCAAATAAAGACATTAGGGTGGTATGTAGCGAATTTGAAGATGTAACTAGTATAATATCATCGACATAGAGTAATAAATATGCAGTTTCTTTTCCACTAGTATACACAAAAAGAGAATGGTCTGAATGGCTGTGATGGAAACCAATAGATGAGGCAAAGGTGGCGAACCGTTGGTACCATGCACGAGGAGCTTGTTTCAGCCCATATAATGATCGCTTCAATAAACAGACGTGATCTGGTTTTGTAGAGTCTCGAAACCCGTAAGGTTGATACATATATACTGTTTCATTAAGCGAGCCATGTAGGAAGACATTTTTTACATCTAGTTGATTGATATTCCAAGATTTTGAGAGGGCAATAGACAACACAAGTCGAATGGTAGCCGGTTTGACAACCGGACTGAATGTCTCATTACAATCGATGCCAACAGTCTGTGATCTCCCATCGCCTACTAGACGGGCTTTGTATCGTTCAAGGGAACCATCAGATTTCAATTTATGCCGAAAGATCCACATACTACGAATAACATGCATGTCAGGTGTCTGCGGAACAAGCACCCAAGTATTATTATCCATTAAGGCTTTGTACTCATCGGCCATGGCCATGTACCAATTTGGGTCGGAGAGAGCGTCTTTCGGTGTGCGAGGAATAGGAGAGATAGAGGTGAGTGAAGAGAGATTAAAGGGAACCTTTGGTTTGTAGATACCTTGCATGCTACGAGTGATAATAGTACGGGTAGGGGGTGGCGTATTTTGGTCAGTGGGTGAGTTATTATTTCCAGATGGAACGGTCGAGGCATGATCAGAATGAGTCAAAGTAGGAGTAGATGAGTTTGGATGTGGAGAGTTGATAGGTGATTGGGTGGCAGATGATTGGGCCGTAGGTGAGATGGGTGGTGGAATAGGCTCGGTAGATGGCCCAGTAGGAGAAGTAGGTTGTGGAGTGAACTCAGTAGGAAAGACAGTAGTAGTGTGAGTTGGGCTGGAGTCAGTAGAATGGGCCGTAGGAGATGGTGAATCAACCGAATGTTTGGAGAAAAGGTGTGGTGTATAAAAAGATGGATGAACTGCATCAGTTAGACTTTGATAGTTGGGAGGACTTGATGGTTTGATTGTTGTGAAAGGAAATTGAGTTTCATCGAATATGACATTTCGAGAAACAATGAATTTTCGAGATGTTAGATCATAACACTTATAGCCACGATGGTTAGATGGATATCCTAGAAAGACACATGGAATGGAACGTGGTTGGAGTTTATTGAGAGTGTGCGAAGGTAGAAGTGGGTAACATAAGCACCCAAAAGTGCGTAAGTGAGAGTAGGATGGAATACGTTTGTAGAGACATTCGGTAGGAGAGCGAAGACTGAGTGTTTTTGTAGGTAATATGTTTAAGAGGTATGTGGCCATTTGGAGTGCATGAGGCCACAGATTTAACGGAATAGAGCCGTGGGATAGAATGGTTCGCATAATGTTGTTTATAGCGCGTATTTTTCTTTCGGATTTCCCATTTTGTGGGGACGAGTAGGGACAGGAAAAACGAAATTGCATTCCATTTTGTTCACAAAATTGATGAAAGTGTTTGTTATTATATTCAGTTCCATTATCACATTGAAAGCTTTTAATAGGTTTACCAAATTGTGTTTGAATGTATTTTGAGAATGCAAGAAATGTGGGAAAAACATCAGATTTATGTATAAGAGGATATGTCCACAAAAAATTAGAATGATTGTCTAAGAAAAGTATGTAATAACGGTGTCCAGCAGTACTAGGAACCGGTGATGTCCATAAGTCACTGTGTATAATATCAAAAGGAGATAAAGTACTAGAAGATGAAGAAATAAATGGTAACTTTATTTGTTTTCCAAAAACGCAAGATTGACAAACAGAATTCGAAGACAGTTTATTACAAGAAATAAACTTTTTATTACTAAGAGAACGTAAGACTTCATCGCCTGGGTGTCCAAGACGGTGATGCCATATGTCTTGAGAAAAAGCAGCAAATGTAGAAGGTTTAGATAGGTGATGCAGCACGGAGTTGGTAATAGGATAAAGATCGCCTGTACTGTTACATCTCAGAACCGGCGTGCCCTGCGGGAAATCCTTCACAGTAAAACCAAAAGGATCAAATTCCAAAGAAACGTTGTTATCAGTTGATAAACGACGAACAGATACAAGATTTTTAATTAGATTGGGTGAGTGTAGGATATTTTGTAAGTAAAGTGGACGAGATAAGTTGGAAAGGGTAGAATGACCGAACCCATGAATTGGCATACCATGACCATTACCGACAACAATATTGTGACGTTGCCTTAAGGGATAATAAGACTCGAGATTACCTGAAGATGCGGTCATGTGAGAAGTAGCCCCGGTGTCCATGTACCATGTATCGTCAGGGGGATTAAGCGTCATTGTGTGCAAAGCTTGATCCAAATCTGTTGGGTAATAACCAGAAGCTGATCCAGTAGCCGAATGGGCCTGTGATGGCCTCGGACCCAAAATCCCAGCCTGTGTGGATTGAATGTGGGAGTTGTTGTTGGGCCTGACCCAAGTACTAGTGGGATACGGGCATGGTGGAGCAGTCCATGAAGGATTAGTAGTCCAATGAGGAGATGCGAACATCCAGGGAGGATATCCAGACCATTGAGGAGATGGATTTGGGGAAAATGGACGACCTCGTCCTCGATTGCTCCTGCCTCGATGCCTATTAGACCCACGACCACCACGACCACGGTTGCTATTGTATTGGAAGTTGTAATTGATCTGCCGATCAGTGGGTTGTGTGGGTTCAGGAGTATTTGAAGGCTTGGGATTGGGATTTGTAGCAGCGATGAGAACAGTGTCGGTGATGGATGAATTGTTGATAGCTTGTTTCTTCTTGCGTGTTTCTTCCAGGATAAGCTTCGAGCGAGCATCATAGAATGAAGGAAGCTTATCCATTTGAGTGAAGTACGTACCCACCGTATCAAAATTATCGTTCAATCCGGCAATCAATTGGAGAACCATTCGATCGTCGGTGACTTTATCACCAACGTTTCGAAGTTGATCAGCCAATACCTTTATTTCCTGGCAGTAAGCAGCACAATTAGGAAAATCATCAAGACGGATGGTGTTAAATTGCCGTTGAAGATAAAGTGCAGGAGAGTTTTTGTTGTCTTGGAAGAGGTTTTGCAATCGAGTCCAAGCATTTTCTGCAGTGGATTCATCTTCAATAATTTGATTCATCAAATCATTGGAAATCGTGGCGTAGATCCATTGAAGGACGAGTGCATCTAATCGATACCACAACGCAGTTTTGGTGGTGGTGTCAGCAGAAGAATCAGTGGTGGAAGAAGATACATCAGCAGCAGGTGCAACGATGTGATCAATAACATCATAGGCCCTGCAGTGCAACTTGAATAGATGAGCCCAAGAATTGTATTGTGATTTGTCGATTTCAAGAGTAATAGGGATAAGGTTTTTGATATTTGATATTGAAAGTGCAGGATGAAATTTTTCATTCATGATTGTTGTTTTGTTTGTGCAGAAAAGCAAAGGAGAAGAAGAAGAAAGTCGACAGAGAGAATGGAGATGTGATGGCCTGATACCATGTGAGTTAAAATAATCTTGGATGCTTTCATTCCATTCATTCTGTCGTATATATACAATGAGAATCCCTACCTTTAGCCGACAAACTATCCTGCATAATAGGGATATGATATCATTACTAACTATTACATGTTTGACTTAATATAACTTTCTATACAAGTGATGACTAAATATGTATAAGATTTGTTATAATATATATCGGCTAATACTGCCCCTATATATATATATATATATATATATATATATATATATATATATATATATATATATATATATATATATATATATATATATATATATATATATATATATATATATATATATATCCATGTGGGATAAGTTACATCCACATCAACAAATGCAGGTGACAGAGTTCTCCCAAGTTGAATCAAGTGCATCTTCATCAAGGTGAGTGTCAATATACTATGTGCATATGTATATATAGGATGGGTGCGGGTTGGGTGAAGTGATCCTCGGCTATAGAGCTCACTTCACATGTAGGTGGATTTGATGGACTTGTGTAATAGGTCCAATTGGCACGGTTGTGCGTTTTGGTTGACCACCTTTGGCGAAGTGCACATTTTGTGTGTACGTTATCACATGGGCTTGTGATGTGGATGTGTATAATCCCGATGGCGTGGGATTGGTATGAGTTGCGGTTGAGTAACCCCGATGATGTGGATTTTTATAATCCCGATGGCGTGGGATTGGTATGAATTGCTGTTGAGTAACCCCGATGATGTGGATTTTTATAATCCCGATGGCGTGAGTTTTGATTTGGAATGTGAGTCACGTGTGGTGCGGATTCACGATGACGCGTGTAGATTCGGTCATCTTATTGAGGTAGTGTTCACGTGTGGTGCGGATTCACTAAGGCTCGTGTAGTTTCGGCCAACCTCGATGTTGTGATGGTAATGAAGATAGTAGTCGCGTGTGGTGCGGATTTACTAAGGCTCATGTAGTTTCGGCCAATCTTCATTTGGTATTGGGTTAAGGGGTTAACCTTGGGCGGTTACGCTTTGTTTTATATATATATATATATATATATATATATATATATATATATATATATATATATATATATATATATATATATATATATATATATATATTGATGTATTGTTGTGATGTAGCTAACCCTTCGGGTGTAGCTTATTGGCGTTGTACATATCGTTGTTGGTGTACATACATTGTTGATATTATTTAGCTTGTTGTATAGCGATCGTACGATATGCTTAGATTAGCTTGCTTTTATGCTTGAATGCTCCGGTATGTGATATTTGATTATTATTGTGTGGCGTGTCCATTTTATGCATATATATGTATGTAGTATATTCTCACTCACTAAGCGTTAGCTTACCCTCTCGTTGTTTACATTTTTATAGGTTCGCATGGTGGCGGCGGCTTGGGTAAGCATGGGGACTAGTGTTGCGGGTTGCTTTAGAAGATTGTGCTTTAGACTTTTGATTAGGATTGGGTAGCGTTCCCAATCACCATGCTCGATTTTGTTGAAAAGTAAAATAGTCGGGTCATGGATTACCTTTTGGTTATGTCAAACGGGTCGTGAGTTGTATGCCCGTTTTGTATTTCAACTTATGTCGTGTATGTTTTAAAGTTGATTAAACTTACTATCGTAATGAAGATGTTTTTGAAACATAGTTGGGACCTAAATGTTAATAATATTAAAGTATTATAAAGAAGAAGAAAAAATGGGCCGGATTACGAAGGGCCGGGTCGTTTCACATTTTCATCCCCATCTGAATTTTCATCTGAATCTTCAACCAATTAACATAAAACCATATGGTCGACATCTTCATATGTAAAATCGTAATTGTAAATATGGTCAATAAATACATTACTAAATCACACACTCTCCAAATTCAACGTTTCTAAATCTCTTTATAACCCCTCATATTTCAATCAATTAGATCCTTAATTCTTAGTTTCCCTCATTTTCTCATATCTAAATCTAAATCACGGGTAAAGTGGAGCTTTAAGCGAATCGATCATAAAAAATCATCCTTTCGTACACTTATATAGCAATATCAATGTGGTAATACACCCATATCGATCTGGTAAACTTATATAGCAATAATTTACTATATATTCGTTTTTAATTTCTTGAATTGAAAAAAAATTTAAATTTGGTAATACACTAATACATATTGTTGATGTTTAATTATCATGCTATTTTTGAAATCTGATTTTGTTTGATTATGTAATAATTTTTTTTGGATTGTTACTTTGAAGCTGGTGATACATGTCGTTAATTTGGTTTGTGTTACAAAATCTTGTTTATTTAATTGAAAAGGTTCAAGTTATTTTATTGTGACAGCTTACAATTTTGTTTCTTTTAGTTGCAATTTTAAATTTCTTGACAAAGAACCAACAAATTTCATGAAACCTCGCTGGGAAGCGAGTACATAAAACTCCGATGGATTTTATGTTAGAGACTCAACTCTGATGATTGAGCGAGTTGAAAATACAGTTAAAAGCTTTAAAATTTATTGGTAGGTTGGTTTACATAATGATTTTGTGTATTCTCTTTATAAATTTGAGTTTTTTTATGTGTTTGATTTTGATTGATTAGTTAACTTAGGGTTTATGATCTTTTAAGAAAAAATGTATGTTAGGTATGAATTTCAAAAAAAAAGAAAAATAAGTATTTGGATTTGGAGGTTTTGGATTGGATTTTGAGTTTTTTTGTGTTTGAATTTTTTTTATTTATAATGTGTTAGTGACGAAGATGAAGATGAAGTTGAGGGGCCAAAAGACGAATTTACCCTCACATGTAATGACTTAACAAACTTATTTAATGAAAGTTAGACGGGGATGTTGATTGCAAATTTTTGGTAAGTAAAGGATTTCAAAGGTAAAAAAAAATTCGAAGGACGCTGTTAGTAATATAAGGTATAATACAAGGAACAATCAAAAAAAAAAAATCTAATTAATAAACCATGTTCAATCCTCACTCCAAACAGGGAGTTTCCAACCTTTGATGGTACTGCGAATATCAATGCGATTTGAGAAGGTCTCCGGGGGTTTTCTCAACCTTCAATGGTGCTGCCAACATCGTCGCGAAATGAGTTTTCTTTTAACGCGTGTGTGGGTGACAAATGAGAGTATTCAATGTAGATATCCCGTTAAAAAAAATAAACCATGTCATTTAGAGTGTTTGATTAAATTGAATAAATTAAATTAAATATGTTGTGTTTTTTAGTTTTGAAGACTTGTGTTGGGTTTTTAGTCAGTCCGTGTGGACCGACAACTTGATTCATGATCTGTCACAAAAGTCGTACTCAATTTTTTTTTTTTTTTTTTTTTTTTTTTTTTTTTTAAAGACCCCAAATATTGGCCCTAAATTTTGAACTAGCGCCCAAATACTTCACTGCTCAGTGCCCACAAGTCCGCGTTTTTAAACCCATTACTCATTCTTCATTCTCCCATTTTTTATTTTTTGCTCACAACAAAATCACTCTCCCAAATACAAATATAGATAGTAGAAGCGTTGATTATGTTTAATGGGTAAAACGACTAAGTGGTTTCGGTCTCTTTTCGGTGGCAAAAAATCTTCTAAAAGACCACCACCGGAAAATCAATCGTACGGAAAACAATCTGATGACAACAAACACGCTATAGCAGTGGCGGCAGCCACGGCTGCTGTAGCCGAGGCGGCTCTTGCGGCGGCGCATGCAGCGGCGCATGCAGCGGCGGAGGTTGTAAGATTGACAAGCGGCGGTGGTTACGGTAGCAGAGCGTATTACGACGGTGAACGGTTGCGGGGAGTGGCGGCCGTTAAGATACAATCGACATTTCGGGCTTACCTGGTACGTCCTGTAATTTTAGATTCCCCTTTGTATGTTTCAAATTAAATTAAAATTTGAATTTGATGGTATATATCAAATATCAATATCAGTTTTTGTAAATACAATTATTATTTTTTATTTTGTATATTACTAATAAATTTTATAAATTGGATGGTTAATAAAAGCTGGCTTTTCAAAATAAAAAGAAGCAGAAAAAAAACTTCTAAATTGGATCATTTTTGAATTAATTTTGACATGTATACAAATATAAATTATTTTTTACAAGTTGGATGATTTTTTTCAAATAAAATAAAGTTAATAATTAACACTGCTAAATTAATACTCCGTGGTAGTAAGAAGCAAGGTTGCAAAATTTGCTATTTCGGGTTTAATCGGTCGGGACCGTAAGAAGTAATTGACAATTAGGAGAATAATCGAGGATTAATAGTATCGTACTTTATTATTAAAATTCAAAAATTATATGTGTAAATATAGAATAAAACCTTAAACATAAATGTTTTTTTAAATAATTGTCTAAAATTGTTCATTATATTCAAAAACTCTATAGTATTAATTTAAATTATGTTAAAATGTTGACTAATTTTAACTTTGATCGATGTTTAGACCACTCCCTATGGTTTCATTATCCGTCATTATCCGCTTATTACCCGTAGTTACCCGTAATGAACCATAGGCACGGCTTAATTACTCGCGTTAGTTACCCGCACTCACCATGGATTTAATGGAAGTGTTTAGGTTAGTTATAGGAATTGTGGGTCCCACTGATTTTTTTTTATTGTTGAACTTAATGCTTTATTGCTTGTACGTTGTATATTAAGAGGAGTATTGTTTTAGCCATGATAGGGAGTGTTTAGTTATGAGTTAGTTATAGGATATTGGTGTTGATGTGGCGCTGATGTGGAAGATTAAGAGGATGAATAGTTTAGTTACAATAGGGAGTGACCTTATAGTCAAATTAGATTTTGACCCATTAATTCACATTAAACGATTAATTAAATGAATTTATAAAAATCAAAACAAATTGCTCTTAAAAATGTGTTATCAAATTAATCCGAAGCAATCGGGTTTTTCACAAGTACTCTCTAAGATCTGGTGGTGGGGGATGGAATAGTACTTTAACCGATTTGGGTGTGTTCCAAGTTAAATTAATTTTGAATTCTAAAAATTACTCTGTACGAACTATAAAGAATCTTAATTGGTTTCACACATTGGGTCCCACCAACTTCATTTATTGGTGGTAGAGCACCCCTGACTTTTAAAATTTCTATTTTGGACCCATCCTTATCATTTCTCAATATCAACTTCATTTCTCTTTAAGCAACTAGGCACGTATTGGTCTTTTAAGTTTTTGTTTAATATTTGGCTCCCTTTTCAATTATAAACGATATTGACACCCATTAATTTACTTAAAAAGTTCTATTAATGACAAAACAGAACAAAGCAAGCTGTAACTCATTATCATCTGTTTTAGCAAATGACAACTACAATATTTGGAAAAAATATTTTTTGCATATTGATGAAATGTAAATGTACTAGTATAAAGTTTATAGTATACAATAGAGTATTTAAAGTTACATTTTATGTAGAGATGTAGATGTATATGAATTGAGCTTTTCCCAAGCTAGTCAAAGAGCTCGATTTGAGCCGAGCTCAAAATAGTCGAGCCCAAACTTGAGTTTACGTTAAAGATCGTTTAGCAAATGAGCCAGAACTTCTTATACCGAGCTCAAACAAGCTTGCAAGCCTAAACAATCATTTCATTTATATACATATAATTAATAATTAATATTAATATTCTTTATGATAATATAATATAGAGTATATAATAATAACTACGGAGTATTATACATATGGAGAGTACAAAGGAGCCTAGCCAAGCCCGAGTTTAATATATTACGCTCAAAATGAGTTGAGTTCGAGCTCTTTAATTTTTAATTTTCCATTTTTTATTGTTGTATGTATTTGGTAGCATGAACTTGTTGCGATGGCCCCCTGATACACACTTAACATGCAAGTCAAGTAGCAAAAAAATACATATGATAGCAATAAATAGTTTAAATACACACAAGTTGTATCTATTGTAATTGTTTATCTTAATAATAATAATAATT
The DNA here is from genome assembly GCF_046630445.1 of Rutidosis leptorrhynchoides. Taxonomy (NCBI): domain Eukaryota; kingdom Viridiplantae; phylum Streptophyta; class Magnoliopsida; order Asterales; family Asteraceae; genus Rutidosis; species Rutidosis leptorrhynchoides. The sequence continues at coordinate 3,429,647 of NC_092335.1, read as the reverse complement.
ATTATTATTATTATATTGTTTACTTTTCAACAAAAAAAAAAAAACTAACAAAAAATACATACAATGTTACGACAAATATGTTACTACAAGCTAAACTATGGATGTTAATGTATAAATTTTACACTTAACCCATACAAATGTTATCTATCGTATGAGAATTATCACGTGATAATCCGGCAAGATATAGTATACACCAAATAGTGAAATATTCAAATGAATCCAACTTTTAAGTTGAGATTCAAAGGACCAATCAAAGTGCCACATGCGGCGCGACAATCACATGTGATTGGATTTGATATGCATTAAATCACATGTGATTGTAAAATCCAATCACATGTAATTAAAAAAAATCGAAAAAAATTTCTTTCGAGAAAAAAAAAGTTTGAAAATTGTCTTTTTCAATTAAATGTGATTGGATTTGACATGCAGAATCACATGTGATTGGGTTTTACAATCACGTGTGATTGAATTTGACATGTTAAATTTAAAAATATATATATATATATTTTTTTCAAAAAAAAAAATCGAACAAAAAAATTAATAAAAAAAAATTGACAATTTTTTTCAATCACATGTGATTGTTGCGCCACATGTCGCGCTTTGATTGGCCCATTGAATTTCAAGCAAATTGTTGAATTCAAGGGATTACAATTCTACACCAAATATTCCATCTATGGATAGTCTAGAAAGAAAAACCTTATTGTCCCTAAATGTAGATCGGAGAACTTGTACATTTAATATGTTGAAATACACTTTATTGGGAACAAGGGGTTGTTTAACCAATAAAGTGGGGTAGTATAATATGATAGTATAAAATACTTATAAACTCCATGTACCAAACTATTGTCCCTAAATGTTATTGTTATTAATAATTGCTTTAGCTTTAATTCTACTGCTGCTTTAATCTTATTATTATTAAACTTATGACACTAATTTGTACAGCAAGTACCTTTATGCTGGGGCCTGGATGATACAGCCAAGCCTAGGGTCCATTGTTAAAACCATATAATTAGATTCTGTAATAGTTGGTAAAACTGAGGAGTTTTTTATCTAGTAGCACGAGATTAAGTCGCTAAAAAATTTTATGCGAGTTTAAAATTTTTACCTGAGACATGTATTTACGATCTGCTACATATATGTATTTACTGTTCTAAAAGAAATTACATCAGGTAATTAAAATTGGTTGTTGAATGTGTAGGCTAGGAGAGCACTGAAAGCACTAAAAGGATTGGTGAAGCTTCAGGCACTTGTGCGAGGCCACATTGTGCGTAAACAGAGCGCAGACATGCTTCGACGAATGCAAGCCATGGCTCGTCTCCAGGCTCGAGCCCTTGCCAATCGAGCCTACACCTCCTCATCACCTCATTCAAGCATCAAATCCTCGCGATCCCACCACCATCTGGTAAAAAGTTGTTTCTTTTTTATTTTATTTTTATGTTATATATATGTAATCATTACTGAAGTAAATACTGATTTCTTGACAACAAAGCGGTCTAGCTCAATGTCCTATTTGAAGGGTTCTTTTGTTGAAGAACGAAAACATAGAAACGGGCCAAACTGGTTAGACAGTTGGATGGAGGATACATCCTGGACAAGCAAATGTGATGATAAAAGTGACAAGATTCTTGAAGTTGATACTTGGAAGCCAAAACAGAGCACTACTTCAACAAAGTCTCAGAAATCGAATATGACCACACGTTTCACTACTGACCTTTCGTCATTGGATTCAGATTGGGGAACAGAAAAGGTGGCACAGAGTCCTGGAACAAACCATCAGTTGAATTCTGCATCGTCTAGGCCCAGAAGTGGTCACAAAAGAAGCCCGTTTGGTGTAGCTAATAAAGGTGAAGAATACCCACAGGGGATATTTGGATACTACCCAAGTCACCCAAACTATATGGCCAGCACACAATCATCTCAAGCAAGGGTGAGGTCACTCAGTGCACCAAGGCAGAGACGTTATTTGGTTCATTCAGATACCTGGTCTGAGAGATGTTTCAGTAAGTAAGGTGGTGTTCACTTATTAACCATAATGGCGTCGCGTTGGTTGGTTTTGCTGTTATGTCTTGATGTTCTTAATGCTGTAAATGTTTACATTTTGGTAAGAAAATAAATGAGATAATTTTGGTGAATCTAATACCTAGTTTCATGAATTAAAACATATGATGAAACATGCCTGTATAGAGGGCTTTCGGTTCTAGCAGAGTTCACAAAATGAATTTGTATGTACAACTTTTTTCTTGCATTCACTAATCTGTAAGATAATCAAGGTGAAGTAATTTGTGTTAAAAGGTAAATCATATGCTGTAATCAAGCCAATCTGTAAGATAATCAAGGAAGACTAACTCACACAAATCTTCACACTCTGGGTATATTGTCTTTAGTGTGGCCTTTTACATTAAGGGTAAAATTTTGGGGACACAGTTGCAAATTTATTATTAATCCAAACAATGTGAAAACTAAGAATCTTGAATTATCGATGGAATTTCTTCAGTTTTAATCATTTCATATTACAGTATATTATTACTTGCAATTCATGGGAGTACATTGAGTATTAATCTACTTTGATGGAATTTAATTTATTCAAGTTCCAAATTCCAGTTTAAAATGTTTCTGGCTTAATGTTACATGGTTTGGTTTTTGAGTATTAACAACAGAAATTTTTTTGGAACTGGAAAATTACAAAAAATGGAAACAATACCACTGCATTACTTATTAAACTTGTATGTAGAACACAACAAATATATTTACATTACAAACATGAAAAGTGCATTACGAGAAGTATAAACTATCTGTCTTATTGTCTTTATTTAAGTGTATAAATATATATGCAGAGTATAATAATAATAATAATATGAGTTAACGTCTACGGGCTGCATTTTCTCTTTGAGCATTGAAGTGCACAGCAGCAACCGGTAAGCCCAAGTCGTTTTGCTGAGAGAAGACGCGAGTATTGAAACAATCTCTAGATACCGGTGGCCTCACTGATTGCCTTGCTCGTTGTTTGAATAATAAGAATACATATCGATGAATTCCTATCACCGGATTTGGTTTTTCATAGCTCACAATCTCCCTTCCTGTAATTATGTGTCAATATATAGTTTAAAATTTAAATAATTTAGCATATATAAAACCAGATTTATTCATAACAACTAGTAGAGTTGTATTTAAGGATGATTTTTATGCATCATTCATTGTTGTTTGTATTTTAAACATAAAGTAAACATATTTATACATAAACAGTCATCCATAAAGGCAACCCTCGAATAAAGACATATATTTAATTAGTACTAGCGAATATCTAAAGTACGCGAATATATTAATACGAGTATATAGTTATGCAGGACGTACCAAAAGTAGCATCAGTTGTACCAGGAATGTCAGTAACGATCCTGAAACAAAAGAGTTTGATTAACTCACATTATGCCAAATGCTGTTCAGTTGATTTTGATTATACAATTATGTAATAGCAAGGAAAAAAAAAAAAAAAAAATTTAAATTGAAGAAGCGGAAGCAGAGCTTCAATTCATGATGCTAACCAATGGAGATGTTCTCTTAAGTAAGGATCACTTGGACTTGGAGCATCCGGATCAGTCAAGATCTTCAAGTAAAAAAAGAAAAAGAAATATTATGTCAAAGAATGCTTATATATAGATATTTTTATGAATTGTAAAGAGATTGAGCGTTACAAGAGTGTAAGAAGATCTCATGTCTACACCACCAATTTGAACATGTGGTTTACACGTAATGATGTTAGGCTTCAGCTCGTGACCATTAAAGACCGTGTGATGAGAATTGTAGGTTACATCCATTGTCAAACTTGGTGTGAATTGGTCGACAACATCGCCTATCACCCTTCCTACTACAAGTGACATTTTAATACCACCAAAAGTTACTGTGACTTAGATATTTAACTGTAAATATCAATTGTTATCTAGATGGTATGCTATATATTGAAACAATGTCTAAGGTCCCTTTTATAGACACAAAAACTGTGGGAGGACAGGTGCATGAAAATGGGAAGTGTTTGGGTGGGTTAATCATAAGAGCTAAAAAGATTCACTACCATATTCAAGTTGTATTCTACTCGTATTAATCATCATTACCTTATAATATTACCAAATCAGGAAATTTTCATGTCTAAGGCTTATTGGATGCAAAGGAACACCTTGCAATTGCAAATCAAGAATAAAGGTACTACTGCCTTTCCCCATTCCATTTTCCCACCTGTGACATATATATACTCTTTTATGTTCTTGGTGAATTACACCTTTTCATTATTTAGTCTGAAAAGCGTTAAACTTTCAATCAACAAGTCTTATGGATCCCAGAGCTAGAATTAATGATCAGGAAATTAAAATATGTTGATAGGTTCTGTTATAATTATATCATCTACCTGAATCATCTTTAGAATTCTAGCTTTCATCTGATTCTAGTTTGATAGGAATCACACTTTTTACATGTCTGTTGTGTTACATATACGCGTATAAATGGATACATCAGTTGAGAATGATATAATAATAATGTGGTGTAAAGGAATATAAGTATAACATATGATTGATATAGATAGACGTGGAAAGGGGATGCTAGCTTTCTATACAAGGCATATGCAACAATGTCTCTAAATGGGATTCTTAAAGCCAGGTGTCGAAAATGTACTTATTCTGGTATGTTAATAAATGGAATGTTAACTTGCATCCAGTACAGAAGACAACATAATGGGATGGAAGTTGGTCCATCGTCGATTTTGTCTTATTCCTTTTCGCTTTAACTTTCTCCTCCGTATTATTATTTCATTTATACACGTGAACCACCAAACACAAAAGTGTCACAAGTGTCGAGTTCCGGATGAATAAGCTTCGAAGTGATGTAACCAATAAAGCGATTCTCTAGCTTTACCAAACCATTTAGATGCATCAAATTCACATCTAAAATTTTAATGGAATCTGGTTTAATTACAATCTTGATCTTGAGGTAAGTACAATATATCTTGATTGTAGATTTGTAGAGGAATCTGGTTTACAGCTTCTTGGACAGTTTAATTTGGGGGAAGCCCATTGACTCTTGTTGGGCCTATACAAAAAGAGACTATAAGTGCCTTACTTTGGTAACAACTTTGGGTGAACTTTTAGGCAGTAGATTTATACAAAAATCAACACATTCTCCCAAGTCCCAACCAGACCACTAGTTGATTTTGAAGGTAATAACCAAAACTTTATTTGCGTTAGAAAGTGTGTTTCTTGGTGAAATTAGAATTTCTATTTAACTAACATATGCGTTATGAGTAGGGGTGTTCAAAACCGGATATCCGGAAATTCGGATATCCGAAAATTCGGATAGTGATTTTAGTCATCCGAAATCCGAATCCGAAATTTCGGATATCCGAAATTCGGATATTCGAAATTTCGGATTCGGATTTCGGATTATCCGAATATCCGAATTATATATATAAAAATTAATGACAAACACAAAAAAAAACATGTATAGAACAAAGTTGTTGATCAAAGATATATTAAAAAATTAGCAACGGTGAAAGAGACATTATAAATTATCCATCTGTTGTAAAAAAAATGTATAAAACAAAATTATTAAAAAAAAATTAACCATACTCTCAAGCAAAACTAACATATCCTAATTAAACTAAATTATAAATACATCCTATTTTGAAGAAAATGAAAAAATGGAGATTTTGGGTATCTCAATTCTCAACCAAAACTGAAAACTGACTTAGGCTTAAATCGTTGATACCATGAATCGTTGATACCTTGAATCGTTGATACCTTGAGTCGTTGATATCTTTAATCGTTGATACGGTAACCAGATGCGATGAGATTCGACGCGAGTTACCTTGAATCGTTGATACAGTAAGTCAGTAAGGAGATGCGATGCGAGTTACCATGAATCGACGCATCTAGGGTTTTTAATTTTGGTAACTGGACCTCTGGAAAATATCGATTGAAGTGTCGGGAGGGATATAAGACTTCTTTTATGGGATTATCACCAAAAAATCCATTTTTTTGAACTTGTTTGCGTGAGAGCCCATAAAAAAAAGTTTGACAATTTGCCCTCGCAAGGAGCAAGATGCCTCTTGCTCCCTTGCGCCTTGCGTCCTTGCGACCTTAGTCACACTTGAGAGAAAGGAGCAAGGTGCCTCTTGCTCCCTTGCTTCCACCTGGGAGCAAGGTGCCTCTTGCTCCTTTGCTCCCAGGTGGAAGCAAGGAAGCAAATGCACTTTGCGTCCTTGCTTTCACCTGGGAGCAAGGGAGCAAGATGCACCTTGCTTCCACATGGGAGCAAGGGAGCAAGAGGCACCTTGCTTCCACCTGGGAGCAAGATGCACTTTGCTTCTTGCTCTCAAGTGTGACTAAGGTCACAAGGACGCAAGGCGCAAGGGAGCAAGAGGCATCTTGCTCCTTGCGAGGGCAAATTGTCAAACTTTTTTTTTTATGGGCTCTCACGCAAACAAGTTCAAGAAAATGGGCTTTTTGGTGATAATCCCTTCTTTTATCCAATTTATCCCATTTATTAGTTATAGCCCAAGCCCACTAAAAAAATCCCATTATATAAATATATTAACAAAGCCCATTTAATTTCGGATATTCGGATATCCGAATATCCGAACTTTTTGAAAAATGCATCCGAAACCCGAATTCGAAAAATCGGATATTCGATTTTCGGATATCCGAAAATCCGGATATCCGATTTTTCGGATATTTTCGGATCGGATTTTCGGATTATTCGAGTTACGGATTCGGATATTATGAACACCCTTAGTTATGAGCCTATGATTTGATGTCTTTGCATAATTGATTATATTAATATATTTTTTTTTTTGAAAAGCAAACTTTTATTACTCAATGAAAATTATACACGATACATATTTCACACAAACCATACATCTCATTATATACAAGAGGATGCTAAGATAGTATCCTACACTAAATTACCACATATATTTCCAAGAGACATTCACACAATGAATTTTTTCGGATTTGTTAGCCACGAATGCCAATCGATCTCTAAAGTTTTGCACCTTTTTGAGATCCACTCAAATGATTTGACTTAAATTTCGTTTAAAGCCACCGGTGGATTTCAACTCGAACTCTTGAAGACTTTCTTGTTTCTATTTTTCCATATAAGATAGCCGCATGTCCACTCAACCACTTGCCATACCTTAGCCCCCTCTTCCTTTGTAAAGATGTTTGACCACGAAAAACGTTGCTAAAGTCCAAGGTTACACGAGATAAGCCAAACCAATCATACAATCGATTCCATATCTCAACATTATTTTGACAATGAAGAACCGCATGAGCCACCGTCTCTATACCGTCGTCACAAAGTGGTCATCGGACGGAGTGGAGATCGATTCCCCTTTTGTCAAGTTCCGACAATACAAGGATTCGACCCAACAAAGTCCTCCAAATGAAGATACCCACCTTCTTAGGCACTAAAATGTTTCTCAAAGTTGCATTCCCCACCGGAGTCGAATTATTAATTTTTGAGCGTATCAACTTCGAAAGACACTTAGTTGTGAAGATGCCATTTGCACCGAAGGTCCAAATCCATCGATCATCGCCCGTATTTGTACTCGAAAAACCCTATAGTAACCGCACCAAATCATTTAATTCCGCTTCCGTTCTACCCCGTGGAGCTCGCCTCCAATTCCAGAATCCGGTACACGCCTCACCATTCCATATCAGTCGATCCTGAACCGAAACATCCGGTACTTACTCCAATCTAAACAACCTGCTGTATCTTTCGCTGAGTGGAATATCAGTCAACCATGAGTCAAGCCAAAAAAACGTGTCCTTGCCGTTCCCGATCTCTTTTTTGAAAGCCTTGGTGAAACCGATTCCAAGCTTATCAAGTTCATAACCTGTTTTGACAATGGTACTCCAAGTAGACACATGAGATAAATTAAGTGACCCCCCCGCCCCTGAATTGAGTAGCCCCGATGACCCACAAATGCTTCTAATGACTTTAACCCATAAGGAAGTGGATTCGGTTAAGAACCTCCACCACCACTTACCAATTATATTAAAATATAAATTGTAGTTTCATGATAGAATTTGTGAATGCTAATTAGAAATAAAATGAACTATTTCTTCATGACTTATTGTGAACTATAGTTTGACGTAATTTTGTTATTGAAAAAGTGTTTTATATATGAATGGATATTAATTAGCCTTGCATATTTGTCTATACGTTAAACATTGGTTTAATTCAACTTTGTATTTTTTAGTGACCTTCAAATCCAACAGTGTTATTTAATTTAACTAGGAATTTAAGTTAAAAAGTAAACAATTTTCAAAATTGTAGAACACAAATATTCAATGCGAGCAAGATGTTCAAGATGCTCCTACATTATTTGAAAGATGAATATGAGAAAATAGATACATAGATGATTTAAGGTGTGTAATGTACTGTGACAACCCGGAAATTTTCGACCAAATTTAAACTTCAATCTTTATATTATTCCGACACAATAAACAAATATTTGTTAAATTGAATCTCAAGGATTTTAAAACTGTGTCCATACATTCATTTAACCTCGACCAAATTTCGACGATTCACGAACCATTATATAATTAAATATGATTATATATATGTATATATATATTATTACTTGAAAACGTTATCAAAGTATTAAACATATAATACTTTACATGAACGTATTTGTTTCAAGATGTTTATCGATGGAATTAGAAGATGATATCAAATGATTGATTAATCAGATACATTGTATGATTGTGAGTCTCTGTTGAGAGGTCCACTTTGATTTAGAAAATCTTTTCTCTTGTTAATGGTATTCGGAATAATTAGTAAAGTGATTTACAAGTAAGAACAAATGTGTCAATTGACGAAGGTTAGACAAAAGTTAGTGGAGAACTGGATTTCATAATATTCTACTGACCTATTTTCAAACGTAAGAAAACGATTTCAAAAACTGAATTATTGTAATTTGTTATTTATAAAGGTAAATTGATTATATAGAATTAGCATAATTTAAGCTTTATATTATAAAGGTATATATATAGTGTTACTTAAATGAAAACATTTTTCGATATAATAGACTTTTATTATTAAGAACGTATTATGACATAACAACTTCTACTATTATAACCTTTGTAATAAAATGATTCTGAATATAAAATAATTTGATTATTAAAATACCTTTATGAACGTTATGAATTATATCAATTTTAAACCTTAAAATACAAATGTTACGAAATAATATTTCTTATTATTTAAACGATTTCAAAATATATAAGTTTTGAATATCATTAGTTTTGAAAAACTATATATTATATTGTTAAATAAATATTTCAAATTCATTTCGATAATATGTATATACAACGAGACGATGATTTATAGAAGCAAAGGACCAAAACACTCAAATGCATAAGTTACACTTCGTGTAATATAGTTTACTAATGATTTAAGTCTATATTTTGATAAATGTACAATACACGAAACATAAAGTACTAGTTTTCTAAGTATACGAAAAGGCGTTCGAGAAACCGAAACCGAGACTATAGTCGTGTGTCAACATACGAGTCTTTGGAACTGAATTTACAAGTTAACTATGCACGTAAATATAATATAATATATAATTAATTATATAAATTAAATAAATATAAATATAATAATAATATAAGTGTCGGCAGCCCACGAGATAATCATGTATGAGCTGGAACCAATAGGCTCGCGATCGCGGAGCTAGTAGGCTTAATACCTTCACGATCGCGGAGTATCAAAAATTCAGTCCAGGGCTATAAAGCTAGATCATTTCTGCCGAATCCACATATCCATCTATCTCTCGATATTTATATTATTATTATTATTATTATTATTATTATTATTATTATTATTATTATTATTATTATTATTATTATTATTATTATTATTACTACTACAGTATTATTAGTATTAGTATTAGTATTATTATATACATAAAATACTACGACGGAGTGCTGCTCGAGTAATCTAAAACGGTGTGACGACCCGAAAATTTCCGACCAAATTTAAACTTAATCTTTATATAATTTCGACTTGATAAGCAATGAATTTTAATAAATCTTGAACCTCCGAAAAGAGTTTTACACAAGCTTTTGGTCACCCTTTTATTCCGACGATTCACGAACGTCATAACTTAATTTAATTGTTTAATTGTTTAATTATTGTGTATATATATGGATTTATATATATTTAACTTGAAAATATGATAATTAAATATCTCATTAAGTATATTAACAAAGTATTATATATATATTTTCATACTACTAATTTAAAGAGTTTTTAAACAATATATATATATATATATATATATATATATATATATATATATATATATATATATATATATATATATATATATATTACTATTTAAACGATGTAATTAACTTATGTTAAAATGTATTTACATATAATGTATTACGAGTGTAAATACATCCTTACAAGTATTGAATACACTTTATAATATACCAATACATATAAAGGATAGCTATACTCGTATTTCCGTTCTACTCGCATTCATATGGTATTTTTACCTGTATTATACACGGCTTCTAGAAGTATTTACTATTGGTATATACCAATAGAAATCTACAATTATTTGTGTAATATGTCATCCATGACTTAATCAATTTAATATGTCATACATGACTTAATACAATTTAACTTATCTTAGATATTTTCACTAAAAGTCAAAATTATAAGCTTATAAATAAGGACCATTTTAACTCATTTTTACTCCATATTTTCTTAAACTAAAAACACACACTTGAATGCTCTCATATCATACTTTAATCTCAGCAACTTTTCTCTTCATAATCAAGGTAAAATACTTCTTAAAATCCTTGTTCAATTCCTTGTATACTTGCTACCTTATTATACTTATAAAACTTGTAAAAACTAGAACTTGTTTTGGTGAACACCAAGCTTGTTTGAAAAACTAATATAATCTTTCTAACTTAACTCTAATAATACTTATTTATATGTATTATGATGTTATATTAAGTTAATATAAGAAATTATAACTTGTACATATGAAGAACACCTTGAAACTTAACATATATCCTTTAATCTCCATTCGGTAAAAAGCGGGCTGTTTTGGGTTGGGAATTAAAAACCTATCTTAGACTTTGAGTTCGAGTCTAAGACTTACTTCCAGTATTTTTTTCATGATTTTAGACAAAGTGGAAGTATTTTATTAAAAATCATATATTGGGTGGATGAGGGGATTTTTCCAAATCTGTCCACCGACACAAAAAGAGGGTAAAGCTCTAAAAATTACTACTTGGGATGAACTTTTCAAATTGGTTTTGTAAAATTTACTTCTTAATGAATCCATAGTAATTTGATTCACTTTAAACGGAGTTGTAATGAATATTTGGTGAGCAAAACAAAATCTGCTAAAATTAACGTTGTATGGACGAAATTTATATTATAAAAACTATATTAACCATATCCTTGTTAAATTTTCCTATATCCTATATATATTTGGACATGTTATCAGTAGTATAACAAAATATTATAATCTTGGTTAATTCTGTGATTGTATATATGTATAATAATATTCTTGGTACGTCCTAACACAATAAGTATACAATACGTTTTGATAAATCCTAAGACAATACGTACACAATATGTCTTAGTTAATTCTAAGACAATACGTATACAATATGTCTCTGGGTTGATGCAAAGACAATACGTATACAATACGTCGTGGGGTAATTCTAAGATTATATATATATATATATATATATACCGATTATTGGACTGTTGGACTTTTCGGACTATTTTGGACTACTAACAAAGGACTACTAAAAATGGACTACTAACATAAAATGTTAAAAATTATTATATAAGTATTCTATGAACTTGCTTTATTTTATTCATATGTCGTATTATTATCTGAATCGTTATTATTGTTATAGGTTCGTGAGTCCAAGGACGACGGTCATTTTTTAATAAGTTGAAAACTTATTATTAATATACTTTTACTACTGTGAGTATATAGTCCCATTTTTAGACTCTAAAAATATTTTGAGATGAGAATACATGCATTTTATGTTTTACGCCATGGGCACAAATACTTAAAATATATTCTACGTTGAGTTGTACCACTTTGCATATTTTTCCCTAATAGCTTGGTAACTAATATTTACATGTTGTAAGAGCATGTAAGCGCGAATCCTATTGATAGATCTATCGAGTTTGACAACCCCAACCGGGCTAGTCGCTCTAGTATCGTAAACGGCTGCATAGTACTTCGTTTTTACTACACTTGGTACAGTGTAGGGAGATTTCATAATAAAGGAAATATGCTACATTAATGGTTAAGTATAGTTACCGAAGCGATCAACAACTTATAGAATACTTTTATACACTTGCGAGTGTACATATATTTATAACTATGAAATCTAGTGGTCTATATTTATATCGATGCAAACCTATATATCTCACCAACCTTTATGTTGACTGTTTAAGCATGTTTATTCTCAGGTCCTTAAGAAAGTCTTCCGCTGTTGCATTATCTGAGCAAGCTGTGCATGGAGTCTCATGCTTTTGTTTAAATGAAGTGTTGCATTCAATAAAACATTTGTCATGTATTATATTCGACTGTTATGTCACGTGTGTAGTATTTGAAAACCAATGTATCATGGGGATTATTCCTTAAATAATCGCCCACTTATTTAAAACATGCATTATGTATAATAATGATGTGCTTTTCATGAAACGAATGCAATATTTTCTAAAACGTATCATATAGAGGTCAAATACCTCGCTATGGGACCAATGAATAACGTACTGCGTTTATAGTAATATGGATGAGTCGTTTCAGTTGGTATCAGAGCGGTGGTCTTAGCGAACCATGTCTTGCATTAGTGTGTCTAACGGATAGTTATTAAGATGCATTAGTGAGTCTGGACTTCGACCTTAACTGCATGTCAAAATTTTTGCTTATCATTTATAGTCGGAAATCATCTGCTTATCACCCTTAAAAAATTACATGCTTATCATTCTTAGTCTAGACACATCTTGCTGCATTGATTGCATAAATAGTGTATAGACAAAGTTTATATTTTAGTGTATATTGATAATGCTAAAAACGAACATATATTTTATAGCATTATCTCTCAAGAAAGACAAGCTTTTAGTTGCAATTGTTCTATTTACAAGTGATATTCGTTTAAATAATAAAAGGTGAAGACAAAAGACAGATTCGACGAATTGAAGACGCAAACGACCAAAAAGCTCAAAAGTACAAAATACAATCAAAGAGGTTCCAATTATTGATAAGAAACATCTCAAAATTACAAGAGTACAAGATTCAAAACGCAACGTACAAGATATAAAATAGTACGCAAGGACGTTCGAAAATCCGGAACCGGGACATGAGTCAACTCTCAACGCTCGACGTAACGGACTAAAAATTACGAGCCAACTATGCACATAAATATAATATAATATTTAAATAATTATTAAAAATTATTTATATATTATATTTATATTTAAATAACGTCGGCAAATTAAAAGACAAAATGGTGTGAGCTGGGTTTACGAACTCCGCGACTTGCGGAGTTTGTAGTGGAAAAACACCGCGACTCGCGGAGATACCCTGGACAAAAATGCCTATAAAAGCTAACGCATTTTGATCATTTTAAACATCCTTTTTCTTCTTCTCTCATCAAACGTATTATATATATATATATATATATATATATATATATATATATATATATATATATATTATAATTATAATTTTAATTTTAATTTTAATTCTAATAATAAGGGTATGTTAGCGAATGTTGTAAGGGTGTAAGTCGAAATTCTGTCCGTGTAACGCTACGCTATTTTTAATCATTGTAAGTTATGTTCAACCTTTTTAATTTAATGTCTCGTAGCTAAGTTATTATTATGCTTATTTAAAACGAAGTAATCATGATGTTGGGCTAAAAATATTAAAATTGGGTAATTGGATTTTGTACCATAATTGGGGTTTGGACAAAAGAACGACACTTGTGGAAATTAGACTATGGGCTATTAATAGGCTTTATATTTGTTTAACTAAATGATAGTTTGTTAATTTTAATATAAAGATTTACAATTGGACGTCCCTATAAATAACCATATACACTCGATCGGACACGATGGGCGGGGTATTTATATGTACGAATAATCGTTCATTTAACCGGATACGGAAATGGATTAATAGTCTATGGAATTATTAAAACAGGGGTAAAATTATGTACAAGGACACTTGGCATAATTGATAACAAAGTATTAAAACCTTGGGTTACACGCAGTTGATATCCTGGTGTAATTATTAAACAAAGTAATAAAACCTTGTTACAGTTTAAGTCCCCAATTAGTTGGAATATTTGACTTCGGGTATAAGGATAATTTGACGAGGATACTCGCACTTTATATTTATGACTGATGGACTGTTATGGACAAAAACCAGACGGACATATTAAATAATCCAGGACAAAGGACAATTAACCCATGGGGATAAACTAAAAATCAACACGTCAAACATCATGATTACGGAAGTTTAAATAAGCATAATTCTTTTATTTCATATTTAATTTCCTTTATTTTATATTTAATTTCACTTCTAAATATCGCACTTTTATTTATTGTTATTGTATTTAATTGCACTTTTAATTATCGTACTTTTTAATTATCGCAATTTTATTTTATCGCACTTTTATTTATCGCAATTTCATTATCGTTATTTACTTTACGCTTTAAATTATAATATATTTTTTAATATTTTACATTAGGTTTTAACTGCGACTAAAGTTTTTTAAAATCGAAAAACCGGTCATTAAACGGTAAAAACCCCCCTTTTATAATAATAATATTACTTATTTATATATTTGTATTTTTATAAATTAAAACTAATATAACGTTAAGCTTTGGTTAAAGATTTTTCCCTGTGGAACGAACCGGACTTACTAAAAACTACACTACTGTACGATTAGGTACACTGCCTATAAGTGTTGTAGCAAGGTTTAAGTATATCCATTCTTTAAATAAATAAATATCTTGTGTAAAATTGTATCATATTTAATAGTATTTAGTTGTAAAATTTAATAGTATTTTATACCCCTTAGCTTTAACATCAAGTATTTTTGGCGCCGCTGCCGGGGAATTTAAAATCTAGCTTAAAAGCCGGAAGCGCAACGCTATATAAAAAAAAAAAAAAAATTTTAGTTTACTTTTATAAAAAATACGCTTTTGTAAAAATACGTTTTAAATATTCGAAAATATAAAAAGAAAACAAAAATATAAATATTTTTAAGAGTTTGTTAAATTTTTAAGTTTTATAAAGTTTCTTTATTTTTATTTTATAAAAATATAAGTCTTATTTAAATATTTTGTGTTTATTTAAAACATAAAAAAACGAAAAATATATATATATATATATATATATATATATATAAATCTATTTTTAAGTTTTTTATAAAATTATAAAGTATTTCTATTTTTATTTTAGTTTTTAAAACATAAGTTTTTATTTAATTTATATAAATATTTTATTTAATTATTAAAACAGAAAAATATATAAAATATAATTAAAAAAAAAACTACAGAACCTGTCAAACGAAATCACCTTATCTGAAATTTCAAACCCCGCGACTCGCGGAGTTTGTTGCCAGGTGTACCGCAACTCGCGGAGCCACCCTACACGCGCCTGACAGAACTCTAATCTGCATTAAATACGGAGTATTATTAATTATTATTAATTAATTTGTATTTAGGGTTAAATATTTAATTAATTTAGTATTTAATTTAAGTTTTAATTAATTTATGTATTTAGTTTAATTAGTTTTATTAAATTATTAAATTAATACTTTTATAAAATAAATAATATAAAAATAATATTTTTATAAAAATTGTACTTTTTACAACTTTTAGTATATTTTTATATTTTGTCCCTTTTTAATTGTTTTAGCGTAATTTGTTGTATTTTTCGCTCGTATTTAGTTTTAAATATAGTTTTTGCCATAGTTATTTTTACTTCTAGATTTTTAAGCTTTGCCGTAAAATCCCTTAAGTGCTTTCTCTTTAGACTAAAATTTAGGTGCTTTAGAATTTTGCGACGCCTATCTAAGTTTTAGTACCTTTTTAAGTTATTGCCATTTGGGATATAGTTTTACTTGTAAGCTTTAATATTTTTAGACGCAACTTTTAATTCTTAGTTTTTAGTTCTTTTTTAAGTTTCAACGCACTACTTTCTTATTTTTATTTTTCGACGCCTTTTACCTATGTATCAATTATCACTCGAATTAGTAATCTCAATTTGCAATTTTAATTTTAAGTTAGTGATAGTAATAAGGTTAGGTTAGGTTAGTCGAGTGTTTTAAAGTTTTATAAGTCATTTCTTTTTTTTTCTTATTTTTCGACGCCTTTTATTTATCAACCCTTTTCTTTTTCGACCTTTTTCGACGCGCTCTTTTTCTTTCTTATTTCTCGCCATTCTAGTTTTTAGGACATATATTTTTATTCTATTTCTTATCTAAATTTCTTAAAATTTCGAAAATTTATTTTAAGTGGTTAAATTGATAGACATTAAAATTTTCTGGTTCGTAGCAATAGTTGGATTTGTACGTGGACCGGGTTATTGGAGCCAAACAATACTCAATTATATTGAGACCAAACGAATCCTGCCCCTCTGCTGCATCTTTTGGCTATTCGAAACGTGGACAAAATCAGAAAAGTCTATTAATTGGATAACTTATATAATTTTTCTTTCCTTTTTAAAAACTAATAGGATATTCAGTGAATGCACCGAGCAAGACGTTCACCACCTTTTGTACGTTCACCACCTTTTGTACGTTCACCACCTGTAACTAGATCAAGACATCCAGTCGACCAAGTACTCCAATTCAAATTTCCGATAATCTATTTTTTGAACCCAACCTCACAATTGAGAATCCGGAGAATATTCAGGGACGATTCATAGATCCTGAACCATTAATCTTTCCTCCGAAACCACCAATCATTCAAACAGAGATTGTTGAGGAATGAACCATTAAATCAGAATCCTCTAGTGATTCAGATTCAACAAATTCAATTATGGAGAATCTGGAACCTTTAAGTATGGAAGACCGAATGAGAGCTAAACGCACTGGCCAAGGTCACGCAATTACTCATCCTGACATTAATGCGCCATATTATGAAATCAAAGGACAAATTCTACACATGGTGACTAATCAATGCCAATTTAGTGGTGCGCCGAAGGAAGATCCAAATGAACATCTTCGTACCTTTAATAGGATCTGCACACTATTTAAAATAAGAGAAGTTGAGGATGAACAGATATATCTCATGTTATTTTCCTGGACTTTAAAGGGAGAAGCCAAAGATTGGTTGGAACCATTACCTGAAGGGGCGATCGATACATGGGACGTTTTAGTTGAAAAATTTCTTAAAAAATTCTTTCCGGCATCTAAAGCCGTAAGATTTCAAGGAGAAATTGTTACGTTCACACAGAAGCCAAATGAAACTCTATATGAGGCGTGGACAAGTGATAATGCTAAAAACGAACATATATTTCATAGCATTATTCCTCAAGAAAGACAAGCTTTTAGTTGCAATTGTTCTATTTACAAGAGATATTCGTTTAAATAATAAAAGGTGAAGACAAAAGACAGATTCGACGAATTGAAGACGCAAACAACCAAAAAGCTCAAAAGTACAAAAGACAATCAAAAAGGTTCCAATTATTGATAAGAAACGTCTCGAAATCACAAGAGTACAAGATTCAAAACGCAAAGTACAAGATATTAAATTGTACGCGAGGACGTTCGAAAATCCGGAACCGGGACTAGAGTCAACTCTTAACGCTCGACGCAACGGACTAAAAATTACAAGTTAACTATGTATATAAATATAATATAATATATAATTAATTATATTAATTATATATATATTATATATATATATAATAAAAACCGTCGGCAGCAAGAAACTCCAAGGGTGTGAGCTGTAAATACCTCTCCGCGACTCGCGGAGTTTTAAGGGCATTTTGCCGCGAGTCGCGGAGCCCCAAAAATCAAGTCTGGCTATAAAGCAAACCGAATTCTGATCAAATTTCATATCTTAATTTCATCTTTTTCTCTTCCTCTTCATACGTAAATATATTTATATTTATAATTTATATTTTAATTTTAATTATAATTCTAATAATAAGGGTATGTTAGCGAATGTTGTAAGGGTGTAAGTCGAAATTCTGTCCGTGTAACGCTATGCTATTTTTAATCATTGTAAGTTATGTTCAACCTTTTTACATTAATGTCTCGTAGCTAAGTTATTATTATGCTTATTTAAAACGAAGTAATCATGATGTTGGGCTAATTACTAAAATTGGGTAATTGGGCTTTGTACCATAATTGGGGTTTGGACAAAAGAACGACACTTGTGGAAATTAGACTATGGGCTAATAATGGGCTTTATATTTGTTTAACTAAATGAAAGTTTGTTAATGTTAATATAAAGATTTACAATTGGGCGTCCCTATAAATTACCATATACACTCGATCGGACACGATGGGCGGGGTATTTATATGTACGAATAATCGTTCATTTAACCGGACACGGGAATGGATTAATAGCCACTAGAATAATTAAAACAGGGGTGAAATTACATTCAAGGGTAATTGGTGTAATTGTTAACAAAGTAGTAAAACCTTGGTTTACACGCAGTCGATAACCTGGTGTATTCATTAAACAAAGTATTAAAACCTTGTTACAATTCGAATCCCCAATTAGTTGGAATATTTATCTTCGGGTATAATAATAATTTGACAAGGACACTTGCAATTTATATTTATGACTGATGGACTGTTATGGACAAAAACCAGACGGACATATTGAATAATCCAGGACAAAGGACAATTAACCCATGGGCATAAAACTAAAATCAACACGTCAAACATCATGATTACGGAAGTTTAAATAAGCATAATTCTTTTATTTCATATTTAATTTCCTTTATTTTATATTTAATTGCACTTCTAATTATCGCACTTTTATTTATTGTTATTTTATTTAATCACACTTTTAATTATCGTACTTTTAATTATCGCAATTTAATTTTATCGCATTTTTATTCGCAATTTCATTATCGTTATTTACTTTACGCTTTAATTTAAGTCTTGTATTTATTTAATATTTTACATTAGGTTTTAACTGCGACTAAAGTTTTAAAATCGACAAACCGGTCATTAAACGGTAAAAACCCCCCTTTATAATAATAATATTACCTATATATATATTTGTATTCTTATAAAAGTAAACTAATATAGCGTTGAGCTCTGTTTAAAGATTTCCCTGTGGAACGAACCGGACTTACTAAAAACTACACTACTGTACGATTAGGTACACTGCCTATAAGTGTTGTAGCAAGGTTTAAGTATATCCATTCTATAAATAAATAAATATCTTGTGTAAAATTGTATCGTATTTAATAGTTTTTCCTAGTAAAATATAAGCTATTTTATATACACCTCGTTCGACATCAAGTATATTTTTGGCGCCGCTGCCGGGGAACCATCTTAAAAGCCGGAAGCGCAACGCTAATAAAAAAAAAAAAAAGATTTTTAGTTACTTTTATTAAAAGTCGTTTTTGTAAAAATACGTTTTAAATATTCGAAAATATAAAAAAAAAAACAAAAATATTAGTATTTTTAAGATTTTGTTAAATATTTAAGTTTTATAAAGTTTCTTTATTTCTATTTTAGTTTATAAAAATATAAGTTTTATTTTAAAATCTTTTAATTATTTAAAAAAACAGAAAACATAAAAAAAAAAAAAATAAATAAAGAAAACGCGTAAAAAGTGAAACCTGTCAACTGAATTCTGGAACCCCGCGACTCACGGGGTTTTCCTCTTTAATTGCCGCGACTCGCGGAGGGTCTCTGACAGGCGACAAGGAAGCCCTAAACCTGCATTAATTACGGGTTTTAATTTATTATTATTATTATTTAACCTTAATTATTATTATTATTATTATTATTATTATTAGTTTTATATATTATTAGTTTTATATATTATTATAAAAAAATTGTACTTTTTACAACTTTTTATATATTTTGTTATTTTGTACCTTTTTAATCGTTGTAACGTAATATTTGTATTTTTTAGCTCATATTTAATTTTAAACTTAGTTTTTGCTATAGTTATTTTTACTCCTAGATTTTTAGGCTTTGCCGTAGAATTCTTTAAGTGCTTTTTCTTTAAGACTAAGATTTAGGTGCTTTAGAATTTTGCGACGCCTTTTTAAGTTTTAGTTTCTTTTTAAGTTATTTCCATTTGGGATTTAGTTTTTCCTTGTAAGCTTTAATATTTTTAGACCTTTTACTATGTATCAATTATCATTCCAATTAGTAATTTCAATTTGCGATTATAATTTTAAGTTAGTTGTAGTAATAAGGTTAGGTTAGTTAAGTATTTTTAAGTTTTTATAAGTTTCTTTTATTTTTCCGTCACCTTTTATTTTTCAACCATTTTTTCTTTTTCAACCTTTTGCGACGAACTCTTTTTCTCTCTTATTTCTCGCTATTCTAGTTTTTAGGACTTAGAATTTTATTCTACTTCTTATCTAAATTTCTTAAAATTACGAAAATTTATTTTGAGTGATTAAATTGATAGACATCAAAATTTTCTGGTTCGTAGTAATAGTTGGATTTGTACGTGGACCGGGTTATTGGAGCCAAACAGTCCTCAATTATATTGAGACCAAACGAATCCTGCCCCTCTACTGCATCTTTTGGCTATTCGAAACGTGGGCAAAATCAGAAAAGTCTATTGATTGGATAACTTATTATAATTTTTCTTTCCTTTTAAAAACTAATAGGATATTCTGTGAATGCACCGAGCAAGACGTTCATCACCTTTTGTACGTTCACCACCTGTAACTCGATCAAGACATCGTTTAACAAATATAACCGCCGTTGATTTTTCTTTAGAATCGTCATCCAGTCAACCAAGTACTTCAGTTCAAATTTCCGATAATCCATTTTTTGAACCCGACCTCACAATTGAGAATCCGGAGAATATTCAGGAACGGTTTGTAGATCCCGAACCATTAAACTTTCCTCCGGAGCCACCAATCATTCAAACAGATATTGTTGAAGAACGAACTATTAAAACAGAATCATTTAGTGATACCGATTCAACAAATTCAATTATGGAGAATCTGGAACCTTTAAGTATGGAAGACCGAATGAGAGCTAAACGCACTGGCCAAGGTCACGCAATTACTCATCCAGACATTAATGCGCCAGATTATGAAATCAAAGGACAAATTTTACACATGGTGACTAATCAATGCCAATTTAGTGGTGCGCCGAAGGAAGATCCAAATGAACATCTACGTACCTTTAATAGGATCTGCACACTATTTAAAATACGAGAAGTGGAGGATGAACAGATATATCTCATGTTATTTCCCTGGACTTTGAAGGGAGAAGCCAAAGATTGGTTGGAATCGTTACCTGAAGGGGCGATTGATACATGGGATGTTTTAATTGACAAATTTCTTAAACAATTCTTTCCTGCATCTAAAGCCGTAAGACTTCAAGCAGAAATTGTTACGTTCACACAGAAGCCAAATGAAACTCTATATGAGGCGTGGACAAGATATGGAAAATTGTTAAGAGGATGTCCGCAACATGGTTTAGACACCTGTCAAATAGTACAAATATTCTACCAAGGATGCGACATCACTACAAGAAAAGACATAGATATAGCAGCTGGTGGTTCTATTATGAAAAAAACCGAAACTGATGCGTACAAAATTATTGATAATACTGCTTCCCACTCACATGAGTGGCACCAAGAAAAAGACATCATTAGATCATCTAAAGCAGCTAGAGCCGATTCTA
This sequence comes from Rutidosis leptorrhynchoides, assembly GCF_046630445.1. Lineage (NCBI taxonomy): Eukaryota > Viridiplantae > Streptophyta > Magnoliopsida > Asterales > Asteraceae > Rutidosis > Rutidosis leptorrhynchoides. Next base: position 3,407,745 of record NC_092335.1, on the reverse strand, counting down.
GCCATGACTTAGATTCCATTTCGGCAAAGATAGATGCTTTCGAGAGACGAATGGAAAAGATGACTAAGGATATTCACTCAATACGAATTAGTTGTGAGCAGTGTGGAGGACCACATTTGACAAAAGATTGTCTAAGTATTGAATTAACAATGGAACAAAGAGAGAATATTTCATACATAAACCAAAGGCCTGGAAATAATTATCAGAATAATTATCAACCGCCAAGACCAATTTACAATCAAAATCAGAACTATAACCGAAATATTCCATACAATAACCAACAAGGTCCTAGCAATCAACAAGTATCCAATAATACTTACAATCAGCAAAGACCGAATTTTCAAAACAAACCACCACAACAAACCGATGATAAAAAACCGAATTTAGAAGATATGATGACGAAGCTAGTTGAAACTCAAACGCAGTTTTTCACATCTCAAAAACAAACCAATGAACAAAATGCTCAAGCATTTAGAAATCAACAAGCTTCTATTCAAAATCTGGAACAAGAAGTAAGTAACCTAGCAAGGTTAATAGGTGAAAGAAAACCGGGAAGTTTACCAAGCGATACAAATGCTAACCCCCGGAATGAAACAGCTAAAGCTATTACCACAAGAAGTGGTACAACACTTAAACCACCTGAAATACCTGTAACTTCTGATAAAACTATTCCTACTCCACAAGAACCACAACCTGATCAAGATAAGGAAAAAGAACCGGTAGTTGAAAAGGTTAATGAAGATAACACAGTTAAGGATAAACCTTATGTTAAACCATACCAACCACCACTTCCTTATCCGAGTAAAATGAAGAAAGAAAAACTTGAAGCCGAGCAATCCAAATTCTTGGATATGTTTAAACAAATAAATGTAAATCTTCCTTTCATTGATGTAATTTCAGGAATGCCTAGATATGCTAAATTCTTGAAAGATCTAATCACGAATAGAAAGAAAATGGAAGAACTCTCGGCTGTTACTATGAATGCTAATTGTTCAGCAGTGCTGTTGAATAAGATACCAGAAAAACTATCTGATCCAGGAAGTTTCACAATTCCATGTTTTCTGGGTAGTCTTAGTTCAATAGAAGCATTAGCAGATTTAGGTGCTAGTATAAATTTAATGCCGTATTCACTATACGCTAAACTAGACCTCGGAGAATTAAAACCAACCAGAATAAGCATACAACTAGCCGATAGATCAATAAAATATCCTAGAGGGATAATGGAGAACATGCTAGTTAAAGTTGGTACTTTAGTATTTCCAGTAGATTTTGTTGTTTTGGACATGGAAGAAGATTCTCAAGTTCCTCTCATATTAGGAAGACCATTCTTAAACACGGCTAAAGCAATGATAGACGTGTTCGGTAAGAAACTGACCCTAAGTATGGAGGATGAGAGTGTTACCTTTTCAGTTGATAGAGCAATGCAACAACCACAATCTGCAGATGATACATGTTATTATATTCAAACTATAGATGCACATGCGGAATTATTAGAAGAATTTCCAGAATTACAAGGAACAGGAGAATGTTCTTTAGGAGAAGGTAATGAACCAATTGATGAAGCTGAAATGTTAGCTACACTTATAGCTAATGGATATGAACCAACAACAGAAGAAATTCAAATGCTAAAAGAAGAAGACAGATATCGATATAAATCATCGATAGAAGAACCTCCGAAATTAGAGTTAAAGCCACTTCCAAACCATTTGGAATACGCTTATTTACATGGTGAATCTGAATTACCTGTAATAATATCGTCTTCTCTTACTGAAAATGAGAAATCACAACTCATTTCTGTGTTGAAAGCTCATAAACCAGCCATTGCATGGAAGATTCATGATATTAAAGGAATAAGTCCTTCGTATTGCACACATAAAATCCTTATGGAAGAAGGTCATAAAACGTATGTGCAACGTCAACGAAGACTAAATCCTAATATGCAAGATGTAGTTAAGAAAGAGATTATTAAACTGCTAGATGCAGGTTTAATTTATCCAATTTCTGATAGTCCATGGGTAAGCCCAGTTCAATGCGTACCTAAGAAGGGTGGCATGACTGTCATCACAAATGAGAAAAATGAGCTTATTCCTACTAGGACTGTAACAGGATGGCGTGTATGTATTGATTATAGAAAATTAAATGACGCCACCAGAAAAGATCACTTTCCCTTACCTTTCATAGATCAAATGTTGGAAAGATTAGCCGGAAATAGTTACTATTGTTTCCTAGATGGATTTTCCGGATATTTTCAAATTCCAATAGCACCCGAAGACCAAGAGAAAACCACATTCACGTGCCCTTATGGTACTTTTGCTTACAAAAGAATGCCATTTGAACTTTGCAACGCCCCTGCAACCTTTCAAAGGTGTATGATGGCGATTTTTCACGACATGATAGAAGAATGCATGGAAGTATTCATGGATGACTTTTCAGTCTTCGGTGATACATTTAAATCATGTCTAGTTAATCTGGAACGAATGCTAATTAGATGCGAAAAATCAAATCTAGTACTTAATTGGGAGAAATGCCATTTCATGGTTAAAGAAGGCATCGTTCTTGGACATAAAATTTCAAAAGAAGGAATTGAAGTGGATAGAGCTAAAGTAGATGTAATTGCTAAACTTCCACATCCCACCAATGTTAGAGGAGTTAGGAGTTTTCTAGGGCATGCCGGTTTTTACCGACGTTTCATAAAAGATTTCTCTAAAATTGCCACTCCTATGAATAAACTCCTAGAAAAGGATGCTCCATTCATCTTTTCAGATGAATGTATCAAATCTTTTAATATTCTTAAAGAAAAACTCACTAATGCGCCGATCATGATAACACCAAATTGGAATCTACCATTTGAACTAATGTGCGATGCAAGTGATTTTGCAATGGGAGCCGTTTTAGGACAAAGGATTGAAAAACGATTTCAACCTATATATTATGCTAGTAAGACATTACAAGGAGCACAAACGAACTATACAACTACTGAAAAAGAACTCCTTGCTATTGTCTTTGCTTTTGACAAATTTCGATCATATCTAGTTCTAGCAAAAACGGTGGTCTATACCGACCATTCTGCTCTTAGATACCTATTTTCAAAACAAGATGCTAAACCAAGATTAATCCGTTGGATCTTACTCTTACAAGAGTTTGATATTGAAATCCGAGATAAAAAAGGAGCAGAAAATCTCGCCGCTGATCATCTTTCTCGTCTTGAAAATCCCGAATTAGAAGTTCTAAATGAATCGGCCATACAAGACAACTTTCCTGATGAATATCTATTGAAGATAGATTATAAAGAAATCCCATGGTTTGCAGACTATGCAAACTACTTAGTTTGTGGATTCCTTGAAAAAGGATTATCGTACCAAAGACGAAAGAAATTCTTCAGTGATATAAAACACTATTTCTGGGAAGATCCACATCTGTTTAAAAGTTGTCCCGATGGAATAATACGCCGATGCGTATTTGGAGATGAAGCTAGTAAAATTTTAAACCATTGTCACACAGGACCAACAGGAGGGCATTATGGGCCTCAACTAACAGCAAGAAAAGTTTATGAAGCTGGATTCTATTGGCCTACAATTTACAAAGACGCACACCTTCTTTGCAAATCCTGTGATGCATGTCAAAGGACCGGAAAAATAAGTCAACGTGATGAAATGCCACAAAATGTCATCCAAGTATGTGAAGTATTTGACATTTGGGGTATTGACTTTATGGGTCCATTTCCAAAATCTCATAATAATCTATATATACTCGTAGCCATTGATTATGTATCTAAATGGGCGGAAGCACAAGCTCTCCCAACTAACGATGCACGAGTTGTAGTCAACTTTTTAAAACGTCTTTTTGCAAGGTTTGGAACACCGAAAGCTTTAATAAGTGATCGGGGTACTCATTTCTGTAATAATCAACTTGAGAAAGTTCTTAAAAGATATGGAGTAACTCATAAAATCTCCACCGCATATCATCCACAAACAAGTGGACAAGTTGAAAATACCAACCGAGCTTTAAAACGTATTCTAGAGAAAACCGTAGGATCAAATCCGAAGGAATGGTCCATTAAATTGGAGGATGCACTCTAGGCTTTTAGAACAGCCTACAAAACTCCAATTGGAACCACACCTTTTAGACTTGTTTATGGAAAAGCATGTCATCTTCCAGTAGAAATTGAACACAAAGCATTTTGGGCTTTGAAGACATGTAATCTTGATTTACATGAAGCCGGACGTCTACGATTAAGTCAACTAAACGAATTAGAAGAATTAAGACATGAAGCATACGAAAATTCGTTAATCTATAAGGAAAGAACGAAGAAATGGCATGATAAAAGAATCAGAAGTTCAAAAGAATTCAAAGAAGGAGACAGAGTTCTTCTTTTCAATTCACGATTCAAGCTATTTCCTGGAAAATTGAAATCAAGATGGTCTGGACCATTCATAGTCAAAAGAGTTTTCCCATACGGAACGATAGAATTGATGAATTCAAATGGGATTGAATTTAAAGTTAATGGTCACAGAGTTAAACATTACATACATGGTCCGATGGAAGTCGACAACGAAGTTAATCACAATTTCGACACCACAGCTAACTAAGTGTGGGGAGAATCAAGTCTTTAAAGGATAATATGTATTTCTGTTAGAGTTAGATTGTCTGTTTTCGTGTAGTTCTCGAAAATGGAACACGTATGGTCTTTCCCTAGCAGACCCTAAAGAACTAGTCTTCTCCCCCCATTCTGAATTTTTATTTTTTTTAGGTTTTTACGAAATGAAGACTGCCTGTGAACTAAACCATGGTCTAATGCTACACGCTTTGATCACTAAAAGAAATAATGACATACTACCGAGCGAATTAGTATCAGTAATCAGAGAAAGAATGGACGGAGTTAGAAAAGGATCCAGATGCGAAGATAATAAGTTACAATTTGGTAAAGGAAAATCAAAATCCGCAGCGAAAAGAAGAGCACGACACCTAGAACGATGTCACAAATGCGGAAAATGGTCACATGGAGGTAAATGTTCAAATAATCAAACCTATTCAAATACCGAATTTGTTACTTTATGCAGAGACGGACCGTTCATATGTTTAGAAGAAAAGACAATGAATGCTCGAGGTTACGCCTATGCAGCCATGGAAAATCAATTAAACCGACTATCTTATGAATATAATAGATCATATAACTAAGAAATCTATTTCACAGGTATGTCTGTACAGTTTTTATTTTTATTTTTAACCTTTTGATAATAAACGCTAATTCGTTCGCTAAAAAGTATTAAATTGGTATTGAATAAAATTAGGTTTGGCGACCGAAATTATTGATATCATTCAAAAATTTATTACATCACTGCGAAATTTAACGTTTATTCTTAAGGTATAAATATCTTTAATCAATCAACCCAAAATATTTCAAAAATTCGTCATGAGTTAAATTAGGTCTTGGAACCGAAATTACTTTACCGAAAAGAGGGGTGCATATTTATGATAATATTTGATTGATTAAAGTGGGATAAAAAGACAAAAAGATTTTTAATTTTATTATGTTATTAATCTTAATATTTAAATCTTAAATTAATATTGTAAACTTTGTAAAAACAATATATTTAAAATTGTAAATATTTGAAAAATTAATATAAGTTTGGTATGAATTTACAAATTTTTAAATTAAGTTTGGTGTGAATTTTTAAAATATTAATTTTTAATTTTATGCATTTTAAATTTTGAGCTTGGTGTGAATTTTTAATATTAATTTTGAATTTTATATTTATGTTGTGTGAATTTAAAAACAAAAATTTACTTTATCTCATTAAGTTAAAAATATGATTTTTAAAAATTCGTCGTAAGTTGAAGACTAGGTCTTTGAACCGAAATTGCTTTACCCGAGGGAGGGACGAGAACTTTTATTATCAATATTTTTAATCTTGTTGATTTAAAGTATGCCAAAAACACAAAAAAAAAAAAAAAAACCCAAAAATCTTAGCTTTTAAAACAATCGCTACAAAAAGACAAATTTTAAAATTTTGTCGAAGGACGGACTAGGACATCGATCCGAAACGACCTCGTCCTAAATAACAAGGGAAACAAAATTTTAAAAATTAATTTCTTAATTGTTTATAAGTTAAAGATTTTATAAAAAAAAAAAAAAAAAAAAAAGGTAAACTCCGCGACTCGCGGAGTTTGCAGTGCAAACCTCCGCGACTCGCGGAGGGATCAAAACCCAGAAAAAAAAATAAAAATAGCTGAACGATCAGTTTACTCACCCACACACATAAACACCCAAATACTGCGAAAAAAGACCCCGAAAAACCCGAAAATCACCCCCAAAAATCTCAATTTTTAACCGTTAATCACCAAATTTTTTGCTAAAATCATGTTGAGAAGGATGATATCTAAGAACTACTCAAGAAAAACGGTAAATTTCTACACCTAAACACCATTTAATTCGAATTTTAGTGTTCTTGAGCTATTTTTCCCCAATTTGATTTTGATGCTTTTTAGTGTAATTAGACTTAAATTGTTTATGTATTATGCTTGTATAACCTAGATTGATGCTGTTTAACATGATTAGAAGCCTTAAACTTCAAATTTTGAATAATCTAGGGTTTGTGTTCTTGAGCAATTTGGGGCTTTTTGATATAAACAGGTTATGGCCGATTTTTGTCATGAATTGTTGCTAAATTGAGTAGTATAACATGTCTAGGTAGTTAAATGATCCAAACTTTGAGTCTAAACATGATTTTGAGAATTAAAGTGGACTTTTTCAAGTCCAAAATTCATGAACTTGATTTTTGAAAGATAATGCCATTTGAGACTTGTTTATTTGCTAGTAATGATTATTTTGACATGTTATTTGAGTTGAATGCTTATGAACTTGGCGAAAATTTTCGTATATGCTTATTTGAAAAAGTGTAGATTTGATAAAAATGTGAAAATAAGTTTAAGTTTGATATAAATTGATAATGTCATTGTAATTATTTTGATTGATGATTTTGCTGACACTAATGCATATTTGGATGCACAAAATTTGTGTTTGATGTGTTTTGCAGAATGAAAGGGGTGAATCTTCATCCCAAGCCCGCCATGCTCCTGCTGAGAACTTGGAACAACAGGAGGTAGATAACTACTACAAGCAGGATGTACCTCATCCAGTCATGACCTTTTCAGATATGCACTTGGAACAGTTGCACCCGAACCTGCGATTTGACAGACTTTGGATAGATTATCCAAAATATCAACGGGGTTTGCATACTCTTCATTCCAAGGTTGTTGAGGTACCGAGGGTCATAGAATGGGGACCCTTAGAAGCTGTAGAATTGGCCGGGCCAATTAGGGAATTACTGGTACAGAGGTATGGTAATTCTTCTTTTAATGACTGGATATGTTTATTCACCATACGCAGACCTGTATATAAAGTATGGTGTGAAGAGTTGTTATGTAGTATAGAGTTGAATGATCGGGTAGCTAGTTTAACCGATCGTTCTTTTATTAGATTTTTGTTAGGCGGTTCGATGCGCCACATGTCTTTACTGGACATGGCTCAGGCTTTACGTATATATACGCCTGAGGAATTAGCGTCTGCCGATTGTAGAGGATTGATACTAAACGGTAGAAAGATAGATGAGAATTTTGATACACACGGTGTGTGGAGTCAAATGACAAGCCATCACCGTTTCAAAGGGGGAAACTACTCTTATTTGGATATAGATAGAGCCGAATTAAGAGTAATACATAGGTTTTTAGCTAATTCGATTACACAAAGGGGTAAAAACAAAGAAAAGGTAAATGAACAAGATTTGTTTTACCATATGTGTATTCGAGACCCACAGAGCGCTGTAAGTATACCATATTGTGTGGGTTATTATTTATCAGCTATGGTTCGGGGGATGCGTCCACATAGCATAATAGGAGGTGGTATTTTTATTACTTTGATTGGTGAATATCTCGGTGTGGACATAAGTCGGGGGGGATTATTAGTAGAAGAGCCGGAACCCCGCGACACTATAGGTTTAAATGTATACCATGGTGCGAAAGTTTTGAAGCGGCGAAATAACGCCGCAGTACGATACAATGGTAGACATCCACAGGTAGAGAGAAACCAGGAACAAGGTAATGTAGGAGGGGGGAATGAGATGCAAGAAATGCATAGGTTTATAGCTTCTCAGGAATACGAAAATGCTAGACAGAGAGCATTTGAAGATTGGCAAGTTCATCAGAACCAGATCATAGCGCATTGCCAACATATAGGTAGAAACTATATTCCTACACCAAAACCCGTCTTCCCTCCTTGGTCGATAGAGATGCAGCCACCATATCCTACGTATGACCCTGCCGAAGCATTCTATAGCACTTATGGTTATGCGTGGAACCCCTATTGGTACCAATATCATCCTTAGTTTACTTATTATTTTTTATTATTTTGTAATTTGTAATTATTGATACATTTAATATTTTTATTAATATTGTAATCATTTTTATAATTATCTAACTTTTATTCTTAGATTTTAATAATTTTTGAATGTGGGGTAATAAACCAAACTTCAAAAATATGTATATATGTTTGCAGTTTATCTTATGTACACAACAGGGTAAAACAACGCATTTTCAAAGACTGGCATTAAGTTCAGCAAAAGCAACTAATTTTGACGACAAGATGCAAAATATATGTGAAATAACAACAAGACGGAATGAACAAATGATGTGCACCATTTATCATTCAGCAAACAAACGCCAATATATTTGGAAACTTTGGTAAAAATTTAATCATTTTCACACAAATCACCCTCAATAATTTAAATTGTTACTGATTTCTTGCAAATGAGGGCATTGCAAGATCTTAAGTGTGGGAATATTGGGGTTAAATTCTTTCAGATTTTAAAAAAAAAAAAAAATTTTTACTTTATACACTTGGTTACCATTAAAAATACTAGTAAAGCAGTAGTTGTATTAGAATCTAGTGCTCTCTGATAAAAAAGAACAGCCCTAGTCTTATATACTGACTACCCAATTCTAGTAAAATTTTTCAAATAAATGAATTCAAAATCATGTTTATACATATTTATGAACGATAAAACTAGGTTTTAACACCGAAATTATTGTTACCTCGGAAAGGACATAAATTGAGAAACAAACTAAAATGTTAAAATTCATTTAAAATGGAATAGAGGACGATAAAAAGAAAAATAAAAAGCCAAGTGTGGGAAAATTTACCAAGTTATTTTAAACATATGTCACATATATTTGTAACAAATAACTGAAAATACTTTTGCTTTGGACTAAACTAAACTGTTTTACCCGATGAAAGAAAAGAAGAGATGGATCTACACGATGAATCAATTCCATCATTAAAAGGAAGTAAAGTCTTCCGAAAAAGACACGCGCTTCTTGATTTAGGTCATGAAGTTGTCGTCCAGACCAGCTGTAGGTTGACGAAAAATCTAGAAAAGTCATCACTAAAATCAGCAGGAAATCCACGGACCTCAGCATTAAACAGGGTCGCCAAGTGGTCAGATTTATCCTAACCATGAGAAGGATTTATCTCGTACAATGGGGAGGCACCATGCAAATTAGCTGGATAAGACTAATGAATCAGATCCCCAGAAAGGATAATCTCCTTAAAGATTAAAAATCAGCTTTTAAGACTGATATTACTCAATCCTAGAGATTGACCTTAAAGATTGAGAATTCAAACTTATGGAATTCAATGATATCTAAACTCGAGCTTGAACGAGAAAATATTTTGATCAAAATTATAAACCGATTTGTTTTCTGAAAACCCTATTTTCAATGCGTTCATTACCATTGAACGTAAAATCCTAGGAATTCACCTGGAATTCATTAGGTCACCTGAACTAAATCGGGTGTCAACCGTAAGAACGGTGGTTGCATAGCATGGTCAAAGACAGGACCTTGTGCCAGACCGACAAATTATAAGGGTGAGCTTTACTATTGCTCCTAACAAGGATAGTAATTGCGTCCGACACGTTATAGACCATAATCAAAAGCATGTCACGGGACATTGCCTTAAACAGTTGCTTGTTCAACGCTTTCCTTTACAACCGGACGGTAGTTTGCCGAAAGGTAATATACGGGACAAGTAAACTGGACGTGTTGCTTTCCAAATACAAGGTTAGCAAGTGGGTGACACAAAACCGCAAGTTTTGAGCTAAAATTTTCAAATCTGTAACCCACCAAACCCACAAAAATATTTTGCAAACACCGGTAAAGGGTTATCCCGGAAAACTTATCTAGGGTAAAAACTAGATTTAATTTTCAAAAGATCAAATGTTTTCATAAAGATCCAATTTCCTTAATGGATCTAAATTTTTATAGTCATGTGGGACTATAAACCATATCGTTACTACCATTGTTTATACCGCCGTATAGAAATCACTGATGTACAAAGTGTGAAGAATAAAGAAGTGATTCTAGTATTTCAAGACGATATTGCTTGAGGACAAGCAACGCTCAAGTGTGGGAATATTTGATAATGCTAAAAACGAACATATATTTCATAGCATTATTCCTCAAGAAAGACAAGCTTTTAGTTGCAATTGTTCTATTTACAAGAGATATTCGTTTAAATAATAAAAGGTGAAGACAAAAGACAGATTCGACGAATTGAAGACGCAAACAACCAAAAAGCTCAAAAGTACAAAAGACAATCAAAAAGGTTCCAATTATTGATAAGAAACGTCTCGAAATCACAAGAGTACAAGATTCAAAACGCAAAGTACAAGATATTAAATTGTACGCGAGGACGTTCGAAAATCCGGAACCGGGACTAGAGTCAACTCTTAACGCTCGACGCAACGGACTAAAAATTACAAGTTAACTATGTATATAAATATAATATAATATATAATTAATTATATTAATTATATATATATTATATATATATATAATAAAAACCGTCGGCAGCAAGAAACTCCAAGGGTGTGAGCTGTAAATACCTCTCCGCGACTCGCGGAGTTTTAAGGGCATTTTGCCGCGAGTCGCGGAGCCCCAAAAATCAAGTCTGGCTATAAAGCAAACCGAATTCTGATCAAATTTCATATCTTAATTTCATCTTTTTCTCTTCCTATTCATACGTAAATATATTTATATTTATAATTTATATTTTAATTTTAATTATAATTCTAATAATAAGGGTATGTTAGCGAATGTTGTAAGGGTGTAAGTCGAAATTCTGTCCGTGTAACGCTATGCTATTTTTAATCATTGTAAGTTATGTTCAACCTTTTTACATTAATGTCTCGTAGCTAAGTTATTATTATGCTTATTTAAAACGAAGTAATCATGATGTTGGGCTAATTACTAAAATTGGGTAATTGGGCTTTGTACCATAATTGGGGTTTGGACAAAAGAACGACACTTGTGGAAATTAGACTATGGGCTAATAATGGGCTTTATATTTGTTTAACTAAATGAAAGTTTGTTAATGTTAATATAAAGATTTACAATTGGGCGTCCCTATAAATTACCATATACACTCGATCGGACACGATGGGCGGGGTATTTATATGTACGAATAATCGTTCATTTAACCGGACACGGGAATGGATTAATAGCCACTAGAATAATTAAAACAGGGGTGAAATTACATTCAAGGGTAATTGGTGTAATTGTTAACAAAGTAGTAAAGCCTTGGTTTACACGCAGTCGATAACCTGGTGTATTCATTAAACAAAGTATTAAAACCTTGTTACAATTCGAATCCCCAATTAGTTGGAATATTTATCTTCGGGTATAATAATAATTTGACAAGGACACTTGCAATTTATATTTATGACTGATGGACTGTTATGGACAAAAACCAGACGGACATATTGAATAATCCAGGACAAAGGACAATTAACCCATGGGCATAAAACTAAAATCAACACGTCAAACATCATGATTACGGAAGTTTAAATAAGCATAATTCTTTTATTTCATATTTAATTTCCTTTATTTTATATTTAATTGCACTTCTAATTATCGCACTTTTATTTATTGTTATTTTATTTAATCACACTTTTAATTATCGTACTTTTAATTATCGCAATTTAATTTTATCGCATTTTTATTCGCAATTTCATTATCGTTATTTACTTTACGCTTTAATTTAAGTCTTGTATTTATTTAATATTTTACATTAGGTTTTAACTGCGACTAAAGTTTTAAAATCGACAAACCGGTCATTAAACGGTAAAAACCCCCCTTTATAATAATAATATTACCTATATATATATTTGTATTCTTATAAAAGTAAACTAATATAGCGTTGAGCTCTGTTTAAAGATTTCCCTGTGGAACGAACCGGACTTACTAAAAACTACACTACTGTACGATTAGGTACACTGCCTATAAGTGTTGTAGCAAGGTTTAAGTATATCCATTCTATAAATAAATAAATATCTTGTGTAAAATTGTATCGTATTTAATAGTTTTTCCTAGTAAAATATAAGCTATTTTATATACACCTCGTTCGACATCAACAAGATTTGGAAAATTATTAAGAGGATGTCCGCAACATGGTTTAGACACTTGTCAAATAGTACAAATATTCTACCAAGGATGCGACATCACTACAAGGAAAGACATAGATATAGCAGCTGGTAGTTCTATTATGAAGAAAACCGAAACTGATGCTTACAAAATTATTGATAACACTGCTTCCCACTCACATGAGTGGCACCAAGAAAAAGATATCGTTAGATCATCTAAAGCAGCTAGAGCCGATTCTAGCCATGACTTAGATTCCATTTCCGCAAAGATAGATGCTGTCGAGAGACGAATGGAAAAGATGACTAAGGATATTCACTCAATACGAATTAGTTGTGAGCAGTGTGGAGGACCACATTTGACAAAAGATTGTCTCAGTATTGAACTAACAATGGAACAAAGAGAGAATATTTCATATCTAAACCAAAGGCCTGGAAATAATTATCAGAATAATTATCAACCGCCAAGACCGATCTACAATCAAAACCAGAATTATAATCGAAATGTTCCATACAACAACCAACAAGGTCCTAGTAATCAACAAGTATCCAACAATACTTACAATCAGCAAAGACCTAATTTTCAAAACAAACCACCACAAACCGATGATAAAAATCCAAATTTAGAAGATATGATGACGAAGCTAGTTAAATCTCAAACTCAGTTTTTCACATCTCAGAAACAAACCAATGAACAAAATGCTCAAGCATTTAGAAATCAATAAGCTTCTATTCAAAACTTGGAATAAGAAGTAAGTAACCTAGCAAGGTTAATAGGTGAAAGAAAACCAGGAAGTCTACCTAGTGATACAAATGCTAACCCCCGGAATGAAACAGCTAAAGCTATTACCACAAGAAGTGGTACAACACTTAAACCACCTGAAATACCTGTAATTTCTGAGGACGCTATTCCTACTCCACAAGAACCACAACCTGAACAAGATAAGGAAAAAGAACCGGTAGTTGAAAAGGTTAATGAAGATAACACAGTTAAGGCTAAACCTTATGTTAAACCATACCAACCACCACTTCCTTACCCGAGTAAAATGAGAAAAGAGAAACTTGAAGCCGAGCAATCCAAATTTTTGGATATGTTTAAACAGATAAATGTAAATCTTCCTTTCATTGATGTGATTTCAGGAATGCCTAGATATGCTAAATTTCTGAAAGATCTAATCACAAATAGAAAGAAAATGGAAGAACTCTCGGCTGTTACTATGAATGCTAATTGTTCAGCAGTGCTGTTGAATAAGATACCAGAAAAATTATCAGATCCAGGAAGTTTCACAATTCCATGTTTTCTGGGTAGTCTTAGTTCAATAGAAGCATTGGCAGATTTAGATGCTAGTATAAATTTAATGCCGTATTCACTATACGCTAAATTATACCTTGGAGAATTGAAATCAACAAGAATAAGTGTACAACTAGCCGATCGATCAATAAAATATCCTAGAGGTATAATGGAGAACATGCTAGTTAAAGTTGGTACTTTAGTATTTCTAGTAGATTTTGTTGTTCTGGACATGGAAGAAGATTCTCAAGTTCCTCTCATATTAGGAAGACCATTCTTAAACATGGCTAAAGCAATGATAGACGTGTTTGGTAAGAAACTGACCCTAAGTATAGAGGACGAGAGTGTTACCTTTTCAGTTGATAGAGCAATGCAACAACCACAATCTGCAGATGATACATGTTATTATATTCAAACTATAGAATCACATGCAGAAATGTTAGAAGAATTTCCAGAATTACAAGGAACAGGAGAATGTTCTTTAGGAGAAGGAACTGAACCAATTGATGAAACTGAAATGTTAGCTACACTAACAGTTAATGGATATGAACCAACAACAGAAGAAATTCAAATGCTAAAAGAAGAAGACAGATATCGATATAAATCATCGATAGAAGAACCACCGACATTAGAGTTAAAGCCACTTCCAAACCATTTGGAATACGCTTATTTACATGGTGAATCTGAATTACCTGTAATAATATCGTCTTCTCTTACTGAAAATGAAAAAGCTCAACTCATTTCTGTATTGAAAGCTCATAAACTAGCCATTGCATGGAAGATTCATGATATTAAAGGAATAAGTCCTTCGTATTGCACACATAAAATACTTATGGAAGAAGGTCATAAAATGTATGTGCAACGCCAACGAAGACTAAATCCTAATATGCAAGATGTAGTTAAAAAAGAAATTATTAAACTGCTTGATGCAGGTTTAATTTATCCAATCTCTGATAGTCCATGGGTAAGCCCAGTTCAATGCGTGCCTAAGAAGGGTGGCATGACTGTCATTACAAATGAGAAAAATGAGCTTATTCCTACTAGGACTGTAACAGGATGGCGTGTATGTATTGATTATAGAAAATTAAATGAAGCCACTTTCCCTTACCTTTCATTGATCAAATGTTGGAAAGATTAGCCGAAAATAGTTACTATTGTTTTCTTGATGGTTTTTCCGGATATTTTCAAATTCCAATAGCACCCGAGGACAAAGAGAAAACCACGTTCACGTGCCCTTATGGTACTTTTGCTTACAAACGCATGCCATTTGGACTTTGCGACGCCCCTGCAACCTTTCAAAGGTGCATGATGGCGCTTTTTCACGACATGATAGAAGTATGCATGGAAGTTTTCATGGATGACTTTTCAGTCTTCGGTGATACTTTTGAATCATGTTTAGTTAATCTTGAACGAATGCTTATTAGATGCGAACAATCAAATCTAGTTCTTAATTGGGAGAAATGCCATTTCATGGTTAAAGAAGGCATCGTTCTTGGACGTAAAATTTCAAAGGAAGGAATTGAAGTGGATAGAGCTAAAGTAGATGTAATTGCTAAACTTCCACATCCCACCAATGTTAGAGGAGTTAGGAGTTTTCTAGGGCATGCCGATTTTTACCGACGTTTTATTAAAGATTTTTCTAAAATTGCCACTCCTATGAATAAACTCCTAGAAAAGGATGCTCCATTCATCTTTTCAGATGAATGCATCAAATCTTTTAATATTCTTAAAGAGAAACTCACTAATGCGCCGATCATGATAACTCCAAATTGGAATCTACCGTTTGAACTTATGTGCGATGCAAGTGATTTTGCAATGGGAGCCGTTTTAGGTCAAAGGATTTAAAAACGATTTCAACCTATTTATTATGCTAGTAAGACATTACAAGGAGCACAAATAAATTACACAACTACTGAAAAAGAACTCCTTGCTATTGTCTTTGCTTTTGACAAATTTAGATCATATCTCGTTCTAGCAAAAACGGTGGTCTATACCGACCATTCTGCTCTTAGATACCTATTTTCGAAACAAGATGCCAAACCAAGATTAATCCGTTGGATCTTACTCTTACAAGAATTCGATACTGAAATCCGAGATAAAAGAGGAGCAGAAAATCTCGCCGCTGATCATCTTTCTCGTCTTGAAAATCCCGAATTAGAAGTTCTAAATGAATCGGCCATACAAGACAACTTTCCTGATGAATATCTATTGAAGATAGATTATAATGAAATTCCATGGTTTGCAGACTATGCAAACTACTTAGTATGTGATTTCCTTGAAAAAGGATTATCGTACCAAAAACGAAAGAAATTCTTCAATGATATAAAACACTATTTCTGGGAAGATCCATATTTGTTTAAAAGTTGTCCCGATGGAATAATACGCCGATGTGTATTCGGAGATGAAGCTAGTAAAATCTTAAACCATTGTCACACAGGACCAACAGGAGGGCATTATGGGCCTCAACTAACAGCAAGAAAAGTTTATGATGCTGGATTCTATTGGCCTACAATTTACAAAGACGCACACCTTCTTTGCAAATCCTGTGATGCTTGTCAAAGGGCCGGAAAAATAAGCCAACGTGATGAAATGCCACAAAATGTCATTCAAGTATGCGAAGTATTTGACATTTGAGGTATTGACTTTATGGGTCCATTTCCAAAATCTCATAATAATCTCTACATTCTCGTAGCCATTGATTATGAATCTAAATGGGCGGAAGCACAAGCTCTCCCGACTAATGATGCACGAGTTGTAGTCAACTTTTTAAAACGTCTTTTTGCAAGGTTTGGAACACCGAAAGCTTTAATAAGTGATCGGGGAACTCATTTTTGTAATAATCAACTTGAGAAAGTTCTTAAAAGATATGGAGTAACTCATAAAATCTCCACCGCATATCATCCACAAACAAGTGGACAAGTTGAAAATACCAACCGATCTTTAAAACGTATTTTAGAGAAAACCGTAGGATCAAATCCGAAGGAATGGTCCATTAAGTTGGAGGATGCACTCTGGGCTTTTAGAACAGCCTACAAAACTCCAATTGGAACCACACCTTTTAAACTCGTTTACGGAAAAGCATGTCATCTTCCAGTAGAAATTGAACACAAAGCATTTTGGGCTTTGAAGACATGTAATCTTGATTTACATGAAGCCGGACGTCTACGATTAAGTCAACTAAACGAATTAGAAGAATTAAGACATGAAGCATACGAAAATTCGTTAATCTATAAAGAAAGAACGAAGAAATGGCATGATAAAAGAATAAGAAGTTCAAAAGAATTTAAAGAAGGAGACATAGTTCTTCTTTTCAATTCACGATTCAAGCTATTTCCTGGAAAATTGAAATCAAGATGGTCTGGACCATTTGTAGTCAAAAGAGTTTTCCCATACGGAACAGTAGAATTGATAAATTCAAATGGGATTGAATTTGAAGTTAATGGTCACAGAGTTAAACATTACATAGATAGTCCGATGGAAGTTGACAACGAAGTTAATCACAATTTCAACACCACAGCTAACTAAGTGTGGGGAGAAACAAGTCTTTAAAGGATATTATGTAATTCTGTTAGAGTTAGATTTTCTGTTTTCGTGTAGTTCTCGAAAATGGAACTCGAATGGTCTTTCCCTAGCAGACCCTAAAGAACTAGTCTTCTCCCCCCATTCTGAATTTTTATTTTTTAGGTTTTATGAAATGAAGACTTTCGGTGAATTAAACCATGGTCTAATGCTACACGCTTTGATCACTAAACGTAATAATGACACACTACCGAGTGAACTGGTATCAGTAATCAGAGAAAAATTGGACGGAGTAAGAAAAGAATCCAGATGCGAAGGTAATAAGTTACCATTTGGTAAAGGAAAATCAAAACACGCAGCGAAAAGAAGAGCACGACACCTTGAAAAATGTCACAAATGCGGAAAATGGTCACACGAAGGTAAATGTTCAAATAATCAAACCTATTCAAACACCGAATTTGTTACTTTATGCAGAGACGGACCGTTTATATGTTTAGAAGAAAAAACATTAAATGCTCGAGGTTACGCCTATGTAGCCATGGAAAACGAATTAGTCCGACTATCTTATGAGTGGGCTAGAGCATATCACTAAGAAATCTATTTCACAGGTAAGTCTGTACAGTTTTATTTTTATTTTTAACCTTTTTATAATAAACGTTAATTTGTTCGCTATAAAGTATAAAATTGGTATTCGATGAAATTAGGTCTTGCGACCGAAATTATTGATATCATACAACAATTTATTACATCGCTGCGAAATTTAACGTTTATTCTTAAGGTATAAATATCTTTAATCAATCAACCCAAAATATTTCAAAAATTCGTCATGAGTTAAATTAGGTCATGGAACCGAAATTACTTTACCGAAAAGCAGGGCGTATATTTTTGATAATATTTGATTGATTAAAGTGGGATAAAAGCCAAAAAGATTTTTAATTTTATTTTTACCATGTTTTTAAAATTAATATATAAATCTTAAATTAATATTGTGCAATTTTTAAAATTAATATATTTAAAATTGTAAATATTTGAAAAATTAATATTTTTAATATAAGCTTGTATGTATAAAAACAAAAATATAATATAAGTTTGGCGTGAATTTTTAATTTTTAATAATATGAATTTTTAATTTTATGCATTTTAAATTTAAGTTTGGTGTGAATTTAAAAACAAAAAATTTACTTTATTTCGCTAAGTTAAAAATATGATTTTTAAAATTCGTCGTAAGTTGAAGACTAGGTCGTTGAACCGAAATTGCTTTACCCGAGGGAGGGACGAGAACTTTTATTATCATTATTTTTAATCTTATTGAATTAAAGTATGCCAAAAACATTAAAAAAACCCAAAAATCTTTGCTTTTAAAACAACGCTTCAAAAAGACAAATTTTAAAATTTTGTAGAGGGACGGACTAGGACAACGTTCCGAAACGACCTCGTCCTAAATAACAAGGGAAACAAATTTTTAAAATTAATTAATATTTATTTTATAAGTTAAAGATTTAGAAAAAAAATAAAAAAAAATAAAAAATAAACTCCGCGACTCGCGGAGTTTGAAGGGGAAATCCACCGCGACTCGCGGAGGATGCAAAATCCAGAAAAAAAATAAAAAGGCCGAACAGATCAGTACACACAACCAACTCAAAAATTGCGAAAACACACTCAAAAACACACACAAAAATCGTATTTTTTCACCATTTTTCATCAAATCTTTCACAAAATCATGTTGAGAAGGATGCTATCAAGGAATTACTCAAGGAAAACGGTAAATTTCTACACCTAAACACCATTTAATCTAAAAATTAGTGTTCTTGAACAAATTTATACCCAATTCGATTTTGATGTTTTTTAGTGTAATTATGCTTAAATTGCTTATGTATTATTCTTGCATAACCTAGATTGATGCTATTTAACATGATTAGAAGCCTTAAACTTCAAATTTTGAGTAATCTAGGGTTTTTGTTCTTGAGCAATTTGGGGCTTTTGATATAAACAGGTTATGACCGATTTTTATCATGAATTATTGCTAAATTAAGTAGTGTAACATGTTTAGGTAGTTAAATGATCCAAACTTTGAGCCTAAACATGATTTTTGAGAATTAAAGTGGACTTTTTCAAATCTAAAATTCATGAACTTGATTTTTGAGAGATAATGCCATTTGAAACTTGTTTAATTGCTTATAATGATTATTTTGACATGTTATTTGAGTTGAATGCTTATGAACTTGGCGAACATTTTCGTATATGCTTATTTGAAAAAGTGTAGATTTGATAAAAATATGAAAATGAGCATAAGTTTGATATAAATTGAACATGTCATTGTAATTATTTTGATTGATGATTTTGCTGACACTAATGCATATTTGGATGCACAAAAATTGTGTTTGATGTGTTTTGCAGACTGAAAGGGGTGAATCTTCATCCCAAGCTCGCATTGCTCCTCCTGAGAATGTGGAACAACAAGATGTTGATAACTATTACAAACAAGATATACCTCATCCAGTTATGACATTTTCAGATATGCACGTGGAAGATTTGCACCCGAACTTGAGATTAGACAGACGTTGGATAGATTATCCAAAATACCAAAGGAGCTTGCACACTCTTCATTCTAAAGCTGTTGAAGTACCTAGGGTAATAGAATGGGAACCGTTAGAAGCCGTAGGATTGGGCGAACGGATTAGAGAATTACTTACACAGAGGTATGGTAATTCTACTTTTAACGATTGGGTACGATTATTCAACATGCGTAGACCTGTATATAAAGTATGGTGTGAAGAATTATTGTGTAGTATAGAAATAAATGATCGGGTAGCTAGTTTAACTTATCAAACTTTTATTAGATTTTTGTTAGGAGGTTCGATGCGCCACATGTCTCTACTAGACATGGCTCAGGCCTTACGTATATATACGTCTGAGGAGCTAGCATCTGCCGATTGTCGAGGGTTGATATTAAATGGTAGGAAGATTGATGAAAATTTTGATACGCATGGTGTATGGAGTCAAATGACTAGCCATCACCGATTTAAAGGGGGAAATTACTCTTATTTGGATATAGATAGAGCTGAGTTAAGAGTAATTCACAGGTTTCTAGCGAACTTGATTACACAGCGAGGTAAAAATAAGGAAAAGGTAAATGAGCAAGATTTATTTTACCACATGTGTATTCGAGACCCACAAAGCGCTGTAAGTATACCTTATTGTGTGGGTTAATATTTATCAGCTATGGTTAGGGGGATGAGACCGCACAGTATAATAGGAGGTGGTATATTTATTACATTAATTGCTGAGTATCTCGATGTGGATATAAGTCGGGGGGATTATTAATCGAAGAACCAGAACCCCACGATACAATTGGTTTAAATGTATATCATGGTGCTAAGGTTTTGAAGAGGCGAAATAACGCCGCAGTACAATATAATGGAAGACATCCACAGGTTGAAAGAAATCAACAGCCAGGTAATGTGGGAGGGGGAAATGAAATGACAGAAATGCAAAGGTTTATAGCTTCACAAGAGTATGAAAATGCTAGACATCGAGCATTTGAAGATTGGCAAGTTCATCAAAACCACATCATAGCTCATTGCCAACATATAGGTAGACACTATATTCCTACTCCAAAGCTCGTATTTCCTCCCTGGTCTATAGAGATCCAACCACCGTATCCTACTTATAATCCAGCTGAAGCATTTTATAACACATACGGTTATGCATTGAACCCCAACTAGTATCAGTAACAACCCTAGTTTATTTAGTTTTATTTATTTTATTTTTGTAATGTTACTACATTTAACATTTATGCTGATATTGTAATAGTTTTTATAATTTTTTAACTTTTATTATTAGATTTTAATAATTTTTGAATGTGGGGTAATATACCAAACTTCAAAAATATGTATATATGTTTGCAGTTTATCTTATGTACACAATAGGGTAAAACAACGCATTTTCAAAGACTGGCATTAAGTTCAGCAAAAGCAACTAATTTTGACGATAAGATGAAAAATAAATGTGATGTAACAACAAGACGGAATGAACAAATGATATGCACCATTTATAATTCAACACAAACAACAATATGTTTGGAAACTTTGGTAAAATTTATTCATTTTTTCTGCGCTAATCACCCTCAATAATTTAAATTGTTACTGATTTCTTGCAAATGAGGGCATTGCAAGATCTTAAGTGTGGGAAGGGGTTAAATTCTTTCAAATTTTAAAATTTTTACTTTATACACTTGGTTACCATTAGAAATACTAGTAACGCAGTAGTTGTATTAGAATCTGGTGCTCTCTGATAACAAAGAACAGCCCTAGTCTTATATACTGACTACCCAATTCTAGTAAAAAATTTTCAATTAAATGAACTCAAAATCATGTTTATACATATTTATGAACGATAAAACTAGGTGTTAACACCGAAATTATTATTACCTCGGAAAGGACATAAATTGAGAAACAAACCAAAATGTTAGAATTCATTTAAAATGTAATAGAGGACAATAAAAAGGCAAATAAAAGAAAATAAAAGGCAAGTGTGGGAAAATTTACCAAGTTATTTTAAACATATGTCACATATTTCTGTAACAAATAATTGAAGATACTTTTGCTTTGAACTAAACTAAACAGTTTTACCCGATTTACTGTAAGAAAGATGGATCTACACGATGAATCAATTCCATCATTAAAAGGAAGTAAAGTCTTCCGAAAAAGAAACGCGCTTCTTGATTTAGGTCAAGAAGTTGTCGTCCAGACCAGCTGTAGGTTGACGAAAAATCTAGAAAAGTCATCTCTAAAATCAGCAGGAAATCCACGGACCTCAGCATCAAACAGGGTCGCCAAGTGGTCAGATTTATCCTAACCATGAGAAGGATTTATCTCGTACAATGGGGGGCACCGTGCAAATTAGCTTGATAAGACTAATGAATCAGATCCCCATAAAGGATAATCTCCTTAAAGATTAAAAATCAGCTTTTAAGCCTGATATTACTCAATCCTTGAGATTGACCTTAAAGATTGAGAATTACAAACTCATGGAATTCAATGATATCTAATCTCGAGCTTGAACGAGAAAATATTTTGAACAAAATTTCAAACCGATTTGTTTTCTGAAAACCTATTTTCAATGCGTTCATTACCATTGAACGTAAAATCCTAGGAATTCACCTGGAATTCATTAGGTCACCTGAACCAAATCGGGTGTCAACCGTAAGAACGGTGGTTGCATAGCATGGTCAAAGACAGGACCTTGTGCCAGACCGAAAAATTATAAGGGTGAGCTTTACTATTGCTCCTACAAAGGATAGTAATTACGTCCGACACGTTATAAGACCATAATTAAAAGCATGTCAGGGGACATTGCCTTAACAGTTGCTTGTTCAACGCTTTCCTTTACAACCGGACGGTAGTTTACCGAAAGGTAATATACGGAGCAAGTATACTGGACGTGTTGCTTTCCTAATACAAGGTTAGCAAGTGGGTGACACAAAACCGCAAGTTTTGAGCTAAAAATTTTCAAATCTGAAACCCACCAAACCCACAAAAATATTTTGCAAACACCGGTGAAGGGTTATTCCGGAAAACTTATCTAGGGTAAAAGCTAGATTTAATTTTCAAAAGATCAAATGTTTTCATAAAGATCCAATTTCCTTAATGGATCTAAATTTTTATAGTCATGTGGGACTGTAAACCACATCGTTACTACCATTGTTTATACCGCCGTAAAGAAATCACTGATGTACAAAGTGTGAAGAATAAAGAAGTGATTCTAGTATTTCAAGACTATATTGCTTGAGGACAAGCAACGCTCAAGTGTGGGAATATTTGATAATGCTAAAAACGAACATATATTTCATAGCATTATCTCTCAAGAAAGACAAGCTTTTAATTGCAATTTTTCTATTTACAAGTGATATTCGTTTAAATAATAAAAGGTGAAGACAAAAGACAGATTCGACGAATTGAAGACGCAAACGATCAAAAAGCTCAAAAGTACAAAATACAATCAAAGAGGTTCCAATTATTGATAAGAAACGTCTCAAAATTACAAGAGTACAAGATTCAAAACGCAAAGTACAAGATATAAAATAGTACGCAAGGACGTTCGAAAATCTGGAACCGGGACATGAGTCAACTCTCAACGCTCGACGCAACGGACTGAAAATTACGAGTTAACTATGCACATAAATATAATATAATATTTAAATAATTCTTAAAAATTATTTATATATTATATTTATATTTATATAACGTCGGCAAATTAAAAGACAAAATGGTGTGAGCTGGGTTTACGAACTCCGCGACTTGCAGAGTTTGTAGTGGAAAAACACCGCGACTCGCGGAGATACCCTGGACAAAAATGCCTATAAAAGCTAACGCATTTTGATCGTTTTAAACATCCTTTTTCTTCTTCTCTCATCAAACGTATTATATATATATATTATAATTTTAATTTTAATTTTAATTTTAATTCTAATAATAAGGGTATGTTAGCGAATGTTGTAAGGGTGTAAGTCGAAATTCTGTCCGTGTAACGCTACACTATTTTTAATCATTGTAAGTTATGTTCAACCTTTTTAATTTAATGTCTCGTAGCTAAGTTATTATTATGCTTATTTAAAACGAAGTAATCATGATGTTGGGCTAAAAATATTAAAATTGGGTAATTGGATTTTGTACCATAATTGGGGTTTGGACAAAAGAACGACACTTGTGGAAATTAGACTATGGGCTATTAATGGGCTTTATATTTGTTTAACTAAATGATAGTTTGTTAATTTTAATATAAAGATTTACAATTGGACGTCCCTATAAATAACCATATACACTCGATCGGACACGATGTGCGGGGTATTTATATGTACGAATAATCGTTCATTTAACCGGATACGGAAATGGATTAATAGTCTATGGAATTATTAAAACAGGGGTAAAATTATGTACAAGGACACTTGGCATAATTGATAACAAAGTATTAAAACCTTGGGTTACACGCAGTTGATATCCTGGTGTAATTATTAAACAAAGTAATAAAACCTTGTTACAGTTTAAGTCCCCAATTAGTTGGAATATTTGACTTCGGGTATAAGGATAATTTGACGAGGATACTCGCACTTTATATTTATGACTGATGGACTGTTATGGACAAAAACCAGACGGACATATTAAATAATCCAGGATAAAGGACAATTAACCCATGGGGATAAACTAAAAATCAACACGTCAAACATCATGATTACGGAAGTTTAAATAAGCATAATTCTTTTATTTCATATTTAATTTCCTTTATTTTATATTTAATTGCACTTCTAATTATCGCACTTTTATTTATTGTTATTGTATTTAATTGCACTTTTAATTATCGTACTTTTTAATTATCGCAATTTTATTTTATTGCACTTTTATTTATCGCAATTTCATTATCGTTATTTACTTTACGCTTTAAATTAAGTTATATTTATTTTTAATATTTTACATTAGGTTTTAACTGCGACTAAAGTTTTTTAAAATCGACAAACCGGTCATTAAACGGTAAAAACCCCCCTTTTATAATAATAATATTACTTATTTATATATTTGTATTTTTATAAATTAAAACTAATATAACGTTAAGCTTTGGTTAAAGATTTTTCCCTATGGAACGAACCGGACTTACTAAAAACTACACTACTGTACGATTAGGTACACTGCCTATAAGTGTTGTAGCAAGGTTTAAGTATATCCATTCTTTAAATAAATAAATATCTTGTGTAAAATTGTATCGTATTTAATAGTATTTAGTAGTAAAATTTAATAGTATTTTATACCCCTTAGCTTTAACATCATATATGCTAATTCATATCTTAGCGTATCTGTTACTGTAAACTTTGCCTAACATATTCCGTAAATTCCTCTGTAATCTATGAAATCTTTTGCTCTATATATATATAGATATTCTATGTAATTAGAATACCATCCGATAGCCGAAAATCATTTCATATCGAAAAATCCTTTATTCAATCGTACGAAATGGAACTCTCCACTAGTTCAAGTCCCTCGAATTCCGATATGGAATTTCACTCGAGCTCCGAAAGCAGTGTGACCGGAATGGATCAACCAATTAGCCATCATCTATTTTGGATGAATTGGGGATGGGTTCGTAGTCTACTTAATCATTGGAGACAAGAAGAAGGTGATCCCTTCCATTCACCACATTGCCATCTTGGTGAAGAACATGATGCACTTACCGGCGAACCCGTTCGTAACACCATTTTCTCTCTCCTTTCCAGGATATGCCGCAACGAGTATAATATTACTAATATTATTGAGGCTATCCGACCTTTACTGTCATGAAAAGCAAAACTTCATTAGCAAGTGCATCCTACATCATTTCATTCCCTTTATAAAGCTCTTGACCTCTCTTTTTATTCAAGAAACTTTAAACATCTTCTTTCACAATACAAAACAAAACAAATTCTCATCATCTATATTCACATCAAACCACTACCAGCACCAGCAGCAGCATTACCAACAACATCACAAGCCTCAACATCGCAAGCCGCATTACGAGCATCAACATCATACGCACCGCAGACACTGAGGGATACCAACAATAATGAGTGATGAAGTATTAATTCATTATTTCATTTACGTTGAAGAAATATTCCGCGGCGATTATGTAATCTCTAAATTTTAGGGATTATTCATTTCTAGTTCCAACAGTAAACCAAATGAGATTAATATAATATTAACTCATTAAATCCATATTACATCTGAAGAAAATATACATACATATATTTTCATAAAGACTGTAATAAAAATTCTTTTGTACAAAATATTACTTGTGAAATTTTATTTTAACGGGTAGGTAATACCCGAGAAATACTTAAGTTCACATTAATATGTTACACTGTACATTTTCAATGATGTTTCGACAATCGTTAATTATACTCTCTCCTTTCATAGCAATATACATCATTTTACAAAATTCAAGACAACCATTTTCCATACCAATTCAATTACATATTCTGATTTTGACAGATCAAAATCCAAGTCAAGATTTAAGAAGTGCCATCAATCTTAAATTCCTACATCCTTCAAAATCATACTTTAAATTCAAACTATGCTAGAACATCACTTTCATTCACAGAACTCATAAAGACATTCGTATCATTCAAGATTCACGACGAATTCATTATACGGATATTGACGATGACAACCTGCGTCTAAACCCTTCAAAATTCTTGAAAACATCTCAACTAAGGAACAATCAAAAGAATGAACCAATCACACGATACATACGAAGAATATATGCATATAGATATGCATTCGGAGGACACTTGAACCTAAGCAAAGGTTCAACACGTATCCGTGTCAGATCCTTTAGCATTATTATTACCCAAAATAACTTTACAATCCCTTTTCAAAATAGCGAATTTTATCACAGCTCCAAAAAGACAACTTTGACTTTTCATCCGGAGTAGCCTTATTATAACCTTGATATATACGTTGTCTTTTCGCCATCATTACTGGGGAACCTTTTATATTCCACCACATTAGTAGTAAGCTTACCAGCAACTTTATTGCTCTTTGACTTAAATCTCTCTGAAAGATCACTATAAAACCTTGTCATGTACCCATCTACATCTTGTAACAATAATTGTCATACCAAACCCCAGGAAGCATCAATAATTATTCTTGAATCTCACATCATTTCTGCATATACATATAACGTTAATTCCTGGAATTATAATTCTGAAATCCGGAATAGCACTTCAGCCTACAAATCAGTACTATGAAATTTTGAAAAAGCTGAATGAAGCAGCAGAAACTGTAGACAACCGTAACAGTCAAAAGTTGATGATAAAGAATATTGTGTTAGCAAAGCACATAAAAAGAGAAGGTTTGGAACTGAAAAACGGATTGAGCAAACCCTGAAGGAGGCTGTGGACAAATCACAAGGACCAAATCTACCTTCAAAGAATCCAAATGATTCAGTGTCTGCTTAAATCCTTAGCAAATACCTTGCTCTTTACTCTGAAACCCTTACGGACAATATTCTTCATCATCCTCTTATCTTAAATATTCTAGGATATCATCGTATCTTCCATTATAAATATCCTCCATATTTTTGAAGATATCATCGTATCCTCCATATAAACATTCTTATTTTTAGCTATGACGACCTTGATCAAATTTCGGGGACGAAATTTCTTTAACGGGTAGGTACTGTGACAACCCGGAATTTTCTGACCAAATTTAAACTTCAATCTTTATATTATTCCGACACGATAAGTAAATATTTGTTAAATTGAATCTCTAAGATTTTAAAACTGTGTCCATACATTCATTTAAACTCGACCAAATTTCAAAGATTCACGAACCATTATATAATTAAATATGATTAACTTAGTCATAACACGTTTCGATAATATGTATATACAACGAGATGATGATTTATAGAAGCAAATGACCAAAACACTCAAATGCATAAGTTACACTTCGTATAATATAGTTTACTAATGATTTAAGTCTATATTTTGATAAAGGTACAATACACGAAACATAAAGTACTAGTTTTCTAAGTATACGAAAAGGCGTTCGAGAAACCGAAACCGAGACTATAGTCGTGTGTCAACATACGAGTCTTTGGAACTGAATTTACAAGTTACTATGCACGTAAATATAATATAATATATAATTAATTATATAAATTAAATAAATATAAATATAATAATAATATAAGTGTCGGCAGCCCACGAGATAATCATGTATGAGCTGGAACCAATAGGCTCGCTATCGCGGAGCCAGTAGGCTTAATACCTTCGCGATCGCAGAGTATCAAATATTCAGTCCAGGGCTATAAAGCTCGATCATTTCTGCCGAATCCACATATCCATCTATCTCTCGATACTTATATTTATATTATTATTATCATTATTATTATTATTATTATTATTATTATTATTATTATTATTATTATTATTATTATTATTATTATTATTATTATTATTATTATATACATAAAATACTACGGCGGAGTGATGCTCGAGTAATCTAAAACGGGTTTTCAAAAACTGGTTTCGAGTAGGATAGAGCTAAGTAAATTATGGGTTATAGCTACGGAGGTTATAGGTAATGTTCGAGGGTATGCTCATAAGGTCAATCTAGTATTTATCATCTCCGTTGCGTCTACGTACTTTCCTGCAATATTGAATCTCAATATTGATACGTGAGCACTCATAACTTAACTTTTATATATTAATAGTGTATCCCTGACTAGTACTTGAGTATATATGATTATGCATGCTTGTATGTTTAATTTTGTCGTTAGATAGTTTATGATAAATTATGAATTTGATATATATGCGATTGAGATAGGTTATATGATATGCATGTCGTTGGAAAGCTGGCGAAAAATTAATAACTTTTCATTTAGAAAGCGTATAATCTCGATTAACGGATTAAAAGATATCGTCAATTGAATTATCTATAATTTTAAAGTATTATCGTTAAAATGATTATCATTATCATTATCGTAGTTATTATCGTTATTATTATTATTATTAGTTAATAATCAATAATAATAATAATAATAATAATAATAATAATAATAATAATAATAATAATAATAATAATAATAATATTATTATTATTAATATTATTAAAATAATTAATATTTTTATCAAACTATCAATTTATTATTTTTATCGTCATTGCTATTATTAAAAGTATCACTAATATTAAAACCATCATTTTTATTAAAATTATCATTTTTAATAGAAATATCATTGTTATTATAAAATATCATTTTTATTATTATCATTTTAGTATTATTATTATTTAAAATTATCATTTTGAATAGAAATATTATTTTTATATAAAATATTATTATTACGGTTAATATTAAAAAGTATTGTTATTATTAAGATTGTCATGATTAGAATTATCATTTTATTATAATCATTAGTAAATATAAATATTATTATTTTTATTAGTAGAATAATAATAATTATTATTGCAAAATAATACAACTTTCACTTATTATTGTTATTATCGATATTATTTTATCAAATAAATATGTGATAAAAAGATATTTTTACCACACGTAATATAATTACATTAATAATACATACCACTATATTTTAGGTAAACTTTATAAATTTTATTATTTAAGATATATAAAAGTATATTTTTATCATGTATAAATTTGAAATATAAATTTTTATTTATAAATGACTTGTATTATTTTTACTCTAATAAAATCTATTAAAAATATTTAAATATATAAAACGGCTATATTTAAGTTATATAGTAATCATGTATACATTTTGGAAATCATTTTAGTCAGATTGACTTTTGTTGACTTTTGCATGATAATCTCGAGCATTAGGATTGTGATACACTATGACTTGACCTAAATTGTTAGACAGATATTGATCATTATATAAATATATATATACTTAATATAGGTTCGTGAATCCGAGGCCAACCTTGCACTTGTTCAAGTGCCGTCATATGCATTATTGCTACGAAATACAGTTTTGCAAGTTTCATTACTCCTTTTATATATATATTTTTGGGACTGAGAATACATGCGCTGATTTTATTAATGTTTTACGAAATAGACACAAGTGATCAAAAACTACATTCTATGGCTGGATTATGAATATTGAATATCACCCCTTTTTAGCTTGGTAACCTAATAATTAGGAAACGGGTATGGCCCCTAATTGACGCGAATCCTAAAGATAGATCTATGGACCTCGATAAGTCCCATCCGGGGTACGGATGCTTTAGTACTTCGAGATTATTATTATTATACAGATGAGAGGTTCTGTTTGGGGATATTCTATGCATTAAAGTTAAGTCGGTTATCAAGCGTTCACTATATGAATAATTTTTAATTCACGGGTTACGCGTATTATTTTGTACTCGAGTTACGTGTACAATTAAATATATGAAATCTTGTGGTCTATTAAAATAATGGAAATGAATGTTTATGATAAACTAATGAATTCACCAACCTTTTGGTTGACACTTGAAAGCATGTTTATTCTCAGGTTTGAAAGAAATCTTCCATTGTGCATTTGCTCATTTAGAGATATTACTTGGAGTTATTCATGGCATATTTCAAAAGACGTTGCATTCAAGTCATTGAGTTCAGTAAAGATTATGATTAAGTAAATGACAGATTAGATCATTTATAGTTGGATATTATGAAATGGTATGCATGCCTATCAACTTTCGATGTAATGAAAGTTTATCTTTTAAAACGAATGCAATGTTTGTAAAATGTATCATATAGAGGTCAAATACCTCGCAATGTAATCATATGTTATTGTATTCGTTCTTATGGATTAGGACGGGTCTTTACATGTACTACTCTAAATAAAAAAATATTGTCACTCACATTTGTTATTGAGTAATATTTGAATTTAGTAAGTTATTATCGTTAAATATACGTTGTCGTCATAAGTTGATGATAATTATTTTCTCAATGTTTGGAGCATATAATATTACACCTTATTTATAATAAAAATATCAAAGTTTTATGTTGAATTGTATATGGTTACTGATATCGGACAAAAAGTCACGTTTTTTACCCCCGATTATAAGCCCTAAATCAATAAAGTTTCAAACTTTGTCGGTAAAATAATCGCTTTGTAGGTAATTTTATAGATTAAGTTATTACAAAGGCGATGCAAAAATAATCAAGTAAAATGGAGGTAAAACGAAGATTCTAGAGCGAAAACGGTGAAAGACAAGTTACGACGCAGGAAATCAAGTTACGATCCCGAAAAAAACAGCAGACCAGAGCAGCCGTACACCTTGCCATCCGGCCTGCCATACGGCCTGCCACTATGGGAAATGGCCTGCCATCATCCGGGCATAACAAACGGCTTGCCCTGGCATACGATCATGGCATACGGCCTGCCAGCCGTATGCCAGGAGAATTTTTGCCTATTTAAGGAGCTTTTTGCATTCATTTTTACACACACTCAATTTGTACTTTAATTTAGATTTTCAAGCTTTTTAGTTAGTTTTTAGTAGTAGCTAGCTTAGCTTTTATTTTCCGGAGGATTCGCGAGTCCATGCGATCTTGAGCAGATTTCTTCTGCCTTTTCAGGTTTTTATCCGAAACGTTTGTCTTATTAATTAAACACGTATTCTTATCATTTATGTTTAATAATGCGTTCCGATATTACCATGTTAGCTTAATTAATCCGTATGTTGCCATGATAGAAGTTTGGGTTAGCGTAGTTATGTTAAATTAGTACGGTTACTATCGTCGTACTGTACTTGTGATTCCGATAGATTTGTATGCTAGCATCTTAAGGATTGACCAACCTAGGTTGTGATAAGGACTTGTCCACCTATATGAACTTAGCTACTTCATAGGATAAAGACCCCTAATTATATTGTATCTGAAGATTCTATGAATTCGGTATGGCCGGAGTTCCCTAGAGGCATTTAATGCGCTTTTAGGATACGAAACTTAGGATTGAGACATGAATGACCTAGTATGCATATTGACTGTTCCAAAGAGACCTTTTAGGAGCTGTTAAGATCTAGTTAGTGCCTTAGCTGTGTAACCTAAACCTATTGCATGTTCTTGTTTGATTGTTATCCTAGGACTAAGTCATATCAACTGTTTAGATATCTATTAGGTTTCTATTTGCTTTACATTGAGTATATCAATTGTAATGTTGTATAATATTTAGATTGTTATGACCTCATTAGTATGATGAAATAGTTGTTAGTTTTCATTAAATTTTTGTCAACTTACCCTAACGGACTCCTTCCGTTTGTGATCTGTGTTCAATCAACACGGCACGTTGTTATTCAGTTATCCAAACTGATAACGAGGGTTAGGATTAGAACTCAAGTCACTAATAAACCTAGTGCTTTACTGAGGATAACCTCCAAGGTATATTTACCTTTCAATTATACAACCAAGTGACATACTTTTCACTACTCAACGAGAACTCCGAGAGTCTATAGATAAGTAGGTCTATGTAATTGGGTCATCCAACCTGATCTACACCATTCTGATTATAGCTTTAACATAAACATAATTACCTTTCCCTAGCCCAAACAGATATCTTGGTCAACATTTCATTGATCTGCATACTCCGGATATCCTTCCACCACCTTTACTTTTCCGCAATTAGGACTATTAGCTTAAAACCAACTACTATCATTTATCTAGGTAATTTAACCAAAGACAATTATCGAGTTGATCTTCAATTCGTTAAACCATTCAAAAGTATGACCCTAGGTTAACTTACACCTTCTACCTTAAAAAAGTTAAAAGTAAATTTAGGCCCCGCTAAAATATAAATAATAAACCAGTGTTCTCACCTCCCGATAACTGATTCTGATGCCTTGCGGCCTAACGACACCGCATAATAAAACCGTTTGTTTCGGTCATATCAGTTACCATGGTATACAAACTTTGTGTTTGTGTCTATATAATAAATATGTAGTACATATCTAGCACATAGTTGTTAATTTCAATATTACTGATAGTGCTCCAAATGAACATATATTTAGGCGCAATATACTTCCAATATGTAAAGCTTTTAATTACTATTGTTCTATTTTTATGTAATAATCATTTAAATAAATAAGTGCGAAGACAAAAGAAGAAAACGACGATTTGAAGACGCAAATGACCAAAAAAGCTCAAATGTACAAGATATAATTCAAGTGGTTCAATTTATTGATAAGAAACGCCTAAAAATGACAAGAGTACAAGCCGCGAAACGCAAAATACAAGATATCTAAGCGTACGAAAAGGCGTTTGATAATTCGAAACTGAGACATAAACCGAGCATCAATGTACAACTCAACGGAGCTAAAATTATAAGTCAACTATGCACAAGAATATAATATAATATATATATATAATTATATAAAATTATATATTATTATATTATATATTATAATATTCAGCAGCCCACGTTTAACTCAATTTGGTGAGCTGGAATCCGAAGCTCCGCCCGCACTCGCGGAGCTGTAAGGCACAAAAGTTCCGCACTCGCGGAGCAGCTAAATTCAAAATCTGCCTATAAAAGGCACAAGCTTCTGCTGAATCCATATCCCTTTTTCTACTTCAATATCTCAATTTATATTTATATTTTATAATTATAATTATAATTTAAGTTAATTTTAATAATAAAGTTATGGTTTACATTTGGGGTATTGACTTTATGGGTCCATTTCCAAAATCTCATAATAATCTATATATACTCGTAGCCATTGATTATGTATCTAAATGGGCGGAAGCACAAGCTCTCCCAACTAACGATGCACGAGTTGTAGTCAACTTTTTAAAACGTCTTTTTGCAAGGTTTGGAACACCGAAAGCTTTAATAAGTGATCGGGGTACTCATTTCTGTAATAATCAACTTGAGAAAGTTCTTAAAAGATATGGAGTAACTCATAAAATCTCCACCGCATATCATCCACAAACAAGTGGACAAGTTGAAAATACCAACCGAGCTTTAAAACGTATTCTAGAGAAAACCGTAGGATCAAATCCGAAGGAATGGTCCATTAAATTGGAGGATGCACTCTAGGCTTTTAGAACAGCCTACAAAACTCCAATTGGAACCACACCTTTTAGACTTGTTTATGGAAAAGCATGTCATCTTCCAGTAGAAATTGAACACAAAGCATTTTGGGCTTTGAAGACATGTAATCTTGATTTACATGAAGCCGGACGTCTACGATTAAGTCAACTAAACGAATTAGAAGAATTAAGACATGAAGCATACGAAAATTCGTTAATCTATAAGGAAAGAACGAAGAAATGGCATGATAAAAGAATCAGAAGTTCAAAAGAATTCAAAGAAGGAGACAGAGTTCTTCTTTTCAATTCACGATTCAAGCTATTTCCTGGAAAATTGAAATCAAGATGGTCTGGACCATTCATAGTCAAAAGAGTTTTCCCATACGGAACGATAGAATTGATGAATTCAAATGGGATTGAATTTAAAGTTAATGGTCACAGAGTTAAACATTACATACATGGTCCGATGGAAGTCGACAACGAAGTTAATCACAATTTCGACACCACAGCTAACTAAGTGTGGGGAGAATCAAGTCTTTAAAGGATAATATGTATTTCTGTTAGAGT
Source organism: Rutidosis leptorrhynchoides (assembly GCF_046630445.1). NCBI lineage: Eukaryota > Viridiplantae > Streptophyta > Magnoliopsida > Asterales > Asteraceae > Rutidosis > Rutidosis leptorrhynchoides. Next base: position 3,373,344 of record NC_092335.1, on the reverse strand, counting down.
TAGATTGTCTGTTTTCGTGTAGTTCTCGAAAATGGAACACGTTTGGTCTTTCCCTAGCAGACCCTAAAGAACTAGTCTTCTCCCCCCATTCTGAATTTTTATTTTTTTTAGGTTTTTACGAAATGAAGACTGCCTGTGAACTAAACCATGGTCTAATGCTACACGCTTTGATCACTAAAAGAAATAATGACATACTACCGAGCGAATTAGTATCAGTAATCAGAGAAAGAATGGACGGAGTTAGAAAAGGATCCAGATGCGAAGATAATAAGTTACAATTTGGTAAAGGAAAATCAAAATCCGCAGCGAAAAGAAGAGCACGACACCTAGAACGATGTCACAAATGCGGAAAATGGTCACATGGAGGTAAATGTTCAAATAATCAAACCTATTCAAATACCGAATTTGTTACTTTATGCAGAGACGGACCGTTCATATGTTTAGAAGAAAAGACAATGAATGCTCGAGGTTACGCCTATGCAGCCATGGAAAATCAATTAAACCGACTATCTTATGAATATAATAGATCATATAACTAAGAAATCTATTTCACAGGTATGTCTGTACAGTTTTTATTTTTATTTTTAACCTTTTGATAATAAACGCTAATTCGTTCGCTAAAAAGTATTAAATTGGTATTGAATAAAATTAGGTTTGGCGACCGAAATTATTGATATCATTCAAAAATTTATTACATCACTGCGAAATTTAACGTTTATTCTTAAGGTATAAATATCTTTAATCAATCAACCCAAAATATTTCAAAAATTCGTCATGAGTTAAATTAGGTCTTGGAACCGAAATTACTTTACCGAAAAGAGGGGTGCATATTTATGATAATATTTGATTGATTAAAGTGGGATAAAAAGACAAAAAGATTTTTAATTTTATTATGTTATTAATCTTAATATTTAAATCTTAAATTAATATTGTAAACTTTGTAAAAACAATATATTTAAAATTGTAAATATTTGAAAAATTAATATAAGTTTGGTATGAATTTACAAATTTTTAAATTAAGTTTGGTGTGAATTTTTAAAATATTAATTTTTAATTTTATGCATTTTAAATTTTGAGCTTGGTGTGAATTTTTAATATTAATTTTGAATTTTATATTTATGTTGTGTGAATTTAAAAACAAAAATTTACTTTATCTCATTAAGTTAAAAATATGATTTTTAAAAATTCGTCGTAAGTTGAAGACTAGGTCTTTGAACCGAAATTGCTTTACCCGAGGGAGGGACGAGAACTTTTATTATCAATATTTTTAATCTTGTTGATTTAAAGTATGCCAAAAACACAAAAAAAAAAAAAAAAAAACCCAAAAATCTTAGCTTTTAAAACAATCGCTACAAAAAGACATATTTTAAAATTTTGTCGAAGGACGGACTAGGACATCGATCCGAAACGACCTCGTCCTAAATAACAAGGGAAACAAAATTTTAAAAATTAATTTCTTAATTGTTTATAAGTTAAAGATTTTATAAAAAAAAAAAAAAAAAAAAGGTAAACTCCGCGACTCGCGGAGTTTGCAGTGCAAACCTCCGCGACTCGCGGAGGGATCAAAACCCAGAAAAAAAAATAAAAATAGCTGAACGATCAGTTTACTCACCCACACACATAAACACCCAAATACTGCGAAAAAAGACCCCGAAAAACCCGAAAATCACCCCCAAAAATCTCAATTTTTAACTGTTAATCACCAAATTTTTTGCTAAAATCATGTTGAGAAGGATGATATCTAAGAACTACTCAAGAAAAACGGTAAATTTCTACACCTAAACACCATTTAATTCGAATTTTAGTGTTCTTGAGCTATTTTTCCCCAATTTGATTTTGATGCTTTTTAGTGTAATTAGACTTAAATTGTTTATGTATTATGCTTGTATAACCTAGATTGATGCTGTTTAACATGATTAGAAGCCTTAAACTTCAAATTTTGAATAATCTAGGGTTTGTGTTCTTGAGCAATTTGGGGCTTTTTGATATAAACAGGTTATGGCCGATTTTTGTCATGAATTGTTGCTAAATTGAGTAGTATAACATGTCTAGGTAGTTAAATGATCCAAACTTTGAGCCTAAACATGATTTTGAGAATTAAAGTGGACTTTTTCAAGTCCAAAATTCATGAACTTGATTTTTGAAAGATAATGCCATTTGAGACTTGTTTATTTGCTAGTAATGATTATTTTGACATGTTATTTGAGTTGAATGCTTATGAACTTGGCGAAAATTTTCGTATATGCTTATTTGAAAAAGTGTAGATTTGATAAAAATGTGAAAATAAGTTTAAGTTTGATATAAATTGATAATGTCATTGTAATTATTTTGATTGATGATTTTGCTGACACTAATGCATATTTGGATGCACAAAATTTGTGTTTGATGTGTTTTGCAGAATGAAAGGGGTGAATCTTCATCCCAAGCCCGCCATGCTCCTGCTGAGAACTTGGAACAACAGGAGGTAGATAACTACTACAAGCAGGATGTACCTCATCCAGTCATGACCTTTTCAGATATGCACTTGGAACAGTTGCACCCGAACCTGCGATTTGACAGACTTTGGATAGATTATCCAAAATATCAACGGGGTTTGCATACTCTTCATTCCAAGGTTGTTGAGGTACCGAGGGTCATAGAATGGGGACCCTTAGAAGCTGTAGAATTGGCCGGGCCAATTAGGGAATTACTGGTACAGAGGTATGGTAATTCTTCTTTTAATGACTGGATATGTTTATTCACCATACGCAGACCTGTATATAAAGTATGGTGTGAAGAGTTGTTATGTAGTATAGAGTTGAATGATCGGGTAGCTAGTTTAACCGATCGTTCTTTTATTAGATTTTTGTTAGGCGGTTCGATGCGCCACATGTCTTTACTGGACATGGCTCAGGCTTTACGTATATATACGCCTGAGGAATTAGCGTCTGCCGATTGTAGAGGATTGATACTAAACGGTAGAAAGATAGATGAGAATTTTGATACACACGGTGTGTGGAGTCAAATGACAAGCCATCACCGTTTCAAAGGGGGAAACTACTCTTATTTGGATATAGATAGAGCCGAATTAAGAGTAATACATAGGTTTTTAGCTAATTCGATTACACAAAGGGGTAAAAACAAAGAAAAGGTAAATGAACAAGATTTGTTTTACCATATGTGTATTCGAGACCCACAGAGCGCTGTAAGTATACCATATTGTGTGGGTTATTATTTATCAGCTATGGTTCGGGGGATGCGTCCACATAGCATAATAGGAGGTGGTATTTTTATTACTTTGATTGGTGAATATCTCGGTGTGGACATAAGTCGGGGGGGATTATTAGTAGAAGAGCCGGAACCCCGCGACACTATAGGTTTAAATGTATACCATGGTGCGAAAGTTTTGAAGCGGCGAAATAACGCCGCAGTACGATACAATGGTAGACATCCACAGGTAGAGAGAAACCAGGAACAAGGTAATGTAGGAGGGGGGAATGAGATGCAAGAAATGCATAGGTTTATAGCTTCTCAGGAATACGAAAATGCTAGACAGAGAGCATTTGAAGATTGGCAAGTTCATCAGAACCAGATCATAGCGCATTGCCAACATATAGGTAGAAACTATATTCCTACACCAAAACCCGTCTTCCCTCCTTGGTCGATAGAGATGCAGCCACCATATCCTACGTATGACCCTGCCGAAGCATTCTATAGCACTTATGGTTATGCGTGGAACCCCTATTGGTACCAATATCATCCTTAGTTTACTTATTATTTTTTATTATTTTGTAATTTGTAATTATTGATACATTTAATATTTTTATTAATATTGTAATCATTTTTATAATTATCTAACTTTTATTCTTAGATTTTAATAATTTTTGAATGTGGGGTAATAAACCAAACTTCAAAAATATGTATATATGTTTGCAGTTTATCTTATGTACACAACAGGGTAAAACAACGCATTTTCAAAGACTGGCATTAAGTTCAGCAAAAGCAACTAATTTTGACGACAAGATGCAAAATATATGTGAAATAACAACAAGACGGAATGAACAAATGATGTGCACCATTTATCATTCAGCAAACAAACGCCAATATATTTGGAAACTTTGGTAAAAATTTAATCATTTTCACACAAATCACCCTCAATAATTTAAATTGTTACTGATTTCTTGCAAATGAGGGCATTGCAAGATCTTAAGTGTGGGAATATTGGGGTTAAATTCTTTCAGATTTTAAAAAAAAAAAAAAATTTTACTTTATACACTTGGTTACCATTAAAAATACTAGTAAAGCAGTAGTTGTATTAGAATCTAGTGCTCTCTGATAAAAAAGAACAGCCCTAGTCTTATATACTGACTACCCAATTCTAGTAAAATTTTTCAAATAAATGAATTCAAAATCATGTTTATACATATTTATGAACGATAAAACTAGGTTTTAACACCGAAATTATTGTTACCTCGGAAAGGACATAAATTGAGAAACAAACTAAAATGTTAAAATTCATTTAAAATGGAATAGAGGACGATAAAAAGAAAAATAAAAAGCCAAGTGTGCGAAAATTTACCAAGTTATTTTAAACATATGTCACATATATTTGTAACAAATAACTGAAAATACTTTTGCTTTGGACTAAACTAAACTGTTTTACCCGATGAAAGAAAAGAAGAGATGGATCTACACGATGAATCAATTCCATCATTAAAAGGAAGTAAAGTCTTCCGAAAAAGACACGCGCTTCTTGATTTAGGTCATGAAGTTGTCGTCCAGACCAGCTGTAGGTTGACGAAAAATCTAGAAAAGTCATCACTAAAATCAGCAGGAAATCCACGGACCTCAGCATTAAACAGGGTCGCCAAGTGGTCAGATTTATCCTAACCATGAGAAGGATTTATCTCGTACAATGGGGAGGCACCATGCAAATTAGCTGGATAAGACTAATGAATCAGATCCCCAGAAAGGATAATCTCCTTAAAGATTAAAAATCAGCTTTTAAGACTGATATTACTCAATCCTAGAGATTGACCTTAAAGATTGAGAATTCAAACTTATGGAATTCAATGATATCTAAACTCGAGCTTGAACGAGAAAATATTTTGATCAAAATTATAAACCGATTTGTTTTCTGAAAACCCTATTTTCAATGCGTTCATTACCATTGAACGTAAAATCCTAGGAATTCACCTGGAATTCATTAGGTCACCTGAACTAAATCGGGTGTCAACCGTAAGAACGGTGGTTGCATAGCATGGTCAAAGACAGGACCTTGTGCCAGACCGACAAATTATAAGGGTGAGCTTTACTATTGCTCCTACCAAGGATAGTAATTGCGTCCGACACGTTATAGACCATAATCAAAAGCATGTCACGGGACATTGCCTTAAACAGTTGCTTGTTCAACGCTTTCCTTTACAACCGGACGGTAGTTTGCCGAAAGGTAATATACGGGACAAGTAAACTGGACGTGTTGCTTTCCAAATACAAGGTTAGCAAGTGGGTGACACAAAACCGCAAGTTTTGAGCTAAAATTTTCAAATCTGTAACCCACCAAACCCACAAAAATATTTTGCAAACACCGGTAAAGGGTTATCCCGGAAAACTTATCTAGGGTAAAAACTAGATTTAATTTTCAAAAGATCAAATGTTTTCATAAAGATCCAATTTCCTTAATGGATCTAAATTTTTATAGTCATGTGGGACTATAAACCATATCGTTACTACCATTGTTTATACCGCCGTATAGAAATCACTGATGTACAAAGTGTGAAGAATAAAGAAGTGATTCTAGTATTTCAAGACGATATTGCTTGAGGACAAGCAACGCTCAAGTGTGGGAATATTTGATAATGCTAAAAACGAACATATATTTCATAGCATTATTCCTCAAGAAAGACAAGCTTTTAGTTGCAATTGTTCTATTTACAAGAGATATTCGTTTAAATAATAAAAGGTGAAGACAAAAGACAGATTCGACGAATTGAAGACGCAAACAACCAAAAAGCTCAAAAGTACAAAAGACAATCAAAAAGGTTCCAATTATTGATAAGAAACGTCTCGAAATCACAAGAGTACAAGATTCAAAACGCAAAGTACAAGATATTAAATTGTACGCGAGGACGTTCGAAAATCCGGAACCGGGACTAGAGTCAACTCTTAACGCTCGACGCAACGGACTAAAAATTACAAGTTAACTATGTATATAAATATAATATAATATATAATTAATTATATTAATTATATATATATTATATATATATATAATAAAAACCGTCGGCAGCAAGAAACTCCAAGGGTGTGAGCTGTAAATACCTCTCCGCGACTCGCGGAGTTTTAAGGGCATTTTGCCGCGAGTCGCGGAGCCCCAAAAATCAAGTCTGGCTATAAAGCAAACCGAATTCTGATCAAATTTCATATCTTAATTTCATCTTTTTCTCTTCCTATTCATACGTAAATATATTTATATTTATAATTTATATTTTAATTTTAATTATAATTCTAATAATAAGGGTATGTTAGCGAATGTTGTAAGGGTGTAAGTCGAAATTCTGTCCGTGTAACGCTATGCTATTTTTAATCATTGTAAGTTATGTTCAACCTTTTTACATTAATGTCTCGTAGCTAAGTTATTATTATGCTTATTTAAAACGAAGTAATCATGATGTTGGGCTAATTACTAAAATTGGGTAATTGGGCTTTGTACCATAATTGGGGTTTGGACAAAAGAACGACACTTGTGGAAATTAGACTATGGGCTAATAATGGGCTTTATATTTGTTTAACTAAATGAAAGTTTGTTAATGTTAATATAAAGATTTACAATTGGGCGTCCCTATAAATTACCATATACACTCGATCGGACACGATGGGCGGGGTATTTATATGTACGAATAATCGTTCATTTAACCGGACACGGGAATGGATTAATAGCCACTAGAATAATTAAAACAGGGGTGAAATTACATTCAAGGGTAATTGGTGTAATTGTTAACAAAGTAGTAAAGCCTTGGTTTACACGCAGTCGATAACCTGGTGTATTCATTAAACAAAGTATTAAAACCTTGTTACAATTCGAATCCCCAATTAGTTGGAATATTTATCTTCGGGTATAATAATAATTTGACAAGGACACTTGCAATTTATATTTATGACTGATGGACTGTTATGGACAAAAACCAGACGGACATATTGAATAATCCAGGACAAAGGACAATTAACCCATGGGCATAAAACTAAAATCAACACGTCAAACATCATGATTACGGAAGTTTAAATAAGCATAATTCTTTTATTTCATATTTAATTTCCTTTATTTTATATTTAATTGCACTTCTAATTATCGCACTTTTATTTATTGTTATTTTATTTAATCACACTTTTAATTATCGTACTTTTAATTATCGCAATTTAATTTTATCGCATTTTTATTCGCAATTTCATTATCGTTATTTACTTTACGCTTTAATTTAAGTCTTGTATTTATTTAATATTTTACATTAGGTTTTAACTGCGACTAAAGTTTTAAAATCGACAAACCGGTCATTAAACGGTAAAAACCCCCCTTTATAATAATAATATTACCTATATATATATTTGTATTCTTATAAAAGTAAACTAATATAGCGTTGAGCTCTGTTTAAAGATTTCCCTGTGGAACGAACCGGACTTACTAAAAACTACACTACTGTACGATTAGGTACACTGCCTATAAGTGTTGTAGCAAGGTTTAAGTATATCCATTCTATAAATAAATAAATATCTTGTGTAAAATTGTATCGTATTTAATAGTTTTTCCTAGTAAAATATAAGCTATTTTATATACACCTCGTTCGACATCAACAAGATTTGGAAAATTATTAAGAGGATGTCCGCAACATGGTTTAGACACTTGTCAAATAGTACAAATATTCTACCAAGGATGCGACATCACTACAAGGAAAGACATAGATATAGCAGCTGGTAGTTCTATTATGAAGAAAACCGAAACTGATGCTTACAAAATTATTGATAACACTGCTTCCCACTCACATGAGTGGCACCAAGAAAAAGATATCGTTAGATCATCTAAAGCAGCTAGAGCCGATTCTAGCCATGACTTAGATTCCATTTCCGCAAAGATAGATGCTGTCGAGAGACGAATGGAAAAGATGACTAAGGATATTCACTCAATACGAATTAGTTGTGAGCAGTGTGGAGGACCACATTTGACAAAAGATTGTCTCAGTATTGAACTAACAATGGAACAAAGAGAGAATATTTCATATCTAAACCAAAGGCCTGGAAATAATTATCAGAATAATTATCAACCGCCAAGACCGATCTACAATCAAAACCAGAATTATAATCGAAATGTTCCATACAACAACCAACAAGGTCCTAGTAATCAACAAGTATCCAACAATACTTACAATCAGCAAAGACCTAATTTTCAAAACAAACCACCACAAACCGATGATAAAAATCCAAATTTAGAAGATATGATGACGAAGCTAGTTAAATCTCAAACTCAGTTTTTCACATCTCAGAAACAAACCAATGAACAAAATGCTCAAGCATTTAGAAATCAATAAGCTTCTATTCAAAACTTGGAATAAGAAGTAAGTAACCTAGCAAGGTTAATAGGTGAAAGAAAACCAGGAAGTCTACCTAGTGATACAAATGCTAACCCCCGGAATGAAACAGCTAAAGCTATTACCACAAGAAGTGGTACAACACTTAAACCACCTGAAATACCTGTAATTTCTGAGGACGCTATTCCTACTCCACAAGAACCACAACCTGAACAAGATAAGGAAAAAGAACCGGTAGTTGAAAAGGTTAATGAAGATAACACAGTTAAGGCTAAACCTTATGTTAAACCATACCAACCACCACTTCCTTACCCGAGTAAAATGAGAAAAGAGAAACTTGAAGCCGAGCAATCCAAATTTTTGGATATGTTTAAACAGATAAATGTAAATCTTCCTTTCATTGATGTGATTTCAGGAATGCCTAGATATGCTAAATTTCTGAAAGATCTAATCACAAATAGAAAGAAAATGGAAGAACTCTCGGCTGTTACTATGAATGCTAATTGTTCAGCAGTGCTGTTGAATAAGATACCAGAAAAATTATCAGATCCAGGAAGTTTCACAATTCCATGTTTTCTGGGTAGTCTTAGTTCAATAGAAGCATTGGCAGATTTAGATGCTAGTATAAATTTAATGCCGTATTCACTATACGCTAAATTATACCTTGGAGAATTGAAATCAACAAGAATAAGTGTACAACTAGCCGATCGATCAATAAAATATCCTAGAGGTATAATGGAGAACATGCTAGTTAAAGTTGGTACTTTAGTATTTCTAGTAGATTTTGTTGTTCTGGACATGGAAGAAGATTCTCAAGTTCCTCTCATATTAGGAAGACCATTCTTAAACATGGCTAAAGCAATGATAGACGTGTTTGGTAAGAAACTGACCCTAAGTATAGAGGACGAGAGTGTTACCTTTTCAGTTGATAGAGCAATGCAACAACCACAATCTGCAGATGATACATGTTATTATATTCAAACTATAGAATCACATGCAGAAATGTTAGAAGAATTTCCAGAATTACAAGGAACAGGAGAATGTTCTTTAGGAGAAGGAACTGAACCAATTGATGAAACTGAAATGTTAGCTACACTAACAGTTAATGGATATGAACCAACAACAGAAGAAATTCAAATGCTAAAAGAAGAAGACAGATATCGATATAAATCATCGATAGAAGAACCACCGACATTAGAGTTAAAGCCACTTCCAAACCATTTGGAATACGCTTATTTACATGGTGAATCTGAATTACCTGTAATAATATCGTCTTCTCTTACTGAAAATGAAAAAGCTCAACTCATTTCTGTATTGAAAGCTCATAAACTAGCCATTGCATGGAAGATTCATGATATTAAAGGAATAAGTCCTTCGTATTGCACACATAAAATACTTATGGAAGAAGGTCATAAAATGTATGTGCAACGCCAACGAAGACTAAATCCTAATATGCAAGATGTAGTTAAAAAAGAAATTATTAAACTGCTTGATGCAGGTTTAATTTATCCAATCTCTGATAGTCCATGGGTAAGCCCAGTTCAATGCGTGCCTAAGAAGGGTGGCATGACTGTCATTACAAATGAGAAAAATGAGCTTATTCCTACTAGGACTGTAACAGGATGGCGTGTATGTATTGATTATAGAAAATTAAATGAAGCCACTTTCCCTTACCTTTCATTGATCAAATGTTGGAAAGATTAGCCGAAAATAGTTACTATTGTTTTCTTGATGGTTTTTCCGGATATTTTCAAATTCCAATAGCACCCGAGGACAAAGAGAAAACCACGTTCACGTGCCCTTATGGTACTTTTGCTTACAAACGCATGCCATTTGGACTTTGCGACGCCCCTGCAACCTTTCAAAGGTGCATGATGGCGCTTTTTCACGACATGATAGAAGTATGCATGGAAGTTTTCATGGATGACTTTTCAGTCTTCGGTGATACTTTTGAATCATGTTTAGTTAATCTTGAACGAATGCTTATTAGATGCGAACAATCAAATCTAGTTCTTAATTGGGAGAAATGCCATTTCATGGTTAAAGAAGGCATCGTTCTTGGACGTAAAATTTCAAAGGAAGGAATTGAAGTGGATAGAGCTAAAGTAGATGTAATTGCTAAACTTCCACATCCCACCAATGTTAGAGGAGTTAGGAGTTTTCTAGGGCATGCCGATTTTTACCGACGTTTTATTAAAGATTTTTCTAAAATTGCCACTCCTATGAATAAACTCCTAGAAAAGGATGCTCCATTCATCTTTTCAGATGAATGCATCAAATCTTTTAATATTCTTAAAGAGAAACTCACTAATGCGCCGATCATGATAACTCCAAATTGGAATCTACCGTTTGAACTTATGTGCGATGCAAGTGATTTTGCAATGGGAGCCGTTTTAGGTCAAAGGATTTAAAAACGATTTCAACCTATTTATTATGCTAGTAAGACATTACAAGGAGCACAAATAAATTACACAACTACTGAAAAAGAACTCCTTGCTATTGTCTTTGCTTTTGACAAATTTAGATCATATCTCGTTCTAGCAAAAACGGTGGTCTATACCGACCATTCTGCTCTTAGATACCTATTTTCGAAACAAGATGCCAAACCAAGATTAATCCGTTGGATCTTACTCTTACAAGAATTCGATACTGAAATCCGAGATAAAAGAGGAGCAGAAAATCTCGCCGCTGATCATCTTTCTCGTCTTGAAAATCCCGAATTAGAAGTTCTAAATGAATCGGCCATACAAGACAACTTTCCTGATGAATATCTATTGAAGATAGATTATAATGAAATTCCATGGTTTGCAGACTATGCAAACTACTTAGTATGTGATTTCCTTGAAAAAGGATTATCGTACCAAAAACGAAAGAAATTCTTCAATGATATAAAACACTATTTCTGGGAAGATCCATATTTGTTTAAAAGTTGTCCCGATGGAATAATACGCCGATGTGTATTCGGAGATGAAGCTAGTAAAATCTTAAACCATTGTCACACAGGACCAACAGGAGGGCATTATGGGCCTCAACTAACAGCAAGAAAAGTTTATGATGCTGGATTCTATTGGCCTACAATTTACAAAGACGCACACCTTCTTTGCAAATCCTGTGATGCTTGTCAAAGGGCCGGAAAAATAAGCCAACGTGATGAAATGCCACAAAATGTCATTCAAGTATGCGAAGTATTTGACATTTGAGGTATTGACTTTATGGGTCCATTTCCAAAATCTCATAATAATCTCTACATTCTCGTAGCCATTGATTATGAATCTAAATGGGCGGAAGCACAAGCTCTCCCGACTAATGATGCACGAGTTGTAGTCAACTTTTTAAAACGTCTTTTTGCAAGGTTTGGAACACCGAAAGCTTTAATAAGTGATCGGGGAACTCATTTTTGTAATAATCAACTTGAGAAAGTTCTTAAAAGATATGGAGTAACTCATAAAATCTCCACCGCATATCATCCACAAACAAGTGGACAAGTTGAAAATACCAACCGATCTTTAAAACGTATTTTAGAGAAAACCGTAGGATCAAATCCGAAGGAATGGTCCATTAAGTTGGAGGATGCACTCTGGGCTTTTAGAACAGCCTACAAAACTCCAATTGGAACCACACCTTTTAAACTCGTTTACGGAAAAGCATGTCATCTTCCAGTAGAAATTGAACACAAAGCATTTTGGGCTTTGAAGACATGTAATCTTGATTTACATGAAGCCGGACGTCTACGATTAAGTCAACTAAACGAATTAGAAGAATTAAGACATGAAGCATACGAAAATTCGTTAATCTATAAAGAAAGAACGAAGAAATGGCATGATAAAAGAATAAGAAGTTCAAAAGAATTTAAAGAAGGAGACATAGTTCTTCTTTTCAATTCACGATTCAAGCTATTTCCTGGAAAATTGAAATCAAGATGGTCTGGACCATTTGTAGTCAAAAGAGTTTTCCCATACGGAACAGTAGAATTGATAAATTCAAATGGGATTGAATTTGAAGTTAATGGTCACAGAGTTAAACATTACATAGATAGTCCGATGGAAGTTGACAACGAAGTTAATCACAATTTCAACACCACAGCTAACTAAGTGTGGGGAGAAACAAGTCTTTAAAGGATATTATGTAATTCTGTTAGAGTTAGATTTTCTGTTTTCGTGTAGTTCTCGAAAATGGAACTCGAATGGTCTTTCCCTAGCAGACCCTAAAGAACTAGTCTTCTCCCCCCATTCTGAATTTTTATTTTTTAGGTTTTATGAAATGAAGACTTTCGGTGAATTAAACCATGGTCTAATGCTACACGCTTTGATCACTAAACGTAATAATGACACACTACCGAGTGAACTGGTATCAGTAATCAGAGAAAAATTGGACGGAGTAAGAAAAGAATCCAGATGCGAAGGTAATAAGTTACCATTTGGTAAAGGAAAATCAAAACACGCAGCGAAAAGAAGAGCACGACACCTTGAAAAATGTCACAAATGCGGAAAATGGTCACACGAAGGTAAATGTTCAAATAATCAAACCTATTCAAACACCGAATTTGTTACTTTATGCAGAGACGGACCGTTTATATGTTTAGAAGAAAAAACATTAAATGCTCGAGGTTACGCCTATGTAGCCATGGAAAACGAATTAGTCCGACTATCTTATGAGTGGGCTAGAGCATATCACTAAGAAATCTATTTCACAGGTAAGTCTGTACAGTTTTATTTTTATTTTTAACCTTTTTATAATAAACGTTAATTTGTTCGCTATAAAGTATAAAATTGGTATTCGATGAAATTAGGTCTTGCGACCGAAATTATTGATATCATACAACAATTTATTACATCGCTGCGAAATTTAACGTTTATTCTTAAGGTATAAATATCTTTAATCAATCAACCCAAAATATTTCAAAAATTCGTCATGAGTTAAATTAGGTCATGGAACCGAAATTACTTTACCGAAAAGCAGGGCGTATATTTTTGATAATATTTGATTGATTAAAGTGGGATAAAAGCCAAAAAGATTTTTAATTTTATTTTTACCATGTTTTTAAAATTAATATATAAATCTTAAATTAATATTGTGCAATTTTTAAAATTAATATATTTAAAATTGTAAATATTTGAAAAATTAATATTTTTAATATAAGCTTGTATGTATAAAAACAAAAATATAATATAAGTTTGGCGTGAATTTTTAATTTTTAATAATATGAATTTTTAATTTTATGCATTTTAAATTTAAGTTTGGTGTGAATTTAAAAACAAAAAATTTACTTTATTTCGCTAAGTTAAAAATATGATTTTTAAAATTCGTCGTAAGTTGAAGACTAGGTCGTTGAACCGAAATTGCTTTACCCGAGGGAGGGACGAGAACTTTTATTATCATTATTTTTAATCTTATTGAATTAAAGTATGCCAAAAACATTAAAAAAACCCAAAAATCTTTGCTTTTAAAACAACGCTTCAAAAAGACAAATTTTAAAATTTTGTAGAGGGACGGACTAGGACAACGTTCCGAAACGACCTCGTCCTAAATAACAAGGGAAACAAATTTTTAAAATTAATTAATATTTATTTTATAAGTTAAAGATTTAGAAAAAAAATAAAAAAAAATAAAAAATAAACTCCGCGACTCGCGGAGTTTGAAGGGGAAATCCACCGCGACTCGCGGAGGATGCAAAATCCAGAAAAAAAATAAAAAGGCCGAACAGATCAGTACACACAACCAACTCAAAAATTGCGAAAACACACTCAAAAACACACACAAAAATCGTATTTTTTCACCATTTTTCATCAAATCTTTCACAAAATCATGTTGAGAAGGATGCTATCAAGGAATTACTCAAGGAAAACGGTAAATTTCTACACCTAAACACCATTTAATCTAAAAATTAGTGTTCTTGAACAAATTTATACCCAATTCGATTTTGATGTTTTTTAGTGTAATTATGCTTAAATTGCTTATGTATTATTCTTGCATAACCTAGATTGATGCTATTTAACATGATTAGAAGCCTTAAACTTCAAATTTTGAGTAATCTAGGGTTTTTGTTCTTGAGCAATTTGGGGCTTTTGATATAAACAGGTTATGACCGATTTTTATCATGAATTATTGCTAAATTAAGTAGTGTAACATGTTTAGGTAGTTAAATGATCCAAACTTTGAGCCTAAACATGATTTTTGAGAATTAAAGTGGACTTTTTCAAATCTAAAATTCATGAACTTGATTTTTGAGAGATAATGCCATTTGAAACTTGTTTAATTGCTTATAATGATTATTTTGACATGTTATTTGAGTTGAATGCTTATGAACTTGGCGAACATTTTCGTATATGCTTATTTGAAAAAGTGTAGATTTGATAAAAATATGAAAATGAGCATAAGTTTGATATAAATTGAACATGTCATTGTAATTATTTTGATTGATGATTTTGCTGACACTAATGCATATTTGGATGCACAAAAATTGTGTTTGATGTGTTTTGCAGACTGAAAGGGGTGAATCTTCATCCCAAGCTCGCATTGCTCCTCCTGAGAATGTGGAACAACAAGATGTTGATAACTATTACAAACAAGATATACCTCATCCAGTTATGACATTTTCAGATATGCACGTGGAAGATTTGCACCCGAACTTGAGATTAGACAGACGTTGGATAGATTATCCAAAATACCAAAGGAGCTTGCACACTCTTCATTCTAAAGCTGTTGAAGTACCTAGGGTAATAGAATGGGAACCGTTAGAAGCCGTAGGATTGGGCGAACGGATTAGAGAATTACTTACACAGAGGTATGGTAATTCTACTTTTAACGATTGGGTACGATTATTCAACATGCGTAGACCTGTATATAAAGTATGGTGTGAAGAATTATTGTGTAGTATAGAAATAAATGATCGGGTAGCTAGTTTAACTTATCAAACTTTTATTAGATTTTTGTTAGGAGGTTCGATGCGCCACATGTCTCTACTAGACATGGCTCAGGCCTTACGTATATATACGTCTGAGGAGCTAGCATCTGCCGATTGTCGAGGGTTGATATTAAATGGTAGGAAGATTGATGAAAATTTTGATACGCATGGTGTATGGAGTCAAATGACTAGCCATCACCGATTTAAAGGGGGAAATTACTCTTATTTGGATATAGATAGAGCTGAGTTAAGAGTAATTCACAGGTTTCTAGCGAACTTGATTACACAGCGAGGTAAAAATAAGGAAAAGGTAAATGAGCAAGATTTATTTTACCACATGTGTATTCGAGACCCACAAAGCGCTGTAAGTATACCTTATTGTGTGGGTTAATATTTATCAGCTATGGTTAGGGGGATGAGACCGCACAGTATAATAGGAGGTGGTATATTTATTACATTAATTGCTGAGTATCTCGATGTGGATATAAGTCGGGGGGATTATTAATCGAAGAACCAGAACCCCACGATACAATTGGTTTAAATGTATATCATGGTGCTAAGGTTTTGAAGAGGCGAAATAACGCCGCAGTACAATATAATGGAAGACATCCACAGGTTGAAAGAAATCAACAGCCAGGTAATGTGGGAGGGGGAAATGAAATGACAGAAATGCAAAGGTTTATAGCTTCACAAGAGTATGAAAATGCTAGACATCGAGCATTTGAAGATTGGCAAGTTCATCAAAACCACATCATAGCTCATTGCCAACATATAGGTAGACACTATATTCCTACTCCAAAGCTCGTATTTCCTCCCTGGTCTATAGAGATCCAACCACCGTATCCTACTTATAATCCAGCTGAAGCATTTTATAACACATACGGTTATGCATTGAACCCCAACTAGTATCAGTAACAACCCTAGTTTATTTAGTTTTATTTATTTTATTTTTGTAATGTTACTACATTTAACATTTATGCTGATATTGTAATAGTTTTTATAATTTTTTAACTTTTATTATTAGATTTTAATAATTTTTGAATGTGGGGTAATATACCAAACTTCAAAAATATGTATATATGTTTGCAGTTTATCTTATGTACACAATAGGGTAAAACAACGCATTTTCAAAGACTGGCATTAAGTTCAGCAAAAGCAACTAATTTTGACGATAAGATGAAAAATAAATGTGATGTAACAACAAGACGGAATGAACAAATGATATGCACCATTTATAATTCAACACAAACAACAATATGTTTGGAAACTTTGGTAAAATTTATTCATTTTTTCTGCGCTAATCACCCTCAATAATTTAAATTGTTACTGATTTCTTGCAAATGAGGGCATTGCAAGATCTTAAGTGTGGGAAGGGGTTAAATTCTTTCAAATTTTAAAATTTTTACTTTATACACTTGGTTACCATTAGAAATACTAGTAACGCAGTAGTTGTATTAGAATCTGGTGCTCTCTGATAACAAAGAACAGCCCTAGTCTTATATACTGACTACCCAATTCTAGTAAAAAATTTTCAATTAAATGAACTCAAAATCATGTTTATACATATTTATGAACGATAAAACTAGGTGTTAACACCGAAATTATTATTACCTCGGAAAGGACATAAATTGAGAAACAAACCAAAATGTTAGAATTCATTTAAAATGTAATAGAGGACAATAAAAAGGCAAATAAAAGAAAATAAAAGGCAAGTGTGGGAAAATTTACCAAGTTATTTTAAACATATGTCACATATTTCTGTAACAAATAATTGAAGATACTTTTGCTTTGAACTAAACTAAACAGTTTTACCCGATTTACTGTAAGAAAGATGGATCTACACGATGAATCAATTCCATCATTAAAAGGAAGTAAAGTCTTCCGAAAAAGAAACGCGCTTCTTGATTTAGGTCAAGAAGTTGTCGTCCAGACCAGCTGTAGGTTGACGAAAAATCTAGAAAAGTCATCTCTAAAATCAGCAGGAAATCCACGGACCTCAGCATCAAACAGGGTCGCCAAGTGGTCAGATTTATCCTAACCATGAGAAGGATTTATCTCGTACAATGGGGGGCACCGTGCAAATTAGCTTGATAAGACTAATGAATCAGATCCCCATAAAGGATAATCTCCTTAAAGATTAAAAATCAGCTTTTAAGCCTGATATTACTCAATCCTTGAGATTGACCTTAAAGATTGAGAATTACAAACTCATGGAATTCAATGATATCTAATCTCGAGCTTGAACGAGAAAATATTTTGAACAAAATTTCAAACCGATTTGTTTTCTGAAAACCTATTTTCAATGCGTTCATTACCATTGAACGTAAAATCCTAGGAATTCACCTGGAATTCATTAGGTCACCTGAACCAAATCGGGTGTCAACCGTAAGAACGGTGGTTGCATAGCATGGTCAAAGACAGGACCTTGTGCCAGACCGAAAAATTATAAGGGTGAGCTTTACTATTGCTCCTACAAAGGATAGTAATTACGTCCGACACGTTATAAGACCATAATTAAAAGCATGTCAGGGGACATTGCCTTAACAGTTGCTTGTTCAACGCTTTCCTTTACAACCGGACGGTAGTTTACCGAAAGGTAATATACGGAGCAAGTATACTGGACGTGTTGCTTTCCTAATACAAGGTTAGCAAGTGGGTGACACAAAACCGCAAGTTTTGAGCTAAAAATTTTCAAATCTGAAACCCACCAAACCCACAAAAATATTTTGCAAACACCGGTGAAGGGTTATTCCGGAAAACTTATCTAGGGTAAAAGCTAGATTTAATTTTCAAAAGATCAAATGTTTTCATAAAGATCCAATTTCCTTAATGGATCTAAATTTTTATAGTCATGTGGGACTGTAAACCACATCGTTACTACCATTGTTTATACCGCCGTAAAGAAATCACTGATGTACAAAGTGTGAAGAATAAAGAAGTGATTCTAGTATTTCAAGACTATATTGCTTGAGGACAAGCAACGCTCAAGTGTGGGAATATTTGATAATGCTAAAAACGAACATATATTTCATAGCATTATCTCTCAAGAAAGACAAGCTTTTAATTGCAATTTTTCTATTTACAAGTGATATTCGTTTAAATAATAAAAGGTGAAGACAAAAGACAGATTCGACGAATTGAAGACGCAAACGATCAAAAAGCTCAAAAGTACAAAATACAATCAAAGAGGTTCCAATTATTGATAAGAAACGTCTCAAAATTACAAGAGTACAAGATTCAAAACGCAAAGTACAAGATATAAAATAGTACGCAAGGACGTTCGAAAATCTGGAACCGGGACATGAGTCAACTCTCAACGCTCGACGCAACGGACTGAAAATTACGAGTTAACTATGCACATAAATATAATATAATATTTAAATAATTCTTAAAAATTATTTATATATTATATTTATATTTATATAACGTCGGCAAATTAAAAGACAAAATGGTGTGAGCTGGGTTTACGAACTCCGCGACTTGCAGAGTTTGTAGTGGAAAAACACCGCGACTCGCGGAGATACCCTGGACAAAAATGCCTATAAAAGCTAACGCATTTTGATCGTTTTAAACATCCTTTTTCTTCTTCTCTCATCAAACGTATTATATATATATATTATAATTTTAATTTTAATTTTAATTTTAATTCTAATAATAAGGGTATGTTAGCGAATGTTGTAAGGGTGTAAGTCGAAATTCTGTCCGTGTAACGCTACACTATTTTTAATCATTGTAAGTTATGTTCAACCTTTTTAATTTAATGTCTCGTAGCTAAGTTATTATTATGCTTATTTAAAACGAAGTAATCATGATGTTGGGCTAAAAATATTAAAATTGGGTAATTGGATTTTGTACCATAATTGGGGTTTGGACAAAAGAACGACACTTGTGGAAATTAGACTATGGGCTATTAATGGGCTTTATATTTGTTTAACTAAATGATAGTTTGTTAATTTTAATATAAAGATTTACAATTGGACGTCCCTATAAATAACCATATACACTCGATCGGACACGATGTGCGGGGTATTTATATGTACGAATAATCGTTCATTTAACCGGATACGGAAATGGATTAATAGTCTATGGAATTATTAAAACAGGGGTAAAATTATGTACAAGGACACTTGGCATAATTGATAACAAAGTATTAAAACCTTGGGTTACACGCAGTTGATATCCTGGTGTAATTATTAAACAAAGTAATAAAACCTTGTTACAGTTTAAGTCCCCAATTAGTTGGAATATTTGACTTCGGGTATAAGGATAATTTGACGAGGATACTCGCACTTTATATTTATGACTGATGGACTGTTATGGACAAAAACCAGACGGACATATTAAATAATCCAGGATAAAGGACAATTAACCCATGGGGATAAACTAAAAATCAACACGTCAAACATCATGATTACGGAAGTTTAAATAAGCATAATTCTTTTATTTCATATTTAATTTCCTTTATTTTATATTTAATTGCACTTCTAATTATCGCACTTTTATTTATTGTTATTGTATTTAATTGCACTTTTAATTATCGTACTTTTTAATTATCGCAATTTTATTTTATTGCACTTTTATTTATCGCAATTTCATTATCGTTATTTACTTTACGCTTTAAATTAAGTTATATTTATTTTTAATATTTTACATTAGGTTTTAACTGCGACTAAAGTTTTTTAAAATCGACAAACCGGTCATTAAACGGTAAAAACCCCCCTTTTATAATAATAATATTACTTATTTATATATTTGTATTTTTATAAATTAAAACTAATATAACGTTAAGCTTTGGTTAAAGATTTTTCCCTATGGAACGAACCGGACTTACTAAAAACTACACTACTGTACGATTAGGTACACTGCCTATAAGTGTTGTAGCAAGGTTTAAGTATATCCATTCTTTAAATAAATAAATATCTTGTGTAAAATTGTATCGTATTTAATAGTATTTAGTAGTAAAATTTAATAGTATTTTATACCCCTTAGCTTTAACATCATATATGCTAATTCATATCTTAGCGTATCTGTTACTGTAAACTTTGCCTAACATATTCCGTAAATTCCTCTGTAATCTATGAAATCTTTTGCTCTATATATATATAGATATTCTATGTAATTAGAATACCATCCGATAGCCGAAAATCATTTCATATCGAAAAATCCTTTATTCAATCGTACGAAATGGAACTCTCCACTAGTTCAAGTCCCTCGAATTCCGATATGGAATTTCACTCGAGCTCCGAAAGCAGTGTGACCGGAATGGATCAACCAATTAGCCATCATCTATTTTGGATGAATTGGGGATGGGTTCGTAGTCTACTTAATCATTGGAGACAAGAAGAAGGTGATCCCTTCCATTCACCACATTGCCATCTTGGTGAAGAACATGATGCACTTACCGGCGAACCCGTTCGTAACACCATTTTCTCTCTCCTTTCCAGGATATGCCGCAACGAGTATAATATTACTAATATTATTGAGGCTATCCGACCTTTACTGTCATGAAAAGCAAAACTTCATTAGCAAGTGCATCCTACATCATTTCATTCCCTTTATAAAGCTCTTGACCTCTCTTTTTATTCAAGAAACTTTAAACATCTTCTTTCACAATACAAAACAAAACAAATTCTCATCATCTATATTCACATCAAACCACTACCAGCACCAGCAGCAGCATTACCAACAACATCACAAGCCTCAACATCGCAAGCCGCATTACGAGCATCAACATCATACGCACCGCAGACACTGAGGGATACCAACAATAATGAGTGATGAAGTATTAATTCATTATTTCATTTACGTTGAAGAAATATTCCGCGGCGATTATGTAATCTCTAAATTTTAGGGATTATTCATTTCTAGTTCCAACAGTAAACCAAATGAGATTAATATAATATTAACTCATTAAATCCATATTACATCTGAAGAAAATATACATACATATATTTTCATAAAGACTGTAATAAAAATTCTTTTGTACAAAATATTACTTGTGAAATTTTATTTTAACGGGTAGGTAATACCCGAGAAATACTTAAGTTCACATTAATATGTTACACTGTACATTTTCAATGATGTTTCGACAATCGTTAATTATACTCTCTCCTTTCATAGCAATATACATCATTTTACAAAATTCAAGACAACCATTTTCCATACCAATTCAATTACATATTCTGATTTTGACAGATCAAAATCCAAGTCAAGATTTAAGAAGTGCCATCAATCTTAAATTCCTACATCCTTCAAAATCATACTTTAAATTCAAACTATGCTAGAACATCACTTTCATTCACAGAACTCATAAAGACATTCGTATCATTCAAGATTCACGACGAATTCATTATACGGATATTGACGATGACAACCTGCGTCTAAACCCTTCAAAATTCTTGAAAACATCTCAACTAAGGAACAATCAAAAGAATGAACCAATCACACGATACATACGAAGAATATATGCATATAGATATGCATTCGGAGGACACTTGAACCTAAGCAAAGGTTCAACACGTATCCGTGTCAGATCCTTTAGCATTATTATTACCCAAAATAACTTTACAATCCCTTTTCAAAATAGCGAATTTTATCACAGCTCCAAAAAGACAACTTTGACTTTTCATCCGGAGTAGCCTTATTATAACCTTGATATATACGTTGTCTTTTCGCCATCATTACTGGGGAACCTTTTATATTCCACCACATTAGTAGTAAGCTTACCAGCAACTTTATTGCTCTTTGACTTAAATCTCTCTGAAAGATCACTATAAAACCTTGTCATGTACCCATCTACATCTTGTAACAATAATTGTCATACCAAACCCCAGGAAGCATCAATAATTATTCTTGAATCTCACATCATTTCTGCATATACATATAACGTTAATTCCTGGAATTATAATTCTGAAATCCGGAATAGCACTTCAGCCTACAAATCAGTACTATGAAATTTTGAAAAAGCTGAATGAAGCAGCAGAAACTGTAGACAACCGTAACAGTCAAAAGTTGATGATAAAGAATATTGTGTTAGCAAAGCACATAAAAAGAGAAGGTTTGGAACTGAAAAACGGATTGAGCAAACCCTGAAGGAGGCTGTGGACAAATCACAAGGACCAAATCTACCTTCAAAGAATCCAAATGATTCAGTGTCTGCTTAAATCCTTAGCAAATACCTTGCTCTTTACTCTGAAACCCTTACGGACAATATTCTTCATCATCCTCTTATCTTAAATATTCTAGGATATCATCGTATCTTCCATTATAAATATCCTCCATATTTTTGAAGATATCATCGTATCCTCCATATAAACATTCTTATTTTTAGCTATGACGACCTTGATCAAATTTCGGGGACGAAATTTCTTTAACGGGTAGGTACTGTGACAACCCGGAATTTTCTGACCAAATTTAAACTTCAATCTTTATATTATTCCGACACGATAAGTAAATATTTGTTAAATTGAATCTCTAAGATTTTAAAACTGTGTCCATACATTCATTTAAACTCGACCAAATTTCAAAGATTCACGAACCATTATATAATTAAATATGATTAACTTAGTCATAACACGTTTCGATAATATGTATATACAACGAGATGATGATTTATAGAAGCAAATGACCAAAACACTCAAATGCATAAGTTACACTTCGTATAATATAGTTTACTAATGATTTAAGTCTATATTTTGATAAAGGTACAATACACGAAACATAAAGTACTAGTTTTCTAAGTATACGAAAAGGCGTTCGAGAAACCGAAACCGAGACTATAGTCGTGTGTCAACATACGAGTCTTTGGAACTGAATTTACAAGTTACTATGCACGTAAATATAATATAATATATAATTAATTATATAAATTAAATAAATATAAATATAATAATAATATAAGTGTCGGCAGCCCACGAGATAATCATGTATGAGCTGGAACCAATAGGCTCGCTATCGCGGAGCCAGTAGGCTTAATACCTTCGCGATCGCAGAGTATCAAATATTCAGTCCAGGGCTATAAAGCTCGATCATTTCTGCCGAATCCACATATCCATCTATCTCTCGATACTTATATTTATATTATTATTATCATTATTATTATTATTATTATTATTATTATTATTATTATTATTATTATTATTATTATTATTATTATTATTATTATTATTATTATATACATAAAATACTACGGCGGAGTGATGCTCGAGTAATCTAAAACGGGTTTTCAAAAACTGGTTTCGAGTAGGATAGAGCTAAGTAAATTATGGGTTATAGCTACGGAGGTTATAGGTAATGTTCGAGGGTATGCTCATAAGGTCAATCTAGTATTTATCATCTCCGTTGCGTCTACGTACTTTCCTGCAATATTGAATCTCAATATTGATACGTGAGCACTCATAACTTAACTTTTATATATTAATAGTGTATCCCTGACTAGTACTTGAGTATATATGATTATGCATGCTTGTATGTTTAATTTTGTCGTTAGATAGTTTATGATAAATTATGAATTTGATATATATGCGATTGAGATAGGTTATATGATATGCATGTCGTTGGAAAGCTGGCGAAAAATTAATAACTTTTCATTTAGAAAGCGTATAATCTCGATTAACGGATTAAAAGATATCGTCAATTGAATTATCTATAATTTTAAAGTATTATCGTTAAAATGATTATCATTATCATTATCGTAGTTATTATCGTTATTATTATTATTATTAGTTAATAATCAATAATAATAATAATAATAATAATAATAATAATAATAATAATAATAATAATAATAATAATAATAATATTATTATTATTAATATTATTAAAATAATTAATATTTTTATCAAACTATCAATTTATTATTTTTATCGTCATTGCTATTATTAAAAGTATCACTAATATTAAAACCATCATTTTTATTAAAATTATCATTTTTAATAGAAATATCATTGTTATTATAAAATATCATTTTTATTATTATCATTTTAGTATTATTATTATTTAAAATTATCATTTTGAATAGAAATATTATTTTTATATAAAATATTATTATTACGGTTAATATTAAAAAGTATTGTTATTATTAAGATTGTCATGATTAGAATTATCATTTTATTATAATCATTAGTAAATATAAATATTATTATTTTTATTAGTAGAATAATAATAATTATTATTGCAAAATAATACAACTTTCACTTATTATTGTTATTATCGATATTATTTTATCAAATAAATATGTGATAAAAAGATATTTTTACCACACGTAATATAATTACATTAATAATACATACCACTATATTTTAGGTAAACTTTATAAATTTTATTATTTAAGATATATAAAAGTATATTTTTATCATGTATAAATTTGAAATATAAATTTTTATTTATAAATGACTTGTATTATTTTTACTCTAATAAAATCTATTAAAAATATTTAAATATATAAAACGGCTATATTTAAGTTATATAGTAATCATGTATACATTTTGGAAATCATTTTAGTCAGATTGACTTTTGTTGACTTTTGCATGATAATCTCGAGCATTAGGATTGTGATACACTATGACTTGACCTAAATTGTTAGACAGATATTGATCATTATATAAATATATATATACTTAATATAGGTTCGTGAATCCGAGGCCAACCTTGCACTTGTTCAAGTGCCGTCATATGCATTATTGCTACGAAATACAGTTTTGCAAGTTTCATTACTCCTTTTATATATATATTTTTGGGACTGAGAATACATGCGCTGATTTTATTAATGTTTTACGAAATAGACACAAGTGATCAAAAACTACATTCTATGGCTGGATTATGAATATTGAATATCACCCCTTTTTAGCTTGGTAACCTAATAATTAGGAAACGGGTATGGCCCCTAATTGACGCGAATCCTAAAGATAGATCTATGGACCTCGATAAGTCCCATCCGGGGTACGGATGCTTTAGTACTTCGAGATTATTATTATTATACAGATGAGAGGTTCTGTTTGGGGATATTCTATGCATTAAAGTTAAGTCGGTTATCAAGCGTTCACTATATGAATAATTTTTAATTCACGGGTTACGCGTATTATTTTGTACTCGAGTTACGTGTACAATTAAATATATGAAATCTTGTGGTCTATTAAAATAATGGAAATGAATGTTTATGATAAACTAATGAATTCACCAACCTTTTGGTTGACACTTGAAAGCATGTTTATTCTCAGGTTTGAAAGAAATCTTCCATTGTGCATTTGCTCATTTAGAGATATTACTTGGAGTTATTCATGGCATATTTCAAAAGACGTTGCATTCAAGTCATTGAGTTCAGTAAAGATTATGATTAAGTAAATGACAGATTAGATCATTTATAGTTGGATATTATGAAATGGTATGCATGCCTATCAACTTTCGATGTAATGAAAGTTTATCTTTTAAAACGAATGCAATGTTTGTAAAATGTATCATATAGAGGTCAAATACCTCGCAATGTAATCATATGTTATTGTATTCGTTCTTATGGATTAGGACGGGTCTTTACATGTACTACTCTAAATAAAAAAATATTGTCACTCACATTTGTTATTGAGTAATATTTGAATTTAGTAAGTTATTATCGTTAAATATACGTTGTCGTCATAAGTTGATGATAATTATTTTCTCAATGTTTGGAGCATATAATATTACACCTTATTTATAATAAAAATATCAAAGTTTTATGTTGAATTGTATATGGTTACTGATATCGGACAAAAAGTCACGTTTTTTACCCCCGATTATAAGCCCTAAATCAATAAAGTTTCAAACTTTGTCGGTAAAATAATCGCTTTGTAGGTAATTTTATAGATTAAGTTATTACAAAGGCGATGCAAAAATAATCAAGTAAAATGGAGGTAAAACGAAGATTCTAGAGCGAAAACGGTGAAAGACAAGTTACGACGCAGGAAATCAAGTTACGATCCCGAAAAAAACAGCAGACCAGAGCAGCCGTACACCTTGCCATCCGGCCTGCCATACGGCCTGCCACTATGGGAAATGGCCTGCCATCATCCGGGCATAACAAACGGCTTGCCCTGGCATACGATCATGGCATACGGCCTGCCAGCCGTATGCCAGGAGAATTTTTGCCTATTTAAGGAGCTTTTTGCATTCATTTTTACACACACTCAATTTGTACTTTAATTTAGATTTTCAAGCTTTTTAGTTAGTTTTTAGTAGTAGCTAGCTTAGCTTTTATTTTCCGGAGGATTCGCGAGTCCATGCGATCTTGAGCAGATTTCTTCTGCCTTTTCAGGTTTTTATCCGAAACGTTTGTCTTATTAATTAAACACGTATTCTTATCATTTATGTTTAATAATGCGTTCCGATATTACCATGTTAGCTTAATTAATCCGTATGTTGCCATGATAGAAGTTTGGGTTAGCGTAGTTATGTTAAATTAGTACGGTTACTATCGTCGTACTGTACTTGTGATTCCGATAGATTTGTATGCTAGCATCTTAAGGATTGACCAACCTAGGTTGTGATAAGGACTTGTCCACCTATATGAACTTAGCTACTTCATAGGATAAAGACCCCTAATTATATTGTATCTGAAGATTCTATGAATTCGGTATGGCCGGAGTTCCCTAGAGGCATTTAATGCGCTTTTAGGATACGAAACTTAGGATTGAGACATGAATGACCTAGTATGCATATTGACTGTTCCAAAGAGACCTTTTAGGAGCTGTTAAGATCTAGTTAGTGCCTTAGCTGTGTAACCTAAACCTATTGCATGTTCTTGTTTGATTGTTATCCTAGGACTAAGTCATATCAACTGTTTAGATATCTATTAGGTTTCTATTTGCTTTACATTGAGTATATCAATTGTAATGTTGTATAATATTTAGATTGTTATGACCTCATTAGTATGATGAAATAGTTGTTAGTTTTCATTAAATTTTTGTCAACTTACCCTAACGGACTCCTTCCGTTTGTGATCTGTGTTCAATCAACACGGCACGTTGTTATTCAGTTATCCAAACTGATAACGAGGGTTAGGATTAGAACTCAAGTCACTAATAAACCTAGTGCTTTACTGAGGATAACCTCCAAGGTATATTTACCTTTCAATTATACAACCAAGTGACATACTTTTCACTACTCAACGAGAACTCCGAGAGTCTATAGATAAGTAGGTCTATGTAATTGGGTCATCCAACCTGATCTACACCATTCTGATTATAGCTTTAACATAAACATAATTACCTTTCCCTAGCCCAAACAGATATCTTGGTCAACATTTCATTGATCTGCATACTCCGGATATCCTTCCACCACCTTTACTTTTCCGCAATTAGGACTATTAGCTTAAAACCAACTACTATCATTTATCTAGGTAATTTAACCAAAGACAATTATCGAGTTGATCTTCAATTCGTTAAACCATTCAAAAGTATGACCCTAGGTTAACTTACACCTTCTACCTTAAAAAAGTTAAAAGTAAATTTAGGCCCCGCTAAAATATAAATAATAAACCAGTGTTCTCACCTCCCGATAACTGATTCTGATGCCTTGCGGCCTAACGACACCGCATAATAAAACCGTTTGTTTCGGTCATATCAGTTACCATGGTATACAAACTTTGTGTTTGTGTCTATATAATAAATATGTAGTACATATCTAGCACATAGTTGTTAATTTCAATATTACTGATAGTGCTCCAAATGAACATATATTTAGGCGCAATATACTTCCAATATGTAAAGCTTTTAATTACTATTGTTCTATTTTTATGTAATAATCATTTAAATAAATAAGTGCGAAGACAAAAGAAGAAAACGACGATTTGAAGACGCAAATGACCAAAAAAGCTCAAATGTACAAGATATAATTCAAGTGGTTCAATTTATTGATAAGAAACGCCTAAAAATGACAAGAGTACAAGCCGCGAAACGCAAAATACAAGATATCTAAGCGTACGAAAAGGCGTTTGATAATTCGAAACTGAGACATAAACCGAGCATCAATGTACAACTCAACGGAGCTAAAATTATAAGTCAACTATGCACAAGAATATAATATAATATATATATATAATTATATAAAATTATATATTATTATATTATATATTATAATATTCAGCAGCCCACGTTTAACTCAATTTGGTGAGCTGGAATCCGAAGCTCCGCCCGCACTCGCGGAGCTGTAAGGCACAAAAGTTCCGCACTCGCGGAGCAGCTAAATTCAAAATCTGCCTATAAAAGGCACAAGCTTCTGCTGAATCCATATCCCTTTTTCTACTTCAATATCTCAATTTATATTTATATTTTATAATTATAATTATAATTTAAGTTAATTTTAATAATAAAGTTATGGTTTACATTTGGGGTATTGACTTTATGGGTCCATTTCCAAAATCTCATAATAATCTATATATACTCGTAGCCATTGATTATGTATCTAAATGGGCGGAAGCACAAGCTCTCCCAACTAACGATGCACGAGTTGTAGTCAACTTTTTAAAACGTCTTTTTGCAAGGTTTGGAACACCGAAAGCTTTAATAAGTGATCGGGGTACTCATTTCTGTAATAATCAACTTGAGAAAGTTCTTAAAAGATATGGAGTAACTCATAAAATCTCCACCGCATATCATCCACAAACAAGTGGACAAGTTGAAAATACCAACCGAGCTTTAAAACGTATTCTAGAGAAAACCGTAGGATCAAATCCGAAGGAATGGTCCATTAAATTGGAGGATGCACTCTAGGCTTTTAGAACAGCCTACAAAACTCCAATTGGAACCACACCTTTTAGACTTGTTTATGGAAAAGCATGTCATCTTCCAGTAGAAATTGAACACAAAGCATTTTGGGCTTTGAAGACATGTAATCTTGATTTACATGAAGCCGGACGTCTACGATTAAGTCAACTAAACGAATTAGAAGAATTAAGACATGAAGCATACGAAAATTCGTTAATCTATAAGGAAAGAACGAAGAAATGGCATGATAAAAGAATCAGAAGTTCAAAAGAATTCAAAGAAGGAGACAGAGTTCTTCTTTTCAATTCACGATTCAAGCTATTTCCTGGAAAATTGAAATCAAGATGGTCTGGACCATTCATAGTCAAAAGAGTTTTCCCATACGGAACGATAGAATTGATGAATTCAAATGGGATTGAATTTAAAGTTAATGGTCACAGAGTTAAACATTACATACATGGTCCGATGGAAGTCGACAACGAAGTTAATCACAATTTCGACACCACAGCTAACTAAGTGTGGGGAGAATCAAGTCTTTAAAGGATAATATGTATTTCTGTTAGAGTTAGATTGTCTGTTTTCGTGTAGTTCTCGAAAATGGAACACGTTTGGTCTTTCCCTAGCAGACCCTAAAGAACTAGTCTTCTCCCCCCATTCTGAATTTTTATTTTTTTTAGGTTTTTACGAAATGAAGACTGCCTGTGAACTAAACCATGGTCTAATGCTACACGCTTTGATCACTAAAAGAAATAATGACATACTACCGAGCGAATTAGTATCAGTAATCAGAGAAAGAATGGACGGAGTTAGAAAAGGATCCAGATGCGAAGATAATAAGTTACAATTTGGTAAAGGAAAATCAAAATCCGCAGCGAAAAGAAGAGCACGACACCTAGAACGATGTCACAAATGCGGAAAATGGTCACATGGAGGTAAATGTTCAAATAATCAAACCTATTCAAATACCGAATTTGTTACTTTATGCAGAGACGGACCGTTCATATGTTTAGAAGAAAAGACAATGAATGCTCGAGGTTACGCCTATGCAGCCATGGAAAATCAATTAAACCGACTATCTTATGAATATAATAGATCATATAACTAAGAAATCTATTTCACAGGTATGTCTGTACAGTTTTTATTTTTATTTTTAACCTTTTGATAATAAACGCTAATTCGTTCGCTAAAAAGTATTAAATTGGTATTGAATAAAATTAGGTTTGGCGACCGAAATTATTGATATCATTCAAAAATTTATTACATCACTGCGAAATTTAACGTTTATTCTTAAGGTATAAATATCTTTAATCAATCAACCCAAAATATTTCAAAAATTCGTCATGAGTTAAATTAGGTCTTGGAACCGAAATTACTTTACCGAAAAGAGGGGTGCATATTTATGATAATATTTGATTGATTAAAGTGGGATAAAAAGACAAAAAGATTTTTAATTTTATTATGTTATTAATCTTAATATTTAAATCTTAAATTAATATTGTAAACTTTGTAAAAACAATATATTTAAAATTGTAAATATTTGAAAAATTAATATAAGTTTGGTATGAATTTACAAATTTTTAAATTAAGTTTGGTGTGAATTTTTAAAATATTAATTTTTAATTTTATGCATTTTAAATTTTGAGCTTGGTGTGAATTTTTAATATTAATTTTGAATTTTATATTTATGTTGTGTGAATTTAAAAACAAAAATTTACTTTATCTCATTAAGTTAAAAATATGATTTTTAAAAATTCGTCGTAAGTTGAAGACTAGGTCTTTGAACCGAAATTGCTTTACCCGAGGGAGGGACGAGAACTTTTATTATCAATATTTTTAATCTTGTTGATTTAAAGTATGCCAAAAACACAAAAAAAAAAAAAAAAAAACCCAAAAATCTTAGCTTTTAAAACAATCGCTACAAAAAGACATATTTTAAAATTTTGTCGAAGGACGGACTAGGACATCGATCCGAAACGACCTCGTCCTAAATAACAAGGGAAACAAAATTTTAAAAATTAATTTCTTAATTGTTTATAAGTTAAAGATTTTATAAAAAAAAAAAAAAAAAAAAGGTAAACTCCGCGACTCGCGGAGTTTGCAGTGCAAACCTCCGCGACTCGCGGAGGGATCAAAACCCAGAAAAAAAAATAAAAATAGCTGAACGATCAGTTTACTCACCCACACACATAAACACCCAAATACTGCGAAAAAAGACCCCGAAAAACCCGAAAATCACCCCCAAAAATCTCAATTTTTAACTGTTAATCACCAAATTTTTTGCTAAAATCATGTTGAGAAGGATGATATCTAAGAACTACTCAAGAAAAACGGTAAATTTCTACACCTAAACACCATTTAATTCGAATTTTAGTGTTCTTGAGCTATTTTTCCCCAATTTGATTTTGATGCTTTTTAGTGTAATTAGACTTAAATTGTTTATGTATTATGCTTGTATAACCTAGATTGATGCTGTTTAACATGATTAGAAGCCTTAAACTTCAAATTTTGAATAATCTAGGGTTTGTGTTCTTGAGCAATTTGGGGCTTTTTGATATAAACAGGTTATGGCCGATTTTTGTCATGAATTGTTGCTAAATTGAGTAGTATAACATGTCTAGGTAGTTAAATGATCCAAACTTTGAGCCTAAACATGATTTTGAGAATTAAAGTGGACTTTTTCAAGTCCAAAATTCATGAACTTGATTTTTGAAAGATAATGCCATTTGAGACTTGTTTATTTGCTAGTAATGATTATTTTGACATGTTATTTGAGTTGAATGCTTATGAACTTGGCGAAAATTTTCGTATATGCTTATTTGAAAAAGTGTAGATTTGATAAAAATGTGAAAATAAGTTTAAGTTTGATATAAATTGATAATGTCATTGTAATTATTTTGATTGATGATTTTGCTGACACTAATGCATATTTGGATGCACAAAATTTGTGTTTGATGTGTTTTGCAGAATGAAAGGGGTGAATCTTCATCCCAAGCCCGCCATGCTCCTGCTGAGAACTTGGAACAACAGGAGGTAGATAACTACTACAAGCAGGATGTACCTCATCCAGTCATGACCTTTTCAGATATGCACTTGGAACAGTTGCACCCGAACCTGCGATTTGACAGACTTTGGATAGATTATCCAAAATATCAACGGGGTTTGCATACTCTTCATTCCAAGGTTGTTGAGGTACCGAGGGTCATAGAATGGGGACCCTTAGAAGCTGTAGAATTGGCCGGGCCAATTAGGGAATTACTGGTACAGAGGTATGGTAATTCTTCTTTTAATGACTGGATATGTTTATTCACCATACGCAGACCTGTATATAAAGTATGGTGTGAAGAGTTGTTATGTAGTATAGAGTTGAATGATCGGGTAGCTAGTTTAACCGATCGTTCTTTTATTAGATTTTTGTTAGGCGGTTCGATGCGCCACATGTCTTTACTGGACATGGCTCAGGCTTTACGTATATATACGCCTGAGGAATTAGCGTCTGCCGATTGTAGAGGATTGATACTAAACGGTAGAAAGATAGATGAGAATTTTGATACACACGGTGTGTGGAGTCAAATGACAAGCCATCACCGTTTCAAAGGGGGAAACTACTCTTATTTGGATATAGATAGAGCCGAATTAAGAGTAATACATAGGTTTTTAGCTAATTCGATTACACAAAGGGGTAAAAACAAAGAAAAGGTAAATGAACAAGATTTGTTTTACCATATGTGTATTCGAGACCCACAGAGCGCTGTAAGTATACCATATTGTGTGGGTTATTATTTATCAGCTATGGTTCGGGGGATGCGTCCACATAGCATAATAGGAGGTGGTATTTTTATTACTTTGATTGGTGAATATCTCGGTGTGGACATAAGTCGGGGGGGATTATTAGTAGAAGAGCCGGAACCCCGCGACACTATAGGTTTAAATGTATACCATGGTGCGAAAGTTTTGAAGCGGCGAAATAACGCCGCAGTACGATACAATGGTAGACATCCACAGGTAGAGAGAAACCAGGAACAAGGTAATGTAGGAGGGGGGAATGAGATGCAAGAAATGCATAGGTTTATAGCTTCTCAGGAATACGAAAATGCTAGACAGAGAGCATTTGAAGATTGGCAAGTTCATCAGAACCAGATCATAGCGCATTGCCAACATATAGGTAGAAACTATATTCCTACACCAAAACCCGTCTTCCCTCCTTGGTCGATAGAGATGCAGCCACCATATCCTACGTATGACCCTGCCGAAGCATTCTATAGCACTTATGGTTATGCGTGGAACCCCTATTGGTACCAATATCATCCTTAGTTTACTTATTATTTTTTATTATTTTGTAATTTGTAATTATTGATACATTTAATATTTTTATTAATATTGTAATCATTTTTATAATTATCTAACTTTTATTCTTAGATTTTAATAATTTTTGAATGTGGGGTAATAAACCAAACTTCAAAAATATGTATATATGTTTGCAGTTTATCTTATGTACACAACAGGGTAAAACAACGCATTTTCAAAGACTGGCATTAAGTTCAGCAAAAGCAACTAATTTTGACGACAAGATGCAAAATATATGTGAAATAACAACAAGACGGAATGAACAAATGATGTGCACCATTTATCATTCAGCAAACAAACGCCAATATATTTGGAAACTTTGGTAAAAATTTAATCATTTTCACACAAATCACCCTCAATAATTTAAATTGTTACTGATTTCTTGCAAATGAGGGCATTGCAAGATCTTAAGTGTGGGAATATTGGGGTTAAATTCTTTCAGATTTTAAAAAAAAAAAAAAATTTTACTTTATACACTTGGTTACCATTAAAAATACTAGTAAAGCAGTAGTTGTATTAGAATCTAGTGCTCTCTGATAAAAAAGAACAGCCCTAGTCTTATATACTGACTACCCAATTCTAGTAAAATTTTTCAAATAAATGAATTCAAAATCATGTTTATACATATTTATGAACGATAAAACTAGGTTTTAACACCGAAATTATTGTTACCTCGGAAAGGACATAAATTGAGAAACAAACTAAAATGTTAAAATTCATTTAAAATGGAATAGAGGACGATAAAAAGAAAAATAAAAAGCCAAGTGTGCGAAAATTTACCAAGTTATTTTAAACATATGTCACATATATTTGTAACAAATAACTGAAAATACTTTTGCTTTGGACTAAACTAAACTGTTTTACCCGATGAAAGAAAAGAAGAGATGGATCTACACGATGAATCAATTCCATCATTAAAAGGAAGTAAAGTCTTCCGAAAAAGACACGCGCTTCTTGATTTAGGTCATGAAGTTGTCGTCCAGACCAGCTGTAGGTTGACGAAAAATCTAGAAAAGTCATCACTAAAATCAGCAGGAAATCCACGGACCTCAGCATTAAACAGGGTCGCCAAGTGGTCAGATTTATCCTAACCATGAGAAGGATTTATCTCGTACAATGGGGAGGCACCATGCAAATTAGCTGGATAAGACTAATGAATCAGATCCCCAGAAAGGATAATCTCCTTAAAGATTAAAAATCAGCTTTTAAGACTGATATTACTCAATCCTAGAGATTGACCTTAAAGATTGAGAATTCAAACTTATGGAATTCAATGATATCTAAACTCGAGCTTGAACGAGAAAATATTTTGATCAAAATTATAAACCGATTTGTTTTCTGAAAACCCTATTTTCAATGCGTTCATTACCATTGAACGTAAAATCCTAGGAATTCACCTGGAATTCATTAGGTCACCTGAACTAAATCGGGTGTCAACCGTAAGAACGGTGGTTGCATAGCATGGTCAAAGACAGGACCTTGTGCCAGACCGACAAATTATAAGGGTGAGCTTTACTATTGCTCCTACCAAGGATAGTAATTGCGTCCGACACGTTATAGACCATAATCAAAAGCATGTCACGGGACATTGCCTTAAACAGTTGCTTGTTCAACGCTTTCCTTTACAACCGGACGGTAGTTTGCCGAAAGGTAATATACGGGACAAGTAAACTGGACGTGTTGCTTTCCAAATACAAGGTTAGCAAGTGGGTGACACAAAACCGCAAGTTTTGAGCTAAAATTTTCAAATCTGTAACCCACCAAACCCACAAAAATATTTTGCAAACACCGGTAAAGGGTTATCCCGGAAAACTTATCTAGGGTAAAAACTAGATTTAATTTTCAAAAGATCAAATGTTTTCATAAAGATCCAATTTCCTTAATGGATCTAAATTTTTATAGTCATGTGGGACTATAAACCATATCGTTACTACCATTGTTTATACCGCCGTATAGAAATCACTGATGTACAAAGTGTGAAGAATAAAGAAGTGATTCTAGTATTTCAAGACGATATTGCTTGAGGACAAGCAACGCTCAAGTGTGGGAATATTTGATAATGCTAAAAACGAACATATATTTCATAGCATTATTCCTCAAGAAAGACAAGCTTTTAGTTGCAATTGTTCTATTTACAAGAGATATTCGTTTAAATAATAAAAGGTGAAGACAAAAGACAGATTCGACGAATTGAAGACGCAAACAACCAAAAAGCTCAAAAGTACAAAAGACAATCAAAAAGGTTCCAATTATTGATAAGAAACGTCTCGAAATCACAAGAGTACAAGATTCAAAACGCAAAGTACAAGATATTAAATTGTACGCGAGGACGTTCGAAAATCCGGAACCGGGACTAGAGTCAACTCTTAACGCTCGACGCAACGGACTAAAAATTACAAGTTAACTATGTATATAAATATAATATAATATATAATTAATTATATTAATTATATATATATTATATATATATATAATAAAAACCGTCGGCAGCAAGAAACTCCAAGGGTGTGAGCTGTAAATACCTCTCCGCGACTCGCGGAGTTTTAAGGGCATTTTGCCGCGAGTCGCGGAGCCCCAAAAATCAAGTCTGGCTATAAAGCAAACCGAATTCTGATCAAATTTCATATCTTAATTTCATCTTTTTCTCTTCCTATTCATACGTAAATATATTTATATTTATAATTTATATTTTAATTTTAATTATAATTCTAATAATAAGGGTATGTTAGCGAATGTTGTAAGGGTGTAAGTCGAAATTCTGTCCGTGTAACGCTATGCTATTTTTAATCATTGTAAGTTATGTTCAACCTTTTTACATTAATGTCTCGTAGCTAAGTTATTATTATGCTTATTTAAAACGAAGTAATCATGATGTTGGGCTAATTACTAAAATTGGGTAATTGGGCTTTGTACCATAATTGGGGTTTGGACAAAAGAACGACACTTGTGGAAATTAGACTATGGGCTAATAATGGGCTTTATATTTGTTTAACTAAATGAAAGTTTGTTAATGTTAATATAAAGATTTACAATTGGGCGTCCCTATAAATTACCATATACACTCGATCGGACACGATGGGCGGGGTATTTATATGTACGAATAATCGTTCATTTAACCGGACACGGGAATGGATTAATAGCCACTAGAATAATTAAAACAGGGGTGAAATTACATTCAAGGGTAATTGGTGTAATTGTTAACAAAGTAGTAAAACCTTGGTTTACACGCAGTCGATAACCTGGTGTATTCATTAAACAAAGTATTAAAACCTTGTTACAATTCGAATCCCCAATTAGTTGGAATATTTATCTTCGGGTATAATAATAATTTGACAAGGACACTTGCAATTTATATTTATGACTGATGGACTGTTATGGACAAAAACCAGACGGACATATTGAATAATCCAGGACAAAGGACAATTAACCCATGGGCATAAAACTAAAATCAACACGTCAAACATCATGATTACGGAAGTTTAAATAAGCATAATTCTTTTATTTCATATTTAATTTCCTTTATTTTATATTTAATTGCACTTCTAATTATCGCACTTTTATTTATTGTTATTTTATTTAATCACACTTTTAATTATCGTACTTTTAATTATCGCAATTTAATTTTATCGCATTTTTATTCGCAATTTCATTATCGTTATTTACTTTACGCTTTAATTTAAGTCTTGTATTTATTTAATATTTTACATTAGGTTTTAACTGCGACTAAAGTTTTAAAATCGACAAACCGGTCATTAAACGGTAAAAACCCCCCTTTATAATAATAATATTACCTATATATATATTTGTATTCTTATAAAAGTAAACTAATATAGCGTTGAGCTCTGTTTAAAGATTTCCCTGTGGAACGAACCGGACTTACTAAAAACTACACTACTGTACGATTAGGTACACTGCCTATAAGTGTTGTAGCAAGGTTTAAGTATATCCATTCTATAAATAAATAAATATCTTGTGTAAAATTGTATCGTATTTAATAGTTTTTCCTAGTAAAATATAAGCTATTTTATATACACCTCGTTCGACATCAACAAGATTTGGAAAATTATTAAGAGGATGTCCGCAACATGGTTTAGACACTTGTCAAATAGTACAAATATTCTACCAAGGATGCGACATCACTACAAGGAAAGACATAGATATAGCAGCTGGTAGTTCTATTATGAAGAAAACCGAAACTGATGCTTACAAAATTATTGATAACACTGCTTCCCACTCACATGAGTGGCACCAAGAAAAAGATATCGTTAGATCATCTAAAGCAGCTAGAGCCGATTCTAGCCATGACTTAGATTCCATTTCCGCAAAGATAGATGCTGTCGAGAGACGAATGGAAAAGATGACTAAGGATATTCACTCAATACGAATTAGTTGTGAGCAGTGTGGAGGACCACATTTGACAAAAGATTGTCTCAGTATTGAACTAACAATGGAACAAAGAGAGAATATTTCATATCTAAACCAAAGGCCTGGAAATAATTATCAGAATAATTATCAACCGCCAAGACCGATCTACAATCAAAACCAGAATTATAATCGAAATGTTCCATACAACAACCAACAAGGTCCTAGTAATCAACAAGTATCCAACAATACTTACAATCAGCAAAGACCTAATTTTCAAAACAAACCACCACAAACCGATGATAAAAATCCAAATTTAGAAGATATGATGACGAAGCTAGTTAAATCTCAAACTCAGTTTTTCACATCTCAGAAACAAACCAATGAACAAAATGCTCAAGCATTTAGAAATCAATAAGCTTCTATTCAAAACTTGGAATAAGAAGTAAGTAACCTAGCAAGGTTAATAGGTGAAAGAAAACCAGGAAGTCTACCTAGTGATACAAATGCTAACCCCCGGAATGAAACAGCTAAAGCTATTACCACAAGAAGTGGTACAACACTTAAACCACCTGAAATACCTGTAATTTCTGAGGACGCTATTCCTACTCCACAAGAACCACAACCTGAACAAGATAAGGAAAAAGAACCGGTAGTTGAAAAGGTTAATGAAGATAACACAGTTAAGGCTAAACCTTATGTTAAACCATACCAACCACCACTTCCTTACCCGAGTAAAATGAGAAAAGAGAAACTTGAAGCCGAGCAATCCAAATTTTTGGATATGTTTAAACAGATAAATGTAAATCTTCCTTTCATTGATGTGATTTCAGGAATGCCTAGATATGCTAAATTTCTGAAAGATCTAATCACAAATAGAAAGAAAATGGAAGAACTCTCGGCTGTTACTATGAATGCTAATTGTTCAGCAGTGCTGTTGAATAAGATACCAGAAAAATTATCAGATCCAGGAAGTTTCACAATTCCATGTTTTCTGGGTAGTCTTAGTTCAATAGAAGCATTGGCAGATTTAGATGCTAGTATAAATTTAATGCCGTATTCACTATACGCTAAATTATACCTTGGAGAATTGAAATCAACAAGAATAAGTGTACAACTAGCCGATCGATCAATAAAATATCCTAGAGGTATAATGGAGAACATGCTAGTTAAAGTTGGTACTTTAGTATTTCTAGTAGATTTTGTTGTTCTGGACATGGAAGAAGATTCTCAAGTTCCTCTCATATTAGGAAGACCATTCTTAAACATGGCTAAAGCAATGATAGACGTGTTTGGTAAGAAACTGACCCTAAGTATAGAGGACGAGAGTGTTACCTTTTCAGTTGATAGAGCAATGCAACAACCACAATCTGCAGATGATACATGTTATTATATTCAAACTATAGAATCACATGCAGAAATGTTAGAAGAATTTCCAGAATTACAAGGAACAGGAGAATGTTCTTTAGGAGAAGGAACTGAACCAATTGATGAAACTGAAATGTTAGCTACACTAACAGTTAATGGATATGAACCAACAACAGAAGAAATTCAAATGCTAAAAGAAGAAGACAGATATCGATATAAATCATCGATAGAAGAACCACCGACATTAGAGTTAAAGCCACTTCCAAACCATTTGGAATACGCTTATTTACATGGTGAATCTGAATTACCTGTAATAATATCGTCTTCTCTTACTGAAAATGAAAAAGCTCAACTCATTTCTGTATTGAAAGCTCATAAACTAGCCATTGCATGGAAGATTCATGATATTAAAGGAATAAGTCCTTCGTATTGCACACATAAAATACTTATGGAAGAAGGTCATAAAATGTATGTGCAACGCCAACGAAGACTAAATCCTAATATGCAAGATGTAGTTAAAAAAGAAATTATTAAACTGCTTGATGCAGGTTTAATTTATCCAATCTCTGATAGTCCATGGGTAAGCCCAGTTCAATGCGTGCCTAAGAAGGGTGGCATGACTGTCATTACAAATGAGAAAAATGAGCTTATTCCTACTAGGACTGTAACAGGATGGCGTGTATGTATTGATTATAGAAAATTAAATGAAGCCACTTTCCCTTACCTTTCATTGATCAAATGTTGGAAAGATTAGCCGAAAATAGTTACTATTGTTTTCTTGATGGTTTTTCCGGATATTTTCAAATTCCAATAGCACCCGAGGACAAAGAGAAAACCACGTTCACGTGCCCTTATGGTACTTTTGCTTACAAACGCATGCCATTTGGACTTTGCGACGCCCCTGCAACCTTTCAAAGGTGCATGATGGCGCTTTTTCACGACATGATAGAAGTATGCATGGAAGTTTTCATGGATGACTTTTCAGTCTTCGGTGATACTTTTGAATCATGTTTAGTTAATCTTGAACGAATGCTTATTAGATGCGAACAATCAAATCTAGTTCTTAATTGGGAGAAATGCCATTTCATGGTTAAAGAAGGCATCGTTCTTGGACGTAAAATTTCAAAGGAAGGAATTGAAGTGGATAGAGCTAAAGTAGATGTAATTGCTAAACTTCCACATCCCACCAATGTTAGAGGAGTTAGGAGTTTTCTAGGGCATGCCGATTTTTACCGACGTTTTATTAAAGATTTTTCTAAAATTGCCACTCCTATGAATAAACTCCTAGAAAAGGATGCTCCATTCATCTTTTCAGATGAATGCATCAAATCTTTTAATATTCTTAAAGAGAAACTCACTAATGCGCCGATCATGATAACTCCAAATTGGAATCTACCGTTTGAACTTATGTGCGATGCAAGTGATTTTGCAATGGGAGCCGTTTTAGGTCAAAGGATTTAAAAACGATTTCAACCTATTTATTATGCTAGTAAGACATTACAAGGAGCACAAATAAATTACACAACTACTGAAAAAGAACTCCTTGCTATTGTCTTTGCTTTTGACAAATTTAGATCATATCTCGTTCTAGCAAAAACGGTGGTCTATACCGACCATTCTGCTCTTAGATACCTATTTTCGAAACAAGATGCCAAACCAAGATTAATCCGTTGGATCTTACTCTTACAAGAATTCGATACTGAAATCCGAGATAAAAGAGGAGCAGAAAATCTCGCCGCTGATCATCTTTCTCGTCTTGAAAATCCCGAATTAGAAGTTCTAAATGAATCGGCCATACAAGACAACTTTCCTGATGAATATCTATTGAAGATAGATTATAATGAAATTCCATGGTTTGCAGACTATGCAAACTACTTAGTATGTGATTTCCTTGAAAAAGGATTATCGTACCAAAAACGAAAGAAATTCTTCAATGATATAAAACACTATTTCTGGGAAGATCCATATTTGTTTAAAAGTTGTCCCGATGGAATAATACGCCGATGTGTATTCGGAGATGAAGCTAGTAAAATCTTAAACCATTGTCACACAGGACCAACAGGAGGGCATTATGGGCCTCAACTAACAGCAAGAAAAGTTTATGATGCTGGATTCTATTGGCCTACAATTTACAAAGACGCACACCTTCTTTGCAAATCCTGTGATGCTTGTCAAAGGGCCGGAAAAATAAGCCAACGTGATGAAATGCCACAAAATGTCATTCAAGTATGCGAAGTATTTGACATTTGAGGTATTGACTTTATGGGTCCATTTCCAAAATCTCATAATAATCTCTACATTCTCGTAGCCATTGATTATGAATCTAAATGGGCGGAAGCACAAGCTCTCCCGACTAATGATGCACGAGTTGTAGTCAACTTTTTAAAACGTCTTTTTGCAAGGTTTGGAACACCGAAAGCTTTAATAAGTGATCGGGGAACTCATTTTTGTAATAATCAACTTGAGAAAGTTCTTAAAAGATATGGAGTAACTCATAAAATCTCCACCGCATATCATCCACAAACAAGTGGACAAGTTGAAAATACCAACCGATCTTTAAAACGTATTTTAGAGAAAACCGTAGGATCAAATCCGAAGGAATGGTCCATTAAGTTGGAGGATGCACTCTGGGCTTTTAGAACAGCCTACAAAACTCCAATTGGAACCACACCTTTTAAACTCGTTTACGGAAAAGCATGTCATCTTCCAGTAGAAATTGAACACAAAGCATTTTGGGCTTTGAAGACATGTAATCTTGATTTACATGAAGCCGGACGTCTACGATTAAGTCAACTAAACGAATTAGAAGAATTAAGACATGAAGCATACGAAAATTCGTTAATCTATAAAGAAAGAACGAAGAAATGGCATGATAAAAGAATAAGAAGTTCAAAAGAATTTAAAGAAGGAGACATAGTTCTTCTTTTCAATTCACGATTCAAGCTATTTCCTGGAAAATTGAAATCAAGATGGTCTGGACCATTTGTAGTCAAAAGAGTTTTCCCATACGGAACAGTAGAATTGATAAATTCAAATGGGATTGAATTTGAAGTTAATGGTCACAGAGTTAAACATTACATAGATAGTCCGATGGAAGTTGACAACGAAGTTAATCACAATTTCAACACCACAGCTAACTAAGTGTGGGGAGAAACAAGTCTTTAAAGGATATTATGTATTTCTGTTAGAGTTAGATTTTCTGTTTTCGTGTAGTTCTCGAAAATGGAACTCGAATGGTCTTTCCCTAGCAGACCCTAAAGAACTAGTCTTCTCCCCCCATTCTGAATTTTTATTTTTTAGGTTTTATGAAATGAAGACTTTCGGTGAATTAAACCATGGTCTAATGCTACACGCTTTGATCACTAAACGTAATAATGACACACTACCGAGTGAACTGGTATCAGTAATCAGAGAAAAATTGGACGGAGTAAGAAAAGAATCCAGATGCGAAGGTAATAAGTTACCATTTGGTAAAGGAAAATCAAAACACGCAGCGAAAAGAAGAGCACGACACCTTGAAAAATGTCACAAATGCGGAAAATGGTCACACGAAGGTAAATGTTCAAATAATCAAACCTATTCAAACACCGAATTTGTTACTTTATGCAGAGACGGACCGTTTATATGTTTAGAAGAAAAAACATTAAATGCTCGAGGTTACGCCTATGTAGCCATGGAAAACGAATTAGTCCGACTATCTTATGAGTGGGCTAGAGCATATCACTAAGAAATCTATTTCACAGGTAAGTCTGTACAGTTTTATTTTTATTTTTATTTTTATTTTTAACCTTTTTATAATAAACGTTAATTTGTTCGCTATAAAGTATAAAATTGGTATTCGATGAAATTAGGTCTTGCGACCGAAATTATTGATATCATACAACAATTTATTACATCGCTGCGAAATTTAACGTTTATTCTT
The DNA here is from genome assembly GCF_046630445.1 of Rutidosis leptorrhynchoides. Lineage (NCBI taxonomy): Eukaryota > Viridiplantae > Streptophyta > Magnoliopsida > Asterales > Asteraceae > Rutidosis > Rutidosis leptorrhynchoides. The sequence continues at coordinate 3,330,153 of NC_092335.1, read as the reverse complement.
AAGGTATAAATATCTTTAATCAATCAACCCAAAATATTTCAAAAATTCGTCATGAGTTAAATTAGGTCATGGAACCGAAATTACTTTACCGAAAAGCAGGGCGTATATTTTTGATAATATTTGATTGATTAAAGTGGGATAAAAGCCAAAAAGATTTTTAATTTTATTTTTACCATGTTTTTAAAATTAATATATAAATCTTAAATTAATATTGTGCAATTTTTAAAATTAATATATTTAAAATTGTAAATATTTGAAAAATTAATATTTTTAATATAAGCTTGTATGTATAAAAACAAAAATATAATATAAGTTTGGCGTGAATTTTTAATTTTTAATAATATGAATTTTTAATTTTATGCATTTTAAATTTAAGTTTGGTGTGAATTTAAAAACAAAAAATTTACTTTATTTCGCTAAGTTAAAAATATGATTTTTAAAATTCGTCGTAAGTTGAAGACTAGGTCGTTGAACCGAAATTGCTTTACCCGAGGGAGGGACGAGAACTTTTATTATCATTATTTTTAATCTTATTGAATTAAAGTATGCCAAAAACATTAAAAAAACCCAAAAATCTTTGCTTTTAAAACAACGCTTCAAAAAGACAAATTTTAAAATTTTGTAGAGGGACGGACTAGGACAACGTTCCGAAACGACCTCGTCCTAAATAACAAGGGAAACAAATTTTTAAAATTAATTAATATTTATTTTATAAGTTAAAGATTTAGAAAAAAAATAAAAAAAAATAAAAAATAAACTCCGCGACTCGCGGAGTTTGAAGGGGAAATCCACCGCGACTCGCGGAGGATGCAAAATCCAGAAAAAAAATAAAAAGGCCGAACAGATCAGTACACACAACCAACTCAAAAATTGCGAAACACACTCAAAAACACACACAAAAATCGTATTTTTTCACCATTTTTCATCAAATCTTTCACAAAATCATGTTGAGAAGGATGCTATCAAGGAATTACTCAAGGAAAACGGTAAATTTCTACACCTAAACACCATTTAATCTAAAAATTAGTGTTCTTGAACAAATTTATACCCAATTCGATTTTGATGTTTTTTAGTGTAATTATGCTTAAATTGCTTATGTATTATTCTTGCATAACCTAGATTGATGCTATTTAACATGATTAGAAGCCTTAAACTTCAAATTTTGAGTAATCTAGGGTTTTTGTTCTTGAGCAATTTGGGGCTTTTGATATAAACAGGTTATGACCGATTTTTATCATGAATTATTGCTAAATTAAGTAGTGTAACATGTTTAGGTAGTTAAATGATCCAAACTTTGAGCCTAAACATGATTTTTGAGAATTAAAGTGGACTTTTTCAAATCTAAAATTCATGAACTTGATTTTTGAGAGATAATGCCATTTGAAACTTGTTTAATTGCTTATAATGATTATTTTGACATGTTATTTGAGTTGAATGCTTATGAACTTGGCGAACATTTTCGTATATGCTTATTTGAAAAAGTGTAGATTTGATAAAAATATGAAAATGAGCATAAGTTTGATATAAATTGAACATGTCATTGTAATTATTTTGATTGATGATTTTGCTGACACTAATGCATATTTGGATGCACAAAAATTGTGTTTGATGTGTTTTGCAGACTGAAAGGGGTGAATCTTCATCCCAAGCTCGCATTGCTCCTCCTGAGAATGTGGAACAACAAGATGTTGATAACTATTACAAACAAGATATACCTCATCCAGTTATGACATTTTCAGATATGCACGTGGAAGATTTGCACCCGAACTTGAGATTAGACAGACGTTGGATAGATTATCCAAAATACCAAAGGAGCTTGCACACTCTTCATTCTAAAGCTGTTGAAGTACCTAGGGTAATAGAATGGGAACCGTTAGAAGCCGTAGGATTGGGCGAACGGATTAGAGAATTACTTACACAGAGGTATGGTAATTCTACTTTTAACGATTGGGTACGATTATTCAACATGCGTAGACCTGTATATAAAGTATGGTGTGAAGAATTATTGTGTAGTATAGAAATAAATGATCGGGTAGCTAGTTTAACTTATCAAACTTTTATTAGATTTTTGTTAGGAGGTTCGATGCGCCACATGTCTCTACTAGACATGGCTCAGGCCTTACGTATATATACGTCTGAGGAGCTAGCATCTGCCGATTGTCGAGGGTTGATATTAAATGGTAGGAAGATTGATGAAAATTTTGATACGCATGGTGTATGGAGTCAAATGACTAGCCATCACCGATTTAAAGGGGGAAATTACTCTTATTTGGATATAGATAGAGCTGAGTTAAGAGTAATTCACAGGTTTCTAGCGAACTTGATTACACAGCGAGGTAAAAATAAGGAAAAGGTAAATGAGCAAGATTTATTTTACCACATGTGTATTCGAGACCCACAAAGCGCTGTAAGTATACCTTATTGTGTGGGTTAATATTTATCAGCTATGGTTAGGGGGATGAGACCGCACAGTATAATAGGAGGTGGTATATTTATTACATTAATTGCTGAGTATCTCGATGTGGATATAAGTCGGGGGGATTATTAATCGAAGAACCAGAACCCCACGATACAATTGGTTTAAATGTATATCATGGTGCTAAGGTTTTGAAGAGGCGAAATAACGCCGCAGTACAATATAATGGAAGACATCCACAGGTTGAAAGAAATCAACAGCCAGGTAATGTGGGAGGGGGAAATGAAATGACAGAAATGCAAAGGTTTATAGCTTCACAAGAGTATGAAAATGCTAGACATCGAGCATTTGAAGATTGGCAAGTTCATCAAAACCACATCATAGCTCATTGCCAACATATAGGTAGACACTATATTCCTACTCCAAAGCTCGTATTTCCTCCCTGGTCTATAGAGATCCAACCACCGTATCCTACTTATAATCCAGCTGAAGCATTTTATAACACATACGGTTATGCATTGAACCCCAACTAGTATCAGTAACAACCCTAGTTTATTTAGTTTTATTTATTTTATTTTTGTAATGTTACTACATTTAACATTTATGCTGATATTGTAATAGTTTTTATAATTTTTTAACTTTTATTATTAGATTTTAATAATTTTTGAATGTGGGGTAATATACCAAACTTCAAAAATATGTATATATGTTTGCAGTTTATCTTATGTACACAATAGGGTAAAACAACGCATTTTCAAAGACTGGCATTAAGTTCAGCAAAAGCAACTAATTTTGACGATAAGATGAAAAATAAATGTGATGTAACAACAAGACGGAATGAACAAATGATATGCACCATTTATCATTCAACACAAACAACAATATGTTTGGAAACTTTGGTAAAATTTATTCATTTTTTCTGCGCTAATCACCCTCAATAATTTAAATTGTTACTGATTTCTTGCAAATGAGGGCATTGCAAGATCTTAAGTGTGGGAAGGGGTTAAATTCTTTCAAATTTTAAAATTTTTACTTTATACACTTGGTTACCATTAGAAATACTAGTAACGCAGTAGTTGTATTAGAATCTGGTGCTCTCTGATAACAAAGAACAGCCCTAGTCTTATATACTGACTACCCAATTCTAGTAAAAAATTTTCAATTAAATGAACTCAAAATCATGTTTATACATATTTATGAACGATAAAACTAGGTGTTAACACCGAAATTATTATTACCTCGGAAAGGACATAAATTGAGAAACAAACCAAAATGTTAGAATTCATTTAAAATGTAATAGAGGACAATAAAAAGGCAAATAAAAGAAAATAAAAGGCAAGTGTGGGAAAATTTACCAAGTTATTTTAAACATATGTCACATATTTCTGTAACAAATAATTGAAGATACTTTTGCTTTGAACTAAACTAAACAGTTTTACCCAATTTACTGTAAGAAAGATGGATCTACACGATGAATCAATTCCATCATTAAAAGGAAGTAAAGTCTTCCGAAAAAGAAACGCGCTTCTTGATTTAGGTCAAGAAGTTGTCGTCCAGACCAGCTGTAGGTTGACGAAAAATCTAGAAAAGTCATCTCTAAAATCAGCAGGAAATCCACGGACCTCAGCATCAAACAGGGTCGCCAAGTGGTCAGATTTATCCTAACCATGAGAAGGATTTATCTCGTACAATGGGGGGCACCGTGCAAATTAGCTTGATAAGACTAATGAATCAGATCCCCATAAAGGATAATCTCCTTAAAGATTAAAAATCAGCTTTTAAGCCTGATATTACTCAATCCTTGAGATTGACCTTAAAGATTGAGAATTACAAACTCATGGAATTCAATGATATCTAATCTCGAGCTTGAACGAGAAAATATTTTGAACAAAATTTCAAACCGATTTGTTTTCTGAAAACCTATTTTCAATGCGTTCATTACCATTGAACGTAAAATCCTAGGAATTCACCTGGAATTCATTAGGTCACCTGAACCAAATCGGGTGTCAACCGTAAGAACGGTGGTTGCATAGCATGGTCAAAGACAGGACCTTGTGCCAGACCGAAAAATTATAAGGGTGAGCTTTACTATTGCTCCTACAAAGGATAGTAATTACGTCCGACACGTTATAAGACCATAATTAAAAGCATGTCAGGGGACATTGCCTTAACAGTTGCTTGTTCAACGCTTTCCTTTACAACCGGACGGTAGTTTACCGAAAGGTAATATACGGAGCAAGTATACTGGACGTGTTGCTTTCCTAATACAAGGTTAGCAAGTGGGTGACACAAAACCGCAAGTTTTGAGCTAAAAATTTTCAAATCTGAAACCCACCAAACCCACAAAAATATTTTGCAAACACCGGTGAAGGGTTATTCCGGAAAACTTATCTAGGGTAAAAGCTAGATTTAATTTTCAAAAGATCAAATGTTTTCATAAAGATCCAATTTCCTTAATGGATCTAAATTTTTATAGTCATGTGGGACTGTAAACCACATCGTTACTACCATTGTTTATACCGCCGTAAAGAAATCACTGATGTACAAAGTGTGAAGAATAAAGAAGTGATTCTAGTATTTCAAGACTATATTGCTTGAGGACAAGCAACGCTCAAGTGTGGGAATATTTGATAATGCTAAAAACGAACATATATTTCATAGCATTATCTCTCAAGAAAGACAAGCTTTTAATTGCAATTTTTCTATTTACAAGTGATATTCGTTTAAATAATAAAAGGTGAAGACAAAAGACAGATTCGACGAATTGAAGACGCAAACGATCAAAAAGCTCAAAAGTACAAAATACAATCAAAGAGGTTCCAATTATTGATAAGAAACGTCTCAAAATTACAAGAGTACAAGATTCAAAACGCAAAGTACAAGATATAAAATAGTACGCAAGGACGTTCGAAAATCTGGAACCGGGACATGAGTCAACTCTCAACGCTCGACGCAACGGACTGAAAATTACGAGTTAACTATGCACATAAATATAATATAATATTTAAATAATTCTTAAAAATTATTTATATATTATATTTATATTTATATAACGTCGGCAAATTAAAAGACAAAATGGTGTGAGCTGGGTTTACGAACTCCGCGACTTGCAGAGTTTGTAGTGGAAAAACACCGCGACTCGCGGAGATACCCTGGACAAAAATGCCTATAAAAGCTAACGCATTTTGATCGTTTTAAACATCCTTTTTCTTCTTCTCTCATCAAACGTATTATATATATATATATTATAATTTTAATTTTAATTTTAATTTTAATTCTAATAATAAGGGTATGTTAGCGAATGTTGTAAGGGTGTAAGTCGAAATTCTGTCCGTGTAACGCTACGCTATTTTTAATCATTGTAAGTTATGTTCAACCTTTTTAATTTAATGTCTCGTAGCTAAGTTATTATTATGCTTATTTAAAACGAAGTAATCATGATGTTGGGCTAAAAATATTAAAATTGGGTAATTGGATTTTGTACCATAATTGGGGTTTGGACAAAAGAACGACACTTGTGGAAATTAGACTATGGGCTATTAATGGGCTTTATATTTGTTTAACTAAATGATAGTTTGTTAATTTTAATATAAAGATTTACAATTGGACGTCCCTATAAATAACCATATACACTCGATCGGACACGATGTGCGGGGTATTTATATGTACGAATAATCGTTCATTTAACCGGATACGGAAATGGATTAATAGTCTATGGAATTATTAAAACAGGGGTAAAATTATGTACAAGGACACTTGGCATAATTGATAACAAAGTATTAAAACCTTGGGTTACACGCAGTTGATATCCTGGTGTAATTATTAAACAAAGTAATAAAACCTTGTTACAGTTTAAGTCCCCAATTAGTTGGAATATTTGACTTCGGGTATAAGGATAATTTGACGAGGATACTCGCACTTTATATTTATGACTGATGGACTGTTATGGACAAAAACCAGACGGACATATTAAATAATCCAGGATAAAGGACAATTAACCCATGGGGATAAACTAAAAATCAACACGTCAAACATCATGATTACGGAAGTTTAAATAAGCATAATTCTTTTATTTCATATTTAATTTCCTTTATTTTATATTTAATTGCACTTCTAATTATCGCACTTTTATTTATTGTTATTGTATTTAATTGCACTTTTAATTATCGTACTTTTTAATTATCGCAATTTTATTTTATTGCACTTTTATTTATCGCAATTTCATTATCGTTATTTACTTTACGCTTTAAATTAAGTTATATTTATTTTTAATATTTTACATTAGGTTTTAACTGCGACTAAAGTTTTTTAAAATCGACAAACCGGTCATTAAACGGTAAAAACCCCCCTTTTATAATAATAATATTACTTATTTATATATTTGTATTTTTATAAATTAAAACTAATATAACGTTAAGCTTTGGTTAAAGATTTTTCCCTATGGAACGAACCGGACTTACTAAAAACTACACTACTGTACGATTAGGTACACTGCCTATAAGTGTTGTAGCAAGGTTTAAGTATATCCATTCTTTAAATAAATAAATATCTTGTGTAAAATTGTATCGTATTTAATAGTATTTAGTAGTAAAATTTAATAGTATTTTATACCCCTTAGCTTTAACATCATATATGCTAATTCATATCTTAGCGTATCTGTTACTGTAAACTTTGCCTAACATATTCCGTAAATTCCTCTGTAATCTATGAAATCTTTTGCTCTATATATATATAGATATTCTATGTAATTAGAATACCATCCGATAGCCGAAAATCATTTCATATCGAAAAATCCTTTATTCAATCGTACGAAATGGAACTCTCCACTAGTTCAAGTCCCTCGAATTCCGATATGGAATTTCACTCGAGCTCCGAAAGCAGTGTGACCGGAATGGATCAACCAATTAGCCATCATCTATTTTGGATGAATTGGGGATGGGTTCGTAGTCTACTTAATCATTGGAGACAAGAAGAAGGTGATCCCTTCCATTCACCACATTGCCATCTTGGTGAAGAACATGATGCACTTACCGGCGAACCCGTTCGTAACACCATTTTCTCTCTCCTTTCCAGGATATGCCGCAACGAGTATAATATTACTAATATTATTGAGGCTATCCGACCTTTACTGTCATGAAAAGCAAAACTTCATTAGCAAGTGCATCCTACATCATTTCATTCCCTTTATAAAGCTCTTGACCTCTCTTTTTATTCAAGAAACTTTAAACATCTTCTTTCACAATACAAAACAAAACAAATTCTCATCATCTATATTCACATCAAACCACTACCAGCACCAGCAGCAGCATTACCAACAACATCACAAGCCTCAACATCGCAAGCCGCATTACGAGCATCAACATCATACGCACCGCAGACACTGAGGGATACCAACAATAATGAGTGATGAAGTATTAATTCATTATTTCATTTACGTTGAAGAAATATTCCGCGGCGATTATGTAATCTCTAAATTTTAGGGATTATTCATTTCTAGTTCCAACAGTAAACCAAATGAGATTAATATAATATTAACTCATTAAATCCATATTACATCTGAAGAAAATATACATACATATATTTTCATAAAGACTGTAATAAAAATTCTTTTGTACAAAATATTACTTGTGAAATTTTATTTTAACGGGTAGGTAATACCCGAGAAATACTTAAGTTCACATTAATATGTTACACTGTACATTTTCAATGATGTTTCGACAATCGTTAATTATACTCTCTCCTTTCATAGCAATATACATCATTTTACAAAATTCAAGACAACCATTTTCCATACCAATTCAATTACATATTCTGATTTTGACAGATCAAAATCCAAGTCAAGATTTAAGAAGTGCCATCAATCTTAAATTCCTACATCCTTCAAAATCATACTTTAAATTCAAACTATGCTAGAACATCACTTTCATTCACAGAACTCATAAAGACATTCGTATCATTCAAGATTCACGACGAATTCATTATACGGATATTGACGATGACAACCTGCGTCTAAACCCTTCAAAATTCTTGAAAACATCTCAACTAAGGAACAATCAAAAGAATGAACCAATCACACGATACATACGAAGAATATATGCATATAGATATGCATTCGGAGGACACTTGAACCTAAGCAAAGGTTCAACACGTATCCGTGTCAGATCCTTTAGCATTATTATTACCCAAAATAACTTTACAATCCCTTTTCAAAATAGCGAATTTTATCACAGCTCCAAAAAGACAACTTTGACTTTTCATCCGGAGTAGCCTTATTATAACCTTGATATATACGTTGTCTTTTCGCCATCGTTACTGGGGAACCTTTTATATTCCACCACATTAGTAGTAAGCTTACCAGCAACTTTATTGCTCTTTGACTTAAATCTCTCTGAAAGATCACTATAAAACCTTGTCATGTACCCATCTACATCTTGTAACAATAATTGTCATACCAAACCCCAGGAAGCATCAATAATTATTCTTGAATCTCACATCATTTCTGCATATACATATAACGTTAATTCCTGGAATTATAATTCTGAAATCCGGAATAGCACTTCAGCCTACAAATCAGTACTATGAAATTTTGAAAAAGCTGAATGAAGCAGCAGAAACTGTAGACAACCGTAACAGTCAAAAGTTGATGATAAAGAATATTGTGTTAGCAAAGCACATAAAAAGAGAAGGTTTGGAACTGAAAAACGGATTGAGCAAACCCTGAAGGAGGCTGTGGACAAATCACAAGGACCAAATCTACCTTCAAAGAATCCAAATGATTCAGTGTCTGCTTAAATCCTTAGCAAATACCTTTCTCTTTACTCTGAAACCCTTACGGACAATATTCTTCATCATCCTCTTATCTTAAATATTCTAGGATATCATCGTATCTTCCATTATAAATATCCTCCATATTTTTGAAGATATCATCGTATCCTCCATATAAACATTCTTATTTTTAGCTATGACGACCTTGATCAAATTTCGGGGACGAAATTTCTTTAACGGGTAGGTACTGTGACAACCCGGAATTTTCTGACCAAATTTAAACTTCAATCTTTATATTATTCCGACACGATAAGTAAATATTTGTTAAATTGAATCTCTAAGATTTTAAAACTGTGTCCATACATTCATTTAAACTCGACCAAATTTCGAAGATTCACGAACCATTATATAATTAAATATGATTAACTTAGTCATAACACGTTTCGATAATATGTATATACAACGAGATGATGATTTATAGAAGCAAATGACCAAAACACTCAAATGCATAAGTTACACTTCGTATAATATAGTTTACTAATGATTTAAGTCTATATTTTGATAAAGGTACAATACACGAAACATAAAGTACTAGTTTTCTAAGTATACGAAAAGGCGTTCGAGAAACCGAAACCGAGACTATAGTCGTGTGTCAACATACGAGTCTTTGGAACTGAATTTACAAGTTACTATGCACGTAAATATAATATAATATATAATTAATTATATAAATTAAATAAATATAAATATAATAATAATATAAGTGTCGGCAGCCCACGAGATAATCATGTATGAGCTGGAACCAATAGGCTCGCTATCGCGGAGCCAGTAGGCTTAATACCTTCGCGATCGCAGAGTATCAAATATTCAGTCCAGGGCTATAAAGCTCGATCATTTCTGCCGAATCCACATATCCATCTATCTCTCGATACTTATATTTATATTATTATTATCATTATTATTATTATTATTATTATTATTATTATTATTATTATTATTATTATTATTATTATTATTATTATTATTATTATTATTATTATTATTATTATTATTATTATTATTATTATTATATACATAAAATACTACGGCGGAGTGATGCTCGAGTAATCTAAAACGGGTTTTCAAAAACTGGTTTCGAGTAGGATAGAGCTAAGTAAATTATGGGTTATAGCTACAGAGGTTATAGGTAATGTTCGAGGGTATGCTCATAAGGTCAATCTAGTATTTATCATCTCCGTTGCGTCTACGTACTTTCCTGCAATATTGAATCTCAATATTGATACGTGAGCACTCATAACTTAACTTTTATATATTAATAGTGTATCCCTGACTAGTACTTGAGTATATATGATTATGCATGCTTGTATGTTTAATTTTGTCGTTAGATAGTTTATGATAAATTATGAATTTGATATATATGCGATTGAGATAGGTTATATGATATGCATGTCGTTGGAAAGCTGGCGAAAAATTAATAACTTTTCATTTAGAAAGCGTATAATCTCGATTAACGGATTAAAAGATATCGTCAATTGAATTATCTATAATTTTAAAGTATTATCGTTAAAATGATTATCATTATCATTATCGTAGTTATTATCGTTATTATTATTATTATTAGTTAATAATCAATAATAATAATAATAATAATAATAATAATAATAATAATAATAATAATAATAATAATATTATTATTATTAATATTATTAAAATAATTAATATTTTTATCAAACTATCAATTTATTATTTTTATCGTCATTGCTATTATTAAAAGTATCACTAATATTAAAACCATCATTTTTATTAAAATTATCATTTTTAATAGAAATATCATTGTTATTATAAAATATCATTTTTATTATTATCATTTTAGTATTATTATTATTTAAAATTATCATTTTGAATAGAAATATTATTTTTATATAAAATATTATTATTACGGTTAATATTAAAAAGTATTGTTATTATTAAGATTGTCATGATTAGAATTATCATTTTATTATAATCATTAGTAAATATAAATATTATTATTTTTATTAGTAGAATAATAATAATTATTATTGCAAAATAATACAACTTTCACTTATTATTGTTATTATCGATATTATTTTATCAAATAAATATGTGATAAAAAGATATTTTTACCACACGTAATATAATTACATTAATAATACATACCACTATATTTTAGGTAAACTTTATAAATTTTATTATTTAAGATATATAAAAGTATATTTTTATCATGTATAAATTTGAAATATAAATTTTTATTTATAAATGACTTGTATTATTTTTACTCTAATAAAATCTATTAAAAATATTTAAATATATAAAACGGCTATATTTAAGTTATATAGTAATCATGTATACATTTTGGAAATCATTTTAGTCAGATTGACTTTTGTTGACTTTTGCATGATAATCTCGAGCATATGGATTGTGATACACTATGACTTGACCTAAATTGTTAGACAGATATTGATCATTATATAAATATATATATACTTAATATAGGTTCGTGAATCCGAGGCCAACCTTGCACTTGTTCAAGTGCCGTCATATGCATTATTGCTACGAAATACAGTTTTGCAAGTTTCATTACTCCTTTTATATATATATTTTTGGGACTGAGAATACATGCGCTGATTTTATTAATGTTTTACGAAATAGACACAAGTGATCAAAAACTACATTCTATGGCTGGATTATGAATATTGAATATCACCCCTTTTTAGCTTGGTAACCTAATAATTAGGAAACGGGTATGGCCCCTAATTGACGCGAATCCTAAAGATAGATCTATGGACCTCGATAAGTCCCATCCGGGGTACGGATGCTTTAGTACTTCGAGATTATTATTATTATACAGACGAGAGGTTCTGTTTGGGGATATTCTATGCATTAAAGTTAAGTCGGTTATCAAGCGTTCACTATATGAATAATTTTTAATTCACGGGTTACGCGTATTATTTTGTACTCGAGTTACGTGTACAATTAAATATATGAAATCTTGTGGTCTATTAAAATAATGGAAATGAATGTTTATGATAAACTAATGAATTCACCAACCTTTTGGTTGACACTTGAAAGCATGTTTATTCTCAGGTTTGAAAGAAATCTTCCATTGTGCATTTGCTCATTTAGAGATATTACTTGGAGTTATTCATGGCATATTTCAAAAGACGTTGCATTCAAGTCATTGAGTTCAGTAAAGATTATGATTAAGTAAATGACAGATTAGATCATTTATAGTTGGATATTATGAAATGGTATGCATGCCTATCAACTTTCGATGTAATGAAAGTTTATCTTTTAAAACGAATGCAATGTTTGTAAAATGTATCATATAGAGGTCAAATACCTCGCAATGTAATCATATGTTATTGTATTCGTTCTTATGGATTAGGACGGGTCTTTACATGTACTACTCTAAATAAAAAAATATTGTCACTCACATTTGTTATTGAGTAATATTTGAATTTAGTAAGTTATTATCGTTAAATATACGTTGTCGTCATAAGTTGATGATAATTATTTTCTCAATGTTTGGAGCATATAATATTACACCTTATTTATAATAAAAATATCAAAGTTTTATGTTGAATTGTATATGGTTACTGATATCGGACAAAAAGTCACGTTTTTTACCCCCGATTATAAGCCCTAAATCAATAAAGTTTCAAACTTTGTCGGTAAAATAATCGCTTTGTAGGTAATTTTATAGATTAAGTTATTACAAAGGCGATGCAAAAATAATCAAGTAAAATGGAGGTAAAACGAAGATTCTAGAGCGAAAACGGTGAAAGACAAGTTACGACGCAGGAAATCAAGTTACGATCCCGAAAAAAACAGCAGACCAGAGCAGCCGTACACCTTGCCATCCGGCCTGCCATACGGCCTGCCACTATGGGAAATGGCCTGCCATCATCCGGGCATAACAAACGGCTTGCCCTGGCATACGATCATGGCATACGGCCTGCCAGCCGTATGCCAGGAGAATTTTTGCCTATTTAAGGAGCTTTTTGCATTCATTTTTACACACACTCAATTTGTACTTTAATTTAGATTTTCAAGCTTTTTAGTTAGTTTTTAGTAGTAGCTAGCTTAGCTTTTATTTTCCGGAGGATTCGCGAGTCCATGCGATCTTGAGCAGATTTCTTCTGCCTTTTCAGGTTTTTATCCGAAACGTTTCTCTTATTAATTAAACACGTATTCTTATCATTTATGTTTAATAATGCGTTCCGATATTACCATGTTAGCTTAATTAATCCGTATGGTGCCATGATAGAAGTTTGGGTTAGCGTAGTTATGTTAAATTAGTACGGTTACTATCGTCGTACTGTACTTGTGATTCCGATAGATTTGTATGCTAGCATCTTAAGGATTGACCAACCTAGGTTGTGATAAGGACTTGTCCACCTATATGAACTTAGCTACTTCATAGGATAAAGACCCCTAATTATATTGTATCTGAAGATTCTATGAATTCGGTATGGCCGGAGTTCCCTAGAGGCATTTAATGCGCTTTTAGGATACGAAACTTAGGATTGAGACATGAATGACCTAGTATGCATATTGACTGTTCCAAAGAGACCTTTTAGGAGCTGTTAAGATCTAGTTAGTGCCTTAGCTGTGTAACCTAAACCTATTGCATGTTCTTGTTTGATTGTTATCCTAGGACTAAGTCATATCAACTGTTTAGATATCTATTAGGTTTCTATTTGCTTTACATTGAGTATATCAATTGTAATGTTGTATAATATTTAGATTGTTATGACCTCATTAGTATGATGAAATAGTTGTTAGTTTTCATTAAATTTTTGTCAACTTACCCTAACGGACTCCTTCCGTTTGTGATCTGTGTTCAATCAACACGGCACGTTGTTATTCAGTTATCCAAACTGATAACGAGGGTTAGGATTAGAACTCAAGTCACTAATAAACCTAGTGCTTTACTGAGGATAACCTCCAAGGTATATTTACCTTTCAATTATACAACCAAGTGACATACTTTTCACTACTCAACGAGAACTCCGAGAGTCTATAGATAAGTAGGTCTATGTAATTGGGTCATCCAACCTGATCTACACCATTCTGATTATAGCTTTAACATAAACATAATTACCTTTCCCTAGCCCAAACAGATATCTTGGTCAACATTTCATTGATCTGCATACTCCGGATATCCTTCCACCACCTTTACTTTTCCGCAATTAGGACTATTAGCTTAAAACCAACTACTATCATTTATCTAGGTAATTTAACCAAAGACAATTATCGAGTTGATCTTCAATTCGTTAAACCATTCAAAAGTATGACCCTAGGTTAACTTACACCTTCTACCTTAAAAAAGTTAAAAGTAAATTTAGGCCCCGCTAAAATATAAATAATAAACCAGTGTTCTCACCTCCCGATAACTGATTCTGATGCCTTGCGGCCTAACGACACCGCATAATAAAACCGTTTGTTTCGGTCATATCAGTTACCATGGTATACAAACTTTGTGTTTGTGTCTATATAATAAATATGTAGTACATATCTAGCACATAGTTGTTAATTTCAATATTACTGATAGTGCTCCAAATGAACATATATTTAGGCGCAATATACTTCCAATATGTAAAGCTTTTAATTACTATTGTTCTATTTTTATGTAATAATCATTTAAATAAATAAGTGCGAAGACAAAAGAAGAAAACGACGATTTGAAGACGCAAATGACCAAAAAAGCTCAAATGTACAAGATATAATTCAAGTGGTTCAATTTATTGATAAGAAACGCCTAAAAATGACAAGAGTACAAGCCGCGAAACGCAAAATACAAGATATCTAAGCGTACGAAAAGGCGTTTGATAATTCGAAACTGAGACATAAACCGAGCATCAATGTACAACTCAACGGAGCTAAAATTATAAGTCAACTATGCACAAGAATATAATATAATATATATATATAATTATATAAAATTGTATATTATTATATTATATATTATAATATTCAGCAGCCCACGTTTAACTCAATTTGGTGAGCTGGAATCCGAAGCTCCGCCCGCACTCGCGGAGCTGTAAGGCACAAAAGTTCCGCACTCGCGGAGCAGCTAAATTCAAAATCTGCCTATAAAAGGCACAAGCTTCTGCTGAATCCATATCCCTTTTTCTACTTCAATATCTCAATTTATATTTATATTTTATAATTATAATTATAATTTAAGTTAATTTTAATAATAAAGTTATGGTTTAGTTGGGTTATTGTAAGAAATGTTTTACGGGTTTTAAAGTCGGAACTCTGTCCGTGTAACGCTACACGATAAATAATCACTTTAAGCTATGTTCTTCCTTTTTAAATTAATGTCTCGTAACTAAGTTATTATCATGCTTATTTGACCCGAAGTAATCGTGATGTTAGACTAAATATTAAAGACGGGTTATTGGATTTTGTACCATAATTAAGGTTTGGACAAAAGACCGACACTTGTGAACATTGGACTATTGACTATTAATAGGTAGGGGGTACTGTCTAATTGAATGACAACTCATTGGAACCTGTCGAATCTATCTTCGGATTAGTTAATCTAATAATTATTAAATTGATTACGAATGTCCTATTTAGTGACGTTTATACGACATCGTTTACAATCATTTAATTAATCAATTGGATTGGGTAATTGATTATTCATTATGGCCAAGTGAATAAATTAATGTATCATGGATTAATTAAAACAGGGGTCAATTACATACAAGGATAATTGGTGTAATTTTTAACAAAATATTAAAACCTTGGATTATACGCAGTCGATAACCTGGTGTAATCATTAAACAAAGTATTAAAACCTTGTTACAGTTCGAATCCCTAATTAGTTAGAATATTTGACTTCGAGAATAAGGTTAATTTGACGAGCATTTTATAATTATGATCGATGGACTATTATGGACAAAAATCAGATAGGTATCAAATAAATCCAGGACAAATGACAATTAACCCAGATAAATAAATTAAGATCAAAATGGCAAACATCATGGTTACGGAAGTTTAAATAAGCATAATTGTTTTATTTCATATTTCACCGTACTTTTATTTACTGTCATTTTATTTACTACAATTTACTTTATCGAAATTTATTTTTTTACGCTTTATTTGTATATTTGTACGCACTTTAATTATTGTCATTTATTTTTACGCTTAAAATATAAAATCGACAAACCGGTCATTAAATGGTAAAAACCCCCTTTTATAATAATATTACTATATATAATTGGGGAAAGTGAATATGGATAACAGCACCATATAACCTTATATGCCAACCCTCCCAAAACTATGTCGTTCGGATCCAAAATCATAAAAAAAAAAAAACCTCGTACAATCAGGTTCATATATTTGCACCTCCCCTAATTTCCATCTCAATAATGGAGATATATCGATTTCGTGACCGTACTTCATCCAACTTAAATTTGATTCCAATCATCCAATACAACAATAAGGTACAATCGTTAATTTTTTATTTTGGTTCCCATCCCCAATTGACCAAGTCATCGATATAATTCACATCTCATGAATGGCGATAAATTGATTTCTTGACTGTTCGTCATCCAACTTAAAATTGGTACTAATCATCCAAAGCAACTGAAGGTACAATCGATTTTTTTTCGGTACCCAACCCCAATAGACCAAGTCGACGATTCCATCTGTTGTGTCGATTTTTAAGTAATTTGATAGATTAGGGCAAGGATCAATATTTATTTTGTTAGCATAAAATGTTAGCTTTTTGTACCACTCTCTAATTAGTAAAAACAATGTGTTATTCTTTTACTTTTTAGCATAAAATGTGGCGAATGTTGTACTACTATTTTACAGGTTCGGTTGAAAGCTAAAGCATGAAGTGAAAATCTAGTATGTTGATGGAATTCAAAACGAGTTGTTAGATCAAAAGCTTCAACAAGTATATGTGTGAAATCACATCAACTCATATTTGAGTCATGCAAAGATTTGTTCAAAAGATAGTATGATTAAAGGCCAATGTTGTGGGGTGATAGTTTTATTTAGTGAGTTTGTTTTTAAATGGTATGTTTTGAGAAGTGGGTCAAGTTATTTGTGAGCCTTTTGCATTTGAAAACTGATGTAATATTTTGTTTAGTTAAATGAAATTGCTCATCTAAAAATTGCAACTTTTGTTGTTCAGGTTATGATCAGCTTGTTTGGTAGCTAGTTGCTATACTATTTTTTTTAGTCATCTTATACAATGCAGTTTGTGACATATATATCTCAAAATAAGTATGTGCACATTGCTTTATTGTATGCAAGCATAAACATGGATAGTGCAGCTATATATTTGGCACATCTTAATGGGTAGAACAACTAAAGAATTTATAATTGATCAATAAACATAAGCTAAACAATACTACCAACAACCGATAAAAAAGAATCAAAACATGCATACACTAAACACTAACTGATAAACTGATAAAGGGAAATCCAATTTTGAATACACTAAAGACTGAACACATCAGTAGATAGAAAAAGAATCAAACTCTGCATAAGCTAAATATTAGCAACCTTATGACTTCATGGACTATTGCACCAGCAACTGAAAAATCATCAATTATAAACAAAACATCATTTAGTACCAGCAGCAGCATCTTTAGCCTGATGCAAAAGAGTATTAGAATAATGAATGCAACTATCATCAGAAAGTCAATGAACAAATAAGATAACTGAATACATAAATAAACAATCACTAGTACCTTCTTAACTGGACACCCTGTGATATAGTGACCTAATCCCCCGCAATGTGAACATTTTCTTTTTTTCAGTGCTTTTAGAGAAGATTTGATTCGACATGCGCTCTTTGGACGACCTTTAGTAGCAACAGGAGCCGGAGGATCCCGAACTGATATTTGAGGCATCATGCTTATTTGCGAGCTACCTGCATTGGATTCCTGTAATGGATTGTCAATTTGTGTAGAGTTTTGGTGATTCGTATGTTCTTCTAAAAACTTATCTAAAAGACTATCTAGTTTCTTCAGGTTTGAGGGAGATTCTTTCGCTTGTTCAACCGCTTTCATATATTTTGTTTGAACACACCACAAACTTAACGCATTAACTTTGTTGTCGTTATGTATATCTTCAAGTTTGTTGTTATAATTTTCCACCTTATACCTAGCATCAAGTGTCCACCTTGGTAAAATATAATGATCCGGAAGAGTTTCAATGTGCTTCTTCTTCATAACATACAAGATATGTTTGCATAAGATTCCATATGTTTCAAACTTTGAACAGGAACATGTGACATTTAACTTATCTAACAAACAAATGGTCACAGTTCTCCAATATACGTTCTCAACATTAACTTGACCAACCTTATATTTGATCTCTCCCGCGCTCTTACATAAAGTCTCATGAGTTAAATTATTATTCGCTTGTATCCATTCTTTTTGAAAAACATCAAACATCCTGCTTGTATAACGTGTACCTGCTTTCACTTCTATTGGATTAACAGAAGAATAAACTGCCTTTGTGTTCATAGTTTTGAAGTCCTCATCTTCTTCAGCAGCTCGTCGAGACTCAACAGCTTTATCATATTGGGCTACAAATTCATTCAACATGGTATTGGAAGTAACATATCCATCAAAGAATGAGTGAATGCTCTCACTTCTACCACTTGTGGTCATCCCAGCAAAAAAACAATCTTTTAAAAAAACTTTACCCCAAAGGGTACGTTGATTATACATATCGTTTAACCAAAAGTGACTTCCAAGATCATACTTATCACGTATAACTTTCCACCGGTTTTCAAATTCTTCAACTGTATGGCTTTTAACATACTTATTGTACATATCTTTAAAATCACTATAACGTGCTTTAAGAGGCCGAAGTTGTTCTCGTTCATGCTTTTTGATGTGCCATGCACAATACCGATGACGGGTATTTGGAAGAACTTTTTTGATGGCATTTCTCACTGCTTTATCTTCATCGGTAATTATTGCAGTTGGATGCATGTCAAACATGCACTTTAAGAATTGTTGAAATAGCCAAACAAATGTTTCTTCCTTTTCATTCTCTAGTAAAGCACCTCCGAATAGTATAGATTGACCATGATGATTCACCCCAATAAATGGAGAAAATGGCATCTTAAACCTGTTCGTCATATACGTCACATCAAACACGACAACATCTCCAAAATTTATGTATGCGTCTCGTGACCTCCCATCAACCCAAAAAATATTTTTTGGAGACCCGTCATCAAATAAATCCACAACCCAATAATGTTTACTATCTACATAGGCTTTTTCTTGAAAATATTTGATAACTCCATAGAATTCTTTACCACGGTATTTTCTTCGCTCTTCAGACAATATATCAGAGCATTGTTTTGAAGTAACATCAGGTGCATCCGGATCTTTCATGGAGTTTACGACTTTTTTTATTTGACAAGGCCTCAAACCGTTTTTGCTAAGATCCAACATAAGAGATTTGGTAGCCATCGTGCGGTGAGTCTTTCCATGAGAACGGTGTTTCATCACTTTGCTCGGAGTGCTTAGTTCATGGTTATGTGTATTGTTAAAACCATCTACAAACCATTTACCAACTTTATTTTTGGATATTTGAATCATTGCTGTACAACCCGTTCTAGATTCTCTACGACGTTTTGTAACAATCTCTTTTGAAGTATCCTTAAACCCTTCCTTGTTGCATACATATGTTTTTCGGTAAGGCTCATTCGTTGTCTTATTTCTAAAGGTGGTCCGTTTTCGTATTCCAAATCCATGTAAAAAAGCATAACGATTATAAAAGGTGTATGCATCATCAGGGGTATCGAAAATCATTCCCATTACATTAGCATCAATACCTCCATTATCCTTCTCAAACTCAATATCCTTGTTATCATCATTTTGCTTCTCACTTTGAAATTCAGAATCATTATTGTCGAGGTCTTCAGTTTGATGGGTTTCTTTATCAAATCCAACATCATCCACTACATCATCTTCATCGTGACTGTTGTATCCTGAACTATTACTATGGTTGTCAAGAAACTCATTTGTATTAATGTCCTGATTATTGTCATAGTGCTCATATTCTTGTTGATCAAATTCCAATGTATTATGCATATTCTGTAATAACACAAGAATAAAAAGATCAGTGAGTAGATGGATCTATATAACACACATACATGCTGGACGTGGTGTTAATTAACACCACAAGTCTACTTTGATCATTAGTGTGTTTAACTAAATTTATATACGCGCCCATTCTTTGTAAGTAGCTATAATGTGTTATTTATTATTCATGATGAAGAGCTAAAAAAAATACAAGAAACATAAATATCGAAACCAATCTGTCAATTAAACTGTTCTGCAATTAGAAACCAGCACAAAGATAAACCAAAAGCAAAAAAACGTAATCATATACATTGAAAGTAGATAAATCAATTTCATAAAGGATTAATAGTAAATTAAAAGATATAATACTTGACAATTAGGAAATAATCAACATGATAATATTATAACATTGCAATCACGAAGTGATCGATAACCATGTAGAAACATCAGTATGATGGGGTAGGGAAAATCAACCACAAAACTGTTGTACCTGTTGTTGCTTCAAGTGATCTCAACGACAGTCAAATTGAATGAAGAAAGTAGAAAGAAGCAGTAATTATTTGTCGCAATTTTAATCGTTTAATCAGCTATGCCGATTTCAGTCGTAAGGAAATTAAGGTGAAGGTGCAACAACTTGAAGAAAGCT
The DNA here is from genome assembly GCF_046630445.1 of Rutidosis leptorrhynchoides. NCBI lineage: Eukaryota > Viridiplantae > Streptophyta > Magnoliopsida > Asterales > Asteraceae > Rutidosis > Rutidosis leptorrhynchoides. The sequence goes on along the minus strand of NC_092335.1, from coordinate 3,309,233 downwards.
TATTAAGGAGGCTAATTGAACGTGAGTTGTGAAATTGCATGAATATAGGAGGAGGTTAATTTGTTACAGAGTATTATTTATTTGGAGTATAATACGACATAGTTTTAGGAGGGTTGACATATAAGGTTATATGGTGCTGTTATCCATATTCACTTTTCCCTATATAATTATATATATTTTATATAAATATAGTTGTTAAAAATATAGCGTTAAACTCAGCTAGCTCCCTGTGGAACGAACCGGACTTACTAAAAACTACACTACTCTACAATTAGGTATACTGCCTATAAGTGTTGTAGCAAGGTTTAGGTATATTCCATCAATAAATAAATAAAACTTGTGTAATTTGTATCGTGTTTTGTAATAAAAATAATAGTATTTCGTATACACCGCTGCACACATCAAGTTTTTGGGTACAAGATATCTAAGCATACGAATTATTGAACCCCTTTTCGTACGCTTAGATATCTTGTACTTTGCGTTTCGCGGCTTGTACTCTTGTCATTTTTAGACGTTTCTCATCAATAAATTGAACCACTTGGATTGTATCTTGTACATTTGAGCTTTTTGGTCATTTGCGTCTTCAAATCGTCGTTTTCTTCTTTTGTCTTTGCACTTATTTATTTAAACGATTATTACATAAAAATAGAACAATAGTAACTAAAAGCTTTACATATTGGAAGTATATTGCGCCTAAATATATGTTCATCTGGAGCACTATCAAATATCCCCACGCTTAAACGTTACTTGTCCTCAAGCAATACAGAACTTGAAATTAAAATCACACTTCACTCGAATCATTTTTTTATTCTCACACTTTATACATCAGTGATTTTGATACGGCGGTATAAACAATGATAGGAACAATGTGGTTTACATTCCCACATGATTATAAAAATTTAGATCCTTTAAGGAAATTGGATCTTTATGAAAACATTTGATCTTTTGAAAATTTATTCTAGCTTTTAACCTAGATAAGTTTTCCGGAATAACCTTTCACCGGTGTTGCAAAATATTTTTGTGGGTTGTGTGGGTTTCAGATTTTAAAATTTTAGCTCAAAACTTGCGGTTTTGTGTCACCCACTTGCTAACATTGTATTAGGAAAGCACACGTCCAGTAAACTTGCTCTGTATATTACCTTTCGGTAAATTACCATCCGGTTGTAAAGGAAAGCGATGAACAAGCAACTGTTAAGGCAATGTCTAATGACATGCAGATGTTCATGGTCCACAACGTGTTAGATGCAATTACTATCCTTTGTAGGAGCAATACCAAAGATCACCCTATAGTTTTTTCGGTCTGGCACAAGGTCCTGTCTTCGACCATGCTATGCAACCACCGTTCTTACGGTTAACACCCGATTTGGTTAAGGTGACCTAATGAATTCCAGGTGAATTCATCGGATTTTACGTTCAATGGTAATGAACGCATTGAAAATAGGTTTTCAGAAAAACAAATCGGTTTTAATTTGATCAAAATATTTTCTCGTTCAAGCTTGAGTTTAGATATCATTGAATTCCATGAGTTTGTAATTCTCAATCTTTAAGGTCAGTCTCAAGGATTGAGTAATATCAGGCTTAAAAGCTGATTTTTAATCTTTAAGGAGATTATCCTTTCTGGGGGTCTGATTCATTAGTCTTATCAAGCTAATTTGTACGGCGCCCTCCCCATTTTACGAGATAGATCCTCTCATGGATAGGATAAGTCTAACCACATGGCGACCCTGTTTGATGCTGAGGTCCGTGGATTTCCTGCTGATTTTAGAGATGACTTTTCTAGATTTTTCGTCAACCTACAGCTGGTCTGGATGACAACTTCCTGACCTAAATCAAGAATTGCGTGTCTTTTTCGGAAGACATTACTTCCTTTTAATGATGGAATTGATTCATCATGTAGATCCATCTTTCTTTCAAATATATTACAGTAAATCGGGTAAAACTGATTAGTTTAGTCCAAAGCAAAAGTACCTGCAATAATCTTGTACAAATATGTGATATATGTTTTGAAAAACTTGGTAAATTCTTTCCACACTTAGCTTTTATTTATTCTTTTCTTTGCCTTTTTATTCTCTTCTCTTCCATTTTAAATGAATTCAAGTGTTTTGGGTTGTTTCTCCATTTATGTTCTCTCCGAGGTAACAATAATTTCGGCATTAACGCCTAGTTTTATCGTTCATAAATATGTATAAACATGATTTTGAATTCATTTTATTGAAAATTTTTCAAATTTTCACAAAATTTGACAAATAAATTAAGTGTAAACCCGAGAGAATTTATAACCCTTCCCCACACTTGAGATCATGCAATGCCCTCATTTGCAAGAAATCAGTAAAAATTTAAATTCATGAGGGTGATTAGCGTAGAAAAATGATTAAGAATACCGAGTTTGCAAACATATTGTTTTATATCACATTTGATATTTTACGTCTTGTCGTTAAAATTAGTAGCTTTTGCTGAACTTAATGTCAGTCTTTGAAAGTGCGATATTTTATCATGTTTTGTACATAAGATAAACTACAAACATATATATAATATATATATTTTTTATAAAACCTTTATTTATTAAAACAATTTAAATGAATAATTTTTTAAAATTTTGTTTCCTTTTACTTTAGGTAGTTTCGGTACGTTTACCTAGTTCGTCCCTCGACAAAATTTAAAATTTGTCATTTTTAAAGCGATTGTTTTAAAAGCAAAGAGTTTTGGGTTTTTTAATTTTTTTGGTATACTTTAGATCAATAATATTAAAACTAATGATAACAAAATTTTTCGCCCCGCCATCGGGTAAAGCAATTTCGGTTCCATGACCTAGTCTTTAACTTACGACGAATTTTAGAAATCAATTTTTTAAACTTAATGAATTAAAGTAAATTTTGTTTTTAAATTCACACAAAACTTAAATTTAAAAATGCATATAAATTTCATATAAAACCTATAAAACAAAAAATTTAGAATGGGGGGAGAAAACTAGTTCTTTAGTGTTTGCTAGTGGAAATGACCAATCGGATTCCATTCTCGGAACTACATGAGAATAGAATAACTAACTCTAGACAACATTTTCTTTTTAGAACATTTGAATCTCCCCACACTTAGGTAGCTGTGGTGTCGAATTTGTGATTAACTTCATTGTCAATTTCTTTTGGACCATAATCAACTTGCATATCTGTGACTTTTGCTTTAAGTCATTGGTCGGATTCCTGTGTAATTTCCACAAATTCAACTAGTTTCGCATTTTCTTTAGGCAATAGATTGGATACTAACCGGTTACATAACTTAAAGTTTCCCGTGGTTCTAGCATCGCGAATCCGTTTAATAAGTTTCTTCATTGAACTATTAATAACGGGGTCATTTAATTTCGTATCAACAACGGGGTTCTTTGTTATCAGGTCATCATTAGGTTTCATTTCATCTTCCCCACACTTAGGCGTTCTATTATTGTTAAGCACTACCGTTGGAGTTGGTAAAATAATTTTCTTCTCATCGATTGTTTTTATTGGTTCAACGGTTTTGGTTGGTGGAGATTTAGACTTTCGACTCATAAAGGTGATCGATTTGTCACCATCACTAAGTGTCATTCTACCCTCTCTTACATTAATGAACGCCTCGGTGGACGCTAAGAATGGTCGACCTAAAATTAGAGGAATGTTTGAGTCCCCTTCTATGTCAATGACAATAATTTCGACTAGAAAGGTTAAATTACCTACTTGAATGGGTACGTTGTCAGCAATTCCAACTGGGTGCCTAATTATTTGATCAAAGAGTCGAACACTCATTTTCGTTGGACTTAACTCACCTACTCCTAATCTCTTATATAATGAAAGAGGCATAACACTCACACTCGCACCTAAATCTGCTAGTGCATTATACATGACACAATCACTAAGTAGACAAGGAACAATAAATTCACCCGGATCACCCAACCTGGGTGGAGGTTTCGGTGGAACTGTCTTCACCGGGTTTATTTTTACGATTTTTGTTTCTTGCACTTTCTTATTCTTCTTCTTCTTTCCAATGGTATCACAAACTTTATTACCTATCATTTGCTCATACTCAACTCCTTTTCTTGGAAACGGGATGGGTGGTCTGTATGGTGCCACCACTGGTTTTACATACTCGGGTGGTGGTGTAACTTCTTCATTGTTACTCATATCTAAAACCTTTCCATCTTCTGGTGTTGGTTTTTCAAAATTTGTTGATACCATATTAACATTCTCATTCTGAGGATTTACTTCGGTATTACTCGGTAGCTTTCCTTGTTCCCTCACACTCATTATGCTAGCAAGAGTACCTACGTGTTTTTCTAGATTCAAAATGAAAGCTTGTTGAGTTCTTAATGACTGATCAAACCTCTCATTCGTTTGGGTTTGAGATGTAATAAATTGTGTTTGAGATTCCATTAGCTTTGCCATCATTTCTTCCAAATTTAGCTTTTTCTCTTCGGTTTGTTATGGTGGTTTATATAAGCCAGGTCTTTGTTGATTGAAAGTGTTATTTTGAGTTGGTTGGTTATTCGGACCTTGTTGGTTGTACGAGTTATTGTTGGGTCCATTTGGATTGTAAAGAATGTTTTGATTTCGACTGAAGTTTGGCCTTGGCGGTTGATAACTATTTTGATAATTATTTCCCGGCCTTTGGTTCATGTAGGAAACATTCTCTCATTGTTCCATCATTTGTTCAATGTGACAATCTTTCGTTAAGTGTGGTCCACCGCATTGCTCACAACTGATTCGTATTGCGTGAATATCTTTAGTCATCTTTTCCATTCGTCTCTCGAAAGCATCTATTTTTGCGGAAACGGAATCAAAGTCATGGCTAGAATTGGCTCTAGCCGCTTTAGATGAACGAAAAATATCTTTTTCCTGATGCCACTCATGAGAGTGGGAGGCTGTGTTATCAATAATTTTGTGAGCTTCAGTTGCGGTTTTCTTCATAATGGAACCACAAGCTGCGATGTCGATGTCTTTTCGTGTAGCGACGTTGACACCTTGGTAGAATATTTGTACTATTTGATAAGTGTCTAAACCATGTTGAGGACATCCTCTCAACAACTTTCCAAATCTTGTCCACGCCTTATATAAAGTTTAATTTGGCTTTTGCGTGAACGTAACAATTTCTCCTTGAAGTCTCACAGCTTTAGATGCTGGAAAGAATCTTTTAAGAAATTTCTCAACTAAAACATCCCATGTGTCAATCGCCCCTTCAGGTAACGATTCTAACCAATCTTTGGCTTCTCCCTTTAAAGTCCAGGGAAATAACATTAGATAGATTTGTTCATTCTCAACCACTCTGATTTTGAATAGAGTACAAATCCTATTAAAGGTTCGAAGATGTTCGTTTGGATCTTCTTTTGGCGTACCACTATATTGGCACTGATTAGTTACCATGTGTAGGATTTGTCCTTTGATTTCATAATCTGGCGCATTAACATCTGGCTTAATAATGGCGTGACCTTGGCCCGTGCGTGTGGCTCTCATTCGGTCTTCCATACTTAGAGGTTCCGTTACTTCCATAATTGAATTTGTTGAATACGAATCACTAGAGGATTCTGATTTAACGGTTTGTAGTTCAGGAGGAATGATTAGTGGTTCTGGATCTTGAAATTGTCCTTGAATATCCTCCTGGTTCTCGTTTTGAAGTCGGGTTCAAAAAATGGATTATCGGAAATTTGAATTGGAATACTTGGTCGACTAGATGATAATTCTAAAGAAAAATCAACAGCGGCAATATTAGCTAGATGTCTTGATCGAGTTACAGGTGGTGAACGTTTTGCTCGGTGCATTCACTGAATATCCTATTAGTTATAAAAATAAAAATTATATAAGTTATTAAATTAATAGACTTTTCTGCTTTTGCCCACGTTTCGAATAGCCAAAAGATACAGCAGGGAGCCAGGATCCTTTAAGTCGGAAAATTCACAACTCAGCCACTAACAAATCCAACTAATACTACGAAGCAGAAAATTTTGGATGTCTATCACAATTTAACCGCTTAAAATAATTTTTCGGCGAAATTTAAAGAAAACTTTGAAAATTCTATGTCCTAAAAACTAGAGCGTCGAAATGAAAAAGAAAGTCGAAAAATAAAAGATCGAAAAACAATAATAAGAAAGTAGAGCGTCGAAACTTAAAAGTCTTAAAACTAAATATTAAAAATTACGTCTAAAGGAATTAAAGCTTAAAAGGAATTCTATATCCAAAACGGCAATAACTTACATATGCACTAAAATCTATTGAATACTAAAGCGATAAGCTACGTCGTAAAATTCTAAAGCGCCTAAGTCTTAATCTAAAGAAAAAGCACTTAAGGGATTTTACGGCAAAGCATAAAAATCTAGAAATATAAAAATTCTACGACAAAAACTAAGTTTAAAACTAATTACGAACGATAAATATACAATTGATTAAACGATTAAAATATACAATTTATAAAAAGATATAAAAAATGATAAAATTACTTATTTTTATAAAATATTATTTTTATATTATTATTTTATAAAAGTATTAATTTATAAAACTAAATAAAACTAAAAATAACAAATTATAATTAAACTAAACTAAATATATTAAATTAAAACCCTAATTAGATTTAATAATAATAATTATAATTAATTAAAACCCTAAATTCGTAATTAATGTAGGCTGAGGTTTGACCTGTCAGAGAGGCTCCGCAAGTGCGGTTTGATGATGCCAGAGGTGCTTCGCGAGTGCGGAGTTACAAAGATTCAGAATTCGTGCAGGCCAAAATTGCAGGTTCAGCGTAATTTTTTTTTAATTTTATTTATTTTTTTACACTCTATTTATGATTATAATATATTAAAATAAAATTTAAATAAAACTTATATTTTAAAAATTACCTATTAGTTATATATAAAAAAAATTACACTTTTTAATTTCGTACTTAGAAATATATATATATATATATATATATATATATATATATATATATTTATGTTTTTATATTTTTTTAAAAACTTATATATATAGCTTAAAAACTTATTTTATTTTTTTTATAGCGTTTCGCTTTCGGCTCCCAAACTTATTTTAACAATTACACCAATACTATTGTTCTATTTTTATGTAATAATCGTTTAAATAAATAAGTGCGAAGACAAAAGAAGAAAACGATGATTTGAAGACGTAAATGACCAAAAAGCTCAAATATACAAGATATAATTCAAGTGGTTCAATTTATTGATAAGAAACGCCTAAAAATGACAAGAGTACAAGCAGCGAAACGCAAAGTACAAGATATCTAAGCGTATGAAAAGGCGTTCGACAATTTGGAACTGAGAAATAAACCGAGCATCAACGTACAACTCAACGGAGCTAAAATTACAAGTCAACTATGCACAAGAATATAATATAATATATATTATTATATAAAATTATATATTATTATATTATATATTATAATATTCAGCAGCCCATATTTAACTCAATTTGGTGAGCTGGAATCCGAAGCTCCGCACTCGCGGAGCTGTAAGGCACAAAAGTACCGCACTCGCGGAGCAGCCGAATTCAAAATCTGCCTATAAAAGGCACAAGCTTCTGCCGAATCCATATCCTTTTTTCTACTTCAATATCTCAATTTATATTTATATTTATATTTTATAATTATAATTTAATTTAAGTTAATTTTAATAATAAAGTTATGGTTTAGTTGGGTTATTGTAAGAAATGTTTTACGGGTTTTAAAGTCGGAACTCTGTCCGTGTAACTCTACGTGATAAATAATCACTGTAAGCTATGTTCTTCCTTTTTAAATTAATATCTCGTAACTAAGTTATTATTATGCTTATTTGAGCCGAAGTAATCGTAATGTTAGACTAAATATTAAAGACGGGTTATTGGATTATGTACCATAATTAAGGTTTGGACAAAAGACCGACACTTGTGAACATTGAACTATTGACTATTAATAGGTGGGGGTATTGTCTAATTGAATGACAACTCATTGGAACCTGTCGAACCTATCTTCAAATTAGTTAATCTAATAATTATTAAATTGATTACGATTGTCCTATTTAGTGACGTTTATACGACATCGTTTACAATCATTTAATTAATCAATTGGATTGGGTAATTGATTATTCATTATGGCCAAGTGAATAAATTAATGTATTATGGACTAATTAAAACAGGGGTGAATTACATACAAGGATAATTGGTGTGATTGTTAACAAAGTATTAAAACCTTGGATTATACGCAGTCGATAACCTGGTGTAATCATTAAACAAAGTATTAAAACCTTGTTACAGTTCGAATCCCTAATTAGTTGGAATATTTGACTTCAGGAATAAGGTTAATTTGACGAGCATTTTATAATTATGACCGATGGACTACTATGGATAAAAATCAGATAGGTATCAAATAAATCCAGGAAAAAGGACAATTAACCCAGATAAATAAATTAAGATCAAAACGTCAAACATCATGGTTACGGAAGTTTAAATAAGCATAATTGTTTTATTTCATATTTCATCGTACTTTTATTTACTGTCATTTTATTTACTGCAATTTACTTTATCGCAATTTATTTTTTACGCTTTATTTATATTTTTGTACGCACTTTAATTATTGTCATTTATTTTTACGCTTAAAATATAAAATTGACAAACCGGTCATTAAACGGTAAAAACCCCCTTTTATAATAATATTACTATATGTAATTATATATAATTTATATAAATATAGTTGTTAAAAATATAGCGTTAAATTCAGCTAGCTCCCTGTGGAACGAACCGGACTTACTAAAAACTACACTACTCTATGATTAGGTACACTGCCTATAAGTGTTGTAGCAAGATTTAGGTATATTCCATCAATAAATAAATAAAACTTGTGTAATTTGTATCGTATTTTGTAATAAAAATAATAGTATTTCGTATACACCGTTGCACACATCAATTACACAAAGACATGGTTGCAAGAAATATAATAAATATATAGTACATATCTATGACAACCCGGAAATTTCTGACTAAATTTAAACCTAACTTTTATATGATTTCGACGATTCACGAATAATTTTATGTAAATATATATATATATATATATATATATATATATATATATATATATATATTAATTAAAAACGTTATGTGTTATAATAATTTCTATTATTTAAACGATTTTAAAATAAACTTTAAAATATAATTGATTTTGAAAAAACTAAATATTAAATAAATATTTCAAATATATATTTTGAAATGAATATATATATATATATATATATATATATTCAATGTAATGAATTAGTAAAAAGAAAATAATACTTATCATGTAGTAAATGTAATAATAATAATAATAATAATAATAATAATAATAATAATAATAATAATAATAATAATAATAATAATAATAATAATAATAATAATAATGAGACTAAAAAGAATTCTAAACAAATACATCCTTATGTTGACTAAAAATAAATAAAAATTAAAAAAAGGGAAAGTATAAACTAGTACATCTTTATGTTGACTAAAAATAAAATTATAAACTAGTATATATATATATAGTCAATTTTGGTACATAAAGTATGTATTTTTATATTAAAATTTTAGGCTATAAATACTCATGAATGCAAGCATTAAACTTGCACCATTTCTCACACTTACAAAGTGTTTCTTTCTTTCTCTCCATTATCATCTTTGTTCTTACACGTCATTATTAGTATTCTTAATCAAGAATCAAACCACTAAAGGTAGTTATATGTCTACTGAATTATAACATAATCAAACCACCAAAGGTAGTTATAAGCCTACTGAATTATAACATAATCAAACCACTAAAGGTAGTTATAAGCCTACTGAATTATAACATATTATTATTTATACATAAAATTCTACGACGAAGTCATGAGCGGGTCATTTCAAAACGGGTTTTATGAGCGGGATAGAGCTAAGGAAATTATGAGTTATAGCTATGGAGGTTATGGGTATTGTTCGTGAGGTCAACCTAGCATTTGTAATGTCCGTTACATCTGTGTACTTTTTCCTGCAATATTGAGTCACAATACTGATACGTGAGTGATGTTTCCATTTTCAATTATTATTATTATTACTATCGTTATTATCACCAAGGTTATAATCAAGATAACGTGCACTATATATGAACCTCAACGCTACTTAAGGCCTAGGGTGATCGTTGGTACCACTATGGGATGCTTGTGGATTTTGAATGTCAAACTTAGATTTTGGTCGAGAAATCCTGGGCCAACCGGTAAAAATAGATCATTCAAGTGACTCGGCGGTGGCATAAATGTTTGGGTATGGTGCACTATATCAAACCTGACTATAGTAATCATACACTCACTAAGTGAACAACACTTAGTCACTTACACACTTAATAAGTAGTGGACTTATTAAGAACAACTCACTAGTATTCAACACTAACTTACTAAACATGGAAACTTACTAAAAGTGGAAACTTTCCATAGATAGTAACCTTTTCGAAAATGGAATTTCTTTCAGGAAACCATTATCATTGGTATAGTTACCATACTTATGTCTATTAGACAACATCTGATCGTACATTCTATCTCTAGGTTGAGATCCCGGTCACTTATTTCCATTCATTTCATTCCTTTCAAGGAATACTTCAACTGCTATTGAATGTGAGTTTTCATATGCTCCCTTTTACTCTTTACATTTTTGGGCTGAGAATACATGCGCTACTTTTGTAACTGTTTTTATGAAATGAATACAAATACTAAAACTGATTTTTCGTGAGTTTATTTGATTCCCTTTTACTCTTTACATTTTTAGGCTGAGAATACATGCACAACTTTTATAACTGTTTTACACACTAGACATAAGTACCAACTTTAAACTATGCTATACCCGGCTATGTCCGACTAAGTTCCTAACCGACAAGTATAAACACAACTTGTCTTTGTGAAACGACCCGTCCTAATCCACCTGGACGAAGTCATCAACATTTGGTCCCATTGCGATAATCGACTCCAAGTAATGTCCTTAAAATGAGCAAATGCACAGCGGAAGACTTAATTCGTACATGAGAATAAACATGCTTAAAAGTGTCAACCAAAAGGTTGGTGAGTTCATAGGTTTATCGTATCAATTATTTCAATATATTAATAGACCACAAGATTTCATAATCATAAACATAATACACTCGCAAGTGTATGTAAAGCATTCTAAGTGGTTGAGCACTTGGCAACCATACTTAACATTTAATCACGTCGCATATTCTCTTTATTATGAAATCTCACTACACCGTACCAAGTGTAGTCACCGAAACGAAGTACTGTGCAACCGTTGAATACTGGTCATCCAGTCCGGTTGGGGTTGTCAGACTCGATAGATCTATCAACAGGATTCGCGTTTACAATACCACATGTAAATAGTAGTTACCAAGCTACAGGAAAATATGCCAGTGGTACAACTCAACGTAGAATATATTTTTAAGTACTTGTGTCTATTTTGTAAACATTTATAAAAGCAGCGCATGTATTCTCAGCCCAAAAATATATTGCAAAAGCAATTAAAAAGGGAGCAAATGAAACTCACCTGACAACTTCAGAAATAAATCACAGAGATGTGACCGAATATCAGAATGCAAGTAACCGTAGACCTCAACCTAGAGAACATATGTTGGTCAATAAGTATCTAATAAGCTAGGTCAGTCCATAGGGTAAGTATAGTCCTATTGCTCAAGTCCGACTCATAAATTTAGCAAAAGTCAACAAAAGTCAACGCAAGTCAAAGTAAGTCAAATGTAAGTCAAACGCAAGTCAGACACAGTCAACATGGTTAACACAAGTCAAAATCTCATAATATTACTCAACTTAGTCAAATAGTCAAACATAGGTCAAACAACACGTTTTAGTTCATAAATGGTCAATTACACAATCATAGTTTATTGTCATGCATAACGTTCATGTACATGTAGCAAACTTCGCATAATATCTCATAGCACAAAATTCATGGTAACATGGCAAACTCCAGATCACAAATAGACTCAAAATAGATTCAAAAAAGTCCAACCAGGGTCTCATACTGTGTCTACAAGTCGGGAATCAGAAGGGGTACATTTATCATTTACTAAATCAGTTTCTGACCGCGCACTGATATCGTAATGGCTATAACCGGAGCTAGGGACATGGAATTAATACAAGGTTAGTGGCCATGGTTCAAGGACAAGTCAAAATATAACATATCTAAAAATAAGTAACTTTGGTTTAGCCAATTGGTACAGTTTATTCAATAAATTTGGATGTCCTGTTTCAGTTCATTTCAGAAATTACCAAAACTATGGCCCTAGTGTGCACAATGCATAAGTTTTCAGAGGTTGCAATAAACTAAACATATATCACATATCATGTAAAGATTCGTATTCCAGAAGCATTCATGTTAATTCACAAAACACAAACCACAGAGTACAAATCAGAGAACAAGTGGAAGATTCGATCCTAGTTTTGCTAGTCACTTTCGCATGCAATTAGCTGAAGATATAGATGCAATTAGACCATGATATCTACACGAAAAGTGAATTAATTTCTATGTATATTTCAGATATGAAAAGATCTTATCTCATAAATCAATACATTTTAGCATACAAGTCCGTTTTCATGCATGTGCTGGAAAAATCTACATTTTCATTCGATTAGGCATAACACGAGTTTTACTCAAACAAATGACATGATATCCTAGTGTAACCTGAGTGTTTTTAATTTTCTATCCAATGGTAATCAAAACATAAGCCAATTCTTGACCCATCAATACCAGTTTTCTGATCAAGCATAAAAACACAACGATAATTCAAACGGTCATAACATAAGCATACGGAAACGAAATCAAGCGAATCCAAAGCCTAAAATCAATAGTTTTTCATGAGGATTATGAATATCACATAATATCATGCAATTTAAAAATTCAAATTTCTGTTACCATCAAATACAAATTCGTGATTTATCAAAAAGTCATCAAACGATCAAATTAACGAATACTATCATGCATACATACAAGGACTTGAGCACTAGACACTATATCTACCCTAAAATGTAAAAAAAACATGAAAACCTAAAAATTAGAGTTTTTTAAACTTACCCTAATCAAGAAATTGTTGGTATATATGTGTAGAGATCTTCGAGAGGAGTCCGAATATGTAAACGATTTTATGATCAAGTGATTATTGAAGGTGTTCTTGAGTGATTCTTTCTATGGTGTTTATGTATTGTTTTTGAAGCTAGATTATGATGGGTTTTGCTGAGATGAGGAGGTTGAGAAGAGATTTCAAGTGTGTGTGTTTTATAGAGTAAGAAATGAGGATTAGAATTGAAATGGAAATGGTTAAGTGTGTATGTAGTTAGGCGTCATTTTTGATTCCTCATAAAGGGATTCTTAAGTTGAATTTTGAGCTAGAAGTTTAATACTAGAAGTTAAGAAATGTTTAAACATGTTTCCCCATGATTAATAGGTTGAAAATGATATTTTACTATTGGTATATACGAATAGTAAATACATCTAGAAATTGTATATAGTACATGTCTCATGAGTCATATATAATAACAAAGATGTCATTTTCCATGATAAAAGGTTGAAAATGATGTTTTCCTATTGGTATATTCCAATAGTAAATACATCTAGCAACTGTGTATAATACGGGTATAAATACCGTATGAATACGAGTAGAATTCTTGAGAAAATCTAATGCGAATACGAGTATAGCTATCTTTGTTGAGTATAAATATGTTAGTACAAGTATTTAAGTCTTTCAAAAGTGTGTATATTACATATTAATACAATACATATATATTCATTTTAACATAAGGGTTATTACGTCGTTAAGCGTTACATATATATAATGTTTCGAAACCCTTAAGTTAGTAGTCTCATTTTATATATATATAACCCATTATTAATATACTTAATGAGATACTTAATTATCATATATTCAAGTTAGATATAATCCATATATATCCATATATATACATAAGTATATAATTAATACAAGTTATGACGTTCGTGAATCGTCGGACAAATGGATGGTCAACTGTTTGTATAAAACTCATTTTTAAAAGCTTTAAAACTTGTCAAAATTCATTGCTTATCATGACGAAATCATATAGAGAATTGGTTTAAAATAAGTTAAAATTTTCCGGGTCGTCACAGTACCTACCCGTTAAAGAAATTTCGTCCTGAAATTTGATCGAGGTCGTCGTGGCTAACAATAAGAATGTTTTCATGACGAATATGAGTTGATAAATAGAGTTTCATCATTGTTGAGTAATATGGATAAAACAATTCGATTACGCGAAGAGTATAAGTGAAGCTATCGCAAAGGATTGAAATATAGAAATAGAAATTCGTCTTATCTTTTGACGTAGGTTGATTTCCAGAATTCAGGGAATTTAAAGAAATCCTCTAATCAGAAAGGAAATGTAATACACGATCTAATTTGTTAAATTACCAGAAATCACGGAAAGATAGAAATATCAAGAAAATATTTTTCTTAACACGTTTAGAGGTTAAGTAGAATGAAAGAGTCGTGTAACATGGCACCTGATGTGGATATGATTTGTGAACCATCATCACGTTCTATTAGAAATTCAGCATGACTTACTGTAATATAATCACGTTGGCCGGGCGTCATTATATTATACTAACCCATGCTTCAATTTCCAACACTTCTCTACAATTCATTCATAATTTATACTTAGATTTTACAGAAGTTTTCAATATAATGGAATACAGAAAACACGATGAGGTAGATAATTTCGGACAAGAATATTTATGAAAATATCCTCAGAAATATCAAAGATATTTATGATGATATTTTTTTGAATTTCTAAGTTCGAAGGTTGATGAAGAAGAGTTTTCCGCAAGATTTTAACATGACTTCGGAGAATGATATTCTCTAAAGATTTCATCGGATTCAGAATTACCTGGATTCTTTGAATATAGGGTTTGGTCCTTGTATTTGTCCTTGGTCTCCTTCATGGTTAGCTCAATTCGTTTTTTTTTTTAGTACCAAATTTTCTATCGAGCGTTCCCAACATTCCATTCTTTATCATCAAACTCTTGGCCATTTAGGCCATCTACAATTTTACTGTTTCCTCTGCATTTAATGCAGCTATATCTGAATCATCGATTATCAATCCGAGGTGGTTTCAAGAGAATTGTATTTTTAGATGATTAAACGCTGATGGTAATATGGTGGCATATAAAAGGTTCCCTGGTAACAATAAAAGAGCACGCATATATATCAAGGTTATAATATGATTGTTTCGAACGAAAAGTCGAAGTTGACTTGCTAGAGCTGTGACAAAATTGGCTATCTTAAAAAGGGATTGTAAAGTTATTTTGGGTAATAACAACACTAAAGGAGCTAGCACAAATACGTGTTAAACATTTACTCAGGTTCCGAGTGTTTTCAGGTGGATAACTACATGCGTCAATCATTTCTTCCGTAGATGAAGTGCGGTTGGTTCATCCCCTCAATTGAGGTGTTTTCAAGAATCATGAAAAGTTTGAACGCAGATTGTATTCGTCAAGATACAAATGAGGTTTAAGATGAAATCAAGTGGCAAACTTGAAGAGATGTTTAGTTTCATATGTTATAATCAATATTTTAATTCATTTTAATTGTCCAATGTCATTAGTCTACAGTCGATAGTCCACATTTAACAGTCCAGTAATTCAAATATAGTTTAATATATTATATTCAAATTAATTAATACGTGTCGTGACCCGTATACGTCTCAGACTCGATCACAACTCAAACTATATATATTATTGTAGAATCAACCTCAACCCTGTATAGCTAACTCCAGCATTACTGCATATAGAGTGTCTATGGTTATTCCAAATAATATATATAGATGCGTCGATATGATATGTCAAAACCTTGTATACGTGTCCCGATATTTAAAGTGCGTAAAATAAATAACAGAAATTAAATGACGATAAATAAAATTGCGAGAATTAAAATTGCGATAAATAAATGTAATTGGAATTAACAGTTAGCTAGGAATAGTTAGCTAGGATTTTGTTAGCGTGGATTCTTAATAGAATTTCTCATAGTTAATTTGTTTGTTTCTAACAAATTTTATTTTGTTCAATGTTTTCTTCATTATGCCACTTGTTGGATTCTGGTAAATCAAAATCCAAATATGAAATTGGATGAAAATGGTTATTCTGCGGTGAACGGATACGTATATCGGTGGTTGTAAGTATGATAGTGAATGACTGTTGAATCAGCTTCGACGAATGTACAGTGTTACTTATTAAGGTGAAATCTAAATATTCCTCGGGTATTACCTACCCGTTAAAATATTTTCGCCATTAACGGTACAAAAGAATTTTTAATTACAATCTTTATAAAAACATATATACGTATATATTTTCTTCAGATGTAATCATGGATTTAATGAGTCAATATGATATTAATCTCATTTGCTTTTTGGTTAGAACTAGAGTACATAATCTCTAAAACATTAGAGATTACATAATCATCATGTCGAACGAAGATAAATGATGTAGAACGTCATGTAGAACGATGATTATACTCGAGGTACAGAATGAGATATTGAGGCTTGTGATGTTGAAACTTTGGTTGTTAGTGGTACTGTTGGTGCTGGTGATGTTGATGAAGCTAGTAAGTTTCGCACCATGTTTTCTAAATTGATTACTCGAGTGCGAAGCTCGTTGACTTCTTCCATTATTCCAGGGTGATCGTCGGTCGAAACTAGCGGATGAATAAGGTTTATAATTTTAGATAGAATATAATCGTGGTGAGATATTCGGGAAATGAGGGTGAAAATGGTGTTTCGGACTGGTTCGTCGGTAAGTGCTTCAGGTTCATCGCCAAGAGGTAAGTTCGGTTGGTGAAAAAGATCGCCTTCTTCGCGTCTCCATTGATTAAGTCGACTACGAACCCATCAGATGAATTGGGGATGGCTGATTGATTGATTCATTCTGGTGACACCGCTTTCGGAGCTTAGGTGAATATCCATGTCAAAATAGCTATCGAAATCTGAGGGACTCGAACTGGTTGAGGGATTCATCTCATACGAGCAGATGAAGGATTTTCGATAGGAAATAGATTATAGGATGTAGATTAGTACCCTGTAATACATCATTTACATATGCATATATAATACTAAAATCCCATAAGTTACGGAGGAATCTACGGAAGCTGTCAGGAAAAGGTAACAATAACAGATACGCTAAGATATGAATTTTGTCTATACACTATTCATGCAGTCAATGCAGTAAAATGTGTCTAGACTAAGAATGATAAGCAAATAATTTTTGACACTAAATGATAAGCAAAACTTTTGACATGCAGACACGGTCAAAGTCCAGACCCACTAATGCATTTAAACAACTATCAGTTAGACACACTAATGCAAGACCAGGTTCGCTAAGACCACCGCTCTGATACCAACTGAAACGACCCGTCCTAATCCATCTGGATGAAGTCATCAACATTTGGTCCCATTGCGATGATCGACTCCAAGTAATGTCCTTAAAATGAGCAAATGCACAGCGAAAGACTTAATTCGTACCTGAGAATAAACATGCTTAAAAGTGTCAACCAAAAGGTTGGTGAGTTCATAGGTTTATCGTATCAATTATTTCAATATATTAATAGACCACAAGATTTCATAATCATAAACATAATACACTCGCAAGTGTATGTAAAGCATTCTAAGTGGTTGAGCACTTGGTAACCATACTTAACATTTAATCACGTCGCATATTCCCTTTATTATGAAATCTCACTACACCGTACCAAGTGTAGTCACCGAAACGAAGTACTGTGCAACCATTGAATACTGGTCGTCCAGTCCGATTGGGGTTGTCAGGCCCGATAGATCTATTAACAGGATTCGCGTTTACAATACCACATGTAAATAGTAGTTACCAAGCTACAGGGAAATATGCCAGTGGTACAACTCAACGTAGAATATATTTTTAAGTACTTGTGTCTATTTCGTAAACATTTATAAAAGCAGCGCATGTATTCTCAGCCCAAAAATATATTGCAAAAGCAATTAAAAAGGGAGCTAATGAAACTCACCTGACAACTTCAGAAATAAATCACAGAGATGTGACCGAATATCGGAATGCAAGTAACCGTAGACCTCAACCTAGAGAACATATGTTGGTCAATAAGTATCTAATAAGCTAGGTCAGTCCATAGGGTAAGTATAATCCTATTGCTCAAGTCTGACTCATAAATTTAGCAAAAGTCAACAAAAGTCAACATAAGTCAAATGTAAGTCAAACGCAAGTCAAACACAGTCAACATGGTTAACACAAGTCAAAATCTCATAATATTACTCAACTTGGTCAAAGAGTCAAACATAGGTCAAACAACACGTTTTAGTTCATAAATGGTCAATTACACAATCATAGTTTATTGTCATGCATAACGTTCATGTACATGTAGCAAACTTCGCATAATATCTCATAGCACAAAATTCATGGTAACATGGCAAACTCCAGATCACAAATAGACTTAAAATAGATTTCAAAAAGTCCGACCAGGGTCTCATACTATGTCTACAAGTCGAGAATCGGAAGGGGTACATTTATCATTTACTAAATCAGTTTCTGACCGCGCACTGATATCGTAATGGCTATAACCGGAGCTAGGGACATGGAATTAATACAAGGTCAGTGGCCATGGTTCAAGGACAAGTCAAAATATAACATATCCAAAAATAAGTAACTTTGGTTTAGCCAATTGGTACAGTTTATTCAATAAATTTGGATGTCCGGTTTCAGTTCATTTCAGAAATTACAAAAACTATGGCCCTAGTGTGCACAATGCATAAGTTTTCAGAGGTTGCAATAAACTAAAAATATATCACATATCATGTAAAGATTCATATTCCAGAAGCATTCATGTTAATTCACAAAACACAAACCACAGAGTACAAATCAGAGAACAAGTAGAAGATTCGATCCTAGTTTAGCTAGTCACTTTCGCATGCAATTAGCCGAAGATATATATACAATTAGACCATGATATCTACATGAAAAGTGAATTACTTTCTGTGTATATTTCAGATATGAAAAGATCTCATCTCATAAATCAATACATTTTAGCTTACAAGTCCGTTTTCATGCATGTGCTGGAAAAATCTACATTTTCATTTGATTAGGCATAACACGAGTTTTACTCAAACAAATGACATGATATCCTAGTGTAACCTGAGTGTTTTTGAATTTTCTATCCAATGGTAATCAAAACATAAGCCAATTCTTGACCCATCAATACCAGTTTTCTGATCAAGCATAAAAACACAACGATAATTCAAACGGTCATAACATAAGCATACGGAAACGAAATCAAGCGAATCCAAAGCCTAAAATCAATAGTTTTTCATGAGGATTATGAATATTACATAATATCATGCAATTTAAAAATTCAAATTTCTGTTACCATCAAATACAAATTCGTGATTTATCAAAAAGTCATCAAACGATCAAATTAACGAATACTATCATGCATACATACAAGGACTTGAGCACTAGACACTATATCTGCCCTAAAATGTAAAAAAAAACATGAAAACCTAAAAATTAGAGTTTTTTAAACTTACTCTAATCAAGAAATTGTTGGTATATATGTGTAGAGGTCTTCGAGAGGAGTCCGAATATGTAAACGATTTTATGATCAAGTGATTATTGAAGGTGTTCTTGAGTGATTCTTTCTATGGTGTTTATGTATTGTTTTTGAAGCTAGATTATGATGGGTTTTTGCTGAGATGAGGAGGTTGAGAAGAGATTTCAAGTGTGTGTGTGTTTTATAGAGTAAGAAATGAGGATTAGAATTGAAATGAAAATGGTTAAGTGTGTATGTAGTTAGGCGTCATTTTTGATTCCTCATAAAGGGATTCCTAAGTTGAATTTTGAGCTAGAAGTTTAATACTAGAAGTTAAGAAATGTTTAAACATGTTTCCCCATGATTAATAGGTTGAAAATGATGTTTTACTATTGGTATATACGAATAGTAAATACATCTAGAAATTGTATATAGTACATGTCTCATGAGTCATATATAATAACAAAGATGTCATTTTCCATGATAAAAGGTTGAAAATGATGTTTTCCTATTGGTATATTCCAATAGTAAATACATCTAGCAACTGTGTATAATACGGGTATAAATACCGTATGAATACGAGTAGAATTCTTGAGAAAATCGAATGCGAATACGAGTATAGCTATCTTTGTTGAGTATAAATATGTTAGTACAAGTATTTAAGTCTTTCAAAAGTGTGTATATTACATATTAATACAATACATATATATTCATTTTAACATAAGGGTTATTACGTCGTTAAGCGTTACATATATATAATGTTTCGAAACCCTTAAGTTAGTAGTCTTATTTTATATATATAACCCATTATTAATATACTTAATGAGATACTTAATTATCATATATTCAAGTTAGATATAATCCATAAATATCCATATATATACATAAGTATATAATTAATACAAGTTATGACGTTCGTGAATCGTCGGACAAATGGATGGTCAACTGTTTGTATAAAACTCATTTTTAAAAGTTTTAAAACTTGTCAAAATTCATTGCTTATCATGACGAAATCATATAGAGAATTGGTTTAAAATAAGTTAAAATTTTCCGGGTCGTCACACTTTGGGGCAAACTTTGAACAACTTTTGGATCTGCGTGATCTACTAATTGGTCCCTGCGAGACCAAGCTTATGAACAACTTTTGGATCTGCGAGATCTACTAATTGGTCCTTGTGAGACTAAGCTTAGGAACAATTTTGGATCTGCGTGATCTACTAATTGGTCCATGCGAGACCAAGCGTATGAATAACTTTTGGATCTGCGTGATCTACTAATTGGTCCATGTGAGACCAAGCTTATGAATAACTTTTAGATCTGCGTGATCTACTAATTGGTCCATGTGAGACCAAGCTTATGAATAACTTTTGGATCTGCGAGATCTACTAATTGGTCCCTGCGAGACCAAGCTTATGAACAAAAATCTTGTGGTCTAACACTATTACTGAAATCATTATTTATGACAAACCTATGAACTCACTCAACCTAGTGTTGACTTTTTTAAGCATGTTTATTCTCAGGTACTTAAATATTACTTTCGCTGTATATCTGCTGCTTTGATGATGATTGCTTTCCATGCTTGGAGTCATGCATTTCATATCATATCAATTAAGGACATTTAATGCATTGTTCATTAAATACAATGTAATCTATTTATCTTCCGCTGCAAAACTCAATAAAACGTCTCATATAGAGTCGTTCTCGTTTATACAACTATAATTTGATATATTTAGTGACGTTATTCTTCCAGGCCCTATCTGGAGGACGTCACAATATCTATGAGTGAAATGATTGCAAATCATTCGAGAAATTTATGCCTAAAGAGATATGTTTATGTGGCATGCAACGTCTAAGGGGTTGTGTAGATATTGAGATTGTACTACATTTTATCTTTCCTAAAATATTTAATGTTCTAATATCCATGACAATGCGGTTGTCAAATGATATATACAAAGTAATATTCTGAGAATTATATGTCGGACATATTAGAAATAATCCCACTCACGTGGGTGATCAACTTCATTTACTTTAGTAAGTGAATGGCGAAGTAGTACATTTTAAGTTTATTGCCTGAATGACAATTGAGCATAAGCTTAAAATATTTAATGCTACAATTTTAACATTTACAACAATATGTACATTACATAAGTTTCACATTATCTGTTATGAGTATCCAAATGTAAGTTCTAATGAGTTTTGTGAGTAGATGAGCACTTTTTTGCTCAGTTGGTCCCTCTATTATACCCCAAATCACTAGTTTGGTCCCTTGGTTTTTAGTTTGGCAATCAGTGTCCCTGAATTATTTTCATTTTGCAATTGGAGTCCCTCCGTCAAATTTCTGTTAAAAATGTCCGTTAACCCTGTCATGTGCAATGCATGTGAGGGTAAAATCGTCTTTTTACTAAAAAAACAAGGGACCACCGGCGCAAAAATATCTTAACTAAAAATGAGGGACCACTGGCGCAAAAAAAACTTATAATGTTTATATTTTTATTTTATAAATTTATATAAACAGTAATCTATAAATTATTATTATTATTATTATTATTATTATTATTATTATTATTATTATTATTATTATTATTATTATTATAATTATTATAATTATTATTATAATCGACTGAACTTTGACTTTAGAAAAAATAGTCGCTATCTTTAAGATTTTAAATATGCGTAATTAGTTTATAACTTACTTTTTTTTTCTTTTGAAAAGCAAATTTATTAATTAAAACATAAAGGTAAAAGATCAGGATAGCATACCATTTCCAAACAACTGGAACTAAAAAACAAACAGATGCCTATCACATTTAAACAAGGTGCTACATCATTTGGAAACAAACTGGGAGCAGGACGAAAAATTTTCCAGCCTTTGCAATCAGTCTCAATCAACAAACGATTTTGGGTTTACAAGCCATTGATTTCAATCTAGGTTGATTTTTCTTGAACGTTTTGAGATCCATTCAAACGATTTAATAACCAAATTTCCACCTTTTTAATACAACTATGTATAAATAATTTTCTTAAACATACTCCGTAAAACTATGATTAAAAACACTCAACGTTAGAATTTTTCTTTACACCACAAATCAATACCAAGACAAGATTTTGAAAAGGTTAGATGCCTTTTATATTTAATTTTTTTACAGCATAGTAATATTCCATTAGTTTTAAATAAAGTATCAACCTTAAAATTTATGTATGTTTCAAAGTAAATGACTAATTGCTTAACTAAAAAATACCAACAAGCTCCATAATCTACTCTTATTTATAATACTCACAATTATTTAATCAATAATAATAATAATAATAATAATAATAATAATAATAATAATAATATAATACTCACATAATAATAATAATAATAATAATAATAATAATAATAATAATAATAATAATAATAATAATAATAATTTATAGATTCCTGTTTTTATAAATTTATAGATTCCTGTTTTTATAAATTTATAAAATAAAAATATAAACATTATAAGTTTTTTTTGCGCCAGTGGTCCCTCATTTTAGTTAAGATATTTTTGCGTCGGTGGTCCCTTATTTTTAGTAAAAAGACAATTTTACCCTCACATGCATTGCACATGACAGGGTTAACGGACATTTTTAACAGAAATTTGACGGAGGGACTCCAATTGCAAAATTAAAATAATTCAGGGATACTGATTGCCAAATTAAAAACCGAGGGACCAAACTAGCGATTTGGGGTATAATATAGGGACCAACTGAGCAAAAAAGTCGTAGATGAGTGAACTCGAGTTTGAACATTGAGCATGTTCGAAGTGTCATATGTGCAACATTAATTTGAAGACATACTTCCATTGGAAAAGGATAAATGTTACAGCATGTGAATCATACCACATGTGAATAAGACAACAAATAAGGAAAATATGAGAAATGATCTCTACTTCTATGTAATGCGAGTCCCTTAAAGTATTAGTAACCTCAATTAATGTCCTTATAATTTTTTCTTGTCTCTTGAGGCTTAGTTTGACGTTTGCTATTGATGTGCGAAAAGTGGTATATGAATTATCGTATGGAAAATACCGGTTTTAGAGATTGCTACACACTAACGGGCAGTGTACCCGATCGTGTAGTAGTATAGTAACTGGTTTAGTTCCGTGTATCGTTCCAAGGACAGTTATATCAGTCAAACTAGAATTTGAAACTATATTATGATTAACTAAGTGAATGAAAGTTAAAAGTACAAGTTTTATGTTTTGGTGGCTATTTAACGATTTAGCCAAATCAAAGAAGGTTAAATGTAAAAACAATATTTTTGTCTTTTAAGTTTATGAAATGATAATAAGTGCAAATAAAGCAAGTAAGATAGTTTTGAATTAAATCAAAGAGATGAAATGTTTATCTAGATATTTTACCCTCGGTATTGGATGTAAATTAGATATTAAGCCCTGATTGAATAATTATGTGTGTAGTTATCTAATAGGTTCACTAAGAGTTCTCTCGGATAAACACGCAAATACAATAACAAGATCAAGGGTTCCCTTTTCACTATAGTTCTTGTATTTGTAATCAAATAATTATAAGTATGCTAATCACCTAAATCGACTCGCCAAGAGTTCTCTTTAGCAAGTACTCAAACTAGAATTACTAAGCGAGGGTTCCCTATTACTTAGACCTTTTCGTTTGTGACTAGTTGATCAACATGATTAAAGACTTGAATAACAATTGCCTTTGCGTTCGCTCTACACAATTCATTCCTATTTTGTTTAACCGTTTTAATCTAGTTTACCCCCTTGGTCCGGTTTAGCAAACAATCAATCTAAGACAAGTTAATTGTAAATCAATATGATACATCAACAAGAGTTCTCTTTATCAACAACATATCAATTAACTAGATACAAATGATTTTAACAACAATAAGCATGGTTCTTAATTCAAGCTTCAATCTATCACGCATAATACATTCAATCAATAAGATTACATCCAATACCTTGGTTATTAATCTAGACAAACATTATAGAAACTAGCCAACAATCATGGTAACAGACAACAATACAATCAATTTATTAACTGAAATCATTGCTGAGAACAAGTAAATAACCTACAAGAACAAGAGTTCTTGGATGAAGAAGATGTTGATGGATGATGCCTTGATGTTGAGCCTCTTCAAAGAGGTTGGAATTCTCCAAAATGCTCTTCAAAATCGCCTCTAAAACTCTCTGGTGCGTAACTCTCTTGAAACAGTCCCAAAACTGATGTTTTAAAGTGGAGAAATTAGGTAAAAAGCAGAAAAAGTCGGGTACACCTACTTCGGGACGTCGTCCTAAAAGGCAGGACGGCGTCCCGGTATAATGATCAAGACGGCGTCTCGAATGACCATGACGGCGTCCCACTTCAAAGGGCAGGACGGCGTCTAGCTATATGGGACGGCGTCCTGCTGTACTATTTTTGACTCTTTCGTTTTCTTTTCAATATTATTTCATTTGGACGAAACCTATCATATCGGAAGCCTTGTTTTATTATTTTAGAGTGGTATTTTGACCCTAACTCGTATCGGGATCAACCAATGTCATAAATCATCGAAATTATTTGCAAATCATTCTTCCGATACAAATTCGCGCATCTTGGCTTATCACTTGTAGATCACCTTCATTATCTTCGATTATAGAGCGTTTTAAGCGATATTGCGATAGATATATATGATGTAATTGAGCAATATCAAAACACCCCACACTTAAACCTTGCTTGTCCTCGAGCAATTCTTTCGTTACAAAGTAGAACAATATCAATCATAATCACACAATATAGATTACATACATTACATGAATCACTCGAAGCACACGAAACACACATGTTGATATAAAACACAACACACACTATATGAAACACACGCTTTAAGTAACACACTCACGCTATATACACAATGGAAACACACGCTTTAAGTATAGTACACTTTTATTGAAATCACACGCACGCTTTATACACAATGGAAACACACACACACATTTTTGGTAGATTAGAGCCAAGTATCCGAAAAATTTGATCCTAGGGAAATCAGGACCTTGATGAAAATGTTTTATGGTTTTGAAAATATCATGCTAGTTTTTAATACTAGACACGTTTTCCGATTTTGTCGGATTTTCTGAATTTTGAAAAATGAGTGCGGGTTTCCCGCTATTGGTCAAGCCAATCCCTCCCACGGTACCTAACATCGCGAGATGTCGGTAGAAAATAATGTGCTTAGGAGGATACACATTACGTCCGGATATCATCGATAATCATGAGGTAATCATCTAATCCGTTAAGTCAATCATAAAGATTGAAGTTCATCAGGCTTAAAAGCTGATATATTACCTTTCTGGAGGTTATCCTTCCGGGGATCTGATAAATCACTAACATTTTGTGTATACATGGTGCCCCCCCCCCCCCCCCCCCCGTTTTACTAGTTAATCCCCCTCATTGAGACAAACCTTGACTACCAGTTTCCCTGTTTGACGTTGAGGCCTGGTAGATTTCCAGTCGATGTTAGTAATGACTTTTCAAGAGTTTTTGTCACCCTACAACTGCTCTGGACTACATCTTCTGAATTGAATCAGTAAGTGTGTCATTCGGAAGACTTTACTTCCTTGAGGATGGAACAGATACATCCTATTGGTTAAAATAGGTGGTCGGACGCAACATTGTCCTTGTTAGGAGAAACAATGAGGATCGTCCTTAAGGTTTTCGATCTGGCGCGAGATCCGGTTTCCGACCACGCTATACAATCACCGCTCTCTCACGGTTTACACTCGTTTTGGTACAAGTGACCTACAAGTTAGCTTACTAAACTAGTAGGATTTTCATTCAAATAATTGAATGATAGTGCAACTTCAAAGACTATTAATAATTTAAAATGTAAACCAACATTTATTTTCTAGATTTTAAGACCATAATGTGTATAACGTGGTTTTTGGGCTTTTAATCGTTTTTAAGGCTTACATGAAAATTTTAAAATTTTATAATAAACGCCTTAATTTTTGTGAAACGAGTTCCCGATAAATTACGAGTTCCCGATAAATTTCTATTCCCCACCCCACACTTGAGATCATGCAAGGCCCTCATTGCATGAAGTCACAAAAAGGATTAAATTTAGAGGGCAAAGTGATAGGGTGATTGTAGAAATTTTCAATTTTTTAACCTGTAAATCGTGGAATATGTAGACGGATGCCGCTGAACTTACTGCCAGCATAAGAGCATCGTCTAGTCCGCGATTATCATCATACACACATCATAATATCAAATGTCGCTGAACTTAATGCCAGTCTTTGAAGTTCAATCATGCTGCACAAATAAACAAACCACACAAATCACAATAAAAATAACGGTGTTTTTACAACCACATCCGTTTATCAAACCACACCATTAGTATATTATTACAAACCGAAATTGTATCAAAATACATCACACAAATAAAATAGTCTAAAAACAAGGTACAAAATGATCCAATGGGCACGCAGGCCTAGTTATCAAACGGCCAAAAATAATTACCCGAACCATCTCTGTACGGGCGTCCCTGTGGATATTGCTGCTCAAATCTGTTCCGAGCATCCTGCAACGCAGCGGTATTATCATAAATCGGGTGAGGCGGAGGTGGGTTTTGAGGATCCGTGTAATATTGGGGTGTCAGACGTGTCGTCCTATAGTACTGCTCGGGGTTGGAATAAAACAACTCTGAGTTATGGTTATTCCAATCAATACCATAACTCATCCATCCCTGATCGTTCACTTGAGCAATCTGTCGTTGCTCCATTCGCTGCTGACTATCCCACATTCTATCGTTGTGCATCCTTTGTTCGTTCGGGCTCAACCTCATGTTATTAACACTACCAACCAAACTGTCCCAACTTGATTGGGACGGATGCCACGGAACCTGTTCACCCACATTAGTCTGTGCCTCCATTTCTGCCTCCTCTTCCTGCCGTTGCTCTTGCTGAACACCACTGCCACTTGCGCCACCTGCACCAACTGCCACAAAAGGCACCAAATGCCCATTTCTATCTTTCATAATGATTTCAGCATTAATATAAAAAACCTTTTTTAATGGTTTCATTACGCTCGTGTACTCCTGTAATCTACTGAAATCAATGTTAAAATGTCGGGCAATTCGGGTGATGTAGTGGCCTCCCAGAAGTGGCTTCCGTAGCCGTGTCTCAGTCGCAATGGCAAGGAAATAATTACCGATTAGCCCAGGAATGTCGGTATAGGAACCCCGCTTGATTTGATCCATAATCCACAAATCTAATGTTTTCACCTTCTCATTACCCTCAATCCTCGCATTAAACGTGCATGCGATGAGTCGATGAAGCATCCTATCATCCCGAGCTGCGATTTCGTTGTACCTGTGCTTGCTTGATCTAAAATGTGCAGGCGCAATATTTGGCTTACAAATTCTGCGCCAATAAGAGGTGTCATCAAAAACATGCCGGCCAACGTAATCAGAAGCCCGCAAATATTCACCTAACTGATTATCGGTGAATTCCTCAAAAATTCCCAGAACTCTACAAAGCTGTAAACTGCTTATACCCCTATCTTGGCCCCCGAGACGAAACTGTAGAAACTCATTCGATAAATAATCGCTGACATTGTTAAACCGCATGGTAGAGTAAAATTCTTTAAGCAGCACCGGATAGATTGGTTCATTGATGCTAAAAACCTGTTCCCAAACGTGGGTGACTACTCTACCGTAAGGAATGGCGAGTAAATTAGAAACATGTCGGCGCATGCCCGCCTCTTCCAATGGCCCCCAGATAAAATACCAAGTTGCATTAATCGGCCTACGGTTTATTCTCTCAAATGTTTCCGTATAGTCTTCATCGTTCTGAACCTGTGTTAACCAAACTCGAGGATCGTTTAGATCCTCCTCCGCTTCTTCTCCGGAAGACGATGATGAATGATGTTGTTGTTGTGGTGGTGGTGGTTGTCGTGGAGGAGCCAAACCTGCTGTCCTTCCTCTTTTTGCCGGTCCTCCTCTGCTTGATTGTCCCTGCAAAACATTATACACCAAACCAAAAGAACATAGAAACCGTTGTGTTAATGTTAGCTAAAAACATAACCGAGTAGCAGGAGAACTTCATCATTCAATTCCTAGTTCAAAAGCATTATGATTCATTTAAACGAAAGTGCATGTTCACAATTTTAAACCAAAGTCAACCAAAGTCAACATGAATTCGTTAATACACCTTCAAAAAAAAAAAAAAAAAAAAAAAAAAAAATTTAAATCATAACTTCACAATGTAGCACAAACTTAGGACTCAAAGATTCAAGTATGTTGTGTCATAGGTCATAACATTTAACTTTGCATTCTAATCATATTCATCACAAATCATAATACAATTTTCACAATTTTTAGCTCAAATGACCATCTTAACATCATACATTATGGCATTCCATTCCATTAATTTGATTCAACAGGCCCTTACAAATGAAAAACAAGCATACACATTTCATAAATTCATTACAATTCAACAATATGCTTAGAAATTCACTAACATTCAAAAATGACCCGGCCAAGTTGACATCAACATCACCAACACAATCATATACTTCACAAGAATCATAAACATCATACATAAACTCAACATCATAAATTAAGCATCCCAAAATCGGATTTAATTTCTACAAACCCTAGAATCATGAACAAACCCTTAAAAACATGTAATCTTTGCAAAATAAACACATTAAGGGCAATTAAACTACTAAGGTATGTTAATCTTAACAATAATCATGCAAATCAAACACCCCACACTTATCCTTCACCAATTTATAGATATAGACATACAATTCAAGTAATGGATAAAGAAAAGTGTAAAAATGGAGTATCCATACCAAAAAGTTCATGATTTGAAGCTTGAATTTGAAGAAGGAAACGCGAAATTGAAGTAGAAATTAGGGTTTTTGGAGAGTGGTTCGGGTTAGGGCAGAGAAAAATAGAGAAGAGTGTGTTTTGTGGATAAGAAATGAGTGGGTAAGTGTATAAAACGTATTTTTTTTTCTGACTCAGGGGGTCGGGACGTCGTCTCGGAATGGAGGACGGCGTCTCGGTTAGTACTTTGGGACGGCGTCGAGCTAATTGAGACGGCGTCTTGATCTTAAAAGTGGGACGGCGTCTAGCTAAATGGGACGGCGTCTAGAAGTTTAAACTGGGACGGCGTCTTGCATAGTGGGACGGCGTCCTGCATAGTGCTAAAACCCACTGACCTGATTTTCTGAGTCGTTCGCGTTTAGGGGTCATACGTTAATCATTTTGTACCAAACTAAAATTTAACGTGCACACAATACAAACCTAATTACAATCGTGAACCATTCTTTTTACGAGTCGTTCACCAAACTCGTCCCCATTTAGATTTAGGCGTTTTTCTTGAAGTTGAGGCTAACCTCATCCTCAATTTCTAGGGGACCATCAACATAGTGTTTGACCCGGTGGCCATTCACTTTAAAAATATCACCCTTCCCGTTCTCCATTTCGACTGTACCATAAGGGTACACCTTTCTAACAACAAACGGTCCCGTCCATCGGGACTTAAGCTTTCCGGGTGATAACTTGAAACGGGAATTATAAACAAGGACACGATCTCCTTCCATGAATTCTTTTGGATGTTTCAATCTTTTGTCGTGCCATTGTTTGGTTTTTTTCTTGTAAATTAGAGAGTTGTCATAGGCTTCAAGCCTCAACTCGTCTAATTCATTTAGTTGGGTCAAACGTAACCGACCCGCTTCTTGGTAATCCAAATTGCATGCCCTTAGCGCCCAATGTGCTTTATGTTCAATCTCCAACGGGAGATGGCATGCTTTTCCGTATACCATACGGAAAGGAGTTGTTCCAATCGGTGTTTTGTAGGCCGTGCGAAAAGCCCACAATGCATCATTTAACTTGGTTGACCACTCTTTGGGATTGGCACCAACGGTCTTTTCAAGTATGCGTTTTAATGACCGGTTGGTGTTTTCTACTTGCCCACTCGTTTGGGGATGATAAGATGTCGAAATTTTATGGATTACTCCATATCTTTTCAACACCTTTTCCAATTGCTTATTGCAAAAGTGGGTGCCCCGGTCACTTATAAGAGCTTTTGGTGTGCCGAACCTAGAGAAAAGTTCCATCAAAAAGTTTACCACTACTCGGCCATCATTTGTTGGTAGAGGTTTTGCCTCCGCCCATTTAGAAACATAATCTATGGCGACAAGTATGTAGAGGTAAGAATGAGATTTTGGAAAGGGGCCCATAAAGTCAATTCCCCAAACATCGAACACCTCGCATACTTGGATGCTTTGTTGAGGCATTTCATCCCGTTTAGTTATTTGACCGGCCCGTTGGCACGCGTCACAAGCCTTACAAACAGCGTAGGCATCTTTGAATATTGTAGGCCAATAGAAACCGGCCTCATAAACTTTCTTCCCCGTGATTTGGGGACCAAAGTGCCCACCTGTTGGACCAAGGTGACAGTCAAGCAGAATTTCGGTGCATTCCTTCCCCGAAACACACCGACGGATTATCCCATCGGGACACTGTTTAAAGAGATATGGGTGTTCCCAAAAATAGTATTTTAAGTCACTAAAGAATTTCTTTCTTTTCTGGTGTGACATACCGGTTTCTAGGAATCCACCCGCAAGATAGTTGGCAATGTCTACAAACCATGGATCATCAATTTTCTCAACCCTCATGAGATTTTCATCAGGAAAATTATCTTGGATAACTGTCTCATGTAGAACCCCAAGATTCGGGTTCTCAAGTCGAGAAAGGTGATCGGCAGCTAGGTTTTCGGCACCCTTTTTATCTTTTATATCGATGTCGAATTCTTGCAAAAGCAAGACCCAACGTATTAAACGGGGTTTAGCATCTTGCTTAGAAAGCAAGTACTTTAATGCCGAGTGGTCTGTGTAGACAACCGTCTTTGCTAGCACCAAATAGGATCGGAATTTGTCAAACGAAAAGACGATTGCAAGGAGTTCCTTCTCGGTGGTAGTGTAATTAAGTTGGGCTCCTTGCAGTGTCTTACTAGCATAGTAAATGGGCTTGAAATGTTTTTCTATTCTTTGCCCCAAGACGGCACCAATAGCAAAGTCACTGGCATCACACATAAGTTCGAATGGTATTGACCAATTCGGCGATATGAGAATCGGTGACTGCGTGAGCTTTGCTTTAAGAAGATTAAAGGCGGTAAGACACTCGTCCGTAAAGACAAATGGAGCGTCCTTCTCAAGAAGTTTGTTCATGGGAGTTGCAATTTTGGAAAAATCTTTAATGAACCGCCGGTAAAAACCGGCGTGCCCCAGAAAACTTCTAACACCTTTCACATTCGTTGGTGGTGGTAATTTGGCTATTACTTCCACTTTAGCCCGATCCACCTCAAGACCTGCACAAGAAATTTTATGACCCAATACAATTTCCTCTTTTACCATAAAATGGCATTTTCCCCAGTTTAGTACAAGATTTGATTCTTCACACCTAATCAACATACGCTCAAGATTTTTAAGACATGAGTCAAAAGAATCACCGAAGACTGAGAAGTCATCCATGAATACTTCCATAAAATCTTCAATCATGTCATGAAAAATAGCCACCATACATCTTTGGAAGGTTGCAGGAGCATTGCATAAGCCAAAAGGCATACGCCGATAGGAGAAAGTACCATAAGGACATGTAAAGGTCGTTTTCTCTTGGTCCTCGGGTGCTATAGGGATTTGGAAATATCCCGAGAAACCGTCAAGAAAACAATAAAAATTCTTTCCCGCTAATCTTTCCAACATTTGATCAATGTAAGGGGAAAATGGTCTTTTCGGGTAGCATCATTTAATTTTCTGTAGTCAATGCATACCCTCCAACCCGTGATAGTCCTGGTAGAAATTAATTGGTCGTTTTCATTTGTGACAACGGTCATGCCACCCTTTTTGGGCATGCATTGGACCGGACTCACCCAAGGACTATCCGAAATTGGATAAATAAGACCCGCATCTAGGAGTTTTACAATCTCCTTCTTAACAACTTCTTGCATATTGGGGTTGAGTCGCCTTTGTCTTTGTACACACGGCTTATAGTTATCTTCCATTAATATCTTATGTGTACAATAAGAGGGACTTATACCCTTGATGTCATGAATTTTCCCTGCTAGAGCCGTTTTATGGGCTTTTAACATGGAAACAAGCTTAGATTTCTCACTTACAGAGAGTCCGGATGAAATGATCACCGGGAGAGTAGAACCTTCTTGTAGGTAAGCATATTCCAAGTGATTTGGAAGTGGCTTTAGTTCCAAAACGGGAGGTTCTTCAATCGATGTTTTACATCGGTATTCATTCCCTAAATCCAACTTTCTGTACTCTTCATCATTTGGCTCATATCCGTTAGCCATCAAAGTGGTCAACATCTCCACTTCTTCCACCATTGTTTCATCATCACCTTCCGCAAAAATGCATTCTCCTGTACCGTGCAATTCTGGAAATTCCTGCAATAACTCCGAATACGTGTCTACGGTTTGCAAATAATAACATTGATCATCAGTAGACTCGGGGTATTGCAAGGCATGGTCAACGGAAAAGGTAACCTTCATATCCTCAATACTAAGGGTCAATTTCTGCCCATGAACATCTATCATAGCTCTAGCGGTATTGAGGAAAGGTCGACCTAATATAAGAGGCACACGTGTGTCCTCCTCCATGTCTAGAATTACAAAATCAGCCGGAAATACTAGGGTACCTACTTTTACTAACATATTCTCTAAAATTCCACGAGGGAATTTAACAGAGCGGTCTGCTAGTTGGATTGCCATTCGAGTTGGTTTCAGTTCCCCGGGGTTTAACTTAACATATAATGAATAAGGCATTAAATTTATGCTAGCCCCTAAATCCGCTAATG
The DNA here is from genome assembly GCF_046630445.1 of Rutidosis leptorrhynchoides. Taxonomy (NCBI): domain Eukaryota; kingdom Viridiplantae; phylum Streptophyta; class Magnoliopsida; order Asterales; family Asteraceae; genus Rutidosis; species Rutidosis leptorrhynchoides. The sequence continues at coordinate 3,275,797 of NC_092335.1, read as the reverse complement.
CTTTAATGCATTCCAAATCTCCCAGGAGACATGGTATGGTAAAACTTCCAGGATCAGCTAACTTTTTCGGTATTTTGTTCATCAAAATTGCTGAACAATTTGCATTCATGGTGACGGATGAAAGTTCCTCCATTTTCTTCCGATTAGTAAGTAAGTCTTTTAAAAACTTAGCATACTTGGGCATACCTGAGATTACATCAATGAAAGGCATGTTTATGTTAATTTGTTTAAACATATCTAGGAATTTTGACCTTTCGGCCTCTAGCCTCTCTTGTTGTTGTTTTCTTGGGTATGGGAGCGGTGGTTGATATGGTTTCACTACGGGTTTTTCCCGTTCTTCCTTTTCAACCACTTTTTCCCGCTCCTTAACCGGTTCATCATTTTGGTTCAATGGAACCCTGAAATCAGAATTTTCGGGCATTTTTGGAGCATCGTATGCTAGACCACTCCGTGTGGTGATAACATTTGCATGCTCATTTCGTGGGTTTTTACTGGTATCGCCCGGTAAACTACCTGGTTTCCTCTCGCTCAGTAAATTGGCTAAACCACTCATTTGTTTTTCAAAATTTTGAATTGATGCTTGTTGGTTTCTAAATTGATGTTCGTTTTTCTCGTTGGTTTGGTTTATATTTGTGACAAGCTGAGTTTGTGATGTAATTAACTTTTCCAACATACTCTCTAAATTTGACTTTTTCTCTTCCTGTTGGGGTTTTTGGTAAAAACCCGGAGTTTGTTGTTGGAACCCACTACCTGACCCTTGTTGAAAATTGGAAGTTTGACCTTGAGGGTTGTAGGGGTTGTTAAAGTTCCGGTTAAATTGGGCTCTTCCCTGAAACTGGTTATTATTTCTTTGGCTTATGAAAGCCAATTCTTCTTTTTGAGCCATGGTTAACCCGGCATCACAATCTTTTCCTAAGTGGAGACCTCCACAGAATTCACAACCTACTTTCATACTATGGATTTCCTTGGTGATTTTGTCCATGTTTCGGACAACACCATCTATTTTTACACCTAGGGAGCTTAAGTCATCATAAGCACCGGCGCTTTGGACTTGAGCATTTCGAGTAATTGGGCGTTCTTGATGCCACTCATGAGAATAATCGGCTAGTTTCTCGATTATCTCATAAGCCTCTTGCTCGGTTTTGTCCATAAGAGAACCACCGGCCGCTTGGTCAATTGAAATTCGGGTTGCTACATCACAACCTTTGTAAAAGATTTGGACCTTTTGAAAGGTATCCAAACCATGGTTTGGATAACCTCTTAGCATTTTGAAAAATCGATTCCATGCTTCGTACAGGGTTTCCATCGGCTTTTGACAGAATTGGGTAATTTCGTGTTGGAGTCTCGCGGACTTGGATGCTGGAAAATATTTCTTAAGAAATTTTTCCAACATACCATCCCACGTTTCTATCGTAGCCTCGGCCAATGAATCTAACCAACTTCGTGCTTCCCCTTGGAGTGTCCAAGGGAAAAGTCTTAATAATATGGCCTGGTCAGTTTCTGGTTTAAGTTTAAATAGAAGACATATCTCTTGAAAGAGACGAATATGTTCGTTTGCATCTTCATTCGGACCACCACCAAATTGACACCTGTTATTAATCATTTGAAGAATAGGTCCTTTTATTTCAAAAGTTACCTCACCAGTGGGTGGAGTAATAGCACTACCTTGTCCGGTCCGGGTTGCTTTCATCTTTGCTGCCATTGATTGTCGTGGTACCAACGGTCTTTCTCCTTCCATTTCAAAATTTGGGGGTTGAACGGGTTTACCAAAGTCTGAATATCGAGGCTTGGTCGTACTTGATTCTGAATCAAAGGTTTCTTGCTTTGATGAAGATTCAAAAATTTCAAGTACTTCTTTTGAAATCCTACCAAGCTTTCTATCAGGTTCTGTAAACGGTGTAAGTAATGGAGATTCTGAACTTCGGGTATGTGGCATATGCGACCTATAAACTGTCAATCACACAACTAACAAAAATTATTAAACATACCGATTCTATAAGTTTAAAGATCAAAGATTATTAAAAATTTAAAATAATTAAGAAACTACTTAATCACAAATCAGTTAATAATTCTATTTTGACACAAAACTGTCCCCGACAGCGGCGCCAAAAACTTGATGTGCGAAAAGTGGTATATGAATTATCGTATGGAAAATACCGGTTTTAGAGATTGCTACACACTAACGGGCAGTGTACCCGATCGTGTAGTAGTATAGTAACTGGTTTAGTTCCGTGTATCGTTCCAAGGACAGTTATATCAGTCAAACTAGAATTTGAAACTATATTATGATTAACTAAGTGAATGAAAGTTAAAAGTACAAGTTTTATGTTTTGGTGGCTATTTAACGATTTAGCCAAATCAAAGAAGGTTAAATGTAAAAACAATATTTTTGTCTTTTAAGTTTATGAAATGATAATAAGTGCAAATAAAGCAAGTAAGATAGTTTTGAATTAAATCAAAGAGATGAAATGTTTATCTAGATATTTTACCCTCGGTATTGGATGTAAATTAGATATTAAGCCCTGATTGAATAATTATGTGTGTAGTTATCTAATAGGTTCACTAAGAGTTCTCTCGGATAAACACGCAAATACAATAACAAGATCAAGGGTTCCCTTTTCACTATAGTTCTTGTATTTGTAATCAAATAATTATAAGTATGCTAATCACCTAAATCGACTCGCCAAGAGTTCTCTTTAGCAAGTACTCAAACTAGAATTACTAAGCGAGGGTTCCCTATTACTTAGACCTTTTCGTTTGTGACTAGTTGATCAACAAGATTAAAGACTTGAATAACAATTGCCTTTGCGTTCGCTCTACACAATTCATTCCTATTTTGTTTAACCGTTTTAATCTAGTTTACCCCCTTGGTCCGGTTTAGCAAACAATCAATTTAAGACAAGTTGATTGTAAATCAATATGATACATCAACAAGAGTTCTCTTTATCAACAACATATCAATTAACTAGATACAAATGATTTTAACAACAATAAGCATGGTTCTTAATTCAAGCTTCAATCTATCACGCATAATACATTCAATCAATAAGATTACATCCAATACCTTGGTTATTAATCTAGACAAACATTATAGAAACTAGCCAACAATCATGGTAACAGACAACAATACAATCAATTTATTAACTGAAATCATTGCTGAGAACAAGTAAATAACCTACAAGAACAAGAGTTCTTGGATGAAGAAGATGTTGATGGATGATGCCTTGATGTTGAGCCTCTTCAAAGAGGTTGGAATTCTCCAAAATGCTCTTCAAAATCGCCTCTAAAACTCTCTGGTGCGTAACTCTCTTGAAACAGTCCCAAAACTGATGTTTTAAAGTGGAGAAATTAGGTAAAAAGCAGAAAAAGTCGGGTACACCTACTTCGGGACGTCGTCCTAAAAGGCAGGACGGCGTCCCGGTATAATGATCAAGACGGCGTCTCGAATGACCATGACGGTGTCCCACTTCAAAGGGCAGGACGGCGTCTAGCTATATGGGACGGCGTCCTGCTGTACTATTTTTGACTCTTTCGTTTTCTTTTCAATATTATTTCATTTGGACGAAACCTATCATATCGGAAGCCTTGTTTTATTATTTTAGAGTGGTATTTTGACCCTAACTCGTATCGGGATCAACCAATGTCATAAATCATCGAAATTCTTTGCAAATCATTCTTCCGATACAAATTCGCGCATCTTGGCTTATCACTTGTAGATCACCTTCATTATCTTCGATTATAGAGCGTTTTAAGCGATATTGCGATAGATATATATGATGTAATTGAGCAATATCAGCTATCTTAAAGCGTTGCTTAAGGGTTATGAGTGATTCAACCTCGCAAGACGATCTTAGAAAATCAATTTGAGTTAAGGCCAAAAGATTCTGAGATAAAGGAAGATCATTTGAAGTTCACATTAATGTGTATTCATTGGTCGGCTATTTTTCCTATCTTAGGGACAAGTAATAGTGATAAATGATAATTAGGAATAAAATATGATTTTATGAGAAAAAAATGAGATCATGAGAGTTATTAATGTGATGAATGATCTAGGACATTGCATAGTAAATCTACTTTTGTTATTTTTTTTGAGACGCTATATATTCCTAACAGATGTATAACACGAGTGCTCTCAACGTATGTCTGTCACCTGTGTGACAGTGTCAACTGTAAGCATGTTCGAAGTGTCAACTGTGTGCGAGTGAAAGATGTTAGAACTTGATCTTAATCTAACCCGCCTACTAACTTTCTTAATACCTAATACCAATGTTTGTATTTAATTAGATATTAGTACCCATTTATATTCTTGGTTAATTAGTATTAACCAACCATTAAAAATGTGATTAATGGTGTTAATGTAGACATTTCAAGAGTGAATGAGTTTCACTTATTGTGGCCTAATAAATAGCGTCTTCACCTCATTGAAAAGAAGAACACGAGAGAAATTATACACACAAGCTATAAAGTAACACATACGCATATGTGAGTTGTGAGATAAGAGTATTCATGTTCATTTAGCACGAAGCAAACTCGTTGAAGGAATCATAGGCTGTGAACTTCAAATGCTTACCGTTTGTGATTTTTTCCCCCGTCCGGTGATCTATGCGTCGATCCAAACGTCGATCCGAACGTCGATCCTTTCTTCTTCCGCTATAGTTTTGGGTATGTCTCAAATCTATTGTTTATACTACAATTTATTTTCAAGAAAATAAAATTAAAGAATTTCTTTGTGACCAACAAAATACAAATATATAACTTACCAAATAACTTACCAAATGTGAAACCATATATTGACATTAAAGCTTTGTTCACAGTGATGATCCCAATAGATGTATCGATCTTGAACGACCATGCAACAATGTCGATTGCTACCTTTTTGTCAGACTTACTTGACGGAATCATTTTCACTATATTTTGGTACTTTCTTGGGAAGAAATTTTTTTTTTCTTGGGAAGAAGTTTTACCCCTTCTACATAAACAAGATGTTTGAAATTTCACAACCCAACAAAAGCCTTTGTGTTTGGTCACCACTATTTAAGTAATACCAAAACGGATGATCAAAGGAGAAGTAATGCTATTTAAGTAATATTCAAAATGATTATGAATATTTAGTTGTTTACATTGAGGATTTTGCTAACGGCGACGCTTAGAACTGTCGTTAACACGCTTTAATGTGTTGTACAGTTTCTTAACCGCCATCTTGAAAGTGACAAGTAACCTATATGCATAATACATTTTTGCGTGTTAACGACCTCCCTAAGGGTCGTCGTTAGCAAAATCTTTATGACAACGATAATAATGAGTTGGAGAAATAAAGATAGGTTGAAATTAGTTTGAAATTTAGGGATGAAGGTTAAAGGAAAAGATATTAAGATGAAAATGCTCTAATAATTACCCTCACATGTCTGGCACATGACCTAATTGGCGTGGATATTTAACGTCCGGATGAGAAGGACTATCCTTGATTGAAGGTCAAATCACATGGACTATAAAGTGATGAAAAAGTACAAGGACTAGCAGTGACTTTTGTTACAAACCACATGTACTATCCTTAATGTTATGCCAAAATAAAAATAAGAAAAATTACTAGGGTGGTCCTTGTGTTTTGCCCCGAATTTCACGCGGAGTTCCTGTGTTTTATTTTACTCGAGTGGTCATTGTGACTTTCCTTAGTTACGTGGGTGGTCCATTTGTCAAACGTCCGTCCAATTCAGACGTTAACTTCTAAGATGTGTCAAATGCACGAGGGTACGTTTGTCATTTTACCTTAAAAAATTACTAAGGTAGTCCCGTGTTTACCTCAAATTTCACGTGGAGTCTCTATGTTATTTTACGTGAGTAGTCACTATGATCTATTAATGTTACGTGGGTTGTCCCTAATGCTAACAAACATTAAAGAAGTATGTTAAGTAACTAAAAGTGGCAAAAATATGATGATCCTAGCTCTTTGGTACGTCTCAGCGTGCCCACTACAATTTTTCGATGTTTATTTTGAACTTTTCGAACTCTAAAAGACTCTAGAAGGCATGAAACTGAGAGTGCTCGTGAAAACCTACGAGTCTTGATCGTTGCACCATTTTGAGTGAATATGCGAAAATCAGCCAAATCCGTCACCAGAATACGAAAGTTTCGCAAAATGCGAAAACCATGCGAAATTCGATTTTTGGGGTCGAAATTTTTTAAAATTCATGTGGTCATACTGAGACATTCCAAAGAGCTAGGATCATTAGATTTGTGCCACTTTTAGGTACTTAAAATACTTTTTTAACGTCTGTTAGCCTCAGAGACCACTTACGTAACATTGACAAATCAAAATGATCACCAAGTAAAAAAAACATAAAAGACTCCGCTTAATATTTTAGGTAGAGAAGCGAGACCACCCAAGTATTTTTTTCAAGGTAAAATGAAAAAACTATCCTCGTGTGCTTGGCACATGTTAGAATAACGTCTGACTTGAACGGACATTTGACAGAGGGACCACCCACGTAAACTTGAAAAATTACAGTGATCATCCAAGTCAAAAAAGTAAAACGTGGACTCATCATGAAATTTAAGATAAAACATAGGGACCACCCAAATACACATGAGCTCTGCATGAAATTTAGGGTAAAATACATGAACCACTCAAATAATTTTTTCTAAAAATAAATACATATATACGCATAATAAATTGACATGACTTAGCAATCTTATTTAATGGAAGTTAGACAGAGGGATGTTGATTGTAAATTTTTGTTAAACAGAGAATTTTAAAGGCAAAAAAACGCTGAAAGATGCTATTAACAATATGAGGTATAATAGAGGGACTAATAGACTACAAAATTCAATTCAAAACCTCTAATGTAATGTAGACAAGGTAAGTTATCTCAATTGAACAAAAATCTCCCTATCAGATACACGATAACTGCCAATTTATTTTCTCTATAAGTGCCTAACAGCACTTTAACCAAAAAATTCAAATTTCCGCAATCATCATCGTCTTTTCCGGCCAACCATACTCACCCGTTACACCTTCAACCATGAACACCAATCGTCACTTTCATCCGACGTACCCAAATTCAATTCCAATTAATTCCTCATTCTTGCACCACCTACCCAACAACCAACAGGGGCTCACGCCCAAATCAATCACCTTCATTCTCACATAAAAACACTATCTTCGTTGGTGGTATCACAAAGTCAACGAGTCTGGCAGCTATTAACAATGCATTCAATATTTTCGGTCCGATAAAGGCGTTCAGTTGGAAATAGGGAAGGTCTTATTTGTTCATTAAGTTCTTGAATATCGATGCTGCAATTAAAGCTATAGAAACCATGAACAAAGCTAAGTTCTTTGGCAGATTTCTCTCTGTAGGATTCGCTAAATCTGATCTGATTAACGACGACATTAAGCATACTAAAGATTCTGTTAATTCCGGCAATAAGAAGCTGGAAATTATACTTACTGTCGAGCAAGATGTTCAAAATCAGATGAATCTAGCTGCTATGATAGTTGATAAACACCCAATCAAATCAGAGAAACTATTTAAGTGGCTAAAAACAAGAGAAGCGGCTATAGATTTAATCATAACATGGGGTACTTAGGAGTTACGTTGAATGTAAGAACCCAGAAAGTTTCAAGAGAGTTAACTCAGGTCCGACACTTAGTAATCTAGAATTCCTTAAAGTTCAACCAATGATTCAACGCGCCCTCAAATTTTCCAGATTTGCCCGTCTTGAAATTCATGGGTGCCCAGTTGAATGCTCTTCTATTGACTCCTTGAATCTAATTGTTGGTCAAATTGGAGGTGAAGTTATACACGTTGATTCTAGATCTTCCCAACTAAAACACGCTAAAACATTAATCGTAATGGCAATACTAAGTGATCCAGCCCCTATTAATCAGTATTTTCATGTTTCTGTTTCTTCGTCTAGCTCTTGCAAAGTGTGGGTTCAGGAAGAGTTAGTTAAAGCCAATTTGGAAGACATAACAATTGAAGATATTGAACTGCGTAACTTGGAAATTCAAGGGGTTACGAATGCAGTTTCAAAATCAAATGATAAAGCTGTTAATGAAGATGTGGAAACTAACGGCGAGGATAACTCACCGGAAAACGGTTCATTTCCGGCTACAGGTGAACCACTTCCGGTTAAAGATTCAAATGTCGAGTTTTCTATTTCGGGTGATGTGGGCATAGTGGATTTATTTGCCTCCCCTCTCTCTTCCAAAACGGGTAATAAAACAAAGGTAGATGGGCACCATATACCAGAATAGGGAGACAAAGTTGAGGCTGACAAAGACAATATGCTCAGTAAGTTTAAAAGCCCTTTGTTTTCTATTCCCCAAGTAGATAACATTGACAATGTGGAGCCTGGTATTCCCATTTACCTTGAGCAGACACCTCAAAATATTAGTGTTGACCTACATGATTCAGAGTACCCACTATTTTACCCACAGGCACACGTGGTCAGGCACAAAATACAAAAGTAATTTACCCCAATTCTTATTGTGATAAAGTTTTAACAGAAAACCCCACTGTTAATAAACAAAATTCAAGGGCATGTGGGGACATGTCTTGTAACAATGTTTGTGATGCAATTCGAAAAAGAGGTACCAATTCTAAAGTATCGAAAGAGACTAGTACCCAAAACTCTAGCGAATCCTTAGAAGTTACAAATAATGGCACAAAACACTCAAACACAAATGTTAAATCCCCTCTTTTCGATACTATAAGTGAAATTCGTTGTAGCAAAAATAAGGGGGTTGAAAATCTAGCTCAAGTATTTAATGGGGTAGATTCGGAAAAAAAGATCAATGGGCAAGGATCGTTTAAAGAAGACCTACTAAAGTTTGGAAACGTGATGGATAAATTGGCGGCTGAGGAGTTGCCAAATCGATTGTCGAAAGCATGAGGCTTGCTTCATGGAACACCCGAGGGCCTAGGTAATATAAATAAAGGCCATATGGCGGGTGATTTAGTCAATCATTTTCATGTTCAATTTTTAGCAATTCAAGAAACGGTGGTAAAAAATGTGTCATAACCCATCTTCAGTTTCTATTGCAAAATCATCCTCAATTTGAAGAAACATTTTAAATCTTCAAAACGACGAGCACGTGGTTAATTTGGTTGTTCCGGATTGTTGGAGATGGAAAATCGGGGATGGGAACCAAGTTTTATTTTGGCAAGATTTGTGGGTTGGTGATGTTTCGTTAAAGTCCCATTTCCCAAATCTATTTGCTCTTTGCTCGCTACAGGATGCTTCAGTTTCTAGCTTTTATGGGTCTGTTCTGGGCCGAGGACATCAGTTTGGTTGGTCCTTGTTGCTTAATGGGCCGATTACACTTGTTGACCATTATTCGATTTCTAAATTACTTCAACTGTTATCAAATGTTCAAACAACAGTGGGTGAAGATGCAATCATTTGGAAGCCATCAATTTCGGGTGCTTTTAATGTTGCCGAGGCAATGAGGTTGCTTGTTATTTTGGACACTTTCCATTTACCGGATTGGAAAAGTCTTGTTTGGAATAACCGAGTTCCTTCTAAAATAGATATTTTGCATTGGTTGGCATGTAATCGTAGCATCCCGGATAAAGACATTCTCATTAGAAGACACATTCTTCCGGGAAATAATTCTCCTCTATGTGTTTGGTGCAATTCCGAGCCAGAAACCGTTGATCATTTGTTAATGCACTGTCCTTGGTCCTTTTGTATATGGTCCGCCCTCTTTAAATGGTGGAATGTTCGTTGGGTTATCCCAAAGTCTATCCTAGACTTTTCGAGTGATTGGTACTTTGGCATGGGTATAGGTGACAAAAATTTTTGGAGGTTAATTGGTCCGGCGACAATGTGATAGCCCGTCCTAATCCACCTGGACGAAGTTATCAACATTTGGTCCCATTGCGAGGTACTGTCCTAAGTATGCCATGAACGACTCCATGTAATATCTTTAAAATGAGCAAATGCACAGCGGAAGATTTCTTTCATACCTGAGAATAAACATGCTTTAAAGTGTCAACCAAAAGGTTGGTGAGTTCATAGGTTTAACATAAATAATAAAATTCATCATTTTGATAGACCACAAGATTTAAATGTGCATGGTACAAATGGGTCCGAATCCTACACCCACCTGTAATGTACATGCGATTTCCTTTAAATACAGTACACATATCTCGTGTACGAAATCATTTTTTTCAAAATGATTAATAACCGTACACATATCTCGTGTACAAAATATCATACACATAACCTGTGCATAAAAATCATTCTCTCGATATATAACATTCACTTTGCTTTCATTGCTTGGCTTGGTAACCGACCTTAACATTTAATGCGCATCAATCATATCCCCAAAATAAACCGAACTTTCAGTCTGTAATAATATATAAACCTCGAAGTACTAAACACCACGCCCACTAGCTCTTCCGTCTAGTAAACAATCTGGGTGGGGGTGTTAAACCCGATAGCTACCTTTAGAATTCGCGTGAATTAGGGGTCATACCCGTTTCCTAATTCTTAGGTTACCAAGCTATAATAATCAAGGGGAAATATTCACATCAATTAGTGGCAATTATAACGTCCAACTAATTCAATAATAATCAACAGAACTTCCGTCTGTATAATAATTCATTCGAGGAAAGTTTTGCTTGTGTCTATCTCGTCAAACATTTATAAAAGCATCTCATGTATTCTCAATCCAAAAATATAGATTTCAAAGGAATTTAATAAAACAGTTGTAAAAACAGCGCATGTATTCTCAGTCCCAAAAATGTAAAGAGTAAAAGGGAGCAAATGAACTCACGATACGATATTTTGTAGTAAAAATATGCATACGACGGCACTGAACAAGTGCAGGTTGGCCTCAGATTCACGAATCTATATCATATATACATATATATATATATATATATATATATATATATATATATATATATATATATATATATATATATATATATATATATATATATATATATATATATATATATATATTAACACATATAATTGTATTCGAACAAATTTATATATATTTATTAGTGATAACACTTTTATATTAATAACTTATAGGTTTCATTATTTAATTAAATATATTCATTTTATATATTGTAAATAAGTAAAGGTATTAATATAGTTAAGTTATGGGTATTAAATATATTTTTATATAAAGATCATTTATTTGTTAAATTAATACTTGTAATAATACTAGTTCAAAGATAATACTAATAATGATAGTAATAATAGTAATAATAAAATGTTAATTTTTAAAATGATAATTTTAATAATAACTTTAATAAAAATGATAACTTTACTAAAAAATGATTCTTTTAATAATAATATAGTTATAATAATAACAATGATACTAGTAGTAAAAATGATAATAATAATAATAATAATAATAATAATAATAATAATAATAATAATAATAATAATAATAATAATATAGTTGTAAAAATAATAATTTTTTTATAATAACAATACTAATAATGATAATAATAATGTTAATAATAATAATAATAATAATAATAATAATAATAATAATAATAATAATAATAATAATAATAATAATAATAATAATAATAATAATAATAATAATAATACTTATAATGATAACAATAATGATAATAAAGATAATAATACTTAATACTTAATAATTATAATAATAATAATAATAATAATAATAATAATAATAATAATAATCATAATTGTAACCATAATCATAATAATAATAATAAATGATACTTAATACTTGTATTAATAATAATAATAATAATAATAATAATAATAATAATAATAATAATAATAATAATAATAATAATAATAACAATAATAATAATAATAGCAATAATAATAATAATAATAATAAGAGAATACTACCTCAAAGTAGAGGCCTTTTAAAAAAATAATGTCTTATCTCAGGCTCGAACCCGAGACCTCTCGGTTAACAACCATACACCCAAACCATTGATCTGTCCATTACTTTCTGAAATACTTGGTACACTAAATATCTTTAACCCGAAAATTCTTGCCTTATAATCTGGCCCATATTTACTTTGGGCCCAACATACCCAATGTTTAAACCTAAGAAGTCTGTTTGTTAGGTCCAATAAATGAAAACTCATTAAATCAAACCCAATTAATCAAAACCCCATTTATGTTGTTGCTTGGATCTACAAAGCCCAGTAACTTGTTTTAATTAAATTGACCGATGGATTGTGGGTGTGAATACTGGAGTTCGATCGGAACAGAAGCAAAAAAACAGAAGAGGCGTACAACAGTAACTGTGTTCGATGAGAACAGGAACATGGTCGTTTGCAGAAATACAAAGGTTTTGGTATTGAACCGTAGTAATAGCATATCGAAGGCGTGTTCTTAGGTGGGTGATCGAAGAGAGAATTAACAAGATGGGTGTTAGGTTGAATCTAGAAAACAGTAGCAGCAGTCGTATGATCATAAAGAATACAGCAGGTTTCTCGATGATCTTTTTGGGTCTTGTTCGATAGATAGAAACTAGCAACTGTAGTAGCACTTTGATTAACAGTAGTAGCAATTGGGTTCGAAAGTAACAGGTGATGGTGATATCGGGTTAATGATTCGATGAAGATGGTGGGTTTGTGGTTAATCGAATCAGAACAGTAACCATCAACTTCGATAATGTCTCAGGTTGGTGATAGTTATAGATGGTGGTGATGATCATGGTGGTTGTGATCGGCTGGGTGGTAGATGATGGTGGTACTCTTCGTCTAATAGTAAACAAACAGAAGCATACGCACAACAGCAAGATGATGATCGAAGGTGTTTATGATGGTGCATGGTGATCAATTTAAACAAAGAAAATAATAGAAGATAGCAGCAGTCCAGTGACGAGATCAAATGAGTGTCTCAATGGTTATTGATGGTGGGTTTGTGTTTGAGTGTCGACATGAGAGAAGACAAAGGTAAACATCAGCGATGTTGTCGTGGTGTCTTCAACTATACAGAAAAAGAAAGCAGTGATGGTGTTTTAGTGAGAGAATTAAAGAGAGAAAAGATAGAGGAAAGAGTGCGGTAGTGACTCGCAATGGTTCGTGGATATGGAGGTTTGATGGAGGGGTGGTGGTTAAGGTGTTGAATGGTGGCCGGAGATTCAAGGAGATTGATGGTTGTCGAAGGTGATATTGGTGGTGGAGCATGCTCACGGTTGTAAATGGACAAAGGTGGTGAGGGTGATGAATGGTTGGGTTATGGTGATTGCCTGAGGTGGTTCAAGGTGGTGAGTTGTGGTCGACGATGGGCTGTGGGTGTTGAAGAAGAAGAAGATGTTGATCAAGTGGTGGAATATTTATCTATCTAACTCTCTCTGGATACATATATATACATAGAGTATATGATTAATATTAATAATAATTAATAATTAATAATAATTAAATAACATGTGGGAAAACACTTAGCAGCCCTCAGTAAAATATCTACCGACAGTTTATCCCGGATGGTTATATCGTGTCCATTGCTAAACAGTTAACGTATAAAAGTGTTCCTAAAAATCCCAAATTTTTATATTAAGTTCATTTAGTTATTTCAGTCATTAACTGTTTGAAACCTGACAAAAAAGGTTCGGTAATTATTTATTTTCTGTTCCAAATAATATGTACGGAGTACTAAAATCTAAACTAAAAAGGTAAAAATATTTTTAACAAACCTAAAATCTTTGTAATCGATTTACAGTCCAACTTTTATTTTAATCCTTCAGATAAATGTATTAGATCTATATGAACACTAACGAGATGTCAACCGAGTGTTACTGACGATTACTAATTAGGTCCGAAATCACAAAATATATAATTAATATACTTTATATATATATATATATATATATATATATATATATATATATATATATATATATATATATATATATATGTTTTAAATAATAATTTCACATAATTACTTTTATTAACATCAACATATAATATTTCAAATTATATTTCCAATTATATATATATATATATATATATATATATATATATATATACACACACACACACACACACACACATAACTATTTACAATTAATTGTTCGTGAATCGTCGGAAATGGTCGAAGGTTAAATGGATGTACGAAAATGGTTCAAAAATTTTGAGACGCAGCATAACGGACTTTGCTTATCATGTCAGAATTATGAAATCGTATCGTGAATTTGGTTCAAAATTAGTCGAAATTTTTTGGGTCGTCACAGACAATATGGGCTATTTGGTTAGCACGCAACGAATTCGCCTTCAACGACAACTACACGTGTAACGTGTTGGAACTCCATTGTCTCCCATATCAAGCTTAAAGTGTTCTCGTGGGCGACTTTTCATAAGTTATGTCATAGTCATCAATTTTATGTTTGGGATTGCAATGCCGGTATATTATGTCTTTCGGCTTAAGTTTAAGTTATTGTTTCTTTGTATCATAGCCGAAAGTTCTTTATTGTAATTGTTCACTTCATCATTTTTATGAAGGTTTTAATATATTGATTCATTTTCGGTGAAAAAAAAAAAAGGTAATCTCAAAACGACATCCATCCATCCATCCATCCATAAAAGCAGGAAGTTGGTGGTAGAGTACAAGAAAAATAAGAACAATAATTGAATATGAAACAAATTATGCAAGCTAGTTTGCTCAACTACCATCTTTTTCTTTCTTTTCTTTATATTTACTGTACTACTATTACTATGTCAGTAATATAAAACGAATATTGGCAAAAGATTTGTTGATTTTACTTTGCATATTAAAAGCAAAAATAACTGTACCCATCGGAACCCTCTGACCTTTTTCCAGTCTATTATTGCTGTTACTCCACGTTACTACGTACATCGCTACATTTCAAAATTTACTGAGCAGGTGAAAATGACTACCTTTTTGATTAATTTCCCAAACACAGTTTTTACATCAAAATACAGTAGTTTTTTTTCTTGTTGCAACCTCCATATATTTTTGGTTTCGCACGAAATTTGTAATCATTAGGATGAGATACATGGCCTCATAATCAAGACAATGCAGCATTATCCCAAGTTTTTAGTTTTTCTTTTTAAAATATTCCAAATTAATACTCTTTCAGTCCCATATTAAAAGTTAAGTATTCAATTTTGAGATTTGTCAAATTAATAGTTCAATTCTATAAATAAAAGAGAATAAAGAGCTTAAGTTTTATTATGCCCTTAATGTATGTGAATAGAATTAAAGGAGAAAGAAAAAGTAAGGTTAAAACTTAAAAGTAAACAGAAGGTACAATACTTTTATAACATTTTCTTAAATTGTGTGTTTTTTGTATAGAGACTATTAATTTGAGACGGAGGAAGTAGTAGTCAACTTACAAAAATAAATAAGAATTAACATCTTTTATACTCTTACCTTTTTTTCGCAGTTATTTACTACTCTCTATACTGTCTCAACAAATTAAATATCCTAGACAAAAATAAAAATGAGTCCACATATACATTAAATTTTTTACTACGTATAAAAAAAGTAGTACTTCAATTTATCTATTTATTTATTTGCACTGTATTTAACTATTAAAATTTATACTATTACATTATTTGACTTAATTAAATATATTGATAAAAGTATATATATATATATATATATATATATATATATATATATATATATATATATATATATATATATATATATATATATATATATATATATATATATAATTTTTTTTTTTTGAAAAATTTTTTTTCACGCACATTATAGATTGGATGAAAATATGAACAGTTAATAATGACACTTTGTGATAAATGTTTTTATTTTGGCGAGAAAACGCCCGAAGAATTAATATATAACAATTATCGTGTTTTTCGAGCGTATTTTTAGGTTTTAGATATTAGGGCTTAGATATTAGGGTTTTGATATTAGGGTTTAGAAATTTAAGGTTTAGGGTTTAGATTTAGAATTTAGATTGAGTTTTTAACAGGAACGGTTTAGAGTTTAGAGTCTAGGGTTTTGGGTTTAGGGTTTTGGGTTTTGGGTTCCTTGATGTTGGTGTTTTAGTCATGGTTGCGATTTCGGGTGATTTCCTTAGCGGTTGTATGGTTCAAGTAGGGTGGACTACTTGTATCAGTTTAACGGTCTTGATATCGGAAAAATCGACATGCTTTTATACCCTAAAACAAGCCCTAAATAAAATAAAGTAATCGACTTTATCGAAGAATATGGTGGTTATTCGCTCTATTTGGTAGATTAAGTAATTGCAAGGGCATTGCAAAAGGAATTATAAAAAACGGACTTAAAACGAAGTATCTATAGCGAAAAGGGAGAAATCGAGTTACGACCTCGAAAACAGTCAAACACGAGCTGCCCAAGACTAGCCACACGGGCTGCCAGACAACCAACACGGGCTGCCAGACACCCATCACGGGTTGCCATGAAAACCAGAAACACGTGTATCCCCCACTGTCAAGATCAAGCAAAGGCATTCTCCACGCGCAACCTGGCTCATTCCACGGTTTAATGACCCGTCCTAATCCATCTGGATGAAGTCTTCAACAGTTAGTCCCATTGCGAGGTTCTGACATCTATATGCCATGAACGACTCCATGTAATATGAGCAAATGCACAGCGGAAGATTTCTTTCGTACCTGAGAATAAACATGCTTTAAAGTGTCAACCAAAAGGTTGGTGAGTTCATAAGTTTATCATAACAATCATTTCAATATATTAATAGACCACAAGATTTCCGTTTATAAATATATGTACACTCGCAAGTGCATAAAAGTATTCTATAAATTGTAGGCACCCGGTAACAAGCCTTAACGTTCATGTTTTACCCTCTGAAGTACACCAGATCAGGTGTGTTTAAAATAACCTCGAAGTACTAAAGCATCCCATAGTCAGGATGGGGTTTGTCAGGCCCAATAAATCTATCTTTAGGATTCGCGCCTACCGTACATAGACAAGTAGTTTAATGTTACCAAGCTAAGGGTATATTTCTGGTTTAAACCTACGTAGAATTAGTTTTAGTACTTGTGCCTATTTCGTAAAACGTTTATAAAATAGCGCATGTATTCTCAGTCCAAAAATATATATTGCAAAAGCAATTAAAAAGGGAGCAAATGAAACTCACCATACTGTATTTTGTAGTAAAAATACATGTGACGACATAGAACAAAATGTAGGGTTGGCCTTGGATTCACGAACCTATATTAGATATATATATATATATATATATATATATATATATATATATATATATATATATATATATATATATATATATATATATATATATATATATATATATATACACATATTAGTAATCGAACAATGTCATATATCATAACTTTATATATTATATGTTAAATTTTTATTTATATATTTGAAAATGATTATTATTTGTATAGTTTTATATCTATATATTTTAAAATTATCTAATTTGTTATATATATATATATATATATATATATATATATATATATATATATATATATATATATATATATATATATATATATATATATATATATATATATATATATATATATATATATTTTTATATAAAGATTGTTAATATAATTAACTCATATATAATGTTACTTATAAATATATTTCTATATCAATAGTAATAAAAGTTGTGTTTGATTATAATGATATTATTAATAATAGTAATACTAGTAAGAACAATTATTATAATTTATAATAGTAATAATAATGGTGTCTCTAAAAATAGTAGTAGTAATAATAATACACCTAATATTTATCAAAATAATAATTTTTTATAGAAATGTTTACTTTTAATGATAATAATTTTAGTAAATATAGTAATGATACTTTTTATACTATTTTTAGCAGTAATGATATTTATAATAATAATAATAATAGTAATAAACCAAATTTTGGTTTTAATCATAATAATACGACTAATAATATCATAACTGGTGATACTAATAATAATTATTATTATTATTATAATAATAATATTAATAATAATAATAATAATAATACTTATTAAATACTAATAATAAGAATAACAATATCTAATTTTTATTAATGATAACATTAATCATAATATTAATGGTAGTAATAATTTTGATTAGCATGTTAATAACAAGAATAATAATAATAATAATAATAATAATAATAATAATAATAATAATAATAATAATAATAATAATAATAATAATAATAATAATAATAATAATAATAATAATAATAATAATAATAATAAAAATAATAATAATAATAATAGTAATAGTAATAATAATAATAATATTAATAATAATAAAATAGAAAACTACCTTGGAGAGGGTTTTAAAAAAAAATGTGCCTCATGCGAGGCTCGAACCCCCGACCTCTCGAAAACCCGAAAACACCCATCACCACTCTTCCATTCCTATTTTTCTGAAGTTATATCCATCTATATTTATTTAACCAGTAAACTGCTCTAACCTTTCTTCCTCTTCCTGACCCATTAATCGACCCAGTAACTTCCAACAATTGAAGACGGTAAATTTTTAAGGTTTAATTAGTTTATGAAAATGAAACTTAAAAACCAGAAGGTGAGTAATTTGATTTATCAAAAAAAAATATATAAAGGTTGTAACAGCCACGAAGAACACGTTCAGGAACACAAACCTCAATTTTGATTTCTGGACATTTTTGGACAAAGCTTTCAACACGAATTGTGTTTAAAATTCCTCCTATAAACTAACTAAATCAATAATTTGATTTAAAACGTAAAATCACACTCGAATTTCTTCAAGAACCGATTTATTTGACTTTTTAGAGATTAACTTTGACCTTATAATTAGGACTTGATAGATAAAATTGGAGCTTAAAACTTTCCAGATAGTTTTTTGGAAGGATTCTAACTTAAAAGCATTTATAGATTCTTGAATTGATTTGAAATTCGATGTTTTGAATAAAAATATATCGAACAGGGCAGAACCATAAGCTCTCTTTATATTTTCTGTTTTCAATTTATGTATTGCAGTGGTTAACGATTTGTATTTGATAGTGAGAATGAAAAGTTGATTGATTTTTCTTTTTCCATATCGTTATGTCACTAGTTTGGTTTATAGCAATAAAAACAGTCCACAGGACATATACGAATCAGAAGAAGAAGCTAAAAAAAAAATAATCAGATTGTGACGGGCAACAGAATTTGATTGAGTATGGATTCGTTCGTACTAATTAGTCAGACAGAAACAAAGTCTCCTACAGTTTGACATCGATTGGAAGCAGATTAGGTAATTATCTGAAGTTATGTATATTTTATATATACGGTATTTTTATATATATCTTATAAATGTATCTGAATGTGTACTGTATTTGGTATATGTTTATGTATATGTATTTGATTAGAATCAATATAAATATAAACATGTATTAATAAATATATAATTAATATGAATGATAATAATATCAACAATTCTAATAGTTAGTAAATAATTAATTATTAAATAATTTAATAATAATACTAATAATGTTAATAATAACTTAATAACAAATAAATAATGATAATACTGATAATAATAAGTATTAATGATGATGTTCATAATAATATTAACAATAACCATATATCCGATAATAATACTTATATTAATAATAAGGATAATTATATTTAATAATAATGTTAATACTGATATTTTAGCAATAACTAATGACATCTACTTATAATTAAATTATACTTTTAATCATTCTTATTTATATATATAAAGTCTTTATTTTGATATTGATAAATTTTTTTAAAATTTATAATTATAATATTAATAATAACAATATTAATAATACTACTTAATATAAATAATAATGAAAGTAATAACCTTAATATAACAACTCTTCATAACGAATTTTGTATTTATATGTTTTATATAATAGTGTTATTAATACTGATATTCCTATTTATTTTATTGTACATAATATAGTAATTAGATTTTTATTTATATGTAAGTTTAATATGTTAATATTATATTTTATTAACTATGTAACACTTAACAACTATCTACTATTTATAATATCATATACTGAATATATATTTTACAATATACATATGAAATTAATTGTACATAATATCATGTATTTATCTATAGCTTCATTTTAAATTACACTTAATAGTTTTGTATCTTACTTTACATTTTTAATTATAGTTTTTAAATTATAGTTTATAATTTCAAACTATTATAATTACTTACATTTATATATATATATATATATATATATATGTATGTATATATATATATATATATATATATATATATATATATATATATATATATATACACAACTAATTGTTCGTGAATCGTCGGGCATGATCAAGGATTAACTAAGTTTATATAAGCAGTTCAAAAATCTTGAGATTCAATTAAATAGACCTTGCTTATCGTGTCGAAACCATATAAAGATTAAGTTTAAATTTGGTCGGAATTTCCCGGGTCGTCACAGTACCTACCCGTTAAAGAAATTTCGTCCCGAAATTTGAGTGAGGTCGTCATGGCTAACCATAAGAATGTTTTCATGACGAATATGAGCTGATAAATAGAGTTTTTATCATCAGTGAGTAATACAGATAAAACAATTCGATTATTCGAAGCGTATGAGTGAAGCTATCACAAAAGTGTGAAATAAATAATTGCATATTCGTCATAACTGGTGACGTAGTCACGGTTGATTTCCGAAAATCAAGGAATTTGGAGAAAATCTTCGTAATAAGATTTAGTTCTTCGAAAATTAAGGAATTTAGGATCCTCTTGGTTAAATGTGATAATCTGTCTTGATTGTTCTGCCAGATATTTTACTCTATATCCACCCTTCTCATTTCCTTTCTATTTTGGAGTTCCATCCTTTTGTTTTCTATTCTCGAATTTAAGTCAAGCGAATAATGGTCCAGAATTCGTAGGTATAAAGTTTTGAATGATCATAATATACTAAGCAGAAGAGTTGTAATAGCACGATTTGATTTGTTAAATTTCCAGAATTACAGAAGATAGAACTATCAAGAATATATTTTTCTTGATATATTCGGAGGTTAAGTAGAATGAAAGAGTTATGTAACATGGCACATGATGACGGTATAGTCTGTGAATCATCATGTTTCATTAGAACTTCCAGCATGACTTACTGTAATATAATCACGTTGGCCAAGTGTCATTATATTATACTAACTCATGCTCAAATTCTTAACACTTCTCCAGAATTCATTCGTATTTACACTTAGATTTTACAGAAGTTTCCAATATAATGGAATGCAGAAAGCACGAAGAGGTATATAATTTCAGACAAGAATACTTATGAAAATATCTTCAGAAATATCGAGGATATTTATGATGTTATTTTGGAATTTCTATGTTCAAAGGTTGATGGGAAAAAAAATCCGCAAGATTTTAACATGACTTCGGAGCAAGATATTCTTTAAAGATTTCATCGGATCCAGAATTACCTGGATTCTTGAATATAGGGTTTGGTCCTTGTATTTATCATTGGTCTCCTTCATGGTTAGTTCAATCCGTTTTTCAGTACCAAATTTTTCTATCGAGCGTTCCCAACACTCCATTCTTTATCATCAAACTCTTGGCCATTTAGGCCATCTACAATTTTACTGTTTCCTCTGCATTTAATGCAGCCATATCTGAATCGTCGATTATCAATCCGAGGTGGTTTCAGGAGAATTGTGTTTTTAGATGATTAAACGCTGATGGTAATATGGTGGAATATAAAAGATTCCCTGGTAACAATAAAAGAGCACGCATATATATCAAAGTTATAATAAGGTTGTTTCGAATGAAAGGTCAAAGTTGATTTGCCGAGGCTGTGACAAAATTTGCTACCTTGTAAGGGATTATCAAGTTATTTTGGGTAATAATAACACTAAGGAATTAGCACAACTACGTGTTAAACGTTTACTCAGTTTCCGAGAGTTTTTCAGATGCATAACTATATGCATCAATCTTTTCTTCCGTAGATGAAGTGCAGTTGGTTCATCCTATCGATTGAGGTCTTTTCAAGGATCATGAAAGATTTGAACGCAGATTGTAATCGTCAAGACACAAATGAGGTTTAAGATGAAATCAAGTGGCAAACTTGAAGAGATGTTTAGTTTCATATGTTATAATCAATATTTTAATTCATTTTAATTGTCCAATGTCATTAGTCTACAGTCGATAGTCCACATTTAACAGTCCAGTAATTCAAATATAGTTTAATATATTATATTCAAATTAATTAATACGTGTCGTGACCCGTATACGTCTCAGACTCGATCACAACTCAAACTATATATATTATTGTAGAATCAACCTCAACCCTGTATAGCTAACTCCAGCATTACTGCATATAGAGTGTCTATGGTTATTCCAAATAATATATATAGATGCGTCGATATGATATGTCAAAACCTTGTATACGTGTCCCGATATTTAAAGTGCGTAAAATAAATAACATAAATTAAATGACGATAAATAAAATTGCGATAAATAAATGTAATCTGATAGCTAGGAACGGTTAGATGGAACGGTTAGCGTGAATTCTTAACAAAATTTTCACATAGTTAATTTGTTTGTTTCTAACAAATTTTATTTTGTCAAATGTTTTCTTCATTATGTGTGACAATCGCTCCAAATCCATATGGACAATACGTCATTCATTGATTTCATTGCGAGGTATGTGACCTCTATATAATACGTTTTGTAAACATTGCATTCTTTTGAAAAGGCACACCATAAATGAATATTTAAATCAAAGGTTTTCAACATCTAATGATTTCTACATATAGATAATCACCGTAAATAATAGTTTATAATAGTACTTTCGTTGACAATGCAGTCAAAATAAGATACATGATGATGATTTAATGAATGCAACGTTTCCTTGAAAAATATGCCATGTACGACTCCATGCACATAGCTTGTCTAACATATAAGTAAACAGCGGAAGACTTCTAGGAAACCTGAGAATAAACATGCTAACAAGTGTCAACACAAAGGTTGGTGAGTTCATAGTTTTAGTGTTTAGCATAATCTGTATATAAAGGTGGATTACAAGATTTCAGTTGTTTCATCCGAAACGTTTATCAAAATATTCTACAAAATTGAGCACCCTGGTAACTAAACTTAACGTATATATAATTTATACCCTTTGTATAATCATCTTAATAATACACACAAACCAACGTGTACGATTCTCAAATAGCATACGTCCGTTAAAAGGCTAGTGCTCTAGCTCGGACGGGGATATCAAGCCCTATGGATCCATATACTACTACTCGCGCCCACCAGTTCTTATAACCGACAGTTACTAGTTACCAAAGCTAAGGGATTTTCGGTTCAAACTCAGTGTAGAATTTAGTATGTACTTGTATCCATTGCGTTTAAAATAAAGTGCATGTATTCTCAGCCCAAAAATATAGATTGCAAAAGCAATTAAAAAGGGAGCAAATGAAACTCACCTTAGCAGCATATAAAGTCGTTCACCAAAATGTGACTGAAACTCGGAATACCAAATATCCGTAGATCTCAACCTAGAGAGCATATGTTGGTCAATAAATGTCTACCAAGCTAGGTCTGGTCATAGTGTATCATAATCCTAATGCTCGAGATCGACATATAAAAGTTATCCAAAGTTGTTTCAAAAAGTCAATTTTGACAATAGTTCAACAAAACGAGACGTGCTTTATATAAGAATTCATTTACTCGGCTGGTAATATTTAAAAATCCATTTTATCAATCTCGTAAACAAATTGTTTAAATCTTAATTGCAGATTCAAAAGCAATTTCAATTAACGTCAATCATAATTCAGTTGATCATATCTTTTAATCCGTTCATCGAAACTATTCGATATCTAAATGAAAAGTTATTGATTTTTCGTTAGCTTTCCAAAAACATGTATATCATATACCTTTTACTAGTAACATATGTATTTAATTCGTGATTCATTATAAACTGTTTAACGACGAAATTTAGTATACAAGCATGCATAAACATATAGTCGAGCACTAGACATGGATACACTATTAATATATAGAAGATAAGATATGAATGCTCACGTATCAATATTGTGATTCAATATTGCAGGAAAGTACGTAGACGCAACAGAGATGATAAACACTAGGTTTGATTTGCAAACAATACCCATGAACCTCCATAGTTATAACCCATAATTTCCTTAGCTCTATCCTGCTCGAAAACCCATTTCAAAAGTGACCCGCTCATGGCCTCGTCGTAATATTTTATGTATATTACTAATACTACTAATAATAATATTAAGATTAATAATAATAATAATAATAATAATAATAATAATAATAATAATAATAATAATAATAATAATAATAATAATAATAATAATAATAATAATATAAATAATAATATAAATAATAATAATAAGATTACAGAGGGAGTGATATGTGTGTGTGAATTATTAAACTGAACTCGCGAGCTTTTATAATGTTTTCTGAATCTGATGCCCATGCGATTGCATGGGTTTTATGCCTATTTCTCATGCGATCGCATGGCCCCAAAATCCAGCTCACAATTTTTTAACTTTTAGCTTGTCGACATAATTTTATATAATATATACAATATATTTAATTTAAATAATTAATTATATATTATATTAAATTCACGTGCATAATTGACTTGTAATTTTTGTTCCGATAAGTCGTACGTCATTACTCGACTCATGTCCCGGTTCCGGTTTCTCGATCGCATTTTTGTACGCTTAGAAAACTTGCATTTTACGTTTCGTGTCACGTACCTTTGTCAAAATATAACCTTAAATTATCCCTAAACTATACCACTCAAAGTATATATTAAACTTTCGAGTGTTTTGGTCATTTACTTCTATAAATCATTGTCTCGCTATTTGTTAATATATATATATATATATATATATATATATATATATATATATATATATATATATATATATATATATAATAACAATTCGTTTTATGACCAGTTTAATATTATATTTTATATATTTTCAATATTAATATATACGTTTTAAAATACATATCACAAGTTATTCATATATCTACTTCCAACAGTTAATATTCCTAATTATTGTATGTCTCCAAATTACGTTATTTAAACAAACACTTTACCATTTATTTCGAATATCGTTAAAAATGAACGATTTCCTAAATCAACGTGGACCTCACAACAGAGACTCGTAATAATATCATAATCTTTAAGGGACTCAATAAATATCTTTTAATTCAATCGTTTGGCATTATCTCTTATCTCCGTAGTTAAATATATCAATCAGATAATCAAACCAATAAGTTTAATGCACAGTATCATATATTCAACACTTTGTTACGTTTTCAAGGTATAGTATATGTATCTATTTATATATAATTGTTTGCGAATCGTTGAGAACAATCGAAGGGTATTTGAATAGTTCAAGAATTTTAGGATTCAACTTCATAGACTTTGCTTATCGTGTCAGAAATATTAATTCATTTATAGAATTTGGTTCAAAATAAGTCAAAATTTTCCGGGTCATCACAGTACCTACCCGTTAAAGAAATTTCGCCCCGAAATTTGAGTGAGGTCGTCATGGCTAACAATAAAAATGTTTTTATGACGAATATGAGTCAATAAATAGAGTTTTATCACCGTTGAATAATATGGATAAAATAATCCAAGTACTCGAAGCATATGAGAGAAGTTATCGTAAAATAGTGAATTGAAGGAATAAGGATTCGTCTTAATTCTTGACGTAGTATCGATTGATTTTCGGAATTTAAGGAACAGAAAATCTTCATAATCTAAATAAGATTTGATTCTTCGAAATTTAAGGAAATTAAGATTTCCTTTGATTAAATGCGTAATCTGTCTCGATTGCTATGTCTGATATTTCGCTATAAATTGACCTTTTCCGTTTCATTTATTTTCACCACTCCTATAATCTTCTTTCTTATTTCATACTTTCAAAAGATTGTGAAAATGATTCATCCAGTTCTGATTCTTGATATACTCCTAACTTTCATATCTGTCATTCTTCTTTTTCATCTACCACCAGAGGAAGTTATTTTCTTCTACCACTACCTTGGGGTTATAGTATTTTTTCATTCTCTCGTGTCTTTATATTGATATACACATTGATATACACGGTTTGTAATATATGTGTTGTTGTCAGGCTTTATATTTTTCCCTTATATTTAGGAGCTCCATTCTTTCGTTTTTCCTTCCCGACTTCAAGTCAAGCGAATAATGGTCCAGAATTCATAGGTATGGAGTTTTGGATGAACATAGTTAATGTTCTGAGAAAGTAATCGTAATGGCACGATCTTGATTTGTCAAATTACCAGAATATCCGGAAAGATAGAACTATCAAGAAGATATGTTCTTATTATATTTGGAGATTGGTAGAATGTAAGAGTCGTATAACATGGCACATGATGGCGGTATGGACTGTGAATCATCATGTTTCATTAGAAACTCAGCATGACTTACTGTAATATAATTACGTTGATCAAGTGTCATTATATTATACTAACTCATGCTTCAGCTCCCAACACCACTTCAAAAATATTCATATTTTAAACTCGAAGGTTTCAGAATTTAGAAACTAAAATAGTTTCTTTTATGATGTTACACAGATATCGCAAGGAGAAAATTGATTTCCGATAAGAATGATTATGGAATTATCTCCAGAAATATGGAGGATATTTATAATGAAAGATACGATGATATCTTAGAATCATAGTGTGATGAAGAAATTCATTCACTATGATGTAGAGAAATTTAAGGAGTAAGGTATTTGCTAAAGACTTCATCAAAAACAGAATCATCAGGATTCTTACATACAGAGTTTGGTCCTTGTATTTGTCCTTGGTCTCCTTTATGGTCTGCTCAATCCGTTTTTTAGTACCAAACTTTCTCTTTTCTGTGCTTTTCCAACACACTTCTCTTTATCATTAAACTTTTGACTGTTAAAGTCGTTTACAGTTTTTGCTGCTTCATCAGCATTTTTCCAAAATTTGGAGGACTATTTTCACAGTTTGGGGTATTTTTCAGAAATTTCACATTCAAAGTATGCGAGTCTAGGAGATAGACATTATATGTATATATATAACTGTTGGCGTAGAATTACTGCGAGATTTAAAATACTGATTGCTAATTCCCGGTAGTTGGTATGGTGATGTTTTAGCAGAGTAGTATATAAAATAGCTTATATTTTGACAGGAAATACTATTAAATACGATACAATTTTACACAAGATATTTATTTATTTAGAGAATGGATATACTTAAACCTTGCTACAACACTTATAGGCAGTGTACCTAATCGTACAGTAGTGTAGTTTTTAGTAAGTCCGGTTCGTTCCACAGGGAATCTTTTTAAACAAAGCTTAACGCTATATTAGTTTACTTTTATAAAAATACAAATATATATACAAGTAATATTATTATTATAAAGGGGGTTTTTTTTACCGTTTAATGACCGGTTTGTCGATTTTAAAACTTCAGTCGCAGTTAAAACCAAATGTAAAATATTAAAAATAAATACAAGACTTAAATTAAAGCGTAAAGTAAATAACGATAATGAAATTGCGAATAATAAAAGTGCGATAAAATAAACTTGCGATAATTAAAAAGTACGATAATTAAAAGTGCAATTAAATAAAATAACAATAAAAATGCGATAATTAGAAGTGCAATTAATTATAAAATAAAGGAAATTAAATATGAAATAAAAGAATTATGCTTATTTAAACTTCTGTAATCATGATGGTTGACGTGTTGATTTTAGTTTTATGTCCATGGGTTAATTGTCCTTTGTCCTGGATTATTTAATATGTCCGTCTGGTTTTTGTCCATAACAGTCCATCGGTCATAAATATAAAGTGCGAGTATCCTCGTCAAATTATCCTTATACCCGAAGTTAAATATTCCAACTAATTGGGGACTTAAACTGTAACAAAATTTTAATACTTTGTTTAATAATTACACCAGGATGTCGACTGAGTGTAATCCAAGGTTTTAATATTTTGTTATCAATTATACCAAGTGTCCTTGTACATAATTTCACCCCTGTTTTAATTATTCTAGTGGCTATTAATCCATTCCCGTGTCCGATTAAATGAACGATTATTCGTACATATAAATACCCCGCCCATCGTGTCCGATCGAGTGTATATGGTAATTTATAGGGACGCCCAATTGTAAATCTTTATATTAACATTAACAAACTATCATTTAGTTAAACAAATATAAAGCCCATCAATAGCCCATAGTCTAATTTCCACAAGTGTCGTTCTTTTATCCAAACCCCAATTATGGTACAAAGCCCAATTACCCAATTTTAGTAATTAGCCCAACATCATGATTACTTCGAATTAAATAAGCATAATAATAACTTAGCTACGAGACATTAAATTAAAAAGGTTGAACATAACTTACAATGATTAAAAATAGCGTAGCGTTACACGGACAGAATTTCGACTTACACCCTTACAATATTCGCTAACATACCCTTATTATTAGGATTAAAATTAAAATTAAAATTAAAATATAAATATAAATATAAATATTTACGTATTATGAGAGAAGAAGAAAAAGGATGATTTTTACGATCAGAATGCGCGAGCTTTATAGGGAGTTTCAGAATTTGGAGATCCGCGACTCGCGGCCCTTTTTGCCTTCAAACTCCGCGAGTCGCGGAGTTTGCTTTTACAGCTCACACAAGTTTGGCTCTTTGTTTACCGACGGTTTTAAATATTTATATAATATATAAATAATTATAAGAATTATTTAAATATTATATTATATTTATGTGCATAGTTGACTTGTAATTTTTAGTCCGTTGCGTCGAGCGTTGAGAGTTGACTCTGGTCCCGGTTCCGGATTTTCGAACGTCCTTGCGTACAATTTAATATCTCGTACTTTGCGTTTTGAATCTTGTACTCTTGTAATTTCGAGACGTTTCTTATCAATAATTGGAACCTCTTTGATTGTCTTTTGTACTTTTGAGCTTTTTGGTCGTTTGCGTCTTCAATTCGTCGAATCTGTCTTTTGTCTTCACCTTTTATTATTTAAACGAATATCACTTGTAAATAGAACAATTGCAACTAAAAGCTTGTCTTTCTTGAGGAATAATGCTATGAAATATATGTTCGTTTTTAGCATTATCAAATATTCCCACACTTGAGCGTTGCTTGTCCTCAAGCAATATAGTCTTGAAATACTAGAATCACTTCTTTATTCTTCACACTTTGTACATCAGTGATTTCTATACGGTGGTATAAACAATGGTAGTAACGATATGATTTACAGTCCCACATGACTATAAAAATTTAGATCCATTAAGGAAATTGGATCTTTATGAAAACATTTGATCTTTTGAAAATTAAATCCAGTTTTTACCCTAGATAAATTTTCCGGAATAACCCTTTACCGGTGTTTGCAAAATATTTTTGTGGGTTTGGTGGGTTTCAGATTTGAAAATTTTAGCTCAAAACTTATGGTTTTGTGTCACCCACTTGCTAACCTTGTATTTGGAAAGCAACACGTCCAGTTTACTTGTCTCGTATATTACCTTTCCGTAAACTACCGTCCGGTTGTAAAGGAAAGCGTTGAACAAGCAACTGTTAAGGCAATGTCTAATGACATGCATTTGATTATGGTCTATAACGTGTCGGACGCAATTACTATCCTTGGTAGGAGCAATAGTAAAGCTCACCCTTATGATTTTTCGGTCTGGCACAAGGTCCTGTCTTTGACCACTATGCAACCACCGTTCTTACGGTTGACACCCGATTTAGTTCAGGTGACCTAATGAATTCCAGGTGAATTCCTAGGATTTTACGTTCAATGGTAATGAACGCTTTGAAAATAGGGTTTTCAGAAAACAAATCGGTTTGTAATTTTGATCAAAATATTTTCTCGTTCAAGCTCGAGTTTAGATATCATTGAATTCCATGAGTTTGTAATTCTCAATCTTTAAGGTCAATCTCAAGGATTGAGTAATATCAGGTTTAAAAGCTGATTTTGATCTTTTAAGGAGATTATCCTTTCTGGGGATCTGATTCATTAGTCTTATCGAGCTAATTTGCATGGTGCCCCCCCATTTTACGAGATAAATTCTTCTCATGGTTAGGATAAATCTGACCACCTGGCGACCCTGTTTAATGCTGAGGTCCGTGGATTTCCTGCTGATTTTAGTGATGACTTTTCTGGATTTTTCGTCAACCTACAGCTGGTCTGGATGACAACTTCATGACCTAAATCAAGAAGCGCGTGTCTTTTTCGAAAGACTTTACTTCCTTTTAATGATGGAATTGATTCATCGTGTAGATCCATCTCTTCTTTTCTTTCATCGGGTAAAACAGTTTAGTTTAGTCCAAAGCAAAAGTATTTTCAGTTATTTGTTACAGATATATGTGACATATGTTTAAGATAACTTGGTAAATTTTCCCACACTTAGCTTTTATTTTCCTTTTTATCGTCCTCTATTCCATTTTAAATGAATTTTAACATTTTGGTTTGTTTCTCAATTTATGTCCTTTCTGAGGTAACAATAATTTCGGTGTTAAAACCTAGTTTTATTGTTCATAAATATGTATAAACATGATTTTGAGTTAATTTAATTGAAAAAAATTTTAAAATTTTTACTAGAATTGGGTAGTCAGTATATAAGACTAGGGCTGTTCTTTATTATCAGAGAGCACTAGATTCTAATACAACTACTGCTTTACTAGTATTTTTAATGGTAACCAAGTGTATAAAGTAAAAATTTTAAAATCCGAAAGAATTTAACCTCTTCCCACACTTAAGATCTTGCAATGCCCTCATTTGCAAGAAATCAGTAACAATTTAAATTATTGAGGGTGATTTGTGTGAAAATGATTAAATTTTTACCAAAGTTTCCAAATATATTGGCGTTTGTTTGCTGAATGATAAATGGTGCACATCATTTGTTCATTCTGTCTTGTTGTTATTTCACATATATTTTGCATCTTGTCGTCAAAATTAGTTGCTTTTGTTGAACTTAATGTCAGTCTTTGAAAATGCGTTGTTTTATCCTGTTGTGTACATAAGATAAACTGCAAACATATACACATATTTTTGAAGTTTGGTATATTACCCCACATTCAAAAATTATTAAAATCTAAGAATAAAAGTTAGAAAATTATAAAAACTATTACAATATTAACACAAGTATTAAACGTATCAATATTACAAATTACAAAATAAATAAAACTAAGTAGACTAGGGATGATACTGGTACCAATAGGGGTTCCAAGCATAACCATAGGTGCTATAAAATGCTTCGGCAGGGTTATACGTAGGATACGGTGGTTGCATCTCTATAGACCAGGGAGGGAATATAGGTTTTGGCGTAGGAATATAGTTTCTACCTATATGTTGGCAATGAGCTATGATTTGGTTTTGATGAACTTGCCAATCTTCAAATGCTCTCTGTCTAGCATTTTCGTACTCATGTGAAGCTATAAACCTTTGCATTTCTTGCATTTCATTTCCCCCTCCTACATTACCTTGCTGTTGGTTTCTCTCAACCTGTGGATGTCTACCATGGTATTGTACTGCGGCGTTATTTCGCCTCTTCAAAACTTTCGCACCATGGTATACATTTAAACCTATAGTATCGTGGGGTTCTGGTTCTTCGACTAATAATCCCCCCCGACTTATATCCACACTGAGATATTCAGCAATCAAAGTAATAAAAATACCACCTCCTATTATGCTATGCGGTCTCATCCCCCTAACCATAGCTGATAAATAATAACCCACACAATAAGGTATACTTACAGCGCTTTGTGGGTCTCGAATACACATATGGTAAAACAAATCCTGTTCATTTACCTTTTCCTTGTTCTTACCTCTTTGTGTAATCGAATTTGCTAAAAACCTATGAATTACTCTTAATTCAGCTCTATCTATATCCAAATAAGAGTAATTTCCCTCTTTGAATCGGTGATGGCTTGTCATTTGACTCCATACACCGTGTGTATCGAAATTTTCATCTATCTTTCTACCATTTAGTATCAACCCTCTATAATCGGCAGATGCTAACTCCTCAGGCGTATATATACGTAAAGCCTGAGCCATGTCTAGTAAAGACATGTGGCGCATCGAACCTCCTAACAAAAATCTAATAAAAGATCGATCGGTTAAACTAGCTACCCGATCATTTAATTCTATACTACACAACAATTCTTCACACCATACTTTATATACAGGTCTACGCATGGTAAATAAACGTACCCAGTCGTTAAAAGTAGAATTACCATACCTCTGTGCAAGTAATTCCCTAATTGGCCCGGCCAATTCTACAGCTTCTAATGGTCCCCATTCTATGACTCTCGGTACCTCAATAACTTTAGAATGAAGAGTATGCAAACCCCTTTGATACTTTGGATAATCTATCCAAAGTCTGTCAAATCTCAGGTTCGGATGCAAATCTTCCAAGTGCATATCAGAAAATGTCATGACTGGATGAGGTATATCTTGCTTGTAGTAGTTATCCACCTCCTGTTGTTCCGCATTCTCAGCAGGAGCATTGCGAGCTTGGGATGAAGATTCACCCCTTTCAGTCTGCAAAACACATCAAACACAATTTTTGTGCATCCAAATATGCATTAGTGTCAGCAAAATCATCAATCAAAATAATTACAATGACATGATCAATTTATATCAAACTTAAGCTCATTTTCATATTTTCATCAAATCTACACTTTTTCAAATAAGCATATGCTAAAATGTTCGCCAAGTTCATAAGCATTTAACTCAAATAACATGTCAAAATAATCATTACTAGCAATTAGACAAGTTTCAAATGGCATTATCTTTCAAAAATCAAGTTCATGAATTTTAGACTTAAAAAAGTCCACTTTAATTCTCAAAATCATGTTTAGGCTCAAAGTTTGGATCATTTAACTACCTAAACATGTTACACTACTTAATTTAGCAACAATTCATGAAAAAAATCGGCCATAACCTGTTTATATCAAAAAGCCCAAAATTTGCTCAAGAACACAAACCCTAGATTACTCAAAATTTGAAGTTTAAGGCTTCTAATCATGTTAAATAACATCAATCTAGGTTATACAAGCATACTACATAAACAATTTAAGCATAATTACACTAAAAAGCATCAAAATCAAATTGGGGAAAAAATTGCTCAAGAACACTAATTTTCGGATTAAATGGTGTTTAGGTGTAGAAATTTACCGTTTTTCTTGAGTAATTCCTTGATAGCATCCTTCTCAACATGATTTTAGTAAAAGATTTGATGATTAACGGTTAAAAATTGTGATTTTGGGGGTGTTTTTTTCGGGTTTTTGCGCAGTGTTTTCGCAGTGTTTTCTTTGGTTTTGTGGTCTGATCAGTTTGATCAGTATATATTTTTTTCTGGAATTCGATCCCTCCGCGAGTCGCGGGGTTTAAAGCTTCAAACTCCGCGAGTCGCGGAGGTTTTTTTTTTTTTTTTAAACATCTTATATTAATTAAAACAATTAAGTAATTAATTTTAAAATTTTGTTTCCCTTGTTATTTAGGACGAGGTCGTTTCGGATCGATGTCCTAGTCCGTCCTTCGACAAAATTTTAAAATTTGTCTTTTTGTAGCGATTGTTTTAAAAGCTAAGATTTTTGGATTTTTTAATGTTTTTGGCATACTTTAATTCAATAAGATTAAAAATAATGATAATAAAAGTTCTCGTCCCTCCCTTGGGTAAAGCAATTTCGGTTCAAAGACCTAGTCTTCAACTTACGACGAATTTTAAAAATCATATTTTTAGCTTAATGAGATAAAGTAAATTTTTGTTTTTAAATTCACACAATTTAAATATAAAACTCAAAATTAATATTAAAAATTCACACCAAACTTAAAATTTGAAATGCATAAAATTAAAAATTCATATTTTAAAAATTAAAAATTCACACCAAACTTAATTAAAAAATTCATATTATAAATTCACACCAAACTTATATTAATTTTTAAAATATTCACAATTTTAAATATATTGATTTTACAAAGTTTACAATATTAATTTAAGATTTAAATATTAATTTTAAAAACATGGTAAAAATAAAATTAAAAATCTTTTTGGCTTTTTATCCCACTTTAATCAATCAAATATTATTAAAAATATACGCCCCTCTTTTCGGTAAAGTAATTTCGGTTCCAAGACGTAATTTAACTCATGACGAATTTTTGAAATATTTTGGGTTGATTGATTAAAGATATTTATACCTTAAGAATAAACGTTAAATTTCGCAGTGATGTAATAAATTTTTGAATGATATCAATAATTTCGGTCGCCAAACCTAATTTTATTTAATACCAATTTAATACTTTATAGCGAACAAATTAGCGTTTATTATCAAAAGGTTAAAAATAAAAATAAAAAAAATAAAAACTATACAGACATACCTTTGAAATAGATTTCTTAGTTATACGATCTATCCCATTCATAAGATAATCGGTTTAATTGATTTTCCATGGCTACATAGGCGTAACCGCGAGCATCCAGTGTCTTTTCTTCTAAACATATGAATGGTCCGTCTCTGCATAAAGTAACAAATTCGGTATTTGAATAGGTTTGATTATTTGAACATTTACCTCCATGTGACCATTTTCCGCATTTGTGACATCTTTCTAGGTGTCGTGCTCTTCTTTTCGTTGCGGATTTTGATTTTCCTTTACCAAATTGTAACTTATTATCTTCGCATCTGGATTCTTTTCTAACTCCGTCCATTCTTTCTCTGATTACTGATACTATTTCACTCGGTAGTGTGTCATTATTACGTTTAGTGATCAAAGCGTGTAGCATTAGACCATGGTTTAGTTCACAGGCAGTCTTCATTTTGTAAAAACCTAAAAAAATAAAAATTCAGAATGGGGGGAGAAGACTAGTTCTTTAGGGTCTGCTAGGGAAAGACCATCCGGGTTCCATTTTCGAGAACTACACGAAAACAGACAATCTAACTCTAACAGAAATATATATTATCCTTTAAAGACTTGATTCTCCCCACACTTAGTTAGGTGTGGTGTCGAAATTGTGATTAACTTCGTTGTCGACTTCCATCTTACTATCTATGTAGTGTTTAACTCTGTGACTATTAACTTTAAATTCAATTCCATTTGAATTTATTAATTCTATCGTTCCGTATGGAAAAACTCTTTTAACTATGAATGGTCCAGACCATCTTGATTTCAATTTTCCAGGAAATAGCTTGAATCGTGAATTGAAAAGAAGAACTCTGTCTCCTTCTTTAAATTCTTTTGAACTTCTGATTCTTTTATCATGCCATTTCTTCGTTCTTTCTTTATAGATTAACGAATTATCGTATGCTTCATGTCTTAATTCTTCTAATTCGTTTAGTTGACTTAATCGTAGATGTCCGGCTTCATGTAAATCAAGATTACATGTCTTCAAAGCCCAAAATGATTTGTGTTCAATTTCTACTGGAAGATGACATGCTTTTCCATAAACAAGTCTAAAAGGTGTGGTTCCAATTGGAGTTTTGTAGGCTGTTCTAAAAGCCCAGAGTGCATCCTCCAATTTAATGGACCATTCCTTCGGATTTGATCCTACGGTTTTCTCTAGAATACGTTTTAAAGCTCGGTTGGTATTTTCAACTTGTCCGCTTGTTTGTGGATGATATGCGGTGGAGATTTTATGAGTTACTCCATATCTTTTAAGAACTTTCCCAAGTTGATTATTACAGAAATGAGTACCCCGATCACTTATTAAAGCTTTCGGTGTTCCAAACCTTGCAAAAAGACGTTTTAAAAAGTTGACTACAACTCGTGCATCGTTAGTTGGGAGAGCTTGTGCTTCCGCCTATTTAGATACATAATCAATGGCTACGAGTATATATAGATTATTATGAGATTTTGGAAATGGACCCATAAAGTCAATACCCCAAATGTCAAATACTTCACATACTTGGATGACATTTTGTGGCATTTCATCACGTTGACTTATTTTTCCGGCCCTTTGACAAGCATCACAGGATTTGCAAAGAAGGTGTGCGTCTTTGTAAATTGTAGGCCAATAGAATCCAGCATCATAAACTTTTCTTGCTGTTAGTTGAGGCCCATAATGCCCTCCTGTTGGTCCTGTGTGACAATGATTTAATATTTTACTAGCTTCATCTCCAAATACACATCGGCGTATTATTCCATCGGGACAACTTTTAAACAGGTGTGGATCTTCCCAAAAATAGTGTTTTATATCACTGAAGAATTTCTTTCGTCTTTGGTATGATAATCTTTTTTCAAGGAATCCACATGCTAAATAGTTTGCATAGTCTGCAAACCATGGAATTTCTTTATAATCTATCTTCAATAGATATTCATCAGGAAAGTTGTCTTGTATGGCCGATTCATTTAGAACTTCTAATTCGGGATTTTCAAGACGAGAAAGATGATCAGCGGCGAGATTTTCTGCTCCTCTTTTATCTCGGATTTCAATATCAAACTCTTGTAAGAGTAAGATCCAACGGATTAATCTTGGTTTAGCATCTTGTTTTGAAAATAGGTATCTAAGAGCAGAATGGTCGGTATAGACCACCGTTTTTGCTAGAACGAGATATGATCGAAATTTGTCAAATGAAAAGACAACAGCAAGGAGTTCTTTTTCAGTAGTTGTATAGTTCGTTTGTGCTCCTTGTAACGTCTTACTAGCATAATATATAGGTTGAAATCGTTTTTCAATCCTTTGTCCTAAAACGGCTCCCATTGCAAAATCACTTGCATCGCACATTAGTTCAAATGGTAGATTCCAATTTGGTGTTATCATGATCGGCGCATTAGTGAGTTTCTCTTTAAGAATATTAAAAGATTTGATACACTCATCTGAAAAGATGAATGGAGCATCCTTTTCTAGGAGTTTATTCATAGGAGTGGCAATTTTAGAAAAATCTTTTATGAAACGTCGGTAAAAACCGGCATGCCCTAGAAAACTCCTAACTCCTCTAACATTGGTGGGATGTGGAAGTTGAGCAATTACATCTACTTTAGCTCTATCCACTTCAATTCCTTCTTTTGAAATTTTATGTCCAAGAACGATACCTTCTTTAACCATGAAATGACATTTCTCCCAATTAAGTACTAGATTTGATTGTTCGCATCTAATAAGCATTCGTTCCAGATTAACTAGACATGATTCAAATGTATCACCAAAGACTGAAAAGTCATCCATGAAAACTTCCATGCATTCTTCTATCATGTCATGAAAAATCGCCATCATACACCTTTGAAAGGTTGCTGGGGCGTTGCAAAGTCCAAATGGTATGCGTTTGTAAGCAAAAGTACCATAAGGGCACGTGAATGTGGTTTTCTCTTGGTCCTCGGGTGCTATTGGAATTTGAAAATATCCGGAAAATTCATCTAGAAAACAATAGTAACTATTTCCGGCTAATCTTTCCAACATTTGATCAATGAAAGGTAAGGGAAAGTGATCTTTTCTGGTGGCGTCATTTAATTTTCTATAATCAATACACACACGCCATCCTGTTACAGTCCTAGTAGGAATAAGCTCATTTTTGTCATTTGTAATGACAGTCATGCCACCCTTCTTAGGCACGCATTGAACTGGGCTTACCCATGGACTATCAGAGATTGGATAAATTAAACCTGCATCTAGCAGTTTAATAATCTCTTTCTTAACTACATCTTGCATATTAGGATTTAGTCTTCGTTGGCGTTGCACATACGTTTTATGACCTTCTTCCATAAGGATTTTATGTGTGCAATACGAAGGACTTATTCCTTTAATATCATGAATCTTCCATGCAATGGCTGGTTTGTGAGCTTTCAACACAGAAATGAGTTGTGATTTCTCATTTTCAGTAAGAGAAGACGATATTATTACAGGTAATTCAGATTCACCATGTAAATAAGCGTATTCCAAATGGTTTGGAAGTGGCTTTAACTCTAATTTCGGAGGTTCTTCTATCGATGATTAGTATCGATATCTGTCTTCTTCTTTTAGCATTTGAATTTCTTCGGTTGTTGGTTCATATCCATTAGCTATAAGTGTAGCTAACATTTCAGCTTCATTAATTGGTTCATTACCTTCTCCTAAAGAACATTCTCCTGTTCCCTGTAATTCTGGAAATTCTTCTAATAATTCTGCATGTGCATCTATAGTTTGAATAAAATAACATGTATCATCTGTAGATTATGGTTGTTGCATTGCTCTATCAACTGAAAATGTAACACTCTCATCCTCTATACTTAGGGTCAATTTCTTACCGAACACGTCTATCATTGCTTTAGCCGTGTTTAAGAATGGTCTTCCTAATATGAGAGGAACTTGAGAATCTTCTTCCATGTCCAAAACAACAAAATCTACTGGAAATACTAAAGTACCAACTTTAACTAGCATGTTCTCCATTATCCCTCTAGGATATTTTATTGATCTATCGGCTAGTTGTATGCTTATTCTGGTTGGTTTCAATTCTCCAAGGTCTAGTTTAGCGTATAGTGAATACGGCATTAGATTTATACTAGCACCTAAGTCTGCCAATGCTTCTATTGAACTAAGACTACCCAGAAAACATGGAATTGTGAAACTTCCTGGATCAGATAGTTTTTCTGGTATCTTATTCAACAGCACTGCTGAACAATTAGCATTCATGGTAACAGCCGAGAGTTCTTCTATTTTCTTTCTATTTGAGATTAGATCTTTCAAGAATTTAGCATATCTAGGCATTCCTGAAATCACATCAATGAAAGGAAGATTTACATTTATCTGTTTAAACATATCCAAGAATTTGGATTGCTCGGCTTCAAGTTTCTCTTTCTTCATTTTACTCGGGTAAGGAAGTGGTGGTTGGTATGGTTTAACATAAGGTTTATCCTTAGCTGTGTTATCTTCATTAACCCTTTCAACTACCGGTTCTGTTTCCTTATCTTGATCAGGTTGTGGTTCTTGTGGAGTAGGAATAGCTTCATCAGAAGTTACAGGTATTTCAGGTGGTTTAAGTGTTGTACCACTTCTTGTGGTAATGGCTTTAGCTGTTTCATTCCGGGGGTTAGCATTTGTATCACTAGGTAGACTTCCCGGTTTTCTTTCACCTATTAACCTTGCTAGGTTACTTACTTCTTGTTCCAGATTTTGAATAGAAGCTTGTTAATTTCTAAATGCTTGAGCATTTTGTTCATTAGTTTGTTTCTGAGATGTGAAAAACTGCGTTTGAGTTTCAACTAGCTTCGTCATCATATCTTCTAAATTCGGCTTTTTATCATCGGTTTGTTGTGGTGGTTTGTTTTGAAAATTAGGTCTTTGCTGATTGTAAGTATTATTGGATACTTGTTGATTGATAGGACCTTGTTGGTTGTTGTATGGAATATTTCTGTTATAATTCTGGTTTTGATTGTAAATCGGTCTTGGCGGTTGATAATTATTCTGATAATTATTTCCAGGCCTTTGGTTTATGTATGAAATATTCTCTCTTTGTTCCATTGTTAATTCAATACTGAGACAATCTTTTGTCAAATATGGTCCTCCACACTGCTCACAACTAATTCGTATTGAGTGAATATCTTTAGTCATCTTTTCCATTCGTCTCTCAACAGCATCTATCTTTGCGGAAATGGAATCTAAGTCATGGCTAGAATCGGCTCTAGCTGCTTTAGATGATCTAACGATATCTTTTTCTTGGTGCCACTCATGTGAGTGGGAAGCGGTGTTATCAATAATTTTGTAAGCATCAGTTTCGGTTTTCTTCATAATAGAACCACCAGCTGCTATATCTATGTCTTTCCTTGTAGTGATGTCGCATCCTTGGTAGAATATTTGTACTATTTGACAGGTGTCTAAACCATGTTGCGGACATCCTCTTAATAACTTTCCATATCTTGTCCACGCCTCATATAGAGTTTCATTTGGTTTTTATGTAAACGTAACAATTTCTGCTTGAAGTCTTACGGCTTTAGATGCAGGAAAGAATTGTTTAAGAAATTTTTCAACTAAAACATCCCATGTATCGATCGCCCCTTCAGGTAACGATTCCAACCAATCTTTGGCTTCTCCCTTTAAAGTCCAGGGAAATAACATGAGATATATCTGTTCATCCTCCACTTCTCGGATTTTAAATAGTGTGCAGATCCTATTAAAGGTACGTAGATGTTCATTTGGATCTTCCTTCGGCGCACCACTAAATTGGCATTGATTAGTCACCATGTGTAGAATTTGTCCTTTGATTTCATAATCTGGCGCATTAATGTCTGGATGAGTAATTGCGTGACCTTGGCCAGTGCGTTTAGCTCTCATTCGGTCTTCCATACTTAAAGGTTCTAGATTCTCCATAATTGAATTTGTTGAATCGGAATCACTAGAGGATTCTGATTTAATGGTTCGTTCCTCAACAATCTCTGTTTGAATGATTGGTGGTTCCGGAGGAAAGTTTAGTGGTTCAGGATCTACGAATCGTTCCTGAATATTCTCTGGATTCTCAATTGTGAGGTCGGGTTCAAAAAATGGATTATCGGAAATTTGAACTGAAGTACTTGGTCGACTGGATGACGATTCTAAAGAGAAATCAACGGCAGTAATATTTGCTAAATGTCTTGATCTAGTTACAGGTGGTGAACGTACAAAAGGTGGTGAACGTCTTGCTCGGTGCATTCACTGAATATCCTATTAGTTTTAAAAAGGAAAGAAAAATTATAATAAGTTATCCAATCAATAGACTTTTCTGATTTTGCCCACGTTTCGAATAGCCAAAAGATGCAGCAGAGGGGCAGGATTCGTTTGGTCTCAATATAATTGAGGACTGTTTGGCTCCAATAACCCGGTCCACGTACAAATCCAACTATTACTACGAACCAGAAAATTTTGATGTCTATTAATTTAACCACTTAAAATAAATTTTCGTAATTTTAAGAAATTTAGATAAGAAGTAGAATAAAAATCTATGTCCTAAAACTAGAATAGCGAGAAATAAGAAAGAAAAAGAGTTCGTCGGAAAAAGATCGAAAAAGAAAAATGGTTGAAAAATAAAAGGTGACGAAAAAAATAAAAGAAACTTATAAAACTTAAAAACACTTGACTAACCTAACCTTATTACTACAACTAACTTAAAATTATAATCGCAAATTGAGATTACTAATTGGAATGATAATTGATACATAGGTAAAAGTCGTCTAAAAATATTAAAGCTTACAAGAAAAACTATATCCCAAATGGAAATAACTTAAAAAGAAACTAAAACTTAAAAAGGCGTCGCAAAATTCTAAAGTATTTAAATCTTAGTCTAAAGAAAAAGCACTTAAGGAATTCTACGGGAAAGCCTAAAAATCTAGAAGTAAAAATAACTATGGCAAAAACTAAGTTTAAAACTAAATATGAGCTAGAAATACAAATATTACGCTAAAACGATTAAAAAGGGACAAAATATAAAAATATACAAAAAGTTGTAAAAAGTACAATTTTTATAAAAAATATTATTTTTATATTATTTATTTATTAAAACTATTAATTTTACAAATTAATTAAACTAATTAAGCTAAATACATAAATTAATTAAAACTTAAATTAAATACTAAATTAATTAAATATTTAACCCTAATTACAAATTAATTAATAATAATTAATAATACTCCGTATTTAATGCAGATTAGGGTTCTGTGTAGCCCGTGTCAGACGGCTCCGCGACTTGCGGTATTCAAAGCATCAAACCCCGCGACTCGCGGGGTTCCAGAATTCAACTGACAGGTTATTTAATATTCGACGCATTTTTTATTTTTATTTTCTGTTTTATATTTTTCTGTTTTATAATCTAAAATTTATATATAATAAAAACTTATATTTTAAAAACTAGAATAAAAATGGAACTACTTTATAATTTTAAAAATAAAAATCTTAAAGCTAGATTTATATATATATATTTTTTTTCGGTTTTATATTTATAAAATATATTTATAAAATAAATTAAATAAAACTTATATTTTTACAAACTAAAGAAACTTTATAAAACTTAAATATTTAACAAAATCTTAAAAATACTTATATTTTTGTTTTTCTTTTTATATTTTCGAATATTTAAAACGTATTTTTATAAAAACGAATTTTAATAAAAGTAAACTAAAAATCTTTTTTTTTTCTTATATTCGCGTTGCGCTTCCGGCTTTTAAGATTTCCCCGGCAGCGGCGCCAAAAATATACTTGATGTTTTAGCAGAGTAGTATATAAAATAGCTTATATTTTTACAGGAAATACTATTAAATACGATACAATTTTACACAAGATATTTATTTATTTAGAGAATGGATATACTTAAACCTTGCTACAACACTTATAGGCAGTGTACCTAATCGTACAGTAGTGTAGTTTTTAGTAAGTCTGGTTCGTTCCACAGGGAATCTTTTTAATCAAAGCTTAACGCTATATTAGTTTACTTTTATAAAAATACAAATATATATACAAGTAATATTATTATTATAAAGGGGGTTTTTTTTTACCGTTTAATGACCGGTTTGTCGATTTTAAAACTTCAGTCGCAGTTAAAACCAAATGTAAAATATTAAAAATAAATACAAGACTTAAATTAAAGCGTAAAGTAAATAACGATAATGAAATTGCGAATAATAAAAGTGCGATAAAATAAACTTGCGATAATTAAAAAGTACGATAATTAAAAGTGCAATTAAATAAAATAACAATAAAAATGCGATAATTAGAAGTGCAATTAAATATAAAATAAAGGAAATTAAATATGAAATAAAAGAATTATGCTTATTTAAACTTCCGTAATCATGATGGTTGACGTGTTGATTTTAGTTTTATGCCCATGGGTTAATTGTCCTTTGTCCTGGATTATTTAATATGTCCGTCTGGTTTTTGTCCATAACAGTCCATCAGTCATAAATATAAAGTGCGAGTATCCTCGTCAAATTATCCTTATACCCGAAGTTAAATATTCCAACTAATTGGGGACTTAAACTGTAACAAGATTTTAATACTTTGTTTAATAATTACACCAGGATGTCGACTGAGTGTAATCCAAGGTTTTAATATTTTGTTATCAATTATACCAAGTGTCCTTGTACATAATTTCACCCATGTTTTAATTATTCTAGTGGCTATTAATCCATTCCCGTGTCCGGTTAAATGAACGATTATTCGTACATATAAATACCCCGCCCATCGTGTCCGATCGAGTGTATATGGTAATTTATAGGGACGCCCAATTGTAAATCTTTATATTAACATTAACAAACTATCATTTAGTTAAACAAATATAAAGCCCATCAATAGCCCATAGTCTAATTTCCACAAGTGTCGTTCTTTTATCCAAACCCCAATTATGGTACAAAGCCCAATTACCCAATTTTAGTAATTAGCCCAACATCATGATTACTTCGGATTAAATAAGCATAATAATAACTTAGCTACGAGACATTAAATTAAAAAGGTTGAACATAACTTACAATGATTAAAAATAGCGTAGCGTTACACGGACAGAATTTCGACTTACACCCTTACAATATTCGCTAACATACCCTTATTATTAGGATTAAAATTAAAATTAAAATTAAAATATAAATATAAATATAAATATTTACGTATTATGAGAGAAGAAGAAAAAGGATGATTTTTACGATCAGAATGCGCGAGCTTTATAGGGAGTTTCAGAATTTGGGGCTCCGCGACTCACGGCCCTTTTTGCCTTCAAACTCCGCGAGTCGCGGAGTTTGATTTTACAGCTCACACAAGTTTGGCTCTTTGTTTACCGACGGTTTTAAATATTTATATAATATATAAATAATTATAAGAATTATTTAAATATTATATTATATTTATGTGCATAGTTGACTTTTAATTTTTAGTCCGTTGCGTCGAGCGTTGAGAGTTGACTCTGGTCCCGGTTCCGGATTTTCGAACGTCCTTGCGTACAATTTAATATCTCGTACTTTGCGTTTTGAATCTTGTACTCTTGTAATTTCGAGACGTTTCTTATCAATAATTGGAACCTCTTTGATTGTCTTTTGTACTTTTGAGCTTTTTGGTCGTTTGCGTCTTCAATTCGTCGAATCTGTCTTTTGTCTTCACCTTTTATTATTTAAACGAATATCACTTGTAAATAGAACAATTGCAACTAAAAGCTTGTCTTTCTTGAGGAATAATGCTATGAAATATATGTTCGTTTTTAGCATTATCATATGGCCATTCTTGCTACAAGATGCGGATGAGTATTTGTTAGGGTT
Source organism: Rutidosis leptorrhynchoides (assembly GCF_046630445.1). Classification (NCBI taxonomy): domain Eukaryota; kingdom Viridiplantae; phylum Streptophyta; class Magnoliopsida; order Asterales; family Asteraceae; genus Rutidosis; species Rutidosis leptorrhynchoides. Next base: position 3,231,668 of record NC_092335.1, on the reverse strand, counting down.
TCAATGAATAATTATTGTGACTTTTTGGAGAGACTTAAGTCACAGATTAATGAAGTTGCTGGTACGTTTACTGCTAATGTGGTGAAATATAAACGGTTCCCCGGTAACAATAAAAGAGCACGCATATATGTCAAGGTTATAATAAGGCTAATCTGAAAAGTCGAAGTTGACTGGTTGGAAGTGTGGTAAAACTGGATACTTTGAAAAGAGATTTCAAGATTATTTTCGGTAAAAACAACGCTAAAGGATCTTGCACAGTTTTGAAGTCAAAGTATAGCTTTGAAAGATGTAGAGATCTAATAATGATGTCACTGGTTAAATCTTGACTTGGATTCTGTTCTGTCAGAATATGTAATTTGAATTTGAATAAGAATGGTTTTTCAGATTTCTATGAACGAATGTATAGCGTTGTGAAAGTAGTGTAGTTAATGATTATTGAATAATCGAATGATGTACTGTGTAACATATTAATTGTGAACTCAAATATTTCTCAGGTATTACCTACCCGTTAAAAAAATTTCACAATTAATACTTTGTACAAAGAATTTTCATTACAGTCTTTATGAAAATATAGGTATGTATATTTTCTTCAGATGTAATACAGATTTAATGGGTTAATATCATTTTAATCTCATTTGATTTTCGGATGGAATTAGAAATGAATAATCTCTTATAGCATTAGAGATTACATAATCTTTGCGGAGTATTTCACTAATGTAATCAATACTTCATTGTTTATTGATATCCATTGGTGAAGGATGTTGATGTTCGTTGATTTCTTGCAAACTTCGCAAGGTGCGAATGATGTTTTTCTAGAAAGTTTTGGATATATCGAAAGTGTAAAATCAAACATGTGATTGAATAATAAACTTGGTTTGTTATGGAATGGAATTCTTTGAGTTGAAATAGAGATTGTAGTTAACGATGGTTAAGTTGTTAACGAAGGATGTACATTATAGCATTTTAGTAATATGAATTAACCGAGTACTACTTACCCCTTAAAATTCATACGTAATAGCTTAGTATGAAAAGATTCATTTTGATTTCAAAATTCATATATATAAAATATACATATAATTTCTTCAGGGGAAATGAGTTAATACTTCATAACTCGTTGATACGATATATGCGTTGTTGATTAGTGATGATGTTGGCGGTGATTATGGATCTGGAGGAGCTTGTGGTTGTTGTAGATGCTGCTGATGCTGACGATGCTGATGGTACTGACGGTGCTGCTGCTAACAGATCTAGCTTGTAAATCGTGCACCATTCCGATCAGGGTTTCTAATCTCCCTTCTATCTTCTCTACTTATCTGATTTATGGTTAGAATTGGGATAAATAATCTATAAGATTTTAGAGATTACATAATCGCCGTTGGATATTTCTCCGATGAAGTTATGAATCCATACTTCATCGTTTGTTGTTGTTGGTACACCTTGGTATCTATGGTGCGTATGATGTTGATATCTGAGGTACAGATTGTGATGTTGAGGCATGTAATGGTGATGTTGTTGTTGGTGGTGGTAATGATAGTGTTGGTGTTGATGATGGTGGTACTTGTTAGGCTGCTGGTGCTGCTGCTGGTTTTTGTAATCCTTGCACCATATTCTCCAAAGCCACTACCCGAGCGTGAAGCTCGTTGACTTCTTCTATTACACTGGGATGATCGGTGGTTCGGACAATCGGATAAATAAGATTTAGAATATGGGATAGTATATAATCGTGACGAGATACTCGGGAAATGAGAGAGAAAATGGTGTTTCGAATAGGTTCGCCGGTAAGTGCTTCAGGTTCTTCACCAAGAGGAGAATGTGGTGGATGGAAAGGATCGCCTTCTTCTTGTCTCCAATGATTAAGTAGGCTATGAACCCATCTCCAATTCATCCAGAATAGATGATGACTAATTAGTTGATCCATTCCGGTCACACTGCTTTCGGGGCTCGAATGGAAATCCATATCGGAATAGCTGTCGGAATCTGAGGAATTTGAACTAGATGCGGAATTCATCTTACACGGTTAGATAAAGGATTTTTGATATGAAATGATTTTTGGATATCAGATGATATTCTAATTACATAGAATACCTATATATAATACAAGGGATCCATAAGTTACGGAGAAAACTTTCGAAAGCTGTCAGGCAAAGTTTACAGTAACAGATACGCTAAGATATGAATTAGCAGAGATGCTAAGATACGAATTTTGTCTATACACTATTCATGCAATCAATGCAGTAAGACGTGTCTAGACTAAGAATGATAAGCAGGAAATTTCTGATGAGAAATGATAAGCAAAACTTTTGGCATGCAGACACGGTCGAAGTCCAGACTTACTAATGCATCCTAACAACTATCAGTTAGACAAACTCATGCAAGACCTGGTTCGCTAAGACCAACGCTCTGATACCAACTATGACGATCGCTCCAAATCCATATGGACAATACGTCATTCATTGATTTCATTGCGAGGTATTTGACCTCTATATGATACGTTTTGTAAACATTGCATTGTTTTGAAAAGGCACACCATAAATGAATATTTAAATCAAAGGTTTTCGACATCTGATGATTTCTACATATAGATAATCACCGTAAATAATAGTTTACAATAGTACTTCCGTTGACAATGCAGTCAAAATAAGATACATGATGATGATTTGGTGAATGCAACGTTTCCTTGAAAAATATGTCATGTACGACTCCATGCACATAGCTTGTCTAACATAAAAGCAAACAGCGAAATACTTCTAGGAAATCTGAGAATAAACATGATAACAAGTGTCAACACAAAGGTTGGTGAGTTCATAGTTTTAGTGTTTCGCATAATCTGTATATAAAGGTGGATCACAAGATTTCAGTTGTTTCATCCGAAACGTTTATCAAAATATTCTACAAAATTGAGCACCCTGGTAACTAAACTTAACGTATATATAATTTATACCCTTTGTATAATCATCTTAATAATACACGCAAACCAACGTGTACGCTTCTCAAATAACATACGTCCGTTAAAAGGCTAGTGCTCTAGCTCGGACGGGGATATCAAGCTCTATGGATCCATATACTACTACTCGCGCCCACCAGTTCTTATAACCGATAGTTACTAGTTACTAAAGCTAAGAGATTTTCGGTTCAAACTCAGTGTAGAATTTAGTATGTACTTGTATCCATTGCGTTTAAAATAAAGTGCATGTATTCTCAGCCCAAAAATATAGATTGCAAAAACAATTAAAAAGGGAGCAAATGAAACTCACCTTAGCAGCATATAAAGCCATTCACCAAAATGTGACTGAAACTCGGAATACCAAATATCCGTAGAACTCAACCTAGAGAGCATATGTTGGTCAATAAATGTCTACCAAGCTGGGTCTGGTCATAGTGTATCATAATCCTAATGCTCGAGATCGACATACAAAAGTTATCCAAAGTTGTTTCAAAAAGTCAATTTTGACAATAGTTCAACAAAACGAGACGTGCTTTATATAAGAATTCATTTACTCGGCTGGTAATATTTAAAAATCCATTTTATCAATCTCGTAAACAAGTTGTTTAAATCTTAATTGCAGATTCAAAAGCAATTTCAATTAACGTCAATCATAATTCAGTTGATCATATCTTTTAATCCGTTCATCGAAACTATTCGATATCTAAATGAAAAGTTATTGATTTTTTGTTAGCTTTTCAAAAACATGTATATCATATAGCTTTTACTATTAATATATGTATTTAATTCGTGATTCATTATAAACTGTTTAACGACGAAATTTAGTATACAAGCATGCATAAACATATATACTCGAGCACTAGACATGGATACACTATTAATATATAGAAGATAAGATATGAATGCTCACGTATCAATATTGTGATTCAATATTGCAGGAAAGTACGTAGACGCAACAGAGATGATAAACACTAGGTTTGATTTGCAAACAATACCCATGAACCTCCATAGTTATAACCCATAATTTCCTTAGCTCTATCCCGCTCGAAAACCCATTTCAAAAGTGACCCGCTCATGGCCTCGTCGTAATATTTTATGTATATGACTAATACTACTAATAATAATATTAAGATTAATAATAATATTATTCTTAATAATAATAATAATAATATAATAATAATAATAATAATAATAATAATATAAATAATAATATAAATAATAATAATAAGATTACAGAGGGAGTGATATATGTGTGTGAATTATTAAACTGAACTCGCGAGCTTTTATAATGTTTTCTGAATCTGATGCCCATGCGATCGCATGGGTTTTATGCCTATTTCTCATTCGATCGCATGGCCCCAAAATCCAGCTCACAATTTTTTAACTTTTAGCTTGTCGACATATTTTTATATAATATATTTAATTTAAATAATTAATTATATATTATATTAAATTCACGTGCATAATTGACTTGTAATTTTTGTTCCGATAAGTCGTACGTCATCACTCGACTCATGTTCCGGTTCCGGTTTCTCGATCGCATTTTTGTACGCTTAGAAAACTTGCATTTTACGTTTCGTGTCACGTACCTTTGTCAAAATATAACCTTAAATTATCCCTAAACTATACCACTCAAAGTATATATTAAACTTTCGAGTGTTTTGGTCATTTACTTCTATAAATCATTGTCTCGCTATTTGTTAATATATATATATATATATATATATATATATATATATATATATATATATATATATATATATATATATATATATATATATATAATAACAATTCGTTTTATGACCAGTTTAATATTATATTTTATATATTTTCAATATTAATATATACGTTTTAAAATACATATCACAAGTTATTCATATTTCTAATTCCAACAGTTAATATTCCTTATTATTGTATGTCTCCAAATTACGTTATTTAAACAAACACTTTACCATTTATTTTGAATATCGTTAAAAATGAACGATTTCCCAAATCAACGTGGACCTCACAACAGAGACTCGTAATAATATCATAATCTTTAAGGGAATCAATAAATATCTTTTAATTCAATCGTTTGGCATTATCTTTTATCTCCGTAGTTAAATATATCAATCAGATAATCAAACCAATAAGTTTAATGCACAGTATCATATATTCAACACTTTGTTACGTTTTCAAGTTATAGTATATGTATCTATTTATATATAATTGTTCGCGAATCGTTGAGAACAATCGAAGGGTATTTGAATAGTTCAAGAATTTTAGGATTCAACTTCATAGACTTTGCTTATCGTGTCAGAAATATAAATTCATTTATAGAATTTGGTTCAAAATAAGTCAAAATTTTCCGGGTCATCACATTATGCCACTTGTTGGATTCTGAGAAGTCAAAATCCAAATATGAAATTGAATGAAAATGGTTATTTTGTGGTGAACAGATTCGTATATGGATGAATGTAAGTAGGATAGTAAATGACTGTTGAATCAGATTCGAAGGATGTACATTGTAACATATAAATGTGGAATCTAAATATTCCTCGGGTATTACCTACTCGTTAAAATATTTTCACCATTAACAGTTTGTACAAAAGAATTTTTAATTACAATCTTTATGAAAACATATATACATATATATTTTCTTCAGATATAATCATGGATTTAATGAGTTAATATGATATTAAACTCATATGATTTTCGGTTTGAGCTAGAATAAGTAATCTCTAAAACTATTAGGAACCACATATTCTTCGCAGAATATTAATGAAGTTATGGATCAATACTTCATCGTTAATTGTTGTTGGTATTCCTCGGTATTTATGGTGCGTATGATGTTGATGTTCGAGGTATAGATTGTGATGTCGAGACGTGTGACACGGATGTTGATATTGGTGGTACTGGTTATGCTGCTGGTGCTGCTGATGGTGGTACTGTTGCTGCCGGTATTGCCGTTGGTGCTTGTAATCTTTGCACCATATTCTCCAAAGCCGCAACCCGTGCGCGAAGCTTGTTGACTTCTTCTATTACACCGGAGTAATTGTTGGTTCGGACGTGCGGATAGATAAGATCTAGAATTTGATTTAGTATATAATTGTGACGAGATACTCTGGAAATGAGAGAGAAAATGGTGTTTTGGACTGATTCGCCGGTAAGTGCTTCAGGTTCTTCGCCAAGAGGTGAATTCGGTTGATGGAAAGGATCACCTTCTTCTTGTCTCCAATGATTAAGTAGATTACGAACCCATTCCCATTTCATCCAAAATAAATGATGGCTAATTGGTTGATCCATTCCGGTTACACTTTCTTCGGAGTTCAGGTGAATATCCATATCGGAATAGCTGTCGGAATTCGAGGGATTTGAACTAATTGCGAGTTCCATCTTGTAGGGTTAGATACAGAGTTTTCAATATGAAATGATTTTCGGATATCGGATGATATTCTATTTACATAGAATACCTGTATATAGTACAGAAAATCCCATAGATTACGGAGAGAATTATGAAAACGTGTCAGACAAAGTTTAATGTGATGGGATATGAATTCGTCTGTACAATATCTATGCAATAATTGCAATTAGACATGTCGAGACTGAAAATGATAGGTAGATATTTTTTGACAAATGGTGGTAAGCAAAAACTTTTGACATGCAGACCAGGTTCAAGTCCAGACTTTTTAATATAACCTAACAACTACTAGGTCGAAGTCCAGACTCATTAATGCATCCTAACAACTCCTAGTTAGACACACTAACGCAAGACCTGGTTCGCTATGACCACCGCTCTGATACCAACTTTAATGACCCGTCCTAATCCATCTGGACGAAGCCTTCAACAGTTGGTCCCATTGCGAGGTTCTGACCTCTATATGCCATGAACGACTCCATGTAATATGAGCAAATGTACAGCGGAAGATTTCTTTCATACCTGAGAATAAACATGCTTTAAAGTGTCAATCAAAAGGTTGGTGAGTTCATAAGTTTATCATAACAATCATTTCAATATATTAATAGACCACAAGATTTCCGTTTATAAATATATGTACACTCGCAAGTGCATAAAAGTATTCTATAAATTGTAGGTACCCGGTAACAAGCCTTAACGTTCATGTTTTACCCTCTGAAGTACACCAGATCAGGTGTGTTTAAAATAACCTCGAAGTACTAAAGCATCTCATAGTCAGGATGGGGTTTGCCAGGCCCAATAGATCTATCTTTAGGATTCGCGCCTATCGTACATAGACAAGTAGTTTAATGTTACCAAGCTAAGGGTATATTTCTGGTTTAAACCCACGTAGAATTAGTTTTAGTACTTGTGCCTATTTCGTAAAACGTTTATAAAACAGCGCATGTATTCTCAGCCTAAAAATATATATTGCAAAAGCAATTAAAAAGGGAGCAAATGAAACTCACCATACTGTATTTTGTAGTAAAAATACATGTGACGACATAGAACAAAATGTAGGGTTGGCCTTGGATTCACGAACCTATATTAGATATATATATTAATACACATATTCGTAATCGAACAATGTCATATATCATAACTTTATATATTATATGTTAAATTTGTATTTATATATTTGAAAATGATTATTATTTGTATAGTTTTATATCTATATATTTTAAAATTATCTAATTTGTTATATATATATATATATATATATATATATATATATATATATATATATATTATATATATATATATATATATATATATAAATATTTATATAAAGATTGTTAATATAATTAACTCATATATAATGTTACTTATAAATATATTTCTATATCAATAGTAATAAAAGTTGTGTTTGATTATAATGATATTATTAATAATAGTAATACTAGTAATAACAATTATTATAATAGTAATAATAATGGTGTCTCTAAAAATAGTAGTAATAATAATACACCTAATATTTATCAAAATAATAATTTTTATAGAAATGTTTACTTTTAATGATAATAATTTTAGTAAATATAGTAATGATACTTTTTATACTATTTTTAGCAGTAATGATATTTATAATAATAATAATAGTAATAAACCAAATTTTGGTTTTAATCATAATAATACGACTAATAATATCCTAACTGGTGATACTAATAATAATAATAATAATTATTATTATTATTATAATAATAATAATAATACTTATTAAATACTAATAATAAGAATAACAATATCTAATTTTTATTAATGATAACATTAATCATAATATTAATGGTAGTAATAATTTTGATTAGCATGTTAATAACAATAATAATAATAATAATAATAATAATAATAATAATAATAATAATAATAATAATAATAGTAGTAGTAGTAGTAGTAGTAGTAGTAGTAGTAGTAGTAGTAGTAGTAGTAGTAGTAGTAGTAATAATAATAATATTAATAATAATAAAATAGAAAACTACCTTGGAGAGGGTTTTAAAAAAAAATGTGCCTCATGCGAGGCTCGAACCCCCGACCTCTCGAAAACCCAAAAACACCCATCACCACTCTTCCATTCCTGTTTTTCTGAAGTTATATCCATCTATATTTATTTAACTAGTAAACTGCTCTAACCTTTCTTCCTCTTCCTGACCCATTAATCGACCCAGTAACTTCCAACAATTGAAGACAGTAAATTTTTAAGGTTTAATTAGTTTCTGAAAATGAAACTTAAAAACCAGAAGGTGAGTAATTTGATTTATCAAAAAAAATATATATAAAGGCTGTAACAGCCACGAAGAACACGTTCAGGAACACAAACCTCAATTTTGATTTCTGGACGTTTTTGGACAAAGCTTTCAACACGAATTGTATTTAAAATCCCTCCTATAAACTGACTGAATCAATAATTTGATTTAAAACGTAAAATCACACTCGAATTTCTTCAAGAACCGATTTATTTGACTTTTTAGAGATTAACTTTGACCTTATAATTAGGACTTGATAGATAAAATTGGAGCTTAAAACTTTCCAGGTAGTTTTCTTGGAAGGATTCTAACTTAAAAGCATTTATAGATTCTTGAATTGATTTGAAATTCGATGTTTTGAATAAAAATATATCGAACAGGGCAGAACCATAAGCTCTCTTTATATTTTCTGTTTTCAATTTATGTATTGCAGTGGTTAACGATTTGTATTTGATAGTGAGAATGAAAAGTTGATTGATTTTTCTTTTTCCATATCGTTATGTCACTCGTTTGGTTTATAGCAATAAAAATAGTCCACAGGACATATACGAATCAGAAGAAGAAGCTAAAAAAAAAAAAAATCAGATTGTGACGGGCAACAGAATTTGATTGATTATGGATTCGTTCGTACTAATTAGTCAGACAGAAACAAAGTCTCCTAAAGTTTGACATCGATTGGAAGCAGATTAGGTAATTATCTGTAGTTATGTATATTTTATATATACGGTATTTTTATATATATCTTATAAATGTATCTGAATGTGTACTGTATTTCGTATATGTTTATGTATATGTATTTGATTAGAATCTATATAAATATAAACATGTATTAATAAATATATAATTAATATTAATGATAATAATATCAACAATTCTAATAGTTAGTAAATAATTAATTATTAAATAATTTAATAATAATACTAATAATGTTAATAATAACTTAATAACAAATAAATAATGATAATACTAATAATAATAAGTATTAATGATGATGTTCATAATAATATTAACAATAACCATATATCCGATAATAATACTTATATTAATAATAAGGATAATTATATTTAATAATAATGTTAATACTGATATTTTAGCAATAACTAATGACATCTACTTACAATTAAATTATACTTTTAATCATTCTTATTTATATATATAAAGTCTTTATTTTGATATTCATAATTTTTTTTAAAATTTATAACTATAATATTAATAATAACAATATTAATAATACTACTTAATATCAATAATAATGAAAGTAATAACCTTAATATAACAACTCTTCATAACGAATTTCGTATTTATATGTTTTATATAATAGTGTTATTAATACTGATATTCCTATTTATTTTATTGTACATAATATAGTAATTAGATTTTTATTTATATGTACGTTTAATATGTTAATATTATATTTTATTAACTATGTAACACTTAACAACTATCTACTATTTATAATATCATATACTGAATATATATTTTACAATATACATATGAAATTAATTGTACATAATATCCTGTATTTATCTATAGCTTCATTTTAAATTACACTTAATAGTTTTGTATCTTACTTTACATTTTTAATTATAGTGTTTAAATTATAGTTTATAATTTCAAACTATTATAATTACTTACATTATATATATATATATATATATATATATATATATATATATATATATATATATATATATATATATATATATATATATATATATATATATATACAACCAATTGTTCGTGAATCGTCGGGCATGATCAAGGATTAACTAAGTCTATATAAACAGTTCAAAAATCTTGAGATTCAATTAAATAGACTTTGCTTATCGTGTCGAAATCATATAAATATTAAGTTTAAATTTGGTCGGAATTTCCCGGGTCGTCACACACGGGCACCTTCTACTACCTGTCCACATTTACACGGGCATTGTCCACGGCCTTCCCAGGCCAGATTTCATTATTTATAGGCTCATTTGTTTCTCATTTCAACACACACTTCAAAACTTCAAATACACTTCACTTTCATTTATCTCATTATAAAAGTCATACTTTCGAGGCGTTCTTCTCTGAGCGAGAAATTTAGTACCCGGAGTTGAACGTCGAAGATTGTATTATGAGAGGTCCGGAGTATGTAGTTGTCACTTTTGTATTTGCAGAGCTCGTTTAATCTACAGTACTCTTATCTTTTTATATTATCTTCTATAATGTCTTTCATTGTTCTATTGATAGATGATATTGTTGCCATAATTAGCGAGTAGTTATCTTTTAGTGTATGTTATGCTGTAGTTAGTTACGATGTTGAGATAATGAATGTGTAATGTGATGCTGTTATGATGCTCTCCGATTATGACTAAACTCAATCTCTTTTCCAACTAATAAAACATGGTTATAGGCTTTGTTATTGGGAAGTCGTGATCCCCGATTCAGAGTACAATATCTGTTTTTCACCCCCTTGGTAATAAAATTTTGCCGGATACATAGTGCGCTTGACGGAGGCACACCAGTTGTAGTACGTCAACCAAAACCACGAATTTCGGTGGGTGATCTTTTGTAAATGGAAACTCTGATTGACTCTTGGAGTACACGGTTGGCCTCACGCTATGCCACTGTAGTCAGTAGCATGTAAACATCGCATGTATATGAAGAGGCACACCGGTTGTAGTACTCTATGCCTCTGCTATGTATAACCATGGAAACGGTTTCAGTGTGGATAATGTACATTTACACCATAACACGGTCTTAGGCATTGCACTCCGCTTGAGGGATTCTTTAGTTAATTCAAGAACTATTTGATTAACTCATAAATGATTGGACCGTTAGGATAACCGATCGTGTTCATGGAGTTTACACTTGTAAATCTGGCCATGGTGTTCATCATGGTTGACTTTCTTTTAAATAAGAACCTAACTTATCTTTTACCAATCATTAACGAAAGTATCAGAACGCATAATGTCTCTCAGTTACGATATGCCATTTATTCTAGCTATGCTTAAGAAAGTTTAGACCAAGGATCGTTAGGAGTTTACTTGGTTGATCTTCAATTGGGTATGCGACTTGTCGGCGATTATTTTAGATGCTTTGTTGGCTTGCTTTAGTGAAAGTTTTGGGGTTTTGTGTCTTCTTTGGTATTTTATTATTGGTTTTGTATAGTTTCAATCTTGTTTACGTTTGTTTAATTGTTATATGTATGACTTATATGTCGTTGGACCATTTTAGTAGACTCGTAAGTGTATCAATTGTAAGTTGTGTGACTCTTTAAATCATTTTAATTTTAAATTTAACATTTTTTTTTTTGAAAAATAATAATTGAACAATATGTTTATTCTTATTTATTGCTCACCACGAAAGTATATGTTCCAATTGACGATTTGTATTTTCACACAAATTGACTCTGAAACTCATATTCGCTCAATGCGAATTAAAATTTGTACGATGCATGCACCTGCAAAGTATTAAATCAATAATTGATTGTGTTACTACATTTGTTAACAAATACGGAGTAATAAAAACCTTGTCACGAATAGGTAGAACCATCACTAATCACATTCCATTTAAAGCAAATTACACGTGACTTCCCAATTCTAGCGTCCACATGATAAACAAAGCAAAAAATAGGGGGTTTTATGATGTGTCTAAATGACACCAATATCCTCTGTGTATTCTCATCCATTTTCCATTTTAAGGGGGTATTTTCGTCAAATCAACTTAATAATTCGATACCGGAGTAGTTTGACCGTCAACTTTACGGCGCCACCGATTCTTAAAGTACACACATGTTAAAAGACTCCCCCATCCCATTGCTTAAATGACACCGTTTGTCATCACATAACAAAGACAAGTTACTTGAACCTACAAGAACTTTTTTTTTTTTTTTTTTTTTAAATACAAGAACCCCTTTCATCTTCCCAAAACCTTCTTTAATTAAAATGGGTACAATGGTCATAAAATTCAATAAAATTTATTGTCTTTTTTCCAAATAAAACACCACTTAAAGCTTTCAGCTTTTATTATATATATATAAAAAAGAAGTTCCCAATTATTTTTTCCTACGAATTTATTCTTTTCAAAACTCCATGGCAATGGCTATGGAGTTCAAGCTTGCGCATCTATCATGCATACTGATTAGCTTTCTGTTCTTCACAGATGGCACCATTGTTGATCAAAATCGAGAAACACAAAGCTTATTGTCACTCAAGAACTCACTTTTAAACCCAAAAATGCTCAATAAATGGAACCTCACAACCCCACATTGTCAATGGGAAGGTGTAACTTGCCAAAACAACCGAGTTACTTCACTCGTTCTTTCAACTCACTCCCTCAAAGGCACACTTCCCATTTCCCTTTTTTCTCTGTCCAACCTCATTGTTCTAGACCTCTCTTCCAATCAATTTTCCGGAGAACTTCCTCGCGAAATATCGAAACTCCGGTCGCTTCGTGTGCTAAATTTAGGTGATAATCAACTTTCCGGCAAGTTACCGATGGAACTCGGTGAGTTGACTCAGTTGCAAAACCTTGAACTCGGACCCAATTTTTTCTCAGGCGAGATCCCTTCAGTTATCGGGAAGTTAACAACTTTGGAGTCCCTCGACCTTTCATCCAACGCTCTGACTGGAATAATCCCACATGAGATCGGAAACCTAAAAAATCTCCGGTCACTTGGACTGGGTAACAACTTTTTATCAGGTTCACTTTCACCATCTCTTTTCATCAATCTTACTAATTTAATTTTTTTAGATATCGCCAACAATACACTTTCCGGTCACATTCCCCCTGAAATCGGAAACCTTACGAATCTCACCGATCTTTTTCTCGGAATCAACCGATTCTCTGGTGTAATTCCGCCGGAAATAGGAAATCTTTTAAAATTGCAAAACTTTTATTCGCCATCCTGTTTAATTCAAGGCCCATTACCAGACACAATTTCCCGTCTCAAATCTTTATCAAAATTAGATCTTTCTTACAACCCATTAAAGGTTTCCATCCCAAAATCATTGGGTCAATTGCATAACTTGTCTATACTAAACTTAGTATACTCCGAACTGAACGGTTCAATCCCCGCTGAACTCGGAAACTGTCGAAACCTTAAAACTTTGGTTCTTTCATTTAATTCGTTATCCGGGTCTTTACCGGAAGAGCTTTCTCGGCTTCCTCTCTTATCTTTCTCTGCCGAAAGTAACCAACTTTCGGGTTCTTTACCCGCTTGGATTGGCAAATGGGACCAAATAAACTCACTTTTGTTAGCCGGAAACCAGTTTACGGGTCGGATTCCACCCGAAATTGGTAACTGCACAATGCTGAATAATCTGGGCCTGAGTAATAATTTGCTAACGGGATTTGTTCCAAAAGAAATTTGTAATGCGGTTTCGTTAACAGAACTTGATGTTGAAAGTAATATGCTTTCTGGTTCAATTGGGGATACGTTTAGGGGTTGTGGTAATCTTTCTCAGTTGGTGTTATCTGAAAACCAGATTGTTGGGCCTATTCCTGGTTATTTAAATGAGCTTCCTTTGATGGTTGTTGATTTTGATTCAAATTTTTTAAACGGCTCAATTCCAGTTAGTTTATGGAGTTCAATGAATTTGATGGAGTTTTCAGCTGCAAATAATCAGTTAGAGGGTTATCTTGATAAACAAGTTGGCAATACTGTTACTTTAGAAAGATTGATTCTTAGCAACAATATGTTAACAGGAGAAATCCCGAAAGAAATTGGGAAGCTTTCATCGCTTTCGGTTCTTAACATGAATTCAAATAATTTGTCTGGTTTGATTACTGTTGAACTTGGGCAATGTACATCTCTAACAACATTGGATCTTGGTGGAAACAGATTGAATGGGTCGATTCCGGTTGAAATAACGGGCTTATCTGAGTTACAGTGTCTGGTACTCTCAAATAATGATCTTTCAGGTCCAATTCCTTCCTCAAAAAGCTCAAGTTATTTCAAAGAAGTTAGTATTCCTGATTCAAGTTTTGTTCAGCATCATGGATTATTTGATCTTTCACATAACCGGTTAACCGGTTCAATTCCCGATGAGTTGGGAAGCTGTTCGGTTGTGGTGGATCTTTTGCTCAATGATAACATGCTTTCTGGTGGTTTACCCAAATCTTTAGTGAAGCTAACCAACCTCACGACGTTGGATTTATCCAACAATGTGTTATCTGGTAGCATACCAGCAGAATTCGGCAATTCTTTGAAACTTCAAGGGTTGTATTTGGATAATAATAACCTCACCGGGCATATACCAGCTGAATTAGGGCAACTGCGTAGTTTGGTTAAGCTTAATTTAACGGGAAACAGTTTTTCGGGCTCAATTCCGTACACATTCGGGAAGTTGACTGGGTTGACCCATCTGGATCTAAGCCATAATTTGCTTGATGGTGAACTACCTTCAACTGTTTCGAACATGGTGAATCTGGTCGGGCTGTTTCTACAGAAAAATCGGATAACAGGTCGTGTCAATGACTTGTTTATCGGTGAAATGGAGTGGCGGATTGAGAAGATAAATATGAGTAATAACTTGTTTTTCGGGGAGTTGCCTCAAGCTTTAGGAAATATGTCGTATTTGACTTCGTTGGATCTGCACGGTAACACGTTTACCGGTGAGATTCCTTCGGGGATTGGAAACTTGATGGAGCTCGAGTACTTGGATTTTTCGAACAATAAGTTGACTGGACCAATACCCGATAGTCTTTGCAGTGTATTGAGCTTAAATCGCTTGAATTTGGTTGGAAACAGATTAGAGGGCCCGGTCCCTAAGAATGGCATATGTAGCAATACATCGAGAATATCGTTGTCCGGCAACAAAGCGTTATGCGGTGGAGTACTTAACTTGCAATGCCCAAATACAAGTTTTCGAAGAGGGTATAAGGTTATCGGTATTTGGTCGTTGGCTTTGATTGTTACTGGAACGTTGTTAATCACGGCTTTTATAACTGTCGTGGCTATAAAACGGATTCACATGCTCAAGAAAAAGTCTGTTTGTGAAGAGGATCCTGGTGGAAATAGTAACAACAGTTTGGTTGATTCAAATCTGTATCTTTTGAGTTCTAAAGAATCGTTAAGTATCAATGTAGCAATGTTTGAACAGTCCCTCGTAAAGTTAACTCTTGCTGACATTCTTGAAGCTACTAACAACTTTTGTAAATCGAAAATTGTTGGTGATGGTGGGTTTGGTACGGTCTACAAAGCCCAACTCTCAGATGGAAAAACTGTTGCGGTTAAGAAACTGAACCAAGCAAAATCTCAGGGCCAACGTGAGTTTTTAGCTGAAATGGAAACGTTAGGGAAGGTTAAGCATCAAAATCTTGTATCCTTGCTCGGTTACTGTTCGTTTGGTGAAGAAAAGTTGCTTGTTTATGACTACATGGCTAATGGAAGTTTGGATCATTGGCTAAGAATGAGAACTGGAGACGTGGAAATATTGTCATGGGGTAAGCGGTTCAAGATTGCAGTGGGTGCGGCCCGTGGGTTAGCTTTTTTGCACCACGGGTTCATTCCACATATTATTCACAGAGATATTAAAGCTAGTAACATTTTACTGGATGAAGATTTCAAGCCAAAAGTTGCTGACTTTGGGCTAGCAAGGTTGATAAGTGCATGTGAGAGTCATGTGAGTACAGATCTCGCGGGGACATTTGGGTACATTCCACCAGAGTATGGTCAGAGCTGGCGGTCAACGACAAAAGGTGATGTTTATAGCTTTGGAGTGATTCTTCTTGAACTGGTAACGGGTAAAGAGCCAACAGGACTCGAATTTAAAGATGTTGAAGGTGGAAATTTGGTGGGATGGGTTTGCTATAAGATCAAGAAAGGTCAGGTTGTCGAGGTGCTGGATTCAACGATTGTTAATGATGTTTCAAAGCCAACGATGCTTCAGATGGTCCAGATTGCTGCGAGTTGCGTATCTGAAAATCCGGCTAATCGTCCAACCATGCTTCATGTTCTCAAGTTTTTAAAGGGGATCAAACACGATTATTTGTGAAGCTTTATTTAGAATATGATGAAATCTGGAGTGTAGTAGTCTAACATGACCATGTTGGTATGGAATTTTTATGAAAATAGAAAAAACGTTTGTGATCTGATTTATGTTTTATTATTATATTAACTATATAAAGAAAAAGGTGCCTACAAAATTGTTACCTGTAAAAGGTCTGGTTGTTGCACATTATTATTATTATCTCACCAACGATTAATTGATAGCATTTTACTTGAAATATCAATGATCTTTTTACAAACCTGTAATATGCACAAGTTATAGGAAATTGTTCTGGGTCGATCCTCACAGTGTGTGATTTTCAGTAAACCATTTTTCGATGTGAACTGGTAAATGGATAAGTTTTTGCCTGTTTAGGCTATCCGGGGGGGAATAGAGTATTCTTTACGCATATGTGCACAACCTATCCGGTTATCCGTGACCGTATCTATTTAAAATGTACTCTGAATCATACTTTGTTAGCATTATTATATAATCAAATAGATATACTCTGTATTATTATTAGCTTAACGGAAACAAAAAATGGTGAGGATTGCAACATGTTTTGACGGGCTTTTCTTCAGCGTTCAAAACATAAATGAGTAATCGCATGCCAAATATGAAGTGACTGTGAGCATACCATTTGGAAGGTATCATCAGTTTAGTCGAGTATTAACCCAAAAAATCAATAATTGATTACAAATAAATCAGGCTTTTGCCATATAAAAGCAAATAGCATGAACTTGAACCGGGATGAACATATATTTGAGTTTAAACTTAGAATACACCGTGAACGGAAATGTATCATCAGGTCAAACACATAACCAAATTATGAACATGAAGGGATGATATTACAAGCAAGTAACATTATCTAAAAATTTGAAAATTCTGCAGACGGCTAATATAGTACTGTAGCACCATCAGATACTGATTTTACAACAAACTTTGCGAAGTTAAAGCAGGAATCAAATAAACTAATGAGATGAGTCATGTATGGCATTGATTTGATTCTAGATTACTGGGTGGTGGGAGGGAGATGGGGAGATTATTGAGATTGGGGTTCAAGTAGATCATCATCAACATCTGTAATGTCAATATCTCCGACAGCAACAGCCAATGATGAAGGTGTATCACATTCCCCATTTATTAATTTATCCTCGTCATCATCATTGGACGATGATGCATCTAAAGATCCCGTTCGCCTCAGTTCTCTTATTTTATGGAATTCATCATAGTGAGCCCGTCTCTGCTCCTTAAAGCTTGAGCTCCTACTGCCTATTTCCAGAACGTGTATCAATTTAAGATCATGTTACCATAAGCTACTAATAATAATAAATCCATACATACTGTAATAAAATGTATGAGAAGAACCTTCGTTATCTTCGTCCATAGCATCTGCATCATCCTCCGATGATGCCCAAACAGAGGTATTATTGTTACTATTGGAAGAAACCATATCATTGAACACGGAAGCATTTGCTTTAGATCGCATAGTTTCATCTTCATCCTGTTCAGAAAAACTAGGATTTCGTACTGGAGATAAAGATCCTACACATAATGGTATGATTTCAATGGTATATAATATATATATATATATATATATATATATATATATATATTCTTGAAAGATACAGAGTAACGGTACTGTAAAAGGTACATTCAGCACAATGCCTAAAAAGCTGAAATAACGCAACATACATGGAATTTGCAACAAAGAAGGAAAATGCATCAACTTACCATCAACATCAGTCATACGATGATAAGGAGTCTTTGGTTCAGTAATTTTCTGTCTAACAGGTTTGTTGGCTTCGATTTCCGACAGTTTTTCTTCATCCCATCTCACACTTCTCTTACTGCTTTAAAAGTATAAAAATACAGAGTATAACTAAATAAGCACATGCCTACTCAGATCAATAAACAAATTACGTATTATGGGACACTGTTCAAAACATAATACATAGATGTACACATTACAGCCAGAAAAGATAATTTATAACATAGAGGTACCCCTGTGTTAGAAATCGACACTTAAAAAAGTTATTCATGTTATTTTTAATCCATTTTACTCCAATACAATTTTATTTTTATTGTATCATCATAAATATTGCATACTCCTCGCAAACAAAGTGAACCTCCCAACAATTTTCTACAATAGAAATTTTTTATTTAATTTCCGTAATCTCAGATATTATCTAATCATCAATGATCCATAATTTACTTTATTGTTGGCGATTTGACAATAATCAGGAACGGCTTTTCTACAACAGCTTCAGTGGAAACACATTACGTCCAGTTTAGTTGATCGTCTCTTCCTCCTCCTCCATGCACACAAGTTGGTTTTCGCAATCTTAAACCCACAATTTTTTCTTGATATGCCAACTATTTAGCACTAGACATTTCTTTTCAATTCTTGTTCTATGATGTACAGTACATTTTTATATATCACTCCCTTTGAAAGCAGAACAGCATGAATCAATATGGCAAGTAAGGTAGGGTGGTTTAGTTTGCTGTCTAACAGATTTATGACCTCCAAATAAGATGCTTGTACACCAACAACATTCCAGGTAGAAAACAAAATCAACGCTACTTCATCATAACATAATATGGTAATACACATACAATGAAAAGTAACTATAACCGAAGAGCATGTGGCATAACGGTATAGGATGAACCCACGAACGAAGAGGTTATGGGTTCAAGTCTTACTAGAGACACTATGTACATAATATGTGTGATTGTACACAACAGGACATGTATGTTATAGGTTTGGCATTCTAAGAAAAATAGTAAACTAAAAGCAAATGTCAAAGAATTTTACCTTGTGTCTCCCATTGTAGACATTCTGAAATCTAAGAATCACAAGAAAGCAATCGAGCAGCCAGTTTGCTGAGAGAAAAAAAAAAAATAAAAAAGATGCACGTCACACTAAACTCTAATAAGTTTGAGTGTTCATCATAACGATGACACAAAATTAGTGCAGGATCTCTCCGTTTCGAAATTCAGTATGATACTTAACAATAGGTACATAGTACTACATATAGACATCACTGAACTAATATGCAAACAAAGATCAGAAATACAAAGATATATAATATAATTAATAAGTACTAACTGCACGAATATATGTACTATTAATCACTTTTTTATCTGTTAATTCACAGTGAAGAAAAATTAATAACAAAATTATGTTCTTCTTCATAAACCTTCGGAGCCTAACATTTGCATTTGCATTTGCAATAAGATATTAATACATAGTACTCCAGTAATATAAACGGAGTAGCAGTTTAAGACCTTAAAGAATCATCATTATTGTAAGATCCATTAACAAATAGCTACAATCGATCAAACCCTAATTATTCGCGCCGTTCTAATAATTATAAATAAAAATATGATTTCCCTGTAAACGGCTGTAAATTCGCAATATCGGAACCTTAACGGAGGTATTTTTGGATCGATAAAGTAGAAACGACAATTAATTGCAAAAAAAAAAAAAAAAAATTTGCGAATTTAAAATAAATCAACATCGGGCCGGAGTTTGGTTTACCGTTGCAAAATACGTCGATGAGGAAGAGATCTGTTCAGCTTCGACGTCGTTTTTCTAAAAATCCCAGACACAGATTTGTTCTCTTTTCATTCTTTTATTTTTGTTGACCTTTTTCTATTCGTTGTTTTGCTTTACTTTCTTACCATTTTATTAAGTCGTGTTCAAAGATATTAACTAAAATATCCTTTTCCCAAACATGTATAGTAATTTCAATAAATAAATAAATAAATTGGTAATAATATGAATAAATTATAAAGATATTAACTAAAATATCCTTTTCCCAAACATTTTATAATAATTGAACCAAAACAAAATTGAATAAGACTATTATTAATGATGATGGGATGATCCGGTGTGATGAAGTTTTTTTGTGAGGTATAGTGTTGACGTGACATTTATTATGGAAGAAAGGTTTATAGCGGGGATGAAGTGTGATGAGTGAAATGTTAAACTGTGATTGAAAGTTGAGAGTAAAAGTGGATAACAAAAGCGTTGAAAATTGGTATATTATTGTATTCATCACTCTAGCTATCACTCTCGTGAGGAGATCACTCATGCCACCAAATGCTGAGCCAATTACGCAGCGTTAACAGCGTGATGGGTAGCGTTATGCTATCACAAACCACCATCAAGGTAGCGTTAATAAAGGTCTAAATACCCTAGCAAATCGCAGACGCAAATTTGTGAGCAGCTTATGCAAATGCCCATCAAATCGTTTACACGGCAAATCGCAAGTCGTACATGTGAGAATAGAGACGATTCCACAAACGATAGGATAAGATTTTCGAATAGGATTTTTCGACACTTTATAGATTTTTCGAATAATGTTTCAAACCTTTCATTTACGTAATGTAATGAACTACTATAAAATACACAAATAACAAATTTATGATTATTAGAATTCATTTTAATAACAAAAAGGAAAGTACACAATTGAGTGAGATTATATCTAGTGTTTTTCTCCAACAATAACTGGAAGATCTGAGTGATGAAAATAAAGGATTTCAAGCTATTTTATTTATAAGACTAACACATTACAATAACAACAACAACAATACCCAATCTCACGAATGTAGGGTATGGGAGAGGTAGAGTGTAGACAATCATTTCTCGAACCCTAGATTAGAAGGAAGTCACTACTCCACTCGCGGGTATAGAACCCGTGACTAGATAAGATCGTCCCTCCCTCTACTAGAGAGCCAAGAGATTTCTTCCTAAAAGACCTCCGGCCAGAAAATGTTCCTCAAAACGAAATAGTGCGGGCATACGTACCTGTAAGAGTTATGAGCAGAAAAAACAACCATACAAAGTATCCATAAAAGAAAACACAAATAGCAGTAATGCACCACAGTATGACAAATAGCATGGATAATATAATGCGCAGAAATATGTAAAATCAAGTAGACATGCAAACACTCAAAATGCACAGCCCACTCACACCCAATATATATGTATATAAATATCTATAAAAACACCCACACAGACATAAGCATGTATAAATAACTATACATACACAAGTATACATATAGAGACATTCATAGGTATATATACTTAGATACAGATACATGCATACATATTTAAACTTAGATACATGCACTTAGATGCATACATACATATACAGATACAAACATATACACATGAACCTATATATAACCTTAAAAAAAAAAAAAACCATAGATACAGAGGCGTATACACTTATACATATAAACAAAGGTACAAAAACTTATACGTAGATACATATACCGACCATCGAAAAACCCGTAAAAACGACGGGAAAATATATACAGGCAAAAACAGATACCAAGTAGAGGGATATATCTATCTATCTATATATATATATATATATATATATATATATATATATATATATATATATATATATATATATATATATATATATATATATATATATATATATATATATATATATATATATATATATAGGGAAAATATATATATAATTATATAAGTGGTGGTAAAATAAATATATACTACACTTTGAAAAGAAAAAAAAATACTCGATAATACTAATTCTACTCCTCCACATGCTCCTATCAGAAGTCATGTCCTCCGTCAGTAGAAGCTCTTTCATGTCAAGCTTTAATCTATCATCCAACCTACGTCTGGGTCTACCCCTTCTCCTTACGCCCCCAACAACGAGGGTCTCGACTCTCCTAACCGGGGCTAAAAGTGGGCGCCTGATAATGCTAAAAACGAACATATATTTCATCGCATTATCCCTCAAGAAAGACAAGCTTTTAGTTGCAGTTGTCCTATTTACAAGGAATATTTGTTTAAAAATTAAAAGGTGAAGACAAAAGATAGATTCGACGAATTGAAGACGCAAACGACCAAAAAGCTCAAAAGTACAAAGTACAATCAAAGTGGTTCAAATTATTGATGAGAAACGTCTCAAAATTACAAGAGTACAAGACGCAAAACGCAAAGTACAAGATATTAAATTATACGAAAGGACGTTCGAAAATCCGGAACCGAGACATGAACCAGCTTTCAACGTACGACGCAACGGACCGAAAGTTACAAATTAATTATGTATATAAATATAATATAATATATAATTAATTATATAAATTATATATTTATATTATATTTATATAATAAAATCCGTCGGCAAGCTAGGAGCCAAACTTGTGTGAGCTGGATTCCACAGCTCCGCACTCGCAGAGCTTATAAAGGCAAAACCCACCGCACTCGCGGAGCACACAAAAATAGTAATCTGCCTATAAAAGGCCATGCAATTCGACGGATTATTTGCATCTTTTTTCTTTCTCTATATCATACGATATATATATATATATATATATATATATATATATATATATATATATATATATATATATATATATATATATATATTATAATTTTAATTTTAATTTTAATTTCTAATAATAAGGGTAAGTTAGCGAATGTTGTAAGGGTGTAAGTCGAAATCTTGTACGTGTAACACTACGCTATTTTTAATCATTGTAAGTTATGTTCAACCTTTTTAATTTAATGTCTCGTAGCTAAGTTATTATTATGCTTATTTAATACCGAAGTAATCATGATGTTGGGCTAAAATACTAAAATTGGGTAATTGAGTTTTGTACCATAATTGGGGTTTGGACAAAAGAACGACACTTGTGGAAATTAGACTATGGGCTATTAATGGGCTTTATATTTGTTTAACTAAATGATAGTTTGTTAATTTTAATATAAAGATTTACAATTGGACGTACCTATAAATAACCACATACACTCGATCGGACACGATGGGCGGGATATTTATATGTACGAATAATCGTTCATTTAACCGGACACGGGAATGGATTAATAGTTAATAGACTTATTAAAACAAGGGTGAAATTATGTACAAGGATACTTGGCATAATTGTTAACAAAGTATTAAAACCTTGGGTTACACACAGTCGATATCCTGGTGTAATTATTAAACAAAGCATTAAGACCTTGTTACAGTTTAAGTCCCCAATTAGTTAGAATATTTGACTTCGGATATAAGGATAATTTGACGAGGACACTCGCACTTTATATTTATGACTGATGGACTGTTGTGGACAAAAATCAGACGAACATATTAAATAATCCAGGACAAAGAACAATTAACCCATGGGAATAAACTAAAATCAACACGTCAAACATCATGATTACGGAAGTTTAAATAAGCATAATTCCTTTATTTTCATATTTAATTGTACTTCTAATTATCACATTTTTATTTATTGTCATTGTATTTAATTGCACTTTTAATTATCGCACTTTCTAATTATCGCAATTTTATTTCATCGCACTTTTATTTATTACAATTTCATTATCGTTATTTATTTTACGCTTTAAATTAAGTCTTTTATTTATTTAATATTTTACATTAGGTTTTAACCGCGACTAAAGTTTTAAAAATCGACAAACCGGTCATTAAACGGTAAAAACCCCCTTTTTATAATAATAATATTACTTATATATATTTGTATTTTTATAAGATAAAACTAATATAGCGTTAAGCTTTGTTTAAAAGATTTCCCTGTGGAACGAACCGGACTTACTAAAAACTACACTACTGTACGATTAAGTACACTGCCTATAAGTGTTGTAGCAAGGTTTAGGTATATCCATTCTATAAATAAATAAATATCTTGTGTAAAATTGTATCATATTTAATAGTATTTCCTAGTAAAATATAAGTTATTTCATATACGTCTCGCATAACATCAAGTATTTTTGGCGCCGCTGCCGGGGAACATAAACGTCGAAAGCGCAACGCTATATTAAAAAAAAAAGTTTTTATCAAGTTCTTTTTATAAAAATATAAGTTTTTTAAAAAAAAAAAAACTGAACCTATAGAAATCGAACCCTTCTGAGCTGAAATTGAACCCTCCGCGACTCGCGGAGAATTTGAACTGGAGCATACCGCACTCGCGGAGGTCCTCTGACAGGTCAAACCTGGTACTCATTTAATGCGAAATTAGGGTTTAATTATATTAATATTAATATTAATTAGGTTTTAATTTTAAATTAATTAGTTTTAGTTTTTATTTAATTTGTATTTTTAAGTTATATTAAGTTTTATTAAATATATAAAATTAATAGTTTTATATAAAAATAATATTTTTATAAAAATTGTACTTTTTACAACTTTTAGTATATTTTTATATTTTGTCCCTTTTTATTCGTTTTAGCGTAATTTTTGTATTTTTCGCTCGTATTTATTTTTAAGTCATAGTTTTTGCCATAGTTATTTTTATATTTAGATTTTTAGGCTTTGCCGTAAAATCCCTTAAGTGCTTTTTCTTTAGACTAAGATTTAGGTGCTTTAGAATTTTGCGACGCCTTTTTTGAAATGTCCCGTTCTTATTGATTAAAAACGTTCCATATTAATTGATTTCGTTGCGAGGTTTTGACCTCTATATGAGACGTTTTTCAAAGACTGCATTCATTTTAAAACAAATCATAACCTTTATTTCATCAATAAAGGTTTAAAAAGCTTTACGTAGATTATCAAATAATGATAATCTAAAATATCCTGTTTACACACGACCATTACATAATGATTTACAATACAAATATGTTACAACAAAATAAGTTTCTTGAATGCAGTTTTTACACAATATCATACAAGCATGGACTCCAAATCTCGTCCTTATTTAAGTATGCGACAGCGGAAGCTCTTAATAATCACCTGAGAATAAACATGCTTAAAACGTCAACAAAAATGTTGGTGAGTTATAGGTTTAACCTATATATTTCAAATCATAATAATAGACCACAAGATTTCATATTTCAATACACATCCCATACATAGAGATAAAAATCATTCATATGGTGAACACCTGGTAACCGACATTAACAAGATGCATATATAAGAATATCCCCATCATTCCGGGACACCCTTCGGATATGATATAAATTTCGAAGTACTAAAGCATCCGGTACTTTGGATGGGGTTTGTTAGGCCCAATAGATCTATCTTTAGGATTCGCATCAATTAGGGTGTCTGTTCCCTAATTCTTAGATTACCAGACTTAATAAAAATGGGCATATTCGATTTCGATAATTCAACCATAGAATGTAGTTTCACGTACTTGTGTCTATTTTGTAAATCATTTATAAAACCTGCATGTATTCTCATCCCAAAAATATTAGATTTTAAAAGTGGGACTATAACTTACTTTCACAGATTTTTACTTCGTCGGGAAGTAAGACTTGGCCACTGGTTGATTCACGAACCTATAACAATATATACATATATATCAAAGTATGTTTAAAATATATTTACAACACTTTTAATATATTTTGATGTTTTAAGTTTATTAAGTCAGCTGTCCTCGTTAGTAACCTACAACTAGTTGTCCACAGTTAGATGTACAGAAATAAATCGATAAATATTATCTTGAGTCAATCCACGACCCAGTGTATACGTATCTCAGTATTGATCACAACTCAAACTATATATATTTTGGAATCAACCTCAACCCTGTATATCTAACTCCAACATTCACATATAGAGTGTATATGGTTGTTCCGAAATATATATATAGATGTGTCGACATGATAGGTCGAAACATTGTATACGTGTCTATGGTATCTCAAGATTACATAATATACAATACAAGTTGATTAAGTTATGGTTGGAATAGATTTGTTACCAATTTTCACGTAGCTAAAATGAGAAAAATTATCCAATCTTGTTTTACCCATAACTTCTTCATTTTAAATCCGTTTTGAGTGAATCAAATTGCTATGGTTTCATATTGAACTCTATTTTATGAATCTAAACAGAAAAAGTATAGGTTTATAGTCGGAAAAATAAGTTACAAGTCATTTTTGTAAAGGTAGTCATTTCAGTCGAAAGAACGACGTCTAGATGACCATTTTAGAAAACATACTTTCACTTTGAGTTTAACCATAATTTTTGGATATAGTTTCATGTTCATAATAAAAATCATTTTCTCAGAATAACAACTTTTAAATCAAAGTTTATCATAGTTTTTAATTAACTAACCCAAAACAGCCCGCGGTGTTACTACGACGGCGTAAATCCAGTTTTACGGTGTTTTTCGTGTTTCCCGGTTTTAAATGATTAAGTTAGCATATCATATAGATATAAAACATGTGTGTAGTTAATTTTAAAAGTCAAGTTAGAAGGATTAACTTTTGTTTGCGAACAAGTTTAGAATTAACTAAACTATGTTCTAGTGATTACGAGTTTAAACCTTCGAATATGATAGTTTTATATATATGAATCGAATGATGTTATGAATATCATTACTACCTCAAGTTTAGTAGGTAAACCTACTGGAAGTGACAAGAAATGATCTAGCTTCAAAGGATCTTGGATGGCTTGAAAGTTCTTGAAGTAGGATCATGACACAAAAACAAGTTCAAGTAAGATTTTTACTCGAATTAAGATAGTTTATAGTTATAGAAATTGAATCAAAGTTTGAATATGAATATTACCTTGAATAATAAAGATAACCTACTGTATATAACAAAGGTTTCTTGATCTTAGATGATTACTTGGAATGGATTAGAAAGCTTGGAAGTAAATTATTAAACTTGAAGGGATTTTTGAAGTGTTCTTGAAGTGTTCTTCCTATGATGATTATAGCTTGATTCTTGAAGTGATTTTTGATGAAGATGATGATTAACTACTGGAAAAATACGTTCATAATAGTGTGTGTGTTGAGAGAGAATTAGAAAGAGAATTGGAAGTGAAATGGAGTGAATGATGAGTGGTAATTGGTGAGTGGTGAGTGGGGTTAAAAGGAGTTCTAGTTAGTTGACTAGCTCATGGTAGAAGTTAAAATTGATTAGTCATACATGACATAATCAAGAGTGGAATCCCATGCTAGTTCCTATTGGTATATACTCATAGTAAGTACGTTTTGAAGCTGTGTATAATACGGGTAAGAATACGACTAGAATTCTTGATGAAAGAAAAGAATGGAAAAGTAACTGTAACCATTTTCGTTAAGTATGAGTGTTTTGATATATGTCTTGAAGTCTTCCAAAAGTATTTTAATACATCTAAATACACTACATGTATATACATTTTAACTGAGTCGTTAAGTCATCGTTAGTCGTTACATGTAAGTGTTGTTTTGAAACCTTGAAGTTAACGATCTCAATTAATGTTGTTAACCCATTGTTTATTATATCTAATGAGATGTTAAATTATTATATTATCATGATATTATGATATATTAATATATCTTAATATGATATATATACATTTAAATGTCGTTACAACGATAATCGTTACATATATGTCTCGTTTCGAAATCCTTAAGTTAGTAGTCTTGTTTATATGTATATAACTCATTGTTAATATACTTATGGAGATACTTACTTATCATAAACTCATGTTAACCATATGTATATCCATATATATATCGTCATGTCGTTTTTACAAGTTTTAACGTTCGTGAATCGCCGGTCAACTTGGGTGGTCAATTGTCTATATGAAACATATTTCAATTAATCAAGTCTTAACAAGTTTGATTGCTTAACATGTTGGAAACATTTAATCATGTAAATATCAATCTCAATTAATATATATAAACATGGAAAAGTTCGGGTCACTACAGTACCTACCCGTTAAATAAATTTCGTCCCGAAATTTTAAGCTGTTGAAGGTGTTGACGAATCTTCTGGAAATAGATGCGGGTATTTCTTCTTCATCTGATCTTCACGCTCCCAGGTGAACTCGGGTCCTCTACGAGCATTCCTTCGAACCTTAACAATTGGTATCTTGTTTTGCTTAAGTCTTTTAACCTCACGATCCATTATTTCGACGGGTTCTTCGATGAATTGAAGTTTTTCGTTGATTTGAATTTCATCTAACGGAATAGTGAGATCTTCTTTAGCAAAACATTTCTTCAAATTCGAGACGTGGAAAAAGTGTTATGTACAGCCGCGAGTTGTTGAGGTAACTCAAGTCGGTAAGCTACTGGTCCGACACGATCAATAATCTTGAATAGTCCAATATACCTTGGATTTAATTTCCCTCGTTTACCAAATCGAACAACGCCTTTCCAAGGTGCAACTTTAAGCATGACCATCTCTCCAATTTCAAATTCTATATCTTTTCTTTTAATGTCAGCGTAGCTCTTTTGTCGACTTTGGGCGGTTTTCAACCGTTGTTGAATTTGGATGATCTTCTCGGTAGTTTCTTGTATAATCTCCGGACCCGTAATCTGTCTATCCCCCACTTCACTCCAACAAATCGGAGA
This sequence comes from Rutidosis leptorrhynchoides, assembly GCF_046630445.1. Classification (NCBI taxonomy): domain Eukaryota; kingdom Viridiplantae; phylum Streptophyta; class Magnoliopsida; order Asterales; family Asteraceae; genus Rutidosis; species Rutidosis leptorrhynchoides. The sequence continues at coordinate 3,202,790 of NC_092335.1, read as the reverse complement.
CCTGTACTTTCTACCATAAAGTGCTTCAAACGGCGCCATCTTAATGCTTGAATGGTAGCTGTTGTTTTAGGAAAATTCTGCTAACGGTAGATGTCGATCCCAACTATTTCCGAAATCAATAACACATGCTCGTAGCATGTCTTCAAGCTTTTGTATCGTCCTTTCGCTCTGCCCATCAGTTTGTGGATGATAGGCAGTACTCATGTCTAGACGAGTTCCTAATGCTTGCTGTAATGTCTGCCAGAATCTTGAAATAAATCTGCCATCCCAATCAGAGATAATAGAGATTGGTATTCCATGTCTGGAGACGACTTCCTTCAAATACAGTCGTGCTAACTTCTCCATCTTGTCATCTTCTCTTATTGACAGGAAATGTGCTGATTTGGTGAGACGATCAACTATTACCCAAATAGTATCAAAACCACTTGCAGTCCTTGGCTATTTAGTGATGAAATCCATGGTAATGTTTTCCCATTTCCATTCCGGGATTTCGGGTTGTTGAAGTAGACCTGATGGTTTCTGATGCTCAGCTTTGACCTTAGAGCACGTCAAACATTCTCCTACGTATTTAGCAACATCGGCTTTCATACCCGGCCACCAAAAATATTTCCTGAGATCCTTGTACATCTTCCCCATTCCAGGATGTATTGAGTATCTGGTTTTATGAGCTTCTCTAAGTACCATTTCTCTCATATCTCCAAATTTTGGTACCCAAATCCTTTCAGCCCTATACCGGGTTCCGTCTTCCCGAATATTAAGATGTTTCTCTGATCCTTTGGGTATTTCATCCTTTTAAAACTCCTTGTTGCGCCTCCTTTATTTGAGTAGTAAGGTTATTATGAATCATTATATTCATAGATTTTACTCGAATGGGTTCTCTGTCCTTCCTGCTCAAGGCATCGGCTACCACATTTGCCTTTCCCGGGTGGTAACGAATCTCAAAGTCGTAATCATTCAATAATTCAATCCACCTACGCTGCCTCATATTCAGTTGTTTCTGATTAAATATGTGTTAAAGACTTTTGTGGTCGGTATATATAATACTTTTGACCCCATATAAGTAGTGCCTCCAAGTCTTTAATGCAAAAACAACCGCGCCTAATTCCAAATCATGCGTCGTATAATTTTGTTCGTGAATCTTCAATTGTCTAGACGCATAAGCAATCACCTTCATTCGTTGCATTAATACACAACCGAGACCTTGCTTTGATGCGTCACAATAAATCACAAAATCATCATTCCCTTCAGGCAATGACAATATAGGTGCTGTAGTTAGCTTTTTCTTCAATAACTGAAACGCTTTCTCTTGTTCATCATTCCATTCAAATTTCTTCCCTTTATGCGTTAATGCAGTCAAGGGTTTTGCTATTCTGGAAAAGTCTTGGATGAACCTTCTGTAGTAACCAGCTAGTCCTAAAAACTGGCGTATGTGTTTCGGAGTTTTCGGGGTTTCCCACTTTTCAACAGTTTCTATCTTTGCCGGATCCACCTTAATACCTTCTTTGTTCACTATGTGACCGAGGAATTGAACTTCTTCCAACCAAAATGCATACTTTTAAAACTTAGCGTACAATTCTTCCTTCCTCAATACTTCTAACACCTTTCTCAAATGTTCACCGTGTTCTTGGTCATTCTTTGAGTAAATAAGTATGTCATCAATGAAAACAATGACAAACTTGTCAAGGTATGGTCCACACACTCGGTTCATAAGGTCCATGAACACAGCTGGTGCATTAGTTAAACCAAACGGCATGACCATAAACTCGTAATGACCGTAACGTGTTCTGAAAGCAGTCTTTGGAATATCATCTTCTTTCACCCGCATTTGATGATACCCGGAACGTAAGTCAATCTTTGAATAAACAGACGAGCCTTGTAGTTGATCAAATAAGTCGTCGATTCTCGGTAGTGGGTAGCGGTTCTTGATGGTAAGTTTGTTCAACTCTCGGTAGTCGATACACAACCTGAATGTACCATCTTTCTTCTTGACAAACAAAACAGGAGCTCCCCAGGGTGATGTGCTTGGTCGAATGAAACCACGCTCTAAAAGTTCTTGTAATTGGCTTTGCAGTTCTTTCATCTCGCTGGGTGCGAGTCTGTAAGGAGCACGAGCTATTGGTGCAGCTCCTGGTACAAGATCTATTTGAAATTCAACGGATCGCTGTGGGGGTAATCCCGGTAATTCTTTCGGAAATACATCGGGAAATTCTTTTGCAATGGGAACATCATTGATGCTCTTTTCTTCAGTTTGTACTTTCTCGACGTGTGCTAGAACAGCATATCAACCTTTTCTTATTAGTTTGTGTGCCTTCAAATTACTAATAATATGTAGCTTCGTGTTGCCCTTTTCTCCGTACACCATTAAGGGTTTTTCTTTTTCTCGTATAATGTGAATTGCATTTTTGTAACAAACGATCTCTGCTTTCACTTCTTTCAACCAGTCCATACCGATTATCACATCAAAACTCCCTAACTCTACTAGTATCAAATCAATCTTAAATGTTTCGCTAACCAGTTTAATTTCTCGATTCCGACATATATTATCTGCTGAAATTAATTTACCATTTGCTAATTCGAGTAAAAATTTACTATCCAAAGGCGTCAATGGACAACTTAATTTAGCACAAAAATCTCTACTCATATAGCTTCTATCCGCACCCGAATCAAATAAAACGTAAGCAGATTTATTGTCAATAAGAAACGTACCCGTAACAAGCTCCGGGTCTTCCTGTGCCTCTGCCGCATTAATATTGAAAACTCTTCCGCGGCCTTGTCCATTCGTGTTCTCCTGGTTCGGGCAATTTCTAATAATGTGGCCCGGTTTTCCACATTTATAACAAAGTACATTGGCATAACTTGCTCCGACACTACTTGCTCCGCCATTATGCGTTCCGACACCATTTGTTCCTTTCGTTATATTAACCCCTGGTCCGTAGACCTCACACTTCGCCGCACTATGACCATTTCTTTTACACTTGTTACAAAATTTGGTGCAGAACCCCGAGTGATACTTTTCACACCTTTGGCATAGCTGCTTCTGATTGTTGTTGTTGTTGCGGTTATTATTGTTGTTGGGATGATTGTTGTAGTTGCTGTTGTTGTTGTTGTTGTTGTTGTTGTTGTTGTTGTTGTTGTTGTTGTTGTTGTTGTTGTTGTTGTTGTTGTTGTTGTTGTTGTTGTTGTTGGGCCGTTTGTTGTAGTTGCGATTGATGTTGTGTAATGACCCGAAAATTTGCGACTAAATTTAAACTTAATCTTTAAAGGATTAATGATTTCGACACGATAAACAAAGTCTGTAAAACTGAATCTCAAAATTTTTGAACTATTCAAGTACCCTTCGATTTTCTCAACGATTCGCGAACAATTATATGTAAATAGATACATATATATACTATAACTTGAAAACGTAACAAAGTTTTCATTGCATAATGCCGTACATTAAACTTATTGGTTTATATATCTAATTGAATATATATGATTTCAAGTTATTTAGTAAACGATAGTAACATTCGATTATTGATTTGATTGATATTTAGATAAGTTAACTAAAACGTTTAAGATGAACCAGTAAAACACTAATTTGATAAAGTATTTTCAAATTGCTACAGTACCCAAAATGCTACAGTGTTTTCGAAAATCACTATTTGCTACAGTAAAATTGACTTTGCTACAGTGCATTGCTACAGTAAAAATTGGTACAGTAAAAATTTTAAAAAAAAAAATGAATGTTTTGAAGTAGTGTTGGGAACTGAAGCATGAATTAGTACAATATAATGACACTTGATCAACGTGATTATATTACAGTAAGTCATGCTGAGTTTCTAATGGAACGTGACAAAGGTTCACAGATCATACCCTCATCATGAACCATGTTACATAACTCTTTCATTCTATTTAATCTCTAAATATATCAAGAAAATACTTTTCTTGATGATTCGGTCTTTTCCAGATATTCTAGTAATTTGACAAATCAAGATCGTGCCAATACAATTTCTTTCTTAGAACATTAACTATGTTCATCCAAAACTCCATACCTACGAATTCTGGACCATTATTCGCTTGACTTGAGGTCGGGAAGAGAAAACAAAAACCTGGAACTTCGGAATATGAACAGGAGTATACATCACAGCAAACAAGAAAGATCATAAACCATGTATGTCTATGCGAATAGCAAGATAAAGACACGGGAGAATGATAAATACAACAATCCCTAGAGCATAATAGAAATAAACAGATTCTTCTGGTGGGAGCTGGAAAAGAAGAATGATTGTGGCAAACGTCAATATTAGGTCAAGAACCAGAACTGGATTGAGCATTTTCACAATATTTTGAATGTATTAATTGGGGAAGAAAATAGGGATGGTGAAAATAATGAGACGGAAGAGGTCAATTTATAGCGAAATATCAGACATAGCAATCGAGGCAGATTACACATTTAATCAAAGAAAATCCTAATTTCCGCAAATTCCGAAGAATGAAATCTAATTTAGATTATGAAGATTTTCTATTCCCTAAATTCCGGAAATCAACTCTGACTACGTCAAACGATAAGACGAAGCTTTAATTACCTCATTTCACTATTTTGTGATAATTTCACTCATACTATCCATGTAATCAAATTGTTTTATCCATATTTACACATAGGTGAAAAACTTGTTATTTATTTAACTCACGCTATTCATAAACGAAACTCGACTAATTTAAGGTATACAAAACATTTCATTCTATTATATCCTTTTGATGAGGATTTTATGAACAAACGAATTCATGATGAGAATTCAAACTATATCATATTCTTTGATACAAGAATATCCTGATCTACGTTATTAAACTTTCCTTCACCAAATTCCGGGACGAAATTTCTTTAACGGGTAGGTACTGTAATGACCCGAAAATTTGCGACTAAATTTAAACTTAATCTTTAAAGGATTAATGATTTCGACACGATAAACAAAGTCTGTAAAACTGAATCTCAAAATTTTTGAACTATTCAAGTACCCTTCGATTTTCTCAACGATTCGCGAACAATTATATGTAAATAGATACATATATATACTATAACTTGAAAACGTAACAAAGTTTTCATTGCATAATGCCGTACATTAAACTTATTGGTTTATATATCTAATTGAATATATATGATTTCAAGTTATTTAGTAAACGATAGTAACATTCGATTATTGATTTGATTGATATTTAGATAAGTTAACTAAAACGTTTAAGATGAACCAGTAAAACACTAATTTGATAAAGTATTTTCAAATTGCTACAGTACCCAAAATGCTACAGTGTTTTCGAAAATCACTATTTGCTACAGTAAAATTGACTTTGCTACAGTGAATTGCTACAGTAAAAATTGACTTTGCTACAGTAAAACACTATTTTAAAAATGTATTTTACCAAATAGTGAGACGATGATTTATAGAAGTAAATGACCAAAATACTCGAAAGTTTAAGATATACTTTGAGTGGTATAGTTTAGGAATAATTTAAGGCTATATTTTAACAAAGGTACGAGTCACGAAATGTAAAATGCAAGTTTTATTAGCGTACGAAAGGACATTCGAGAAACCGGAACCGGGACATAAGTCAAGTAACAACGTACGACTTATCAGAACAAAAGTTACAAGTTAACTATGCACGTAAATATAATATAATATATAAATAATTATATAAATTAAATATAATATATATTATATTTAAATATGTCGACAAACTAAAATACAAAATGATTGTGAGCTGGAAAAAGAGGCCATGCGATCGCATGGCCATTGTGCCTCAGACCCATGCGATCGCATGGGAAGGCTGGGCAGGCAACCTCTATAAATTCAGTCGAATTCTTCCATTTTTTTTACACATATATTACTCCGTATTTATTATTATTATTATTATTATTATTATTATTATTATTATTATTATTAAGATTAATATTATTATTAATCTTATTATTATTATTAGTAGTATTAATATTATACATAAAATACTACGACGAGGTCTTGAGCGTGTCACTTTCAAAACGAGTTTCCGAGCGAGCTAGAGCTAAGGAAAATATGGGTTATTACCAAGGAGGTTATGGGTAATGTTCGGGGGTATTTTTGTGAAGCAAACCTCGTTTTTATCATCTTCGATGCGTCTACGTGCTTTCCTACAATATTGTGTATCAATATTTAACTGTGAGTTTCATATGATCCCTTTTTCAAACTATATTTTTGGGCTGAGAATACATGCGCAGTTTTATAAACTGTTTTACTAAATGGATACAAATACTAAAACTGATTTTGTGTGAGTTTCATTGCTCCCTTTTTAATTGCTTTTGCAATATATATTTTTGGGCTGAGAATACATGCAATTTATTTTAAACGCAATGGATACAAGTACATACTTAATTCTACACTGAGTTTGAACCGAAAATCCCTTAGCTTTGGTAACTAGTAGCTGCCAGTACATAGGATATGGACTGGTGGGCGCGAATAATTGTATATGGATCCATAGGGCTTGACATCCCCGTCCGAGCTAGAGCGCTAGCCTTTTAACGGACGTATGTTATTTGAGTTTAAAACACGTTGGTTTGCGTGTATTAAAACGAATGGGGTAATTATCACTATAGCGTTAAGTTTAGTTACCAGGGTGCTCTGTTACGTAGAATCTATTGACAAACTTTTGATAAACGTTTCTGGATGAAACAACTGAAATCTTGTAATCCACTTTTATATACAGATTATACGAAACAATAAAACTATGAACTCACCAACCTTTGTGTTGACACTTGTTAGCATGTTTATTCTCAGGTTTCCTAGAAGTCTTCCGCTGTTTGCTTATATGTGATACAAGCTATGTGCATGGAGTCATACATGCTTTATTCAAGAAAACTCTGCATTTACAAAATCATCACCGTGTATCTTATTTTGACTTCATTGTCAACGGATGTATTATGGTAAACTATTATTTATGGTGATTGTCTATATGTAGAAATCATCAAACGTTGAAAACCTTAGAAATTGATATTCATTTATTGTGTACCTTTTGAAAAGAATGCAATGTTTACAAAACGTATCATATAGAGGTCAAATACCTCGCAATGAAATCAATGAATGACGTGTTCGTCCATATGGATTTGGAACGATCGTCACAGTTGGTATCAGAGCGTTGGTCCTAGCGAACCAGGTCTTGCATGAGTGTGTCTAACTGATAGTTGTTAGTATGCATTAGTAAGTCTGGACTTCGACTGTGTCTGCATGTTAAAAGTTTTGCTTATCATTTCTTGTCGGAAATTACATGTTTATCATTCTTAAGTCTAGACACATTTTCCTGCATTTATTGCATAAATATGTATAGACAAAAATTCATATCTTAGCGTATCTGTTACTGTAAACTTTTCCTGACATCTTTCGAAAATTTCTCCGTGATTTATGGAATTTGGTATTATATATACATATGTAAATTATGTATTGAAGAATACCAAACTAAATTTTATAATCTAATTCATATCAAAAATCATCTCCCTAATTATACAAGATGGATCCCGTATCTAGTTCAAATTCCTTAAACTCTGACAGCTATTCCGATATGGATATTCACCTGAATTCTGAAGACAGTGTAACCGGAATGGATCAACCAATTAGCCATCATCTATTCTGGATGAATTGGGGATGGGTTCGTAGCCTACTTAATTATTGGAGATTATTCATTTCTAATTCAAGCCAAAAATCAAATGAGCTTAATATGATATTAACTCATTAAATCTGTATTACATCTGAAGAAAATATACATACAGATATTTTCATAAAGACTGTAACGAAAATTCTTTGTACAAAGTATTAATTGTGAATTTTTTTTTTAACGGGTAGGTAATACCCGGGAAATATTTAAGTTTGCAATTAATATGTTACACTGTACATTCTTCAACTTTGATTCAAAAATTATTAACAATACTCACAACGATATACAATCATTTTCATACAAATTCAATTACATATTCTGATATTGACGGATCAGAATCCAAGTCATAACTCTGAACCGGTGACATCATTTTTAGATCTCTACATCTTTTAAAGCTATACTTTGACTTTAAAACTGTGCAAGATCCTTTAATGTTGTTAATACCGAAAATAATCTTGCAATTCTTTTCAAGATATCAATTTTCATCACACTTTCAACCAGTCAACTTCGACTTTTCAGATTAACTTTATTGTAACCTTGACATATATGTTCTTGTTACTGGGGGAACCTTTCATGTTCCACCACATTAGCAGTAAATTTACCAGCAACTTCATTAATCTGTGACTTAAGTTTCTTCGAAAAATCACTATAATTATTCATTGAAACCCTATCATGTACTCATCCACATCTTGTAACAATAGTTGCCGTTCCAACAGTTATATATATATATATACATATAATGTCTATCTCCTAGACTTAATTACTTCGAATGTGAAGTTTCTGAAAAACACCCCAAACTACGAAACTAGTTCTCCAAATTTTGGAAAAATGCTGATGAAGCAGCAAAAACTGTAAACGACTTTAACAGTCGAAAGTTTGATGATAAAGAGTAGTGTGTTGGAAAAGCACAGAAAAAGAGAAGGTTTGGAACTGGAAAACGGGTTGAGCAAAGTATGAAGGAAGCTGTAGACAAATTACAAGGACGAAATCTACCTTCAAAGAATCCAAATTACTCAGTGTCTGCTGAAACCATTAGTAAGAACCTTACTTCTTATTCTAAACCTTCACAGACAGATTTTCCGCATCATCCTCTGATATTAGAAATTCTAAGATATCATCGTATCTTCCATTATAAATATCCTTCATATTTCTGAAGATATTTTCATAACTATACTTATCTGAAATTATTCATCTCTTCGCGCTATCTGTGTTACATCATAAAAGAAACTATTTTAGTTTTTAAAATTTAAAAAAAAAAATGAATGTTTTGAAGTAGTGTTGGGAACTGAAGCATGAATTAGTACAATATAATGACACTTGATCAACGTGATTATATTACAGTAAGTCATGCTGAGTTTCTAATGGAACGTGACAAAGGTTCACAGATCATACCCTCATCATGAACCATGTTACATAACTCTTTCATTCTATTTAATCTCTAAATATATCAAGAAAATACTTTTCTTGATGATTCGGTCTTTTCCAGATATTCTAGTAATTTGACAAATCAAGATCGTGCCAATACAATTTCTTTCTTAGAACATTAACTATGTTCATCCAAAACTCCATACCTACGAATTCTGGACCATTATTCGCTTGACTTGAGGTCGGGAAGAGAAAACAAAAACCTGGAACTTCGGAATATGAACAGGAGTATACATCACAGCAAACAAGAAAGATCATAAACCATGTATGTCTATGCGAATAGCAAGATAAAGACACGGGAGAATGATAAATACAACAATCCCTAGAGCATAATAGAAATAAACAGATTCTTCTGGTGGGAGCTGGAAAAGAAGAATGATTGTGGCAAACGTCAATATTAGGTCAAGAACCAGAACTGGATTGAGCATTTTCACAATATTTTGAATGTATTAATTGGGGAAGAAAATAGGGATGGTGAAAATAATGAGACGGAAGAGGTCAATTTATAGCGAAATATCAGACATAGCAATCGAGGCAGATTACACATTTAATCAAAGAAAATCCTAATTTCCGCAAATTCCGAAGAATGAAATCTAATTTAGATTATGAAGATTTTCTATTCCCTAAATTCCGGAAATCAACTCTGACTACGTCAAACGATAAGACGAAGCTTTAATTACCTCATTTCACTATTTTGTGATAATTTCACTCATACTATCCATGTAATCAAATTGTTTTATCCATATTTACACATAGGTGAAAAACTTGTTATTTATTTAACTCACGCTATTCATAAACGAAACTCGACTAATTTAAGGTATACAAAACATTTCATTCTATTATATCCTTTTGATGAGGATTTTATGAACAAACGAATTCATGATGAGAATTCAAACTATATCATATTCTTTGATACAAGAATATCCTGATCTACGTTATTAAACTTTCCTTCACCAAATTCCGGGACGAAATTTCTTTAACGGGTAGGTACTGTAATGACCCGAAAATTTGCGACTAAATTTAAACTTAATCTTTAAAGGATTAATGATTTCGACACGATAAACAAAGTCTGTAAAACTGAATCTCAAAATTTTTGAACTATTCAAGTACCCTTCGATTTTCTCAACGATTCGCGAACAATTATATGTAAATAGATACATATATATACTATAACTTGAAAACGTAACAAAGTTTTCATTGCATAATGCCGTACATTAAACTTATTGGTTTATATATCTAATTGAATATATATGATTTCAAGTTATTTAGTAAACGATAGTAACATTCGATTATTGATTTGATTGATATTTAGATAAGTTAACTAAAACGTTTAAGATGAACCAGTAAAACACTAATTTGATAAAGTATTTTCAAATTGCTACAGTACCCAAAATGCTACAGTGTTTTCGAAAATCACTATTTGCTACAGTAAAATTGACTTTGCTACAGTGAATTGCTACAGTAAAAATTGACTTTGCTACAGTAAAACACTATTTTAAAAATGTATTTTACCAAATAGTGAGACGATGATTTATAGAAGTAAATGACCAAAATACTCGAAAGTTTAAGATATACTTTGAGTGGTATAGTTTAGGAATAATTTAAGGCTATATTTTAACAAAGGTACGAGTCACGAAATGTAAAATGCAAGTTTTATTAGCGTACGAAAGGACATTCGAGAAACCGGAACCGGGACATAAGTCAAGTAACAACGTACGACTTATCAGAACAAAAGTTACAAGTTAACTATGCACGTAAATATAATATAATATATAAATAATTATATAAATTAAATATAATATATATTATATTTAAATATGTCGACAAACTAAAATACAAAATGATTGTGAGCTGGAAAAAGAGGCCATGCGATCGCATGGCCATTGTGCCTCAGACCCATGCGATCGCATGGGAAGGCTGGGCAGGCAACCTCTATAAATTCAGTCGAATTCTTCCATTTTTTTTACACATATATTACTCCGTATTTATTATTATTATTATTATTATTATTATTATTATTATTATTATTATTATTATTATTATTATTATTATTATTATTATTAAGATTAATATTATTATTAATCTTATTATTATTATTAGTAGTATTAATATTATACATAAAATACTACGACGAGGTCTTGAGCGTGTCACTTTCAAAACGAGTTTCCGAGCGAGCTAGAGCTAAGGAAAATATGGGTTATTACCAAGGAGGTTATGGGTAATGTTCGGGGGTATTTTTGTGAAGCAAACCTCGTTTTTATCATCTTCGATGCGTCTACGTGCTTTCCTACAATATTGTGTATCAATATTTAACTGTGAGTTTCATATGATCCCTTTTTCAAACTATATTTTTGGGCTGAGAATACATGCGCAGTTTTATAAACTGTTTTACTAAATGGATACAAATACTAAAACTGATTTTGTGTGAGTTTCATTGCTCCCTTTTTAATTGCTTTTGCAATATATATTTTTGGGCTGAGAATACATGCAATTTATTTTAAACGCAATGGATACAAGTACATACTTAATTCTACACTGAGTTTGAACCGAAAATCCCTTAGCTTTGGTAACTAGTAGCTGCCAGTACATAGGATATGGACTGGTGGGCGCGAATAATTGTATATGGATCCATAGGGCTTGACATCCCCGTCCGAGCTAGAGCGCTAGCCTTTTAACGGACGTATGTTATTTGAGTTTAAAACACGTTGGTTTGCGTGTATTAAAACGAATGGGGTAATTATCACTATAGCGTTAAGTTTAGTTACCAGGGTGCTCTGTTACGTAGAATCTATTGACAAACTTTTGATAAACGTTTCTGGATGAAACAACTGAAATCTTGTAATCCACTTTTATATACAGATTATACGAAACAATAAAACTATGAACTCACCAACCTTTGTGTTGACACTTGTTAGCATGTTTATTCTCAGGTTTCCTAGAAGTCTTCCGCTGTTTGCTTATATGTGATACAAGCTATGTGCATGGAGTCATACATGCTTTATTCAAGAAAACTCTGCATTTACAAAATCATCACCGTGTATCTTATTTTGACTTCATTGTCAACGGATGTATTATGGTAAACTATTATTTATGGTGATTGTCTATATGTAGAAATCATCAAACGTTGAAAACCTTAGAAATTGATATTCATTTATTGTGTACCTTTTGAAAAGAATGCAATGTTTACAAAACGTATCATATAGAGGTCAAATACCTCGCAATGAAATCAATGAATGACGTGTTCGTCCATATGGATTTGGAACGATCGTCACATGTTGCGATTGTTGGGATAATTGTTGCGATTATTGTTGTAATTGCTGTTGTTGTTGTATTGGTGATTCTTATCACCGTTTTCCTCCCACTTTCTTTTGACTTGCTTCACATTGGCCTCTTCAGCAGTCTGTTCTTTAATTCTTTCTTCAATCTGGTTCACTAGTTTGTGAGCCATTCTACATGCCTGTTGTATGGAGGCGGGCTCGTGTGAACTTATATCTTCTTGGATTCTTTCCGGTAATCCTTTCACAAACGTGTCGATCTTCTCTTCCTCGTCTTCGAATGCTCCCGGACACAATAGGCACAATTCTGTGAATCGTCTTTCGTACGTGGTAATATCAAATCCTTGGGTTCGTAACCCTCTAAGTTCTGTCTTGAGCTTATTGACCTCGGTTCTGGGACGGTACTTCTCGTTCATCAAGTGCTTGAATGCTGACCACAGTAGTGCGTACGCATCATCTTGTCCCACTTGCTCTAGATAGGTATTCCACCATGTTAACGCAGAACCTGTGAAGGTATGCGTAGCGTACTTCACTTTGTCCTCTTCAGTACACTTACTTATGGCAAACACCGATTTGACCTTCTCGGTCCACCGTTTCAATCCGATCGGTCCTTCGGTTCCATCAAATTCCAAAGGTTTGCAGGCAGTGAATTCTTTGTAGGTGCATCCTACACGATTTCCTGTACTGCCAGATCCAAGGTTATTGTTGGTATGTAGCGCAGCCTGTACTGCGGCTATGTTTGAAGCTAGAAAAGTACGGAATTCCTCTTCATTCATATTCACGGTGTGTCGAGTAGTCGGTGCCATTTCCTTCAAAATAGTCAAATGGAACAAGTTAATCATACAGAATATTAAGAGTAGTTAATAGTATTTCGTAGCATAATATGAACTCATTTATAAAAGCTTTTTCTTCATATTAGCGTTTTATAAGTTTAAATTCGGGTAGTACCTACCCGTTAAGTTCATACTTAGTAGCTAATATACAATTCAACTACTACAATTCTATATGAAAAACTGATTGTAATAATATTTCGCGTTCAAACTTTTATACAATATTTTACAAACTTACAATACTGCTTATTTTACATAAAGCATGAAATATAGCACACAATAACTTTGATACAAGATAGTTGTGAAGATAATTCTAGCTAGTACACAAGTCGTTCAGCAAAGGCAATAAAGACACATAATTCATACGTCCAGAAACAAATCATGCATTCTGGTTTTACTAGGACTACTTCCCATCCTTGGTCTTGTGGAACATAACCGTTATGGCCGTTGATAAGACAGCGTGTTGTAACGTCGTCAAAGGGACGAGGGTTACGTAATGACCAACAGTCTCGTAATAACCTAAAAACCTCATTTCTTACCCCAATTACCGACTCCGTCACTTGTGGGAACGTTTTGTTTAATAGTTGTAGCCCGATGTTCTTGTTCTCACTTTGGTGAGAAGCGAACATTACTAACCCGTAAGCATAACATGCTTCTTTATGTTGCATGTTAGCCGCTTTTTCTAAATCACGAAGTCCTATATTCGGATATACTAAGTCAAAATAATTTCTTAACCCGTTGCGTAAAATAGCATTTGGGTTCCCCGCAATATATGCGTCAAAGTAAACACATCGTAACTTATGGATTTCCAAATGTGATATCCCCCATCTTTCGAACGAAAGCCTTTTATAAACCAAGGCATTGTTGGAACGTTCTTCGAATGTCTTACAAACTGATCTCGCCTTAAATAGTTGTGCCGATGAATTCTGACCGACTCTAGACAAGATTTCATCAATCATGTCTCCGGGTAGGTCTCTTAAAATATTGGGTTGTCTATCCATTTTGTGTTTTTATACTGTAAAATAGACAAGAGTTAGATTCATAAAAAAATACTTATTAATACAAGCAATTTTTACATATATCATAAAGCATAAGCACACTATATTACATATATTACACCACACGAATACAACTATCTTATTCCGACTCGCTCGTTTCTTCTTGTTCGGTTTTGGTTCGTTTTGCCAAGTTTCTAGGGATATATGATGTTCCCCTAATACGAGCCGTCGTTGTCCACATTGGTTTAGAAAAACCTGGTGGTTTAGAGGTTCCCGGGTCATTGTTACAACTTAAGGACTTCGGGGGTTAACGATACATATAAAGTTCATCGGGGTTGGAATTAGATTTCTCTATTTTTATGCCCTTTCCCTTATTATTTTCTTTTGCCTTTTTAAATTCAGTTGGGGTAATTTCTATAACATCATCGAAATTCTCGTCGGAATCCGATTCATCGGAGAATTGGTAATCCTCCCAATATTTTGCTTCCTTGGCAGAAACACCATTGACCATAATTAACCTTGGTCGGTTGGTTGAGGATTCTCTTTTACTTAACCGTTTTATTATTTCCCCCACCAGTTCTATTTCTTCTTCCGGTTCCGATTCTTCTTCCGGTTCCGATTCTTCTTCCGGTTCCGACTCTTCTTCCGGTTCCTCTTCGGGAATTTGTGAATCAGTCCACGAATCATTCCAATTTACATTTGACTCTTCATTATTATTAGGTGAGTCAATGGGACTTGTTCTAGAGGTAGACATCTACCACATAATATCAAACATGTTAAGAGATTAATATATCACATAATATTCATATGTTAAAAATATATAGTTTCCAACAAAAATGTTAAGCAATCATTTTTAAAGAAAACACGGTCGAAGTCCAGACTCACTAATGCATCCTAACAAACTCGATAAGACACAATAATGCAAATTTTCTGGTTCTCTAAGACCAACGCTCGGATACCAACAGAAATGTCCCGTTCTTATTGATTAAAAACGTTCCATATTAATTGATTTCGTTGCGAGGTTTTGACCTCTATATGAGACGTTTTTCAAAGACTGCATTCATTTTAAAACAAACCATAACCTTTATTTTATCAATAAAGGTTTAAAAAGCTTTACGTAGATTATCAAATAATGATAATCTAAAATATCCTGTTTACACACGACCATTACATAATGGTTTACAATACAAATATGTTATAACAAAATAAGTTTCTTGAATGCAGTTTTTACATAATATCATACAAGCATGGACTCCAAATCTCGTCCTTATTTAAGTATGCGACAGCGGAAGCTCTTAATAATCACCTGAGAATAAACATGCTTAAAACGTCAACAAAAATGTTGGTGAGTTATAGGTTTAACCTATATATTTCAAATCATAATAATAGACCACAAGATTTCATATTTCAATACACATCCCATACATAGAGATAAAAATCATTCATATGGTGAACACCTGGTAACCGACATTAACAAGATGCATATATAAGAATATCCCCATCATTCCGGGACACCCTTCGGATATGATATAAATTTCGAAGTACTAAAGCATCCGGTACTTTGGATGGGGTTTGTTAGGCCCAATAGATCTATCTTTAGGATTCGCGTCAATTAGGGTGTCTGTTCCCTAATTCTTAGATTACCATACTTAATAAAAAGGGGCATATTCGATTTCGATAATTCAACCATAGAATGTAGTTTCACGTACTTGTGTCTATTTTGTAAATCATTTATAAAACCTGCATGTATTCTCATCCCAAAAATATTAGATTTTAAAAGTGGGACTATAACTCACTTTCACAGATTTTTACTTCGTCGGGAAGTAAGACTTGGCCACTGGTTGATTCACGAACCTATAACAATATATACATATATATCAAAGTATGTTTAAAATATATTTACAACACTTTTAATATATTTTGATGTTTTAAGTTTATTAAGTCAGCTGTCCTCGTTAGTAACCTACAACTAGTTGTCCACAGTTAGATGTACAGAAATAAATCGATAAATATTATCTTGAATCAATCCACGACCCAGTGTATACGTATCTCAGTATTGATCACAACTCAAACTATATATATTTTGGAATCAACCTCAACCCTGTATAGCTAACTCCATAATTAACATATAAAGTGTCTATGGTTGTTCCGAAATGTATATAGATGTGTCGACATGATAGGTCGAAACATTGTATACGTGTCTATGGTATCTCAAGATTACATAATATACAATACAAGTTGATTAAGTTATGGTTGGAATAGATTTGTTACCAATTTTCACGTAGCTAAAATGAGAAAAATTATCCAATCTTGTTTTACCCATAACTTCTTCATTTTAAATCCGTTTTGAGTGAATCAAATTGATATGGTTTCATATTGAACTCTATTTTATGAATCTAAACAGAAAAAGTATAGGTTTATAGTCGGAAAAATAAGTTACAAGTCGTTTTTGTAAAGGTAGTCATTTCAGTCGAAAAAACGACGTCTAGATGACCATTTTAGAAACATACTTCCACTTTGAGTTTAACCATAATTTTTGGATATAGTTTCATGTTCATAATAAAAATCATTTTCTCAGAATAACAACTTTTAAATCAAAGTTTATCATAGTTTTTAATTAACTAACCCAAAACAGCCCGCGGTGTTACTACGACGGCGTAAATCCGGTTTTACGGTGTTTTTCGTGTTTCCAGGTTTTAAATCATTAAGTTAGCATATCATATAGATATAGAACATGTGTGTAGTTAATTTTAAAAGTCAAGTTAGAAGGATTAACTTTTGTTTGCTAACAAGTTTAGAATTAACTAAACTATGTTCTAGTGATTACGAGTTTAAACCTTCGAATAAGATAGTTTTATATATATGAATCGAATGATGTTATGAACATCATTACTACCTCAAGTTTAGTAGGTAAACCTACTGGAAGTGACAAGAAATGATCTAGCTTCAAAGGATCTTGGATGGCTTGAAAGTTCTTGAAGTAGGATCATGACACAAAAACAAGTTCAAGTAAGATTTTTACTCGAATTAAGATAGTTTATAGTTATAGAAATTGAATCAAAGTTTGAATATGAATATTACCTTGAATAAGAAAGATAACCTACTGTATATAACAAAGGTTTCTTGATCTTAGATGATTACTTGGAATGGATTAGAAAGCTTGGAAGTAAATTAGTAAACTTGAAGGGATTTTTGAAGTGTTCTTGAAGTGTTCTTCCTATGATGATTATAGCTTGATTCTTGAAGTGATTTTTGATGAAGATGATGATTAACTACTGGAAAAATACGTTCATAATAGTGTGTGTGTGTGTGTTGAGAGAGAATTAGAAAGAGAATTGGAAGTGAAATGGAGTGAATGATGAGTGGTAATTGGTGAGTGGTGAGTGGGGTTAAAAGGAGTTCTAGTTAGTTGACTAGCTCATGGTAGAAGTTAAAATTGATTAGTCATACATGACATAATCAAGAGTGGAATCCCATGCCAGTTCCTATTGGTATATACTCATAGTAAGTACGTTTTGAAGCTGTGTATAATACGGGTAAGAATACGACTAGAATTCTTGATGAAAGAAAAGAATGGAAAAGTAACTGTAACCATTTTCGTTAAGTATGAGTGTTTTGATATATGTCTTGAAGTCTTCCAAAAGTATTTTAATACATCTAAATACACTACATGTATATACATTTTAACTGAGACGTTAAGTCATCGTTAGTCATTACATGTAAGTGTTGTTTTGAAACCTTTAAGTTAACGATCTCAATTGATGTTGTTAACCCATTGTTTATTATATCTAATGAGATGTTAAATTATTATATTATCATGATATTATGATATATTAATATATCTTAATATGATATATATACATTTAAATGTCGTTACAACAATAATCGTTACATATATGTCTCGTTTCGAATTCCTTAAGTTAGTAGTCTTGTTTATATGTATATAACTCATTGTTAATATACTTATGGAGATACATACTTATCATAATCTCATGTTAACCATATGTATATCCATATATATATCGTCATGTCGTTTTTACAAGTTTTAACGTTCGTGAATCGCCGGTCAACTTGGGTGGTCAATTGTCTATATGAAGCATATTTCAATTAATCAAGTCTTAACAAGTTTGATTGCTTAACATGTTGGAAACATTTAATCATGTAAATATCAATCTCAATTAATATATATAAACATGGAAAAGTTCGGGTCACTACATTTTTAAGTTTTAGTACCTTTTTAAGTTATTGCCATTTGGGATATAGTATTTCTTTTAAGCTTTAATATTTTTAGACTCAATTTTTAATTTTTAGTTTTTAGTTCCTTTTTAAGTTTCGACGCGCTACTTTCTTATTTTTATTTTTCGACGCCTATTATTTTTCGACCTTTTATTTTTCGACGCGCTCTTTTTTTCTCTTATTTCTCGCCATTCTAGTTTTAGGACATAGAATTTTCTATCTTCTTCTCTAAAATTTCTTTAAATTACGAAAATTTATTTTAAGTGGTTAAATTGATAGACATTAAAATTTTCTGGTTCGTAGTAATAGTTGGATTTGTACGTGGACCGGGTTATTGGAGCCAAACAGTACTCAATTATATTGAGACCAAACGAATCCTGCCCCTCTGCTGCATCTTTTGGCTATTCGAAACGTGGGCAAAATCAGAAACGTCTATTAATTGGATAACTTATATAATTTTTCTTTCTTTTTAAAAACTAATAGGATATTCAGTGAATGCACCGAGCAAAACGTTCACCACCTTTTGTACGTTCACCACCTGTAACTCGATCAAAACATCTAGCAAATGTTGTCGCCATTGATTTTTCTTTAGAATCGTCATCCAGTCGACCAAGTACTCCAATTCAAATTTCCGATAATCCATTTTTTGAACCCGACCTCACAATTGAGAATCCGGAGAATATATTCAGGGACAATTAATAGATCCTGAACCATTAATCTTTCCTCCGGAACCTCCAATCATTCAAACAGAGATTGTTGAGGAACCAACCATTAAATTAGAATCCTCTAGTGATTCAGATTCAACAAATTCAATCATGGAGAATCTGGAACCTCTAAGTATGGAAGACCGAATGCGAGCTAAACGCACTGGCCAAGGTCAAGCAATTACTCAACCTGACATTAATGCGCCAGATTATGAAATCAAAGGACAAATTCTACACAAGGTGACTAATCAATGCCAATTTAGTGGTGCACCGAAGGAAGATCCAAATGAACATCTTCGTACCTTTAATAGAATCTGCACTCTATTTAAAATTCGAGAAGTAGAGGATGAACAGATATATCTCATGTTATTTCTCTGGACTTTAAAGGGAGAAGCCAAAGATTGGTTGGAATCGTTACCTGAAGGGGCGATTGATACATGGGACATTTTAGTTGAAAAATTTCTTAAACAATTCTTTCCGGCATCTAAAGCCGTAAGATTTCAAGGAGAAATTGTTACGTTCACACAGAAACCAAATGAAACTCTATATGAGGCATGGACCAGATTTGGAAAGTTATTGAGAGGATGTTCGCAACATGATTTAGACACCTGTCAAATAGTACAAATATTCTACCAAAGATGCGACATCACTACAAGGAAAGACATAGACATAGCAGCTGGTGGTTCCATTATGAAGAAAACAGAAACTGATGCTTATAAAATTATTGATAACACTGCTTCCTACTCACATGAGTGGCACCAAGAAAAAGATATCGTTAGATCATCTAAAGCAGCTAGAGCCGATTCTAGCCATGACTTAGATTCCATTTCTGCAAAGATAGATGCTGTCGAGAGACGAATGGAAAAGATGACTAAGGATATACACTCAATACGAATTAGTTGTGAGCAGTGTGGAGGACCACATTTGACAAAAGATTGTCTTAGTATTGAACTAACAATGGAACAAAGAGAGAATGTTTCATACATAAACCAAAGGCCTGGAAATAATTATCAGAATAATTATCAACCGCCAAGACCAAACTACAATCAAAACCAGAATTATAACCGAAATGTTCCATACAACAATCAACAAGGTCCTAGCAATCAACAAGTATCCAATAATACTTACAATCAGCAAAGACCTAATTTTCAAAACAAACCACCACAAACCGATGATAAAAAGCCAAATTTAGAAGATATTATGACTAAGCTAGTTGAATCTCAAAAGCAGTTTTTCACATCTCAGAAACAAACCAATGAATAAAATGCTCAAGCATTTAGAAATCAACAAGCTTCTATTCAAAATTTGGAACAAGAAGTAAGTAACCTAGCAAGGTTAATAGGTAAAAGAAAACCGGGAAGTCTACCTAGTGATACAAATGCTAACCCCCGAAATGAAATAGCTAAAGCCATTACCACAAGAAGTGGTATTATACTTAAACCACTTGAAATACCTGTAATTTCTGATGAAGCTATTCCTACTCCACAAGAACCACAACCTGAACAAGATAAGGAAAAAGAACCGGTAGTTGAAAAGGTTAATGAAGATAACACAGTTAAGGCTAAACCTTATGTTAAACCATACCAACCACCACTTCCTTACCCGAGTAAAATGAGAAAAGAGAGACTTGAAGCCGAGCAATCCAAATTCTTGGATATGTTTAAACAAATAAATGTAAATCTTCCTTTCATTGATGTGATTTCAGGAATGCCTAGATATGCTAAATTTCTGAAAGATCTAATCACAAATAGAAAGAAAATGGAAGAACTCTCGGCTGTTACTATGAATGCTAATTGTTCTGCAGTGCTGTTGAATAAGATACCAGAAAAATTATCAGATCCAGGAAGTTTCACAATTCCATGTTTTCTGGGTAGTCTTAGTTCAATAGAAGCATTGGCAGACTTAGGTGAAAGGACCCGTTCATATACATTATAAACGATTCACAATAGTTGATTACATCGCGAGGTATTTTGACCTCTATATGATACATTTTACAAACATTGCATTCGTTTTTAAAAGACAAACTTTCTTTACAACGAAAGTTGACGGCATGCACACCATTTCATAATACATCCAACTATAATTGACATAATAATAATCTTGATGAACTCAATGACTCGAATGCAACGTCTTTCAAAATATGCCATGAATGACTCCAAGTAATATCCTTAAAATGAGCTAATGCACAGCGGAAGATTTCTTTAATACCTGAGAATAAACATGCTTTAAAGTGTCAACCAAAAGGTTGGTGAGCTCATAGGTTTATCATAACAATCATTTCAATATATTAATAGACCACAAGATTTCCGTTTATAAATATATGTACACTCGCAAGTGTATAAATGTATTCTATAAGTTGTAGGCACCCGGTAACAAGCCTTAACGTTCATGTTTTACCCTCTAAAGTACACCAGATCAGGTGTGTTTAAAATAACCTCGAAGTACTAAAGCATCCAATAGTCAGGATGGGGTTTGTCAGGCCCAATAGATCTATCTTTAGGATTCGCGCCTACCGTACATAGACAAGTAGTTTAATGTTACCAAGCTAAGGGTATATTTCTGGTTTAAACCCACATAGAATTAGTTTTAGTACTTGTGCCTATTTCGTAAAACATTTATAAAACAGCGCATGTATTCTCAGCCCAAAAATATATATTGCAAAAGCAATTAAAAATGGAGCAAATGAAACTCACCATACTGTATTTCGTAGTAAAAATACATATAACGTCATTTAACAAGTGCAAGGTTGGCCTCGGATTCACGAACCTATATTAATTATATATATTTATATGTTGGTCAATATTTGTCTAACAATTTTTGGTCAAGTCATAGTGTACCACAATCCTAATGCTCGAGACTAATATGCAAAAGTCAACAAAAGTCAACGTGACCCAAAATGACTTCTAAAATTTATACGTGTTTATTATATAACTTAACTATAGTCGTTTTATATGTTTAAATATATTTATTAGATTTTATAATAATAAAAGTCATTTATTAATAAAAATTTATATTAACGTTTATATATGATAAAATATACTTTTATATATCTTAAGTAGTAAAATTTATAAAGTTCACTTAATGTCTTAAAACTATAGTGGTAAGTATTATTAATGTAATTATATTACGCGTGGTGAAAAATATCTTTGTATCCCCTATTTATTTGATAAAATAATATTGATCATAATAATAATAAGTAAAAGTTGTATTATTTTGTAATAATAATTATTATTATTCTATAAAAAAATAACAATATTTATATTTACTAAAAATGTTATTATGATAAAATGATAATACTAACATAATAGTAATAATGATATTTTATAATAACAATGATATTTCTATTAAAATAATAACGACGATAGTAATAATAATCATTTTAACAATAATACTAAAATTCAGTTGACTATAACTTCAAATCCGTTCATCGAAACCATTCGATATCTAAATGAAAAGTTCTTAATTTTTCGCTAGCTTTCCAATGACATGCATATCATATACCCTATCTCAGTAGCATATGTATCTAATTCAGGATTCAACAAACCTATCTAAGGACAATATCGAATGTACAAGCATGCATAATCCTATATACTCGAGCACTAGTCAGTGATATGCTATTGATATATAAAAGTTAAGTTATGAGTGCTCACGTATCAATATTGAGATTCAATATTTCAGGAAAGTACGTAGACGCAACGGAGATGATAAACACTAGATTGACCTCACGAGCATACCCATGAACCATACCCATCACCTCCATAGCTATAACCCATAATTTCCTTAGCTTCGACTCATTCAAAAAACTATTTTGAAATCACTCGGACATCACTCCGTCGTAATATTTTATGTATACTAATAATATCTTGAAATAATACAGAGCAAATATATATATATATGTAAATCGATTGAGAGAGTTTAGAGAAATATATTTTCAAGTTTTTATGAAATAATGAAACCTATTGAATTCTATTTATAATAGATTTTTGAATTATTAAAGTAAATTATTAAAGTATGAATTATTAAAGTGAATTATTAAAGTATGAATTATTAAAGTGAATTATTAAAGTGAATTATTAAAGTATGAATTATTAAAGTTAAAGTAAAGTAAAAGTAAAGTAAAGGTAAAGTTAAAGTATAGTAAAAGTATAAAAACTATGTATGTATAATACGCGTATAAATATATATAATATTAATTTAGATCGTTATATATATTTAATGAAATAAAATATAAATATCGTTATATTTATTATACTGGTTAAGTAATGAGTTGTCAAAAGTGATTCTAGATATTTATAAAAGTTATATACGTTTTAATAATAAAGTTCTTTTTAAACTGAAAACGTTTTTGTACGTTTGAAAATAGATTAATAGAATATTATGGAAACCAATTCTCCACTAGCTTTTGTCTAACTTTCGTAAATGACACTTTTTATTTTTATTTATAAATAGCTTTACAAATTATTCCGAATATCGTTAAGAGGAATAGATTTCTCAAATCATAGTGGACCTCTCAATAGAGACTTGTAATCATAATTCAATGTTTCTGATAATTCAATCATTTAATATATTTTTTTTAATTTCGTCGATAATCATATTGAAACAAATACGTTCATATAAAGCATTATACTTTTAAATACGTTGTTGACATTTTCAATTTATAACTTATACACATATACATACATATTCATATATGTTCATTTAATGGTTCGTGAATCATTGGAATTTGGTCGAGGTTTAAATGAATGTATAAACATAGTTTAAAATCCTTGAGATTTAACTTAACAAGCATTGCTTATCGTGTCAGAATAATATAAAGATAAATTTTAAATTTAGTCGGAAATTTCCGGGTCGTCACAGTACCTACCCGTTAAAGAAATTTCGTCCCCGAAATTTGATAGAGGTCGTTATGGCTAACAATGAGAATGTTATTATGACGATTATGAAGTTTTATCATGTCTGAGAAGTATGGATAAAATAATTCGATTACTCAAAGCGTATGAGGGAAGTTATCGTAAATGAAGGAAATAAGATTATAGTGATTCGTCATATCTTTTGACGTCATCACAATTGATCTCCGAATTTAAAGAAAATCTTTGTAATCTATGTTGGATTTGATGCTTCGGTGATTAAGGAGATTATGATTCTCTTTGAATTAATACGATAATCCATCTTGATTTCTCTGTCGGGTATTTCACTATAAATCCACCTCCTTCATTTCCTTACAACTCACACCTTCTATTCTTTCTCCCTCAACTCATATTTTAAAGTATTTGTCAATATGCTTCATCCAGTACTGATTCTCGATATACTCCTCACTTTCATATCTGTCGTTCTTTTTTTTCATCTGCCTCCGGAAGAATCTATTTACTTCTACTATACTCTCGGTTTTATAGTGTTTTTTAGTTCTGTCGTGTCTTTATATTGCTATATGCATCGATATATACGGTTTATAATTTTTGGGTGGTTGTTGGGTTTTATATCTTCCCTTATATTTCAAAGCCCCTGCTTTTGTCTTCTATAATCATTGACATCCACAGTTAATGCTCCCTTCTATTTGCTGCGATTTATACTCCAATTTCTATTTGGGAGTTTTGTCCTTTCGTTTCTTCTTCTTGCGATTAAGCAACGTTTGTAATGGTCCAGTATTCGCAAATATGAATTTCAGAATGAACATAGTTAATGTTCTAAGAAGGAAATGGTAATGGCACGATCTTGATTTATTAATTTACCAGAATACCCTGAAAAGACCGAATCATCAAGAAAATATATTCTTGATATTTTTAGAGATTAAATATAATACAAGAGTCGTGTAACATGGAACATGATGACGGCATGGTCTGTGAATCGTCATGTCCCATTAGAAACTCAGCATGACTTGGATTTTGATTTGTCAAAATCAGAATGCGTAATCAAATTTGGGTGAGAATGGTTGTTTTGATTTCTATACAAGAATGTATATTGTTGTGAGATTTTGGAAGTATAGTTGATGATTTACTTAATCAGATTCGAAAAATGTAATATATTAATTGTGAATTTATATATCTCTCGGGTATTACCTACCCGTTAAAAAAAAATTCACAATTAATATTTTGTACAACAGAATTTTATTACAGTCTTTATGAAAATATATATGTGCATATTTTCTTCAGATGTAACATAGATTTAATGAGTTAATATTAAATTAAACTCATTTGATTTACTGTTGAAACTAGAACTGAATAATCCCTAAAGACTTTAGAAATTACATAACTTTTACGGAGTATTTATTCAATAAAATTGAAATTATGAATTAATACTTCGTTATTTGTTGGTGTTTGTAACCCTTGCACCATATTCTCTAAAGCCACTACTCGAGCGCGAAGCTCGTTGACTTCTTCTATTACACCGGGGTGATTGTCGGTTCGGACGAGCGGATAAATAAAATCTAGAATTTGATGTAGTATATATAATCGTGACGAGATACTCTAAAAATGAGAGAGAAAATGGTGTTTCGGACCGGTTCGCTGGTAAGTGCTTCAGGTTCATCGCCAAGAGGGCAATGTGGTGGATGGAAGGGATCACCTTCTTCTTGTCTCCAATTATTGAGGAGGCTACGAACCTATCCCCAATTCATTCATAATAGATGATGGCTAATTGGTTGATCAATTCCGGTCACACTGCTTTCGGAGCTTGAGTGGGATTCCATATCGGAATTCGAGGGACTTGAAATAATGACGAATTCCATTTCGTTCGATTGAATAAAGAATTTTTCGATATGAAATGATTTTTCGGCTATCGGGTGGTATTCTAATTACATAGAATATCTATATATATAGCGCAAAAGATTTCATAGATTACGGAGAAAATTACGGGATATGTCAGGCAAAGTTTACAGTAACAGATACGCTAAGATATGGATTAGTAGATACGCTAAGATATGAATTTTGTCTATACACTATTCATGCAATCAATGCAGTAAGACGTGTCTAGACTAAGAATGATAAGCAGGCAATTTCCGACAAAAATGATAAGCAAAACTTTTGACATGCAGACACGGTCGAAGTCCAGGCTCATTAATGCATCCTAACGACTATCAGTTAGACACACTAATGCAGACCTGGTTCGCTAAGACCACTGCTCTGATACCAACTGAAAGGACCCGTTCATATACATTATAAACGATTCACAATAGTTGATTACATCGCGAGGTATTTTGACCTCTATATGATACATTTTACAAACATTGCATTCATTTTTAAAAGACAAACTTTCTTTACAACGAAAGTTGACGGCATGCACACCATTTCATAATACATCCAACTATAATTGACATAATAATAATCTTGATGAACTCAATGACTCGAATGCAACGTCTTTCAAAATATGCCATGAATGACTCCAAGTAATATCCTTAAAATGAGCTAATGCACAGCGGAAGATTTCTTTAATACCTGAGAATAAACATGCTTTAAAGTGTCAACCAAAAGGTTGGTGAGTTCATAGGTTTATCATAACAATCATTTCAATATATTAATAGACCACAAGATTTCCGTTTATAAATATATGTACACTCGCAAGTGTATAAATGTATTCTATAAGATGTAGGCACCCGGTAACAAGCCTTAACGTTCATGTTTTACCCTCTGAAGTACACCAGATCAGGTGTGTTTAAAATAACCTCGAAGTACTAAAGCATCCAATAGTCAGGATGGGGTTTGTCAGGCCCAATAGATCTATCTTTAGGATTCGCGCCTACCGTACATAGACAAGTAGTTTAATGTTACCAAGCTAAGGGTATATTTCTGGTTTAAACCCACATAGAATTAGTTTTAGTACTTGTGCCTATTTCGTAAAACATTTATAAAACAGCGCATGTATTCTCAGCCCAAAAATATATATTGCAAAAGCAATTAAAAAGGGAGCAAATGAAACTCACCATACTGTATTTCGTAGTAAAAATACATATAACGTCATTTAACAAGTGCAAGGTTAGCCTCGAATTCACGAACCTATATTAATTATATATATTTATATGTTGGTCAATATTTGTCTAACAATTTTTGGTCAAGTCATAGTGTACCACAATCTTAATGCTCGAGACTAATATGCAAAAGTCAACAAAAGTCAACGTGACCCAAAATGACTTCTAAAATTTATACGTGTTTATTATATAACTTAACTATAGTCGTTTTATATGTTTAAATATATTTATTAGATTTTATAATAATAAAAGTCATTTATTAATAAAAATTTATATTAACGTTTATATATGATAAAATATACTTTTATATATCTTAAGTAGTAAAATTTATAAAGTTCACTTAATATCTTAAAACTATAGTGGTAAGTATTATTAATGTAATTATATTACGCGTGGTGAAAAATATCTTTGTATCCCCTATTTATTTGATAAAATAATATTGATCATAATAATAATAAGTAAAAGTTGTATTATTTTGTAATAATAATTATTATTATTCTAAAAAAAAATAACAATATTTATATTTACTAAAAATGTTATTATGATAAAATGATAATACTAACATAATAGTAATAATGATATTTTATAATAACAATGATATTTCTATTAAAATAATAACGACGATAGTAATAATAATCATTTTAATAATAATACTAAAATTCAGTTGACTATAACTTCAAATCCGTTCATCGAAACCATTCGATATCTAAATGAAAAGTTCTTAATTTTTCGCTAGCTTTCCAATGACATGCATATCATATACCCTATCTCAGTATCATATGTATCTAATTCAGGATTCAACAAACCTATCTAAGGACAATATCGAATGTACAAGCATGCATAATCCTATATACTCGAGCACTAGTCAGGGATACGCTATTGATATATAAAAGTTAAGTTATGAGTGCTCACGTATCAATATTGAGATTCAATATTGCAGGAAAGTACGTAGACGCAACGGAGATGATAAACACTAGATTGACCTCACGAGCATACCCATGAACCATACCCATCACCTCCATAGCTATAACCCATAATTTCCTTAGCTTTGACTCATTCAAAAAACTATTTTGAAATCACTCGGACATCACTCCGTCGTAATATTTTATGTATACTAATAATATCTTGAAATAATACAGAGCAAATATATATATATATATATATATATATATATATATATGTAAATCGATTGAGAGAATTTAGAGAAATATATTTTCAAGTTTCTATGAAATAATGAAACCTATTGAATTCTATTTATAATAGATTTTTAAATTATTAAAGTAAATTATTAAAGTATGAATTATTAAAGTGAATTATTAAAGTATGAATTATTAAAGTGAATTATTAAAGTATGAATTATTAAAGTGAATTATTAAAGTATGAATTATTAAAGTTAAAGTAAAGTAAAAGTAAAGTAAAGGTAAAGTTAAAGTATAGTAAAAGTATAAAAACTATGTATGTATAATACGCGTATAAATATATATAATATTAATTTAAATCGTTATATATATTTAATGAAATAAAATATAAATATCGTTATATTTATTATACTGGTTAAGTAATGAGTTGTCAAAAGTGATTCTAGATATTTATAAAAGTTATATACGTTTTAATAATAAAGTTCTTTTTAAACTGAAAACGTTTTTGTACGTTTGAAAATAGATTAATAGAATATTATGGAAACCAATTCTCCACTAGCTTTTGTCTAACTTTCGTAAATGACACTTTTTATTTTTATTTATAAATAGCTTTACAAATTATTCCGAATATCGTTAAGAGGAATAGATTTCTCAAATCATAGTGGACCTCTCAACAGAGACTTGTAATCATAATTCAATGTTTCTGATAATTCAATCATTTAATATATTTTTTTTTAATTTCGTCGATAATCATATTGAAACAAATACGTTCATATAAAGCATTATACTTTTAAATACGTTGTTGACATTTTCAATTTATAACATATACACATATACATACATATTCATATATGTTCATTTAATGGTTCGTGAATCATTGGAATTTGGTCGAGGTTTAAATGAATGTATAAACATAGTTTAAAATCCTTGAGATTTAACTTAACAAGCATTGCTTATCGTGTCAGAATAATATAAAGATAAAGTTTAAATTTAGTCAGAAATTTCCGGGTCGTCACATTAGGTGCTAGTATAAATCTAATGCCGTATTCACTATACGCTAAACTAGACCTTGGAGAATTGAAACCAACAAGAATAAGTATACAACTAGCCGATAGATCAATAAAATATCCTAGAGGGATAATGGAGAACATGCTAGTTAAAGTTGGTACGTTAGTATTTCCAGTAGATTTTGTTATCCTGGACATGGAAGAAGATTCTCGAGTACCTCTCATATTAGGAAGACCATTCTTAAACACGGCTAAAGCAATAATAGACGTGTTTGGTAAGAAACTGACCCTAAGTATAGAGGATGCGAGTGTTACCTTTTCATTTGATAGAGCCATGCAACAACCGCAATCTGCAGATGATACATGTTATTATATTCAAACTATAGATTCACATGCAGAATTGTTAGAAGAATTTCCAGAATTACAAGGAATAGGAGAATGTTCTTTAGGAGAAGGTACTGAACCAATTGATGAAACTGAAATGTTAGCTACACTTATGGCTGATGGATATGAACCAACAACAGAAGAAATTCAAATGCTAAAAGAAGAAGACAGATATCGATATAAATCATCGATAGAAGAACCTCCGACATTAGAGTTAAAGCCACTTCCAAACCATTTGGAATATGCTTATTTACATGGTGAATCTGAATTACCAGTAATAATATCGTCTTCTCTTACTGAAAATGAAAAATCTCAACTCATTTCTGTGTTAAAAGCTCATAAACCAGCTATTGCATGGAAGATTAATGATATTAAAGGAATAAGTCCTTCGTATTGCACACATAAAATCCTTATGGAAGAAGGTCATAAAACGTATGTGCAACGCCAAAGAAGACTAAATCCTAATATGCAAGATGTTGTTAAGAAAGAAATTATTAAACTGCTAGATGCAGGTTTAATTTATCCAATTTCTGATAGTCCATGGGTAAGCCCAGTTCAATGCGTGCCTAAGAAGGGTGGCATGACTGTCATCACAAATGAAAAAAATGAGCTTATTCCTACTAGGACTGTAACAGGATGGCGTATTTGTATTGATTATAGAAAATTAAATGAC